>NC_067153.1:7823355-8423355 GCF_903995435.1 Acomys russatus | reverse complement strand
CTAAATTGAGAATTACTACTAAGTTTAAGGTTGTTTCACATTCCTTAAGTGGAGGTTATACTTTCAAAGGATGCATTTGTTGAATATATATTGTTAGCCTTTAATATATACTTGAGAATAAACAAAAACTGCAACAGGAAAAATTCTCCTCTTTTTTCATCTATTTACCTGTTAAAGATAGTCCACTAAGGTAATGCTTTACTTATTATTCTAGTTCTAATTAATGACTTTCTTTTTAAAGGAATAGTTTTAGGCATTGGAGGTTCTCTAACAAGTCCAGTGATTTCCCCCCAAACTTTGAGCCACAAATAAGTCATTAACAGACTATGAAATCAATTTAGTGAGATGAAATTCTACTTAAAAAACAAAATGGAATGGAATAAAAACATCAGAGAGCCAGGCACAGTGATGCAAGCCTGTAATGCCAGCACTTTGGGAGGCAGAGGCAGGCAGATCTCTGTGGGTTCGTGGGCAGCCTGGTCTACAAAGTAAGTCCAGGACAGCCAAGGCTACAGGAAGAAACTCTGTCACAAAAAAAATAAAAAATAAAAGAAAAAGAAAGAAAAGAAAAAAGAAAGTAAAAGAAAAAAAATAAGAGAATAAATAAATAAAAAGCATTTTCAGGGAAGTTTGTCTGAGCTGTTTTTGTATTTGAGCATGCACTCACTAGAGGTTAGTGAAGTTTGTCAGACAGGATTCTGGCAGGTCTCCAGATGCCTGCCCCTCTGGCATCCCACCTATAAAAGGGAGTAAGTTCGTCCCATTCACAGTGCTGAGCACCGTGTAATGTGGGCAGAAAAATCCGTGGTCTGGACTGATTTTAGGTGTCTGTTAGGAATAGGAAATGTTCTTGGTTGGCTATGCAAGGGGAAGCCAGGAGAGCCAGAGACCTGGACACAAATGACCTGGCATAGAGACAGAGCGACTTAGGTGGCAAGGTGGGCAAGTGGCTTCTTGGAGCTAAGGGCGGACCCTGCAGAGCAACCAGCAAGGAAAACGGAGCGGAGTTCTACAGTAGCAAGGATTTGTATCCCACCAACAGGGAGAGCTTAGCGGCATCTTTTCCCCTAATCTACACAAGCACCCAGCCTAGCAAGTGGGTTTATTTGTGATACCCTGAACAAAATCCCAGCTGCCCGCGTGGACTGCTGCACCCCAAGCTCAAAATGCAGAGACACACTCATTTCGTCCAACTCTTCTACTTCTCAGTTGAAAAAGTCAGGGCCAGATCACATGCTCAGGATTACACTTGGTGAGAAAGCCTGGCAGAAAATGCTCTAACCTGAGACACAGTACTGGCCTGGTGACTTCTTTCAACTTTTCAAAGTTCAAATGAAATTCCAGGTGTTTCATATAGACAGAGAGTAGTAGCTTTCCCCTTACTAATATATGGTCTAAATAAGTAAAATTTAATACCTATTCAAAGAGTGATTATTGCATAAAAAGTGAGTTTACATGGTAGCAAATTTTGATACAATGTTACTTTTAATAAGCATCTTTTAGTAGGATTAACTAAGGCAGGCATGTGTACAAAGTAAGACATACATATTATACAGAAGCGTCTAAAAGATAATTGAGATCAAAAGTCAATTTCTAGAGAAACTACTTCCACCTCTCACTAGCCTAAAGAGGGACTTCACATCCTTCTAGCTCTTGTAATGGAAAATTCCTCTAGCTTGACTGAAATAAGGAGAATGCAACACTGTGGCGTGCCATAGATTAACATGGTTGTAGTACTGTCCCGTGCCACCAGAGGGATCCCTGTATTTTTAAGTTGTGCAAACCCTGAGTTGAGACACTGAAAGAGGCCTTTCAAGGAAAGCACAGAATGGATGGCATAAAAGTTAATTGGTACAGTTTCTTTCTGTAAGATTATTTAGAACTCCTCGTAAAATGTCAATGCACTATGCCATGCATAGAAATGTCTCTGGTCAACTCCTGTGGTGACTGGCTGGCATCTTGTTCAGTTACAAATTTGACTCATAAGTGTGGAAATACTAAGTAAATTTTGTCTGCAGACCCTATTGTATATGACTTATGGCTCCTTCTTTTACTTCTTTTAGACACGACTCATCCGAAAAGACAGAGTATAGCAGAGTTATTCTGAGGACGACTTGAGATAGGACATAGGAGCTTAACTTATTCTGGAATGGAATGTGAAATTACTAATACATAGTGTAATGGTCGTCCGTGGCTTTCAACCCCACTACATCTATAAAAACCTGCGTGGCTGGGTACAGTTGTGAGGAGGCTCTCTTGATTAGATCTTCAGAGACAGGAATGCCCATCCTCGTCCTGATCTTTTGAGGCACACCTGGGCCACACCTTCTGGTTGGCAGCCTAGATAAAGAGCATGGAACAAAGAAATGGTTGTAGTTTGCCTGCTTGCCCTCAATCACACTGCAGAGTTCCTTACTTCAGCAGTATTAGTAGAGCCTACTTGTTCAGGATTCTGGGGTATGCCGAAGACCAGCTAAGACACCCAGCCTTGTGGACTGAATGACTACAGGGTTCTTGAACTTTCCGTCAGTAGGCAGCCATTGTTGGACTAACTGGAGCATAGCCTATAAGGCACTCTAATAAATCTCCTTCAAATATGCATTCATTCTTTCTGTTCTGTTCCTCGAGAGAATCGTAACATAGATGGAACTTTTAAATGCTGTTGTATTATACTGATAGTGTGTTTTATGAAGGGACACTGAGATAGATTTGGTTTATGAATAGACCTTGCAGTTACATAGGTGATATATTTTAGCCTTTAAAACTAAGGTTTTGAGGGCCAATTTAGAGTAGAGGTTATAGAGACACAATAAATTTGCAAATTTCAAACAATTCCTTCAACACAGCATTTAAACGTCATTTGATACTGATAATAAATCAAACTGCTGCAATTCATTAACTAAAGCCCTGCCATGAGGCTGGGAAGATGGTTCGGGGGGTGAAGGGCTGGTAGTACAAGGATGAACCCTCAGATCTCCAGCAGCCCCAACCAAGTGGGGCAGCACATGCCTGGAACACTAGCACTTAGCTGGGGGAGACAAGCGGATCCTAGAGAACGGCCAGTCTTGTTGACACCCTGCGTCATGCAGTGAGATTGAGAACAATAAAGGAAGACACTTGAAGTCAACCTCTGGATCTCCATGGAAACACACAGGTAAGTGCACCCGATACACACATACACAAGCATGTACACACGCGCAGGTAAGTTGCCTGATACACATGTGCACAAGCATGCGTACACAGGTAAGTGTAACCAATACACACACACACACACATACACACACACACACACACACACACAAACATGCATGCACATGATAAATAAACAAGTAAGTAAATAAGCCACAGCTTGTTTTCTGAATTTAAATGTCAACTTTTAGATTTCTATTTTCTATAGCTTTGGTCTTGTGTTCACTATGATCAAGCTTGTTAGCATCCCTCCCTTGCTGTCGTATTTAGAAGGAATATTCCATTTGTAAGATAAGGCAAAGCACTCACTCGTCTTAATCAGTTCATAAATCAGAAAAGTATAGAAGGCTGCATTTGTGATGAAGCACAGGAGGTAAGGATCCTAGCAAGCAGGCAGTGACATAAACTGTATGGTATTTTCTGGTTGATTGATTGTTTTTGAACTATGCTCACATAAGTTTTGAAAGTGAAAATATGCACCTGTCGGCTGCACTGTCTTACATCAATCAAAAGTATTCGATGATAGGTACCCCGAAGAACACCATGTTTCCTACCTGATAAAAAGCAAGCCTTGAAAACCTTAATCAGAACAGAGGGAGCTATGAGAAGACCAAGGACGAGGATTTGAAGTGGGCGCAAGTGAGAGAAGTCTCACGCGGCAAATTCTGAAACAGCACCCAGCCTGCACAAGGCATGCCAACAAGCTCAAAGGAAGAAAATACTCAAAGAAAACCGAGCATGCCCTAGACTTTAACACTAGAAACCCACTTTCCTAGCTATAATGTATAAAGTCTGAAATATCTGAAAAAATATTGTCATCTTCAGGCAAACAGCCCATATTGAAGTTGTGGGGTTGTAGGTACCAGAAATATTCAACATCTTTAATATAATTTTGATTTATTAAAGCCCAAGTTACCATTATAAACACTAAAATGTGACCAAATTCCTTCAAGTAAAGGAGCACACAGCACCAAGAAGCCGCCATCTTCCTTCTTGAGGCCCACAACTTACATTATCTTCCATGCAGCCATGTACAAACCCTTTGTCTCAAATTTACCTGAAATGTTAAAAACTGTTATTGTTGAAAAAAAAAAAAAAAAGAAAGAAAGAAATCATTCAAAGACCTGCTGGAAATGCAGCCACACGGAAGTTTTCAGCTCAAGTTGTTTAGTCCCACTATCTAAGTCACAGCGAAGTTTAAAATTACTGAACACTCTTCTTTCTGGGAACACAGGAGCCTAAAACCTCCAAGAGCACATTCACAGCCTACTAATTTCTGATATGATTATTTTTGAACTCTGTCTCCCCAAACTTTCCAGCATGGGAAGGCTAAACAGTCCTCCAATGTAACTTGCCATTCCTCAGAACAAAATAACTTTCTCCCTTCTTCATGGCTCCACGAAAGGCTGACATCAGCCACTGTTTTTACAACCTGACAGAACAGGGTCACAGACTTAGAAGCCCAGAGGGAAAATGAAAGGAACAAAAGCAAAATATAAGAACAGTGTGGGCTGAGGATGGCTAAAGTGAAAATAGTAACACCTAAAGTAAAACACTGAAAAAGAATTGTTTCTCTTGTCTTCAGATATAGATGGCCACTGAGCCCATTTTTTTTAACTTAACATTGTTAAAGGTTTCGGTAGTTTTCCATCTTCCATCTCCCTGTTTAAATCATATAAGAAAATGTCCACATAAGCCATTGGAAAGGCCCACACTTATGCAACAAGGAATGGTTTAACCAAGCAGATCCCGCATCTGCAAAGCTGTCCAAGTGGCACTGGCTCACTTATAAAACCCCCGGCACTCACCAATTGTGTAGAACCTCTTCAGTTCACTCTTCCTGGAAGGATGCTTCTGGGTGTTTGCTGAATTGTTTTGCTCTTCTTCTATGATGGGAGTCTTGGGTGCTGGGGGCTTGCTGGCTTGTGGGGCTTGCTTTCCTGCACCCAGAGGGTTGAACCCTGGAGCAGTAATATCCACTGACTGGGACTTTTTCTTCAGCCTACAGAAGAAGAATACCACACACTGTGAATACTGACTCAAGAGATGCTTGTTGCCTGCTTATCTTCATCACGACCATTAGTTTTAGCACTATAGTTACATTTGGCCTTAAATTAGAACCTGGTCTATTTAGAAGTTACAAAGTTTCCCTCGAACATTTTAAGAAAATTTAGCTTTAAATTAATTAGGAAAAATCTTCTAACCATCGCGAAAGGCTCATAAAGATATACCAAAACATATGGAGACGAAGGATTTCTGTAATTTTAGTGATAGCAAACAGCAGGTTATGGTCAGATGAAATTGATGCATTTGACTCAGCCTTGGTGGCCATACTCATGACTGGAACATCAGAAACTAACTCAGAAGAATCCTGAGATTAAGGTCAGATTGGAATAAGTAGCCAGACACTGCTTTAAACCTGCATTTGATCATTGCGTTCACTTCTAAAAGGAGCACTCCATTAAAATTTAGTTAAAACAAATAATTCCAACTCAGCAAAAATATTACAAAATATTCAAAAACAGGCAAAATGCACTCCAGCCAGGGAAGCAGGTAGCCTGACTGCAGGTTTGCACCTTTCCTTCTGCCCCTCCAAATCCAACTCCCTAGTCTCATAACCAGCTCTTCGCAGAACACCTGCTGCAGCCTTCCTCCACAACACTCTCATCTCCTGTCATCTCAGGTCAATGCTTACATGGCATAACTAAGATTTTAAAGAAACCAAAACATTCATTACAGGAATTGACCTGGGAATGTGGCTGAGGAGGTTCCCTGAAGGAAAGAAAACAGTTCCTTCTGCTAGGATCTGCTTAGTTAGTGCCCTGGGAATAGAGGCAGCGAGTGAGGCCACAGCAGAAGGTCTACAATGGAGCTAGCAGACCTTGGACTTTGAGGAATGGAGGAAGTTACGAAGATTTGCAGTTAACCCACTTGCTGTCCTAGTCAGAATAGCCTGTGAATTCACATGGAGTGTGCCCCCTCAAGTTGAGGGCTGAGATGAGCAAAATAGGGTATGAGGGGTGGCAGTAGGAGCTACAGGAGATGAGAGTGTTGTGGAGGGAGGCTGCAGCAGGTTGCCTGTTTTGAAATTTATGGGGACAGATCTCTATTCCCATCACTATGAAAAATTCTGTCACAGACTTCAATAGCACTTTTGGTTTCTTTAAAATCTCAGTTATGCCATGTAAGCACATTTTTGTTTTAATCCCAAATATGTAACATGGAACTGCTTTTAGTTTGTCCACAGCTGACAATTGCCTTGGGTGGGTCAGTGAGGGACATGGTCTTTGCCAGCTGTAGTTAGCTTAATTCTGAGGACTCTAAAATAGTATAAATATCAGAGACTAGAGAGAGGAAGACTGCTTTGATGGACCTAAAAAGACAGGGGGGGGGGGCAGGTGGGGAGGGAGAGAGAGAGAGAGAGAGACAGACACACACACACACAGACACACACACAGGTACAGAAACAGACACAGACACAGATACAGACAGAGGCACAGAGCAAGACAGACTTCAAGGAGACAGCTAGAAAAGGAAGAAGGCTGATGCTGGATATCCTGATGACTGAGATTAGTATTTTCAAAACAAAACAAAACTGGCAACCCTAACCAGCTGGCACTAAGTATAAAAAGGTCTATGTCTCCTGTTCCTTCTAACTTTTTCTCTCTCCTACTTAGGTATGGGGGCTTGGAAGGGAGGTAGAAGCATTAAGAAACCCCAAATTAAAAACAGTTTTAAAAATAGCACCTACACATCCAATTCTAGGCATTGGCTCTCAATACCCAGAAACATTTCACCTGGGACATAGAGTAGCCACACCTGTCAGGACCAAGGAAGAATTTCCTACCATGATGTACAGGCACCACACTCTCCTGAGACCCAGAGAGGAAACAGAAACCAAGAACCAAAACACTCAGCCAACAAAGAGAAGACCAGATATCGACACAGAGTTACAGTCTTTCCTAATCCCAGGTGCCTAGAGGCCAGAATAAAAAACCCAGTCAATATCAGCCAGGACAATAGGTCTTCATTGTAGCCCAGAACCCCCTGAATATGCCAACACAACTGAAACACAAGAAAAAGACCTTAAAACAGCTTGTATGAAGATGACAGTGATCCTTAAAAAGGAAATTAATAAAACCCCTAAAGAAACATATAAAAACACAAAGAGTGGAAGGAAATGAATAAAATAGTTCAAGACCTAAAAGTGAATATAATGTCAGTAAAGAAAACCCCAACTGAAGCAAATCTGAAAATAAAAAATTTAGGAACTAGAACAGGAAACAGAAACAAACGTCACCAACAGAATGAATACAAGAGGCCTTAAGGACCTGATAAGAGATATGGACACTTCAGTCAAAGAAAATGTTAAATCTAAAAAAAACAAAAACAAAAACAAAAACCTGGTACAAAATATCTAGGAAATCTGAGGCACCATGAAGAAGTCAAATCTAAGAATAATAGGAAAAGAGGAAGGAGAAGAAACCCCCGGGTTTCTTCAAAGGCACAGAAAATATTTTCAACAAAACCATAAAATTTCTCCAAGGTAAAGAAGAAGACACCTAACAATGAACAAAATGCATACCGAACACCAAGGAGACTGTTCTAGAAAAGAAATTTCCCCTCTGCACATAATAATTAAAACACTAAATGTTCAGAACAAAGAAAAATATTACAATTTGCAAGAGAAAAGAAAAGCAACATGTAAAGACAGCAAACCCATTAGTTTAACACCCGACTTCTCAATGGAGAGTCTAAAAGGCAGAAGGGCCTGGACAGATGTTTGACAAACTCTAAGAGACCACAGATGCCAGCCTAGACTACTATACCCAACAAAAATTTCAATCAAACTTGACAAAGAAAATAAAACATTCTATGATAAAACCAAATTTAAGCAATATCTATCTACAAATTCAACCCCACAGAATGTGCTAGAAGGAAAATTCCAATATAAGAAGGTTAGCCAAGATTATATTGAGATCTGTTTCTAACTGACATCTTCCTGGAGTACTGGAAAGGACCAAAGTGGCCATTATCCACAACTGGATCCAACGTGAAATTCCAAAAGGAATTTATATTTTATTGTTAAACAAAGAAACAAGAAAAACTATATACAATATTTATAGTGTCAAGAGTGTCACTGCTAAATTATTACATCAATGACAACATGAAAACATTGCTGGGTCTTTTAATAATGTTTTTTTATGTCACCTAAGCACTGAGCACGTTAGCTTTTTGAAAACTTTATTGCATGATTTTTGCTTCTAAGTATATGCTATAATCCACTAAATTACCTCCATGAGAAATTGAATGATTTGTTTACCTTACTCATTTCAGTGACTTAACGGCTAATGACACAAAAAAGTCAGAGTGGAAATGGTTAGAATGAAATTCCTGGTCTTCCTGACTCCCCAGACTAAGAGAGGACAGTGGAATTGGCAAGGAAGGATGCTCTCCAATGGAGGACGGCTACTTTTCATGCACTAGAATGGGCTCTTTACTCTTCTACTGAGAGGCTACTTTACCACTTACTGTCTGGGCAGCAGGGACATACAGTAAGCAGAAATGGAAGCTACATATCACCACAGTTCATTTACTCTTCTGAAGGGAGACTAGTTACAAGTAAGTAATCAAACAAACACACAACAATTTGTGTGATGGTTTTTACATTATAAGGTGGTAGGTACTATAGTTGGTGAGGTTCTACTTTACCTGAACACTTCAAAGTGGCTCACCACCATTTCAAAGCTCCCAGGAGAGAGCTGAGACTGTGACATTAGAGTCTAGATGGCCAAATGAAGAAGAAAATACCAGCATTTCCTGTTTTCTCTGCTTTGTCAGTACACATTTTTCTTACTGAGACTTGATGGGTGATATGTTTTGTTTCTGCTGTTGACACCTAGAGAATCTCTAGTAGGTTTTCTGGCTTGCTTAAGACAAGCCTTTGCACATTCTTAGAAAGCAGAATTGTGTGGGTAATTGAATTACTCCCTAGGAGTTCTAAACTCGACTATTATAGTTGACAAGGAAACTTGCTAAATGCTACCTTCAATTTCCAAATTCCATGAAGGGAGAAGCCTTTCTAAGATTTAAACAATGTTCTTAATTAAATGTGTTAAATAATTGTAAATATAGCATAATGGAATATGTAGGTGTGTGCAAGAGATAAAATATCCTGCGATAGTAAAAGGTTACAAAAAGACACAAAAATAGTCTCTTAGTAGGCACCAAAAGGATTTCCATTTAGTAAAATTTGCATTTCAAAAAATAAAAATGAAAAAGAGTGTTAGTAACTTGGATGCCGAAGAGGAATGGGGTTAAAGACACATTCCCGACTCGCTTGGCTCCCCAAACAAATGGGCTGTCGCTCCACAATCCTTGCTTTCTGTGTTCTCCCACTTGTGAACAGAAAAGAACTAAGCTACTCCTTTCCTCAGGTACTCCACTACACATGGTTAACCTGGTAATAACAACCACCATTGTCCCGAGACTTGTTTTTTTATTACAAAATGGACATAAAACATGAAGAAAATCAGGTAAAGTTCCTCTGTGATAGTCCCTTGCCTGGTACTCACACAGGAAACACCCACTTCTGGAAGTTCTAGTCTCTTTATGATCAGGTAAAAGGATGATTTTTTTTTTCTTGAAAATTCCTTGGATCCTTTGATATGACTTAATGTTAGATCAGCATTACACTTACAGAGGCACAGTGCAGTTGGTCAGAGGTTGTGTACAGCTGGAAGGTGGATTTTGCAGAAAGTGTGGAGAATAATAGGCCAAGCTAAAAAGAGTCCTCTGCTCAGTGCACAATGTGACATTTCTATAAGAGTCCTCAAATATGTCAGAGGTTCACTTGCGTGTGTTTATTTGTTTTTTATTTGTAGAGGCAGGAACCAAAAGTATAATTCAGGAATTCAGGGGGCCAAAAGGAAGAAAGGAGAATAGATAAGGAACTGTAGGAAGGTTTTGATTTTTTAACAAACCCTGTAAAAATGGAGCGCAAGAGCATTTCAGATAAGAATTAGAAAAGGTCCAATATGTTGAAGGTGAAATGTGATGCCACAGAACTACAATAAATAATAAAGAAACTTATAGAATACCTCCACGACTAGATATTAAAAAAAAGGCTCATCAGCAAAAATTCACCCTTGAATAATTTATTCATACTTTATCAGAATCCCTGGTAATACTTGACCAAGTTTCAGTTCACTTCTTGAGTCAACTACCTACGTCTTTCAGGTAGCACAAAGCTCGGGCTTCTGAAAGCCAGAGCTTGGGCAAGTTGTGACTAAACCTGGCTTTACATTGCTCACATCACAGCAAAGCGCCCAACTGCCTGCCCAACTCTGTTCCACAGCTCTCAACAGGGAGATGCTCTCCTTACGAGCAGCCCTTTCTTCTATCGCTTCCAATATGGGTCTGGTCTTTTCCATCCTCGCACTATATGAGGTTTTCCCTTCTGACACTCTATAATCTTCCATTCAAGTATGACCAAGCCATGTTTTTCATCTTTCCCTGTCATGTTTTGCATCTTTCAATCTTTTTATCCCAGTTATCTAAATGGTAAACGCTATCACTCTGCCTAAAGTATAAGGAACTAGTACTTTCATTTAACTTGACTTCTTAACTGGAATTAGCCCCCATCCATTAGTGTTCAAGTTATGTCTGTATTATGCCTAATTGTGTTCCTGAGTTCTGTACCTAAGTGGGGAGGGGGGAACCTCTATTGTTTGTTTACTATAATCCTTGAATGGTAGAATTACTAGCTGCAACAGTTGATCAAATGTACAACAATACAATGGGAATGTTCACTTTGCTTCAGGAATTCACCGAGGCATAACATATATACATAGTTTGAATGTGAAATGTCTGACAGGCCCAGGTGTTTGAACGTTTTCTCACCAGGTGGTGGCGCTGTTTTGCTAGACTGTCCGTGGGTCCTTTGGGATGGCAGGCTATGTAACAGAAGTAGGTTGCTGGGGGCAGGTCTTCAAAATGAAATCTACTTCTGGTTCTGACCCAAGCTCTCTGCTGCCTGACTCATCTGCCCAGATATGAGGTCATAAGAAGTTAGCTATTGCCTCACACTCCTCTAACTGCAGAGGGAACCACACGGGTCGTCATGTCTTCCCTGCCATGATGGAGCGCATCGTCTGTAACCAGGAGCCAAAGTAAACCTTCCTCCTTTACATTTATTTGCACCTGCACAGTGATTTTTGTCACAATGACGAGAAAAGAAACTATAACAACGTGTAAAAGCCACGTTTCCATATGGTAGACTATGCACCTTAGACTAACAGTATAGGATAAGACTACAGGCATAGGGACACTTCCTGGAACTAAATCCATATCCTCACACCAAACTTGCTTTTTAGACTTGGGGAAAATTTCAACCTCTTGTTGTTTCAGTTTTCTCATTTCCAAATTGAGATATTAATACTAATATAAAAACTTTACACATTTGACATTTGGCAAAGGTGCTAGAAGAATAGCTGTCATATACTAAATGTCATATAAGCTTTTGCTTTAAACAAAAGCAAGCAAACGTGAGCAGTCAGCCATTTATAATGTATGATACACACAGCTATAACGTCATGCATTATACATTATATTGACCATAAATAATTATGAGGAAGGCATCATGTTTCCTATATGCAGAAGGCTCAGCTGAGATTGTCACAAAGCGATGAGGCTACACATTTAGCAAAGCTGGAAACCAGGGAGGACATTTAGAACTAAATTTCACACTTGGTGTTAAAGGATAGAGTTGAATTTTAGCCCGTATAAGACTCCGAATGAAGACTTGAGCAATGGAGCTCTTACCTAGATAATAGCATGCAGGGTGCGAGGCAACTTTAGATAAGAAAGCCATTGTGAGCGTAGGAGAGGAGACACCCGTGAAAGCGGGCGGGAAAACTAACAAATGGAAATGACAGTGTTAAGAGGAGCTGCTCAGATTCACGTGGTGCCAAGGATTTCTTAAACGGTACTCAGATATGAACCTGCATGTTCCCGGATAACTGTGTGTCCCAAAGGCTCAACATTTATAGTCCTTCTAGTCATTTCCAGCAGGCCATCTGTGGCTCGCACATCTCATTCCTGCTAGAGAAGCTGTGTCCTAGCTTTCTAAAAGAGCTAATGTAAGGATATTATTTAAAGTGGGGAAGCTGCTGAGAACGCAGGTTTTCCCACATCGGATACTGTGGTTTCTGCAGGAGTCTCAGCTCACTCAAAAAGAGCTTTGGGGAGCAAATGCCTAAAAAAAAATCACACTGCTAAATTAAGGGCTTTTGTTACCCCGACTATACAGTGTAACTGAAAAGTCAGCAGCTATAAAGAAAAATCAGAAGGAAAAAAAAAATCAGGCATACTCTGTTCATATTCAGAAGAAAAGGCAGATTGGAAACTTATACATTAAAGCAAGGAAACTTTCTTGGGATGAAGGAAGCACCAATCCTGCCTCACTCCATGTTTGCCGTAGCCATTTTATTCCTTCAGTTGAATCAGGAATTATCATTTTCATTTACTCTTCCAAACCAAGGCAAAAAGCTTAAATAAAAGTATCCTTTGGGAAGGCAGTTTAGAATTGTAGTAGTTAACAGGACATTGGAATTAGACAGCTTGCTACCATAAAATATGAGCCTGGCCTTGATTTCATTCCAAGAACCATGCTTCGTCGTACCATAGATACTTACTATGAGGAAATTTAACAACCAAACTCTAGGTGAAATATGATGGAAAACTGGCCTGTAGAAGTTCTAGTCTAAACAACAAAATTCCTTGTTGAATATGATTAATTTGAACTTTAAAAAGCAGGTCACTATAGAGATGGGAATAGTATAGGCAGATACTAAATCCACTGTAGTTACCGCTAATGTTACGATGGAAATACTAGAAATTAAATTTTAACCAATTTCCCCTCCGCAGTGTTCCTTAATACAATATAAAGTGCTCCCATTTCTCACTGGACTCTCATGGAATGGACACCAAGCCCTTGAAATGTGCCAACTAATTTGATAATATATTAAACATGGATGGCAGTAGCTCAGAGAAAAGAGGTGAGTGAAAGAACTTTCTTTCAGAACTCCTCACCAGCAGCTCCATTTGTTTACTGTATATATAAAGACTCTATATGTCACATGTAGGGACTTTCATCATTTTATTCCTGGGACGCCACACAGTGGCTGGCACACAGTAGGTGCTTAGTGAATAAACAGTTGAATGAGCTTCAACACAGGAAGTTAAAACAACAAATCATGCATGAATGCAAACATGAATATAAAAGCATACAAATCAACTAAAAAGAGATACCTCAAAGAGTTTTTAGCTGATCTAATGATTAATTTAATGAAGCTATATAACCAAGCCTTGTATCCAACTTTCATGAGAATGGAATATCATTTCACCTCCCTACTATTTTTACAAATTCAAATCACACCATCTAAACTCTCTTTATACATTAACATCAATATGCAGACAGTTTCCATGATACAACCATGCAGTGGAAAGATCAAGAACTCTGGAAACAAAGTGCTGGGTTCAGGTGCAGCATGTACTTCTTTTAATAACCTACTATTAAAATATTTTAATTGCATTGTTAGAAAAATATATATATTCTTAGAATAACCATTAAGAACTTTGACCATCATATTTTTGGTATGAAATTTTGAAACAGTAGATTAGTATTAATAAAATTTTCATTGAGTTTCCCTTTCTGTGTGTTTTCTGATTATGCCATTATATTGAACGCATTTGCTTTTAAATTGCACAAATATCCAATTTATTTTGACTTTTGCCTTGGAACTTCAGAGCCTTTCAGCTGGAAAAGCTTGAAAGAGGAAAGACATTATGTAAATCCAAAGATTAGGGCTTGAGGGATTTTGAAGTCAAATTCTTCATATGTTAAAGTCTTCTATAATAACTCTCAGAGCTGAGATTTAATTTCATTACCTTTGATGAAATGATTTGTAACATATGATTGCTAAAACGATTGCATTCTGTTTACTCATTTAAGGAAGAAGAAATCAGAACACATAAGACTATTTTAAGACTTCAGGCTTCTAAAAAAAAAAAAAAAAAAAAAGACTTCAGGCTTCTATCCAACCCTACTGATTAAAGGCATCTATTTTTAACAGGCCCTATTACAAAGACTCTGTATAAAGCACATGGACTCACAGACTCAAAGGAAGTTTTGCTTACATAGTACATACAGCAACTCCAAGCTTAATCAAGATAGGCTTCTGTGGGTAGCGATAATCTGGGCAAAGCCTGGAGGGTCACAGACAAACTGACAACAAAAACAAAGAGCTCTCCTCCTAATTTCTCAGAGCCACAGGAAACAGGAGCGAGAAGGAACAGAAGAACTCAAGGGTTTCATTTATACAATGAGTTAGAAATTAGATAGAAAACATCTTTCCTGTTTATCTACTATCCCATCATCGCTTGAAACGAAATCATCCTCATCCTATTGATGGATACAGAGCAGGCTTAAGTCCTCCTAAATATTTTAAAAGGAAAATGACATTTTAAGTGTCTTTAAATGTTAAATCTTGTGATGAGTTACATTATAGATTGAAATGATTTTTTTAACTGATGGGCATGTAGCTCAATGGAGTAGCATTTCCCAAGTATGCATGAGGTTCTAGATTCAATCTCTAGAAGAAACGAGGAACTTTTGAAGAAAATAGCCATACTGGAGTTGAGTAGATAGTTACCTTGGTAATACTCTTGATTTGAAATGATGGGGACTTGAATTTGATGGCCAGAACTCACATTTTAAAGAAAGTAAGGCATGAGTTCATGCTGGAAATCCCAGTATTGGAAAAGCAGAGACAAGCTGGTCCCTGGAGTTCTCTAGCTAGCAAGCCTAGCCTGACAGGGGGGAACTGGGCCTCAGGCCAGAAACGGATGTCTCAAAGATGGTAGGTCTAGGAAAATGGCTCAGTGTGAAAATACTTACTGAGTTCAATTCCTCAGTACTCAGGGATAAGTCCTCAATACCTAGAACTTAGGGATAAGAACCAGATATGGTCATTCATGCCTATAATCCTAACTCCAATATTCCTGTGATGAGATGAAAGGTAGAGAGGGGAGAATCAGCTCAATGCTACCTAATAGGACAAAGTGTCATAAACAAGAGAGACTCTGCCTCAAAAACAAGGTAGAAATAATGAAGAGACTCCTGAAATATTATCCATTGTCCTCCACATGTATGCTGTGGTTCACATGTACCTGTATTTAAATGACACACACACATGTACATACATACATACATACATACATACATACATACATACATACATACACACACACACACAGAGAAATGCATAAATGAAAATAAATCTTTTGAAAAGGTATGGTCTTGGTTACTTGTATGGTATTTGTTACTTGACTCATTGTTGTAATGAAATACATTAGCATGGAATCAAATCATGGTTGACTACATGGTCTGATAAATAGGCGGGATCTGGAAGACCTTAGTAAACATGAGTTGAGTGGAAGGTATAATCCTAAAAAGCGTTTTACTCTATGGTTCCTAGTCCTTGTAGTTCTGGATATTTAAGTTACAATAGGAGGGGAAAAACAAGCAAGGATTTCATACAGAGAAACTAAATATTATATATACATTAACAGAAGCAAGAGAAAAGAGGAGCAATGCAAAAGTACAAATTCACACACAATTACATAAAAATCCCACAAAATTCCTACATACAAAAATGAATACTTTTTTGGCACAGATGTAATACATATTTATTACACTATTTAAAGTTTCTCACCCATTTACTAAGAAAAGGTTGAAGGAGCCAAAGAATGTAGAAAAAACAGGGTCAGACCCTTTTAATCAAGGCTATTTCAACCTATTTGGTGTGTGTGTGCATGAGTGTGTGTGTGTGTGTGTGTGTGTGTGTGTGTGTGTGTGTGTGTGTGTGCAAGCAAAGGTCAGAGATTGATATCAAGCATCTTTTACAATTGGTTTCTCTTTTATTTTATTTTTTGAGATAGGATCTCTCACTAAGCCTAGAACTCTCTGAGTAATCTGTCTTCTCTGGTTTGCCAGTGAACTCCAGAGATTTGCCTGTGTCTACCTACCACCATCACTTGGGTACTGGGAGTTTGGACTCTACCTGTGCTTGTATTTGTAAGCCCTTTACAAATTGAACCATCCTCTTAGGCCTCTAAATTTGAATCCTTTTGTTATTCTTTTCTTTCATTTACTTTCTATAAAGTCACTGGAAGTTTACAGAGTCCCATGCCTTCTGCTAAGAACTGGGGTAACCATTTCATGTCATCAAAGGGGACTGCCTTATGAAACAAAACCATAGAAAGTTCTGTACCTGTGTACTGTCTTTCACAAATTTTGAATTTGCCTTAAAAGATTCTCTCATGTTTATGATCTATTTCAGAATAACTCTTACTCAAAAGTTAGAAATCCAGCTCAGGTATTTGTAAATGATAAATGCTGCTCTTGAGAATAATTAGAGTAAGAAAAAGTGACCCTGATTTGTTGGCTCTGTTGTTCTTCTTGTGTAGCTCCTGTCCTATTCAAGTCCTTCTATCCCCCAACTCTTCCATAAGACTCCCTGGTAGTACCATGCCATTTTTATTACTGTTGCTCTATAGACAGCTTGAGATCAGGGATGGAGATTCCTCCAGAAGATCGTTTATTGTACAGGATTATTTTAGCTATTCAGGGTTTTTTGTTTTTCCATATGAAGTTGAGAATTGATCTTTCAAGGTCTGTAAAAAATTGTGTAGGTATTTTATATGAATTGTACTGAACCTGTAGTTTGCCTTTGGTAAGATGGTCATTTTTACTATGTCAATTTTCCCAATCCATGAGCATAGGAGATCTTTACCTCTTCTGATATCTTCTTCAATTTCTTTCTTCATAGACTTGACATTTTTTTCATATGTCTTTCACTGGCTTGGTCAGATACATCAAGATACTTTATATTATCTGTGGCTGTTGTGAAGGGTGTAGTTTCCCTAATTTCTTTCTCATCCCATTTGTCATTTGTATAGAGGAGGGCTACTAACTTTTTTGAGTTGATTTTGTAGCCAGCCATTTTGCTGAAGGTGTTTGTCTGCTGTAGAGTTTCTGTGGTAGAATTTGGGAGGCAACTTATGTATACTATCATATCATATGTGAATAGTGTTATTTTGACTTTTTCCTTTCCAATCTATCCCCTTGATCTCCTTTAGTTGTCTTACTGCTCTATCTAGGACTTCAAGTACTATATTGAAGAGATACCCAGAGAGTAGACAGCCTTGTCTTGATTTCAGTGTAATTGATTTAAGTTTCTCTCCATTTAGTTTAATATTGGCTATAAGCTTGCTGTATATTTATCTTTAGGTATGTGCCTTGTAATCTGATCTCTTTAACACATTTAACATGAAAGGGTATTGAGGGGAGGGAAGACTGCCATTGAACCTCTGACATGCACTCTGGTACCCATGGATTTGATCATTGCCCCTTGACAAAATGGCCTTGTGAGTACACAGAGAAAGAGGATGCAGACTGTCCTGATGAGACCTGACAGGCTGTGTCTAGACAGTGGGGTAGGAAGAGACTCCCATGAGAGTTCTAGGGGAGAATAATAGGGCAGAAGTGGGACAGAGAGTAGGAACAGGAAGTTAAGAGCAAGGGGCTAACAATAAGGATGTAATGTATAACTAAATTATATTTTAAGAAAGACTCTCTGCACTTGGTCCCAAGTTTGGCTGTGAGCGTTAGCATCTGCTTCAATGCCCTGCTAGGTGGAGTCTTTCAGAGGACATCTATGGTAGGCTCTGGTCCTGTTCCCTCTCTTCAAGCACTTCTATTTTAGTTGCCTGTTCATCCTCCCTAGGGTCCTCCCTGCAGAGATTGATGCACCAACCAAGGACCATGGATGGAGAAGGCCTAGATTCCCTGCTCAGAAGTAGTCCACAGGCAGCACTGTCTCCATGTGAGTCCATATAGGAGGTAGGGGTTACCTTTGCCATGGACTCTGTTGCCCACTCTTTGATTACTTCCCTCTTGTGGGGCAGCCTTGCCAGACCACAGAGGAAGAGAAGGCTGCCAGTCCATATGAAACTTGATAGGCTGAGGTCAGGTGTTAGGGGAGGAGGACTCCACCTTTCTGAGGACTAGGGGAGGGCAAGAGGGAGGGGAGGGAAGGTGGGACTGGAAGGAGACAAGAGAGGGGGCTACAATCAGGATGTAAAGAGATTAAGTTAAAAATAAACACAATTTAAAGAAAAGAAAAGACAAAAAGAGAAAAAAGTGACATTGGAATTAGTTTTTTGTTTTGTTTTGTTTTAATAAAATCAAGGCATTTTAAGAGTGGAAGCTCTGAGTTAAAATGAAATGTCACTATTTCAAGAGGGGATTTATCAAAGAAAAGTAGCTACCTATTACAAGATGATATAAAAAATGGAGAGATGTATCAAGTAACAGGATAAAGAGAATAAAGACATACGTGAAAATTGAACAAAGTGACTTATTAAACAAAATAAAACCAAAACAACCTCGAGAGCATTGCCACTATTGTTCGTATTTTGCCATGAAATGCTAAAATTAGGTGGGCACAGGGTACTGGGCACGGGTGGCTGGGGAGAGGGGGAGAGGTGCGACAACACAGAATTAGTTCTCAAATTCCACAGGTGACTTTCCCTATTTAAAACATCTTTTGTTCTTTTATTCATCCTTTGTTCTTTTGGTCGGATCTGTTAGTCTTATCCCTTTGTGTCTGTGACTCATAGCACATCGTTTGAGGCACCTGAGCCCCAGGCCAAGGACGGGTTGTATGATTTAGGATGCCCAGTACCATGCAAAATGAAAGAGGCCCTTGTTAAATGTACTAAGAACTAAAAGCAGTGGCTGCAAAGCACTGAGATCAGTTTGGATCACCTGACAGGTGCCATGCTCCTGAATCAGCCCTAGATCCCTTCAGTGACTTCCTAAAGCACAGCATTTTGTTTATCAGAATCTCTTTCTTAAGAAAAATAATCACTTTACTTTTTTTAAATACCTGACTTTATTTACTCTTCACAGCCATCTCTTGTTCCCCTAAACAAGTGGTCACCTTTCTATTCCCTTGCACTGTCTTCTTTCCTGCTCACCATCTTTTTATAACGTATGGTGGTATTTGTCTTTCTGAGTGTAAACAATACAGATTCTAAAGAAATGCTTCAGTCTGTGTATAAGAATATTGTATAAATTTTTTTCTAGAATAGTTTCACAGGTGGACGGAGTTTTGTTATCATTCAGTAAGTAATGCCATGGCTCAACCCCCAAGTGCTGTAGATGATGAATTTAAAGATCATTTTAGCCTTCTTGAAGTTGAAATCGCCGTGGTGAGTTTAAGTTCTTGTTGTGTCTATCAGGCTTTTAGTGGAGTTTGAGAACAATGGTCTATGAATATGCATATGCAATTTGATTTTCATCACCTGACAATTTTAAAGAAAATTCTAGGGAGAAGGAGGGGAAATGTCTGTAAGTCACAGAGTGGAAATCAGTTGAGGAGAAAGTACTTCACCCTTCCGTTTGCACTGGGGTAGAAGGGTTTGCAGGGACCAGAGTTTTACTCTGAGGACACAGTAGTAATTTCAGACCAAGGTAACTAGAGAGTCCTAGGGAAAGTTCTCTGGCTGCCACACTAGGCTCATCCACTGTCATCTCTTCAATTCCACAGTGGACACCTTCTATTTTTTTTTTTTTTAACCAATTCTGTATACAGAGAACAAGTTCTTTAAAAAAATGTTTTGAAATCATGTGGGTGAGTCACTTCAAGGGCTTATCACCCACTATGAGCAGATTCCAAGCCACCCATTGTAGCCTGCCAGATCAACACATGACCCATGTCCATCTGCCTCCTCACACTGTCTGCTCGGCAGATTTCTTTTCCTTTCTGCATATATATAGATATACGCTGCATCATAGTAGAAGTCGCTTCTGTTTGGAATGCATCTTCTGTAAGATTCACATATCTGCCTCTCTGTTATCTGGGCCTCAACTCAGAATGACAATTCTTGTCTTTCAACCACGTATTGTCAGCTCCCTTCACTCTAAATCATTTGTGTTTTGCTCAGACCATTCATCATGGGTGTGTTTTCTTGAGAAATATTTATGACCTTTATTCTCCTTTTATTACTGATGTGAGAGTGACAGTATTGCCTGACTTGTTCAAGTAAAAGATCTCCGGTGCTGAGAACAGGGTTTGGACGAATCGGCCATCCTGGTACACACTCAGACATTTCATTCTACACCAAGAAGGACATTCTGTTATTCAGAAGTGACTGTTTCCCCACAGAGACTTTTTACAAACACAAGAAGAATG
Organism: Acomys russatus; assembly: GCF_903995435.1. Classification (NCBI taxonomy): domain Eukaryota; kingdom Metazoa; phylum Chordata; class Mammalia; order Rodentia; family Muridae; genus Acomys; species Acomys russatus. Next base: position 8,402,845 of record NC_067153.1, on the reverse strand, counting down.
GATCCTTAAATATGACTTGTCTAGCTATATTATATGTTGTGTTTCTCCTTAAGGATTAAACCCATTTGCTCTCTAAAGTAATTCCTCGGGACCTGATTTAAGGAGTCTGTGCATGGTGATGACAATTTGCATTACTGAAATCACGAAGAACTATAGCTAGAAGGTAGACATCTGTCCTCATTTGCCATTCCTGCTTCCTTCACTTTTGTCATAGTAAGCAAATGAAAAGTGCTTAACTATATACGTAGTGCTCACTTCTTGGTGTCACAAGCAACAGAAATTCTGTTTTATTATTCAGACAATGACCTGCAATAACAAGTCACTGCAGAGGCAGTGACAAGCCTGTCAGAGCCTCAGCAAAGCACAGTTCTCTCTGCTAGTGCACACGTTCCCATCTAGGCTCAAGGGTATTTCTGGAGTCATAACTTAGGGACTGCTTCATCTCCCTATGCATGTCAACTACTTCTGTTTGCATCCTTTCCCCTCTGATGTGAAGCATCAAACAAGACTCTACGCGTTATAGAAATACTCAAGACTAGAGTGAACTTCTGTGAAGCTTGTTCCTAATTCTTGTCACGCACTCATTGCATTAAGGGCAGCAATTGCAATGCAGCAGTGGTCTGTGGGTATTTCTATCCTTTCAAAAAAGTAGAAGCAAGCCATTACACCAGTATTGGGAAAAATAAAATCTCTGTTGATATTTGAAAATGAGCCCATTTTTGTTATTTTTACTGGCAATGCTGTGTAGTAAGGGTTTAGATCACAGAGAGTAAAGAGACTGAAAAGAAGACATTCCACATTAGATCTGTGCAATCTTTAACAGATTCAGGATGACCGTATCTGACCAGTGTTAAGTAAAGACACCTATATTTCATTAGAACAAGTATTGTAGTAGCTCAAAACAAAAGTAGTAATTAATAGTTATTCTCAGCAAACTTATCTTTGATCCTAGTTACTAAAAATGGGAGTAAGTTTGTGTGTTCTTAACTGTGGCTTCTAGTCTTTGCTAAGGAGGCACAACCTTTATTAGTTGGTTTCTTGCCATATGAGAAAATAATGAAAATTAATGCCACATGACATTGTCTTTGAAAAATATTAGTTATCTAAATGAACTACTGCTGAGGTCCAGAAGTTATCACTTACATAAACAGTGTGTGTGTGTGGGGGGGGGGCGTGCGCCCACACACACGTTAGATTATATGTAGAACAGGAGAAGATGCAACTACGATTTTAAGGATCAATCTTGAGCCAAGCATGACAGAATCTACATTTCTAACCTTAAATTGTAGTTTAAAGGAGAGACCATGGATTCTTTATGAAAGCGTAACTAAATCTAACTAATAAGTGGGCTCTAAATTGTGCGCTGAAACTTATTCAGTCATAAGCAGCATTTTTTCTTATTTTTGCATAGATTATTTTTCCCAAAACATTTTCATTATATTTGAATTGCTCCCTTCATGGGTTTATTTTTTAAAACAATCATGGAAACATATTCCATGTGTGCATTCATTACTTAGACAATAAATATCATATACACTTGAGAAAACTGTTTGCCTTCATAAGTGTTGCTACCTGATGCTCAAGCAATAGATCATTTTCTTTAAACTGTATTTTAGTAGAATATTCCACGGTAGGATTAATAGCTCATATTATATGTCCATCTCCAAGAGTCTCTAGAAGAATTTTCAGTGTCTACTGTTTAAGGGCAACTATGATCAAATTTATAGAAAAAATAGAATGAGAAACAAAAAGTCACGTATTTGAAATCAGAAGTAAAAGACCAGCAGAGGTGAACCCAGTTCAAAGGCCATAAATGAGAGTTTTCCTATGAAATTCACATACATATTTCAGAAAGATAGGACAACTGAGCAGAAATTAGGATGTCTATACTGTGTAGTGGTAAGATGCAGAATTCTCTATCAAAGTATATCTGATCATACTCTGATATTCAGTGAACACACACTCTCACATGCACAGGTACATACATACATTCACACATAAACACACACTGATACACACAAATGCATACACACATTTATATATATAGATATACTTTTACACACACACACACACACACTTCTCTAAAAGTTCTCCCTCGTCACCACCAATAAACTGACTTCGGTTCATCACACACTGGCATGTTAAAACACAACTGGGAGAAATATCAAGTTTACTAAACATAAACATAGTTTTTAGATAATAATCTAAACATTATCAAATACACATTTATGGTGGCACAGTGGCTAGGACTCCAGTGGGTACTTCCAAGAGTATTAAATAAGAAAAACATAAACAGATGACTTTTTATCACGATATCACTCAACTTTTACTATTACTGTTTTTGAGTACTGGGTGACTAATAACTTCGCCTTACTTAAAAAAAAAATCAGCAGGTTTAGTATTATAGAGAAATACCAACTGAATGGGTGTGAACTCATCCAGTTGATGGAAAAGAACTCCCTGTCACAATCACAAAGAAAACGTTAATTCTGCTGATTCAAATCCCCCCATTAACCAATTCCCATACCAACTTGGGAAGATTATATATGTTAGGCTTCCCTAAGTCAATACACCAATTTAGTCAGCACCCAGGTACCAAAAGCCTACTGTACAACCATCAGAAGGATTTATATACCGTTGGAGGTTGGTCTGGTCTTCCCAAATAAGCAGACTCACGTACACCAAAATGGTTATATCCTTGCCTAAAACCTTGTTCCTGTTTGATCAATATAACACCAACACACCTGGGCAGGGCAAGTGGGATAGGCATGGCTAAGGTTCTTGGCCTTTTGAAAGAGAGACAGGAAGAGATGAGAAGAAACTGGAGGAAAGTAGCAGGAAGACGGAAGGCCGGTGCCATGGTTAGTTGGAGGAAGAAGCACATGGCTGGTGTAGATGGATGAGCCTTCGTGGATGGATGGTCTGGCCCAGATGATGATAATTAGAAAGTAAGTGATTATGGACGCCGAAGTAGCTCAATATAAATTATTAGAAGCAGATGGCATGACATTGGGGCAGGGAATGGGATAATTGGCCCGATATGGGAGGTAGTTTAGGGGATTAATATTTGCCCTGTCTCAGGTTAATTAAGGCTGTTTTAAAATATGATAGGTGTCTGTGTTTCATTGACTGTTAAAGGGTTAGAAAAATGCCAATGTAATAATAATTATAGGGCTAACAATAAACTTTATTAGACCCTATTGCTAAATTAAACATAACAATGTACCAGCTCTCAAACTTACTGCAATAAATGCTCTACCTGTACAATTCACACAAACAGTGGCTCTGATGAACACGACAGACACTTCACATGCTGCAGTGTGTTAAGAATACCACTTGTCTGTGATCTGAGCATCTGTGGCAGGATTGTACTCTTGGGAAATGTTTGACTATAGCAATATTAGCAGAACCCATACATCTATCATGAACAATAAGCAGAGATACTTAATATCACATTGTAGCCAAATAAACCATGCTCATTATCATATCAAAATTACTAATAAGACATGGCAGATCTTATTATGAATGAAGAAACACAAAAATCTATATATACCAGCTAGATTTTATTGTGATAAAATGAATGTCCTTTGTAATTCCCACCAAAGGACTGATGGGAACATCTGTAGGGAAGATGAATAATGTGGACCAGCCTTGTCTTCTCAGTTCAGATTGTATTCTCCTTTATTTAAGGAAAATAAAAATATTGTTGAGAAATAACTGTTTTTTTTTCGATATCAAGACACATACATAGTAATGTCTTTAGGAAGTTTAGAATTTCTCTTTCTCCCTTTGTGACGTGTGTGTGTGTGTGTGTGTGTGTGTGTGTGTGTGTGTGAGTGAGTGAGTGTGTGTGTTTGTGTGTGTGCTTATGAAAGGTTTCCTTCCACCATGAGAGCTCCAGGGTTGACCTTAAGTCACTTAGGCTTAGCATCAAACAGCCTTTACCCAGTGATCCATGTCTTAAGCCCCTGCAAGTTTAGGGCCCTATGAAAGGTAGAAAACAAAGTTCCCCTAACTCCTGACTTTTGTACTGAAAAGCTTCCTACATTAGATAAACATAGGGAGTGAATAATTGATCACAATGAAGGGACAAGATTGGCAATATTAAGAAAACCATTAAAAATCCTGTTCCATTCCTTCCCTCTAGATGTTTTTGTCTTCTTCTAAGACCAGGACAAATCTTCAAGCTGAAACTCCCAATAGCCACCTGATATTAAATTTTATTGTTCTTGCCCATAGTAAAATATTTGACACAATTAATTATGTACTTATAACCTTTGTTTGACAACAAGTTCCTCAGCATGTTATAAAAATGGTATAATAATATTTAATACTATGTCTCTATGCATATAACCATATTAACAAACATGCATTCATAAGTGAGGTATTTAGTGAGACAAAACATCTGTCAATACTTCTGTGCAGATAAGTGGCTTTCAGCTCCAGCTGCCTGTGGATACTTATATTAGTTATGCTGTGGTCCAGGCACTATACACAGTGATGATCAAGGTGAGAAGGTCTACACTGTGTCCAAACTTAGATTCGAATGGAGAATATAAATAACAAATGAAATAAACATACAATCAGTAAATGCCAAAGAGAGCTGCACTAAAATTGAAAGGGGAACAGTACATCACTGTGTGCCCAAAACTTTAATGTGTACCAGATTCACCTAGAACACAGACCCTGAGCTTTGTTGGCACTGGCTTCTGGCAGATGTCACTAAAGTAGCAGACATGAGAAGGGCAGAGTTAAACCTGGAGAGTGTCTGGTCCCAGGCTAGGTCTACTGAACTGACTAGTAAGATGCTCTGTGATTCGTTTGTATGTTAAAGCTTAAAAAGAACTATGACAGGTTGCTGTAGGATTGCAAGTAACAGGAGCTCAAGATACACTCAGTTATTCACAGCCGATACTTGTGGGCTGACTGTATACTGTATTTGAAGGGTGATAAAGCAAGATTCTGGTAAAGGCTGTGGAGTGTTCAGACTTGCAAACTTGCGTCCTGTTTAGAGCTCATCTCACTCCTTACAGTATAGATCTGCTGAGGGTAGCAAAATGTCATCAGAAGTAGTTTTAAAGGAAGAAAAGGCACTGATTTTGTGAGAACATACACAATATAATCAGTTTTATGTTCTTTGTCAATGCCTACAAAGGAGCTAAATCCTAATATTGAAAAAAAATCCAAATGCTTAAGAACCCTCAGCTTCTACAACACATCAAACTGTCTCCTAGGAAAAGGCTCAGCTGTAGAATAGGTAGGTAAGGGTGAGAGGTGTCCAATGGTCCTGCAATTTACAATGCAAGGCCTGATGCAGGTTTCCTTACTATCCATACAGACCTAATCTCTTTCGACCATCTGGTGTGATTCTCTGAGTATTTAAGGTATGTCTTGCACCCTCCTTTCTAAAGAAGAGAGGCATAGTCAGCACCGTGTGGATTTAGATGATAGAGTTTTTTTATTAATTTATTCACATTACATCTCAGTTGTTATTCCATCCCTTGTATCCTCCCATTCTTCCCTCCCTCTTGCTTCCCCCCCACTCCCCTCCCGTATGTCTGTGACTGCGGGGGACCTCCTCCCCCTGTATATGCTCATAGGGTATCAAGTCTCTTCTTGGTGACCTGTTATCCTTCCTCTGAGTGCCACCAGGCCTCCCCATCAAGGGGACATGGCCAGAAATGGGGCACCAGAGTTTGTATGAAAGTCAGTCCTCACTCTCCACTCAACGGTGGAGAATGTCCTGTCCATAGGCTAGGTCTGGGTAGGGGTTCGAAGTTTACTGCCTATAGTTTCCTTGGTTGGTGCCATAGTTTGAGCAGGACCCAGATCCGCCAATCATGATTTTTTTTAGAAAAAGGAGCAGGTTCTTTCACAGAATGTGTTCTTGCTTCCCTGGAAGTCTCAGTGCATGGCTTTGTTGCTGTATAGGTAACATTACAGTAGCCTTCATCCCTGGCTCCATTTCTCTTTCCCTCTCCTCTCCTTTAATGGCCATAAACACAAACAGACAATGTGAAGAAAAGGGGCTTTGGTGTTTAATTACTAGATCCTGAGCCCTTAGTCGAAATGAACTGGTTTAGAGTGATGCTGACCTCTCAGGGAGGAAAGCTGCCCAGGGCATGGCAGCAGGTTACTGCACAGAAATCACACGTTGCCTGGAGTTCCAACAATCCCTATGTAAAGTCTTTAATCCTTACTCAGAGCTTCAGAAGACAGGACTACCCCATTCATGATTGTGGACTGATGAATTTCATTAAGGCATCAATACTATCAGTATCAGTATGTTATATATTATACACGATATACAATACTTTGGAGATTAATTATTGTGGGAACTCAAGGACTTTGAAGAAGTAAACATTTTCTCAGTAATGGTGAGCATTGTTTCTGAGTCAACATAACCCACCACTATGGAAAATGCCATACGTACTTTGTATAGAGTTTCAATGTAAACATATCTTAAGCTTTGTTAAGATTAATTAACACAGGATTGAGTTAATCATCCTCAGGAGACTCCCTCTGCCCCCCAAAGTTGTGCTGTGCTAAAATATGCCTAAAATAAAACACCCAGGGTCAGACAATAAAAGTTTAAAACACCACTTGCTGCTGAGTGGTGCTGAAGCGATTTTCTTCTTGCCTCACTCAGGTGCCTCCTCCCTGCCGGCCCTGGTGTTTGCAGAAGCCCCAACACCCACGCTGGCTACTGAGCGCTGAGGGAAGCTGCACCTGTTACCTGACACCTCACAGAGCCCAAGCTCTAATTTTCTTCTCATTTTTGTCTGAGATGCTGGGAGGCTGCTCTGCCTGAAGCTCGGCTTTCTATTTGAAGTTTTCCTTGGAAGTCTTTCTGAGCTGACGCTATCTGAGGAGACCAGAAAACTTTGACGAGGGGTAAGGTGTACGTGAGCAGCACTTTTTTCAGCAGCAACTTCTAATGTAAATGGAACACCAGAAGGTTTGAGAAACGCTAGTAAGTTCCATATTATTAGCTGACATAATTTATGCAGTTTTCACGGATTTTCCTTTGTTTTCACTGTTAATTGTAGAATAAAATTGGCCACTTATATACCTCATACGCTATGTAAGAGCTGTGTAAGAGTTGATCGAAAGCCCTAAGTCAACCATCTCAATTACTCCTCACAAACTGCAGGGGCTCCCACACCCTGAGTGGCTGTGCTCCTCGACTGGCCACTGTTTACCACCTCACCACAGCTCATCAGGCAGAGCCATGCAGAAATGTTGCCAGCATGCACCAGACATTTTCAGCCCTGAAATGGAACATATTGCACAAGAAATATTTTCACAGGGCCTTCCTATGGGGACTGAAAAGAAATTATATATAGCCACATTAACTGTACAGATTGTTTAATATTTCAGATAAGTAAAAGTGTGGGTAAAAGTGTCAGGGAATCAGTGACAGTGCACTATGGTTTGTATAAAATATTAACTGAAAAATTGACTCAAGTCTTTGTGAAAGTCAGTAAAGATAAGTTGGGATTGGGTAGGGAATATAAGGAGAAGAAAGCCACACCAGGTAGCAGAGTGAGACTGCACATGGACCACTCCCAGGGTGGAGGTAGCAAGGGGGATCCTGTTGCTAAGGAATTTAAAAAAGGAGAAACTGTGATGCTCACATATGAACTTCAGCTTCAGCATCAGGGAGGCCTATCTGAGAGGACTGGAGAGAAATGGATGACAGCACGGAATCAGAAAGAGCACTCATAGGCACAATGCAGCATTCCAGAACAAGCACCAGAGATTACCGTATTTTCCGTAATAAATCCTCAGGTTGCCATACAAAGATATCCACAATGTCACATGACGTCAGCTCCTCCAGTTCCTGCACACACAAGCTGAACAGGCCATGCTGAATTTATGAATCTTGTCTGCTGACACAAGGCTAAGGTGAGAGGACACCTTCCTCGGAGGACAGGGCAGACCCCTGGTATAATGCCTGCTCACATGCGGCCTTTTAGTTCAGGACAGCTAACATTGTGGCTCCCCCACACCCCACTGTCCATCAGTTATGCTTTTTTTAATAGCTGCTGCAGCTCCTAGCACTTGACATCTGAACAAGTCTGACCACAGGTCTGTGCCCTAACCCCACTGGACGTTTCCACATATTTAAACAGAGAGGGCTTTGTTTTTGTTTTGTTTTGTTTCAAAACAAACAGAATACACCAGTGCAAAATGTGATTTTTTGCAGTAAAAGAGATGGTTAGGGCAGAAAGACACATCTTCATTTGTATATTTGTGGTCCAAAGCAATGTGTCTTGCAATGATGCTACTCAAAAGAGCGTGTGTTTGACGTAACAAAAAACAGGCATTATATACGGAGTGTTCTCACATCTCCATTTGCTCGGAATCATCTCATTCAAACAATACCCTTATTATGCCTCAGTGTTTCAATTGGGACAAAAATATGATTACTTTAGCCATAAAAGGAAAATTATACGGTTAGTAAGAAAATTATTTTCTGGAAAAATCAAAATATTCTTAAAAGTCAGTGAGCACAAGAGAGCAGATAACTTTCTGCTGGTGGAAGTGATAACTTCCTGCTGGGAGAAGTACTTAAACCCTAGACAACGAAAAGGTGAGAAACTTCCAGAAAACTAAGTATCATAAGCACAGAGGAAAAGCTCGTTAAAATACACTTTCATCATGAATAATGAGAAAATTTACAAACTAGTCTGCTTATAATTTTCTAAAAACAAATTTCAATGCCAAATTTTGCTGTTCTATACTTAGCAAAACCAAACCTCAAAAGCTAAAAGTCAAGCACTCACTAAATGTTTACTTAGTTTCTATTTACATAACATATAAAACATGTTAGATACATGATGGAGCATCCTTAACTTTGATGCAGAGACTTAACTGATGGAAGGGTAGCCTACGTCACAAAACTCTTGGAAAGAGAGGAGATTTGTGGGAGTTGCTCAGGCCACCCAGGGTGGTCCAGGGTGGTGACATCTCCTAGGCTCAACATAACTCCTTTGAACACTCACTAACTAGTGAAACAAAGCAGACTCACAGAAATGAACACAGAAATGCCTTGAGTCAAATGATCCACAAGTGAAATATGTCCATAGTTTATTATCTTTCTATACCCAGAGCCATAACCAAATCACTTGGATAGGACAACAGCAATAACATTTAAGAAGGAAAAGAAAAGCATTATTATAGCTACAGAAATTAGTACTTTTTTTCCAAAGCCTAATGGACGTAAAACCTATTCACATGATGTATTTATAAAAAAAGGAAAGGAAAAATGCAGAAAGTGAGATGGCTGTAATCGCTTGGACTTGTGGATCAGGATAGTTAGAGACAGCAGAGACGGAGCAGGCTATCTGAGTTGTGTCTGCATGGCGGGAACGAAGGGGAAGCCAGTCGTTCAGCGATTCTCCTCTCCCAGCACTACCTCCCCATCCCCTCACTTACAGCTTAACGACTGGTGACAAGAACTGGTTTTTAGGGAATCCCACCAATATGAGGCATTGCTGACACAGTTGCTACGAAGTACCAAGGAGTCAGCTGCTAAAATGCTTGTTCTACAGTGAACACCACAACTCGTACAACCTCGGCCCAGACAACGTCACAACTGAAAGCTGCTCAGTAAGCACAGCAGTGGGTTTCCACGTCGGCACTGTCTCTTGGCTTCGTTCCCTAAATTACGTTAAGAGTTCTGGTGAATTATGTTAAATTTTCAAGTGAATGAACTCTAAGTTGACATATTTATATTAGAAAATACCACTCCCAGTTCGGACATGTGTGGACATCAGAGACGTTCCATACAAAAGGCTAATTCATATAAATTCTATGTTAACTTATCAGCCATCTCTAAAATGTAAACATAAATGCCAAACCTTGCATTTCTTTATATTTGTGCAGGGAAGACAGTGATCAAGAAAGTCATATATGAGCCAGGTGGTGGTGGCACATGCCTAAAATCCCAACACTTGGGCAGCAGAGGCAGGCAGATCACTGAGTTCCAGGCCAGCCTGGTCTACCAAGTGAGTTCCAGGGCAGCCAGGGCTACACAAAGAGACCCTGTCTCTACACACACACACACACACACACACACACACACACAAAGAAAGTCATATATGCAATATGGGGAGACTGATATGGGGTGCAATAATGCACCTATGTCCTCCAGAATTATGTAACAAAAACTTTGTAGATAAATTAGGTGAAAGTAATCGCTTCCTGTTGCTAGTGGAGAAGATTTAGTGAAAAAAGCTGAATACGGAGCAAAGCAATAGAGATTGATTCATTACGTGAGGCAGCCTATGGAACATGTCAGTGGCAGCCAGATATATTAAGTATAATGGTTTACAGCATACATGGCAGCAGTGTGTAAATCTGGGGCTGAAGTCCAAAAGTATTTTAAGTAGGTGTCATCCTATCCACAACTATATCTTTGCTTATATCTATGTACATATTTATATCTACAGCTCTATATGTATCTATATCTACACGAGATACAACACAGCATCGTTCACTAGCATTATGAAATAGTCATGCTCAAAACTAACTGTTGATATTATGTGTCTGTTAATATAATATTAAGGAGGGTTGTGGAAGGTATCATCCTACTGGAAATCATTTGTTTTTATGATCATCTGAGAAGGTAAGTGTTCAATTGGTGTAGTAGTCCATGAAGAACAAAGAGCAACTATCAAAGAGAAACTTTCAGAAGTACTGATACTGACCCGGAACGGAACTGTTGAAAGGAACATAAACTATCAAAGGTGCATGCATACGTATGTATATATTACACATATATACATATATTTATATATCCTTTAAATAGAATACACATGTTCAGACTCATATGCTACATATACACATTCTACAACTTTTTCTTAAAATGTCTTATTTCATGTAATTTCAGTAAGTTTCTCTCACCAAAGTTATAAGGAATTTGTTATTTAAAACAACCAGAAAATTAGGAGAAATTATATTAAACTTCTTCCATATGATGCAGTAGTTCTTAGACTTATTAGCATGGTTATGTTAAACTTAAACACCAACTTCCTACAGGGTAGGGGTTCCCCCATTGAGCAATCACTATAATCTATCTACTTCTCACACTAAAAATGTTCCTTCCTGGGTGTGGCCAAGGCCAGTGACACAAACATGAAAACTTCCTTCTACCCAGTTACTGTGCATCATATCCTTTCTGACAAACATAATTTTTACCTATTTCCCCAGCATAAATGAACTCGACTGTGCAATTCCCCGCCCCCTTTATCCTGCTTTTCCACATGAATCAAAATGCTACCTCGCCGAATATCAGAGTATAACGAACAGTGAATAATTTTTTTGAATGCATTGCCTTTTGGCTAGAAATATCCTACTTAAAAAACATTTAAAAAGTGGTGTGTTTTATGAAATAATACAAATCTAAGAATTAAGGTCTTTTCCAGCCACACCCAGTCTTTGTAGAATTGTCACTAACAGAAAGAGTACTGATAGTAAACTCACCCATGTGACACTACTCCCACGGTTATTCATTACTTTGTCAGGGTGAGGTTGGTATCACCACAGATTTGTGGTGCAGTCCATCATAAAGGCACCATCCCCCAGTTCCTTTCATTTTATTGCCTTTTATTTTGACAGCCTTCTGCCCTGCGGCCAACACCACAGCAGAGCACAGCGATGGTAAGGGCTCAGTATTTAATAGCCACCATCTATAGAAATGCACTGAGTCTTGTCTCAGTTTTCCATTAGGAAATCCCAGAGTAGATACGAACAGCCACAGCGCTACCACTGGCACTAATAAAGTTACACCAGCAATGCCAGACTGGAGTCTCCATGCTCCTTCTATGTCCGTACAAACCTTGCTTGATTGAGACTAGAATTTACGTTTGGTTTTTTTTTTTGTTGTTGTTGTTTGTTTGTTTGTCTTTTTTCATATTAAGTGATGAAACCGAGGCACAGAGAGAGTCCCACCCCTCCAATCTGGAATCCCACACTGCTCTCCATGGGGAGATGCTGAGAAGCTTGCATCCTCTACGTGGGCTCAGAATTGCAATATGTATCGTGTGGTCCAGGAGACAGATTCACCATGCAATGCGTGAGAGAACACTAAAGAAAAGCTCACATGAAACGTTAAAGTGTCATTCCTTCTAGATTTATCATGATACAATACTACTAAGTGACCAGTTTTTAGCTCTGACATGGGACGAGTTTCTCCCTTCCTTCGAGCATTTTTGGGATTCTTATCAGGAGCAGGGAAAGACACAGGTGCAAAGCAGAAGGAAGAAAGAACTCCCCTGATATTGAACAGGCGAGGTTGAAACTTCTCTGATTGAACTCTACGCAATAAATACACAGCAATGAATCAATACAGAATTGCATTAAAGCACTGTAATATTTTGTGTCCTACATTAATATAGCCCCTCACAAGTCCTCTCAGAAAAATCTCTCCACTCTGGACTAGAAATCGCACACTATTGAATCCCACTTCATCAAAGTCTCTCTCTCTCTCTCTCTCTCTCTCTCTCTCTCTCTCTCTCTCTCTCTCTCTCTCTCTCCTTTCCCCTCCCCCTCCTTCCCTCCCTCTCTGCCTCCATGCTCCCCCCTTAATCTCTTCATTTCAGGATAGATCACATGGCTCCTTTCACAGCATCCTAGAAAACAGAGACATGCACTTTGTGTTAAAAGAAAGCCTTTCTGGTTATCTTAGGAGTTTATTATTTTACATAACAAAAGGTTACACATAGTTTTCCTTTAAACCTACAATCGAGTACTCAGAAGCCTACCATTTGTTTTATTTTCCTGAAGAAACCCTGAGATGCTTAATGAGAGCATTTGCTGCCTAAACAAAACACATTTCTTTTCAAAGGCAGGCAGAGAAAGGCTCGGGCTGTGTGATGACTACCATTAGGGTGCAGTGATATGCTTTGGCCTTTATTTAATCACCATCATCAGAAGCCTTACCAGGTGTCCAGTGGTGGCAGTAGCTTATTTGTGCTCTGGCCTTCCATTCTATCCTGCCTTGTGGCTGGGAGAAAGCTGGCAGGGTCAATGTGAACTTCCAAACAGCAATCTATTTAACCCACTGAGAGGATTTCTCTGTCTCCTAATAGCATTATCAAACATCACTGTCTAACATTTCAAACATGACAGAACATTAATGAAAAGTAGATTGTGTAGGATACAGTAGTGATAGATACTTTTTAAAATGATGGTGAAACAAAATTTTCCAGGCAGTTTGCTATGGGGATTTTATAAAAAAATAAATAAACTAAAACTCCTCACAGTCTAAGATGAACAAAGATAGTTGTTAAAACACAGCATTCTGGCAGCCCAGACAGCCCAGAGATTACTGACTTTTTCTGGTGAATAGCTACAAGTTAAGAAAAGGATACATATTTAGATGAAGGGAGAATATGAGTTTACCTCTAAAAAGAAGTTATAATGAAGCAATTAATTAATCATCAATTAATACAACTAAGCCATATAATTCTCTTCCATGTCTTAAGGACTATGTCATATGTTTCACTATAGTTTCCCAAACACCAAATTTATACAATATTTTTGCTTAGTTTTTTTATTAATGTATTCTTGTTACATCTCAATGGTTATCCCATCCCTTGTATCCTCCCATTCTTCCCTCCCTCCCATTTTCCCCTTATTCTCCTCCCCTATGACTGTTCCTGAGGGCTACGTCCCCCTGTATATGCTCATAGGGTATCAAGTCTCTTCTTGGTAACCTGCTGTCCTTCCTCTGAGTGCCACCAGGTCTCCCCCTCCAGGGGACATGGTCAAATGTGAGGCACCAGAGTACGTGAGAAAGTCATATCCCACTCTCCACTCAACTGTGGAGAACATTCTGACCGTTCTCTAGATCTGGGTAGGGGTTTAAAGTTCACGGCCTGTATTGTCCTTGGCTGGTGCCTTAGTTTGAGCAGGACCCCTGGGCCCAAATCTGCCTATCATAATGTTCTACTTGTAGGTTTCTAGGACCCTCTGGATCCTTCTACTTTGCTATTCTCCCATGCGTCTCTCATCTAAAGTCCCAATAGGATGTCCTCCCCTCTGTCCCAGTTTCCTGGTAAGTGAAGGCTTTCATGGGACATGCCCCTTGGGCTAGTATGCAGATATAAGTGAGTATATACCATTTGAGTCTTTCTGCTTTTTTTGCTTAGTTTACTGACTCATCTTTTATTTGTAAATCGACCATCTCAATAAATTAGGTTGGAGAAAATGCAACTCAATATTGCTCAGAACATATTTAAAATAAATCTGTATGTATACATATCTATATGTGTGTGTGTTTGTATCTAAAATTTATATAACTATATGATATATATATATATAAAACTATATATCATATAGTATATACATATGGCATATTACTACTTTCCAACAAATGCATACTAGCTGATATATTATTGACTTTCTGAATCTTATTATAAAGAAATATTTAAGGGGGCTGGAGAGATGGCTCAGAGGTTAAGAGCACTGGCTGTTCTTCCAGAGGTCCTGAGTTCAATTCCCAGCAACCACATGGTGGCTCACAACCATCTATAATGAGATCTGATGCCCTCTTCTGGCATGCAGGCACACATGGGGGCAGAGTACTGTATAAATAATGAATAAATAAATTCTTTAAAAAAAAATTTTAAAGAAATATTTAAAAGTCTATAAAATAACTAACTACTGTTCATTAAAAGCACAAATGTCATTAAAAATATAGGGGAAATGATACAATTGAGGGATTTCTAAGGAAGCATTTAAAAATGCAATGTAGGGTTCTTAACTGGATCAGAAACAAAGAAAAGGGAAACTGTATAAAATGCTGAAATTCCAAGATGGCTCATGGCTTAATTAACAGAATTCCATTTGTGGCTATTCCCATGTTTCAATAATCTAACTATAGTAATATATTACTATTAGAAGAAGCTGAGTCAAAGGGAGAATGGGAAATATTTTTGTGACATTCTACTAGGTCTAAAATTATTTCAAACTATGTGGTAAAAAACAAGGGTATCGTCTTCCTCAAAGCTGATTAATTATATGCCAATCATTTTAATTCAATTATCAGAATCCTTCTGAATTTTCTTGACTGCAAAGTTTAGAAATAACAAAATAATTTCTTATTATATGAAAGTCACTTGCTGTTCTGACTTGTGGTGAGGCCCATTCAACAATGAAGACTCTTCAACACTGAGAAAAATTCTAGGCTGTGATTCTTGGAACCTGTATTGCGCCATAATTACCAGGTCCATAGTTAATGGATGACCTTGTACATTGTACATAGTTTCATTTTTTTCTATAAGCAGATATTCTTGTTTTTGTTTGTTTTATCATTTGTTGAAGGATGTACTATTTTCCACATACACTTTAGTGTTCCAGCTTTGTAGAATATTAGGTGGCTTCAGCTGTGTAGGTTTATTTCCAAGTATTTTATTCTAATGGGCTCCATGTATGTTTTGTGCCATATAAGCTGTTTTTTGTTACTATGGCTTTGTAGTGTAGTTAAAGACAAAGTATCGTGATGGATCTAGCATTGGGTCTGCCGCTCACTTTGTCAATACAGACATCTTTGTGAATGTTGGTTTGGACTGTACATGAGCACAAAAGGTCTTTTGTCTTTCTGTTTTCTTCAGTCCATTTATGCTTTGCTTTTAAAGTCTTTCATCTCCATGGTTAGATCTATTCCTCAGTATTCTTTGACTCTATCATGGGCATGATTTTTTTATTCTGATTTCCAAGAAGATTCTTATTAGGTTGTTTTGATTTATTGATTTACTATTTTGTTACTTTGCTGAAAGTAAACAGTAAGATATAAGAATTTTCAGCTGGGGTGTCGAGGGTCTTTCGATATAGAATCGCGATGTCTGGAAATGAGGACAACTTTGATTTCACCTTTTCAGACCTGGATGTTTCATTCTCCTATCTTGTCTCACCGCTTTAGCTAAGCCTTTTACTGAGTTCCTGAATAAGTGAGGTGAGTGGGTACCTTCATCTCTTTTCTACTGATGTTGGATGCCGTAGACACTCCCTGGCTTTAAGTACCATTTACATGTTGACAACTAATAAACTTGCACCTCTAAATCAGGCCTTTCCAGAAGCCTCCAACGACTTACTGGCATTTCTGCTTGACTACTTAATGGTCATCATAAACATAATGTCCCCAGAATAAACTTCTCTTTCCTTCAAACTCTTCCACCCCCAACCTTTCCCATCTCAGCTGATCACAACTCCATCCTTGCAGCTGCTCCGGCAAAAATACTTGGATGCATCCTTGATTCTTCTCTTTCACTCACACCCACATCCAATCTGCCATAAAAACTTAGCTCTATGTCAAAAAAAAAAAAAAAAAAAAAAAAAAAAAAAAAACTAACAAGAGCTACAAGAAAAAATTTTTTGCATCATTATCAGTTTGCAGTGCTGGAACCAAACACACCCAAGGGACACATGATTATTGAGCTGGCTGTGAAGGCTTCTGCCCAGCATTTAGGACAAAAGCACCACAATACTAAGTTCATCCTATGATACATAGGGAGTTCCATATAAACCTAAGCTATTTAATAAAATGTGGTTTCTGAGGAGAAAGATATTGAGAAATACAGACTTTACCTGATGCCTGAATTAACTCCAAAAACCCCAAGTATTTACTGTGTGGGTTGAATTGAACATTGGTTCAAAAACCCCCTCTCTTGTTCAATCCCTTCCCAATACCACTTGGGAACTATTGTAATGGAAAGTCCTATGGAAGAGCCATTTAAGTAAGGAAAGGACCTGAACAACTTAAGGATGACATTCAGCTTCTCTCCATGCATTATCCTCTCTGCTGATTTTGTTTCTCTAAGTTTGGTAAAATGTTGGTATCAAGAAATAAGTACTGTGGAGAGTGGAGATGACATCTCCCGCTACATTCTCTTTCACCTTGAACCCTCTGATGCTGAGATCTCTTATCCACAGAATAGAAAGGATAAAGGACACAAAAGAGAAAAACAATAAATAACCATGAAATACCAGGCATCAACGCAAGGAATGTAGGTTGTTCTCTAACTATTGCTGACCTGTGATAAACATTCACATGATCTTCGATAGGTTATCATTTTGATCTTCGATATGAATTACTGGCTCTAATGCATCACTCAGGGTCACAAAACAGTAAAAGTCAGAGCCAACTGATCTCACTCTTGATGTACTGCCTGCAGAGTCCCCACCAGGACAAGTTTTGTTGGCTTCTTAATGTAACGAATTTTTTTACTGAGATGTGTTCTGAGTAGGACGATGAGTTTTCCTGAGTTCGGCCCTTATTAGACATCCAGAGACCATATTCAAAGCACTGTCTTTGTTATTCATTCAAAGAAGCAACTGTGCTTTTCCAAGATTCACCACGGGCATTGAAGAATATATGAATGGACAATGATTGAAGTGGAGGTAGAAAACCAAATTAACATATTTAATGCAGAAATAGCAATTGTGAAGAACACTGTGTCTTATTTATACTTTCGTGTGTTGCTTAAAGCCTATCAATTAGGAAACCTTGTGATCTTAACTATATGACCAGTCAATAAGTGTATGTAGAATTTTGTATGTAATACAGCAATGAAACACTGTCACCCACTTAAGAAGGTAGGTAAATCAACATAAAGGGAATCTACTTCACCAGTAAACCCGTCGTTTGAAAGTGAGCCGTGCCCTTTTCTCTAAACAAAAGGCTCCTGCAATTTCCTTATAGGTTTTCATTTGGATGTTCCTTATAGACGGTAATGAATAACTGTGGTATTAGTCAGGTCTTATTCACTCTCATTAATTAGTAACTTCCTTTGGTGCAGCAGAAATATCATGCTCTATATTTTGGGGGACACTAAGTATGCATCATCTGTTATGCTATGCATAACAACCCATGAAATGTAAGACGGGCACTATTATTGCCAAGGTACAAATAAAGAAACTCATAATCAACATGAATCCGGTGTCTTCAGGCCTAAAATAACTTCTAAAGGTGACCTATTCAAACTGCACGCTCAGTGTTTGACTTCCCTTCAGACGCCCCGTATTTTAAAACATCTAGAGAAAAAGAACTTGTCATTTCCACAGACATTTACCCTGGCCTTACTTGGAGCAGAAAAGAACATTTCCTCATGGTTAGTTGAAAGCAAGCCACTAAATTGCAAGGAAGTGGCCATAACATAAGTTCAGGCAACACAGGGAAAGTTTAACTGCTCTCAATGAACAGACTGTACAATACCTGTGCTCAGCCCTTTGTCTACTTTCCTTGGGGCAAACATAGACTTCTGTCTTATATCGATGTACATAAGAGTCATAATTCATAACTAAGTATTTGCTTATTAACTTATTGTGTCACTTATATACAATAAACACATAATATAAAATGCTATGTTGTTATAAATATTTATACATAAATATATGGAGCAGTTCTTTTTTTTTTTTTTTAATCTGCTGGTTTTGTTTTAATAGTCAGCCATTCTTTTAGGGAGTACATAGCTGCTACTTCTTGAGGAAAGAGTAGAATTCTGTCTTTCACCAGTTGTTTTTCTTACAGGGACATACTAATGACAAGACGGTTCCAAAACTCATGCTTTTGTAACGTTTTTATAAAATTAATTTGTTTTTATAAAATGGTACTATCTGTAGAAATTGTTAGTGACCACTTCTATAGCAAACTCAGCAGTCATCGTTATTAATGTTGCTCTTGAAACCAGGCTGTCCCTTTACTTGATGAGAACATGTTTTGAATGACAGAAAATAACAAATGGGAAACGGAACCCAGATCTTTGTGCCTCACTAGGTTTCACAAATCGCTCTTCACCAATGCCACCAGACAACTGGAAGCAGAATACAACATATTGTTAGTCCTGTTTCTTGCTTGTAGAAACTGACCATGGCAGCTTCTGAAGGAATAGGCAATTTCCACAGGATCATGAAAGTCTGCAGATATTTCCAGGTTTAAAGAGCTTCTCTACGGCTTCGGCCATTCTCAATGTCAACGCACTGTTTGAAAGAAATGCTGTTGAGAGTAACTACAAGGCAACTAGAAAGTAGTTAAGACCAAGGCCTTGTCTGCCTCATCAACAACGACACTGCAAACATAGTCCTGTGCTTACACAACTCGGGCACCAAATATGTACTCTAAAAAAATTGATAAATAATGAGTGAATGAATGTGCAAGTCAGTGGACAATAGTAATCCACTCGGTTGCTAAAGGAAATGGGATGCCTGTGACTGAATCTTGTCTAGTTGTAGCTTGGTCATGATGCTTGTTGAAAGTTAACCATAACGGTATATTTTTGACAGACTTTGAGATAAAATGATAATAAAATGTCAATATATCACATGAAATATATTTATTATATTAGTGAAATGAGATACAAACAAAGGAGTAACTGCAGTAGGAAACACTTGGCTTTACAGGTGAGGCAGAGTCATGGCCTAAACATCAAGGGAAACACATACTGTAAATCAGATACTATGCCTACATTGTTCCAAAAATTAGGATCATCTTCCCCATGGAAAGACTCCTACACGGAAGCTGAAGACCTTTCACTTAATTAGACAGAAATGGGAAGAGAGAAGCCGGCTCTTCCATAAGTTTATGGGAGCAAGAAATAAATAAATAATTATTTTGCTTTTCTGTGAGCTCTGCTGCAGGGCACAGTGACTGGTATGCTGAAAGCACTTAGGAAATTGAAAAATAACTTGATCTTAAGTGAGTAAATCCTAGCTTACCAAGTGGAGTGTGACTAACATATTTGATGAAAACTGTTTCAAAATTCTACCAGTCAATATGTCTGTGGATTTGATACGATGAAGCTGCAGTTTGAAGGGTGCACATACACACATTCATACTTGAAGACTTCTGTTTATGCATGTGGAGTTCTGGGTCTCTTTTTCATCTGTCATCCTCCCACAGATGGGTCTCTAAAAAGCGTCCATTAGTGTCTGGGCAGAGATTAACTAGTCTCAGCAGGGAGTCACGGCTGCCTAACATACTGTAGCATTGTTTATCACGTGCGGATGTTCTAGACACTACAGACGCTACACAGATCAAATCATGATACAGAGAAAAATAGCTCGTCATTGATGATAGTTGCTTTTCTCTTTCTTTCAAATGACATTCGCGGTACTAAACAGTTTCTGATACAACTGTTTTATCAGTGAGAGCAACACCAGACAATGGTGCTATATATAAGCAAATTAAAGTGTTGTATTTCTTAGTTTCCTTTTCACTGCATAAAAATCCAATGCTTATTTAGTAAGCAACATTGCTGCTTTCACTGAATAAACTAGAACAAGCAAAAAAAAAAAAAATCCTTAATGAAAAGCTGTTCAGGAAACATCTGCCCTATGTTATGGTCTATGACTCAACAGATGGATGTGAGTCGTCAGAGGAAGTAGGAGGAGAGGGAAGGCCGAGGTCTGTGTTCTATTCCCAGCTCCAGGCCCAGCCTCTGGGTGACCTGAGATGAGTCACAGCTCTCTTTCTGAGAGTTTGCAGTGACTCGGAGTTGCTTTAAGAAGTTCCCTGTTCAACTCCACCTTGTAGCTCACTTCCTCTAAAAAAAATGCAACAGAACAAAATGATGCTTTTTGTCCTTGGCTGTTAGGCAAAATAACCAACATTTCATTTATATGACCTATTAGCAATGCCAGCAGAAGACAAAGCCCTGTTGGAATTTGGGAGTCAGTCTAAGTTACCAGGAAAACTTAACTATATGCTCTTTGGTCACAGAAGCAGTGAGTGATAATATTAAAATTCTCCCTCAAACTTTAATTCTCTGTGAATTACCTGGCATCCACACTCTGAAACCAAAGCATAGACCCAGTGAGCACACTTTATTCCAGTATGCCAGTTGGCAGCATCAGAGTTGACCAGACAGCATTTTGAATAGCACTGTCTAGAGGGTCCCCACCTGCTTGCCTGTCAGTGTCCCCCAAGAACCATCTTATCGCACAGTTGTATAAATAGACAGAGTTGTGGTTAACAGAGGCATTCAGACATACTTGATTCTAAAACTTTAAGACAGGCCTGAAAGACATGACTAAAGGACATGCATTTATGTTGACTGATAGTTTTATAAGCAGAAAACATTTCAACTAGACTTCAGACTTTCTCCAAGAAGCCCTTTCTTGTAATTGCTCTAACCTTTTTTTCTTCAGGTTATGATTTATGGGTTGACTTAAAATTTTTAAACATTGGGCCAGGTGTGGTGGTTGCCTTTAATCCCAGCACTCAGCAAGAGGATCTATAAAGTCAGGTCTATAAAGCAAGTCCAGGACATCCAGGAGTCTGTTACCCAGAGATGCCCTTTCTTGGAAAAACAACTTTTAAATATCAAATTTTTTATTGTAAAAAATTGTATAATATTAATAAAAAAGGCACACAAAATAGGGTTGGTGGGTTTTGTTGTTATTGGTTTGGTAAAACTTTTGCCTTATCTAATGCAGAACTCAAAGAGATTCTTATTAAGCCAACACAACAAGACCTTACCAGGCATAGCTTGTGCAAGGGTACAAGTCACATACAAGCATGCATCTGAAGACCTGCCAGAGCAACTTGGCAACAGTGACCTCTCACTCCATACTATTCCACAGCCAACTGGAAGAAGGAAATATATCAAACTAGACTCCGTCAAGCTCTTCTTGAGTGGGGTAAGAAGAGAGGGTGGGGGATGGAGACAGGGTGACAAGCACTGGCATGCATCTGGAAAAGACAATGTGATTAGCATTGGTGATTAGCGCCAACAACGATTAATTCTATGCTACCAAGTACCTAGCTAATAGAGGGCATGTTGAATGTTCCTAAGAGAAAAAGTAGAGTTAACAGATATTCCAATTGCCCAAGTTTGATTATTAAATGTGTGCACTGAATTATCACCTTGTAGTACATAAATATGCGCAATTACTGTGTATCATTTAAGAGTAACAATATTTTGCAAAAAAAAAAAAAAATTCAAAACGTAAGAGTACAAAAATCCCAGTTTAGAGTAAAACTGTATGTATGTTTTTGAGTGGTGGAAAGATGATAGTGGAAGAGAAAAGATAGAGATCCATTTACTAATAACACAGGATGTTCACATGCTGATGTGTTAAAGCATTTGCATGGCTTCTAGATGTCTTCTCCCTGTCCTTCAGTCCCCCTTCCCTTTCTCTGTCATCTATCTATCTATCTATCTATCTATCTATCTATCTATCATCATTTATTTATCTTTTTTTCTCCCATTTTAGTGCCTGTAAAACTAGGATGTTGCTGGCCAGCTGACAGCTTTGATACTGGTTCCATCTCTGCACGCAATCAAAGCTCCTGAAACAGGAGACAGTGGCTTGCAATAAAATACATTTTTAGAAGTGTTTCTTTGTGAATCAGGGAATTATTCTGTGGGAAAAAAAATACAAATAGTAATAACTGATGTTTGCACATCAGAGATTCAGAAAAGTAAGACACTTATTTAAGCGTGAAATGGTAACATGAGTCTTTATTTTGTGTTTATCCTCTTCAGAATGCATACTCAAGAGTGATATATCATAAACATACTTTGGTTTCCCCTGATGACGCTGCTAAAAATGTTCTTTAAACAAAACGGAAATAAATACTCAAAAGGGTAAAAGAAAGTTGGATTGGCAGATGTTTTTCTAGTGACACACAGAATTAACAATAACTAATTAGTCATTAATTAAATAAACTCATGAACATCTGTGTATTGTGCTTCTAGGCTGTGCCAGGAACCATGCTAGATGCTGCAGGCATATTGATGGGAAAATAAGACACCACCCCAGGTCTTAGAATGCCTATCACCTAGAATCTTGACCACTGCCTTAAAAATGAATACGGACATCACTGTAATAATAATAATATGCCTCAAGAGTTTAATAGGAATACATAATCAGGTATACTTATATGTAGGGAGGACAGCAGGGAGCAGACTGGTAGCTGGGCCACTACTGAAAAAGGTGTGGTAATGGTTTGTGTGAGATATGATGAGGTCTTGAATTACGACATTGCCACTGACAGAGGAAAACAAAGGTTTTAGCTATGTTCAGGGTGTTATTACTCACAGATCATGATCAAAGAACACACATAGACAATAATAGCTTCTACCACATTCATGAACGTGCATGGTAGCACATGAGAGCAATTCAAACATGCTTTACTTACCGTTGCATAAGGCCTAACTTGGGCAACACTGAGGCACTGCATACAAAGACCTGACTGTTTGACAGTGAAGGGTTGGGTAGTAACAGAGGGAAGGCAGACAGCAGGCCACGTTAGGGCACATAGCATTTCCTGGCAATGGGCAGTGTCCTCAAGGAGTAGTAGTTAAGAAATCACAGGAAGAAGCAATAGATTGAGTAATATATGAGAGGATATTCTGTGTTAGAGTAAGCTAGTGGTTAAAGACTAGAGGGCCCTGGGGCAACTTCTGATAAGTGGGTGTGGTTTAATTTGGAGAGCCTATCAGCAGAAGGGAATGGATAAGAAGGCAGGTAGCCCCGAAGCTTTATATCTGATTAAATTCCATTAATCTTGGAAGATGATAGATCCACTAAAGGATTGTCACATTTTAGTTTCTTTTGCTTTAATAGGACTTGCAAATATTTAATCCTCTAAGTCGGCTTTCAGGAAAAATAACCTTAAAAAGTTTTCTATGTTTGCAAAATAAGAGGAGGCTAAGTTGTCTGTGACTGTCACTCAGGTAGACGATCAACTTTAAACCTTATCATAAATTAAGATGCTAGGAGCAGGAAAGTGTTGACCTGTTTTAACTGTGATTTCTTCACAAATACAAAGTTAAGCAGAAAAGGTGATCCTAGATTTGAAATTATTCCATGAAATACTTTGATGAAACTAAAAACAACAAAGTGGTCACAGATACAGAGTAGTTTTAAATTTTTCTTTCGGTTTGTTTTTTGGGAAAGATACAAATTATATAGTAATATTCTAGTTAATTCAAACTACTCTTTGTTTTCTGAGCATGTTTATATGTGTGCATATGTACAATGGCATATCAAAGAATACACATTCACACTGTATATAAAATGTGTTCTTCACATAAATAATGTATGTAATTGTTAATTCCACATCGTTTCATATACTGTCATTTTCACAGAATAAAGACTTGGATTTCATGTTTACATTGATTTTACAGATTTAAGAAAGTGTGTAGAATGAAAAGTAGCTGTCACTCTTGTCTTTTTTTTTTTTTTTTTTGTATTTGTGAGGTTGTGCACCCACTTTGTATCATCTTTAAATTATCATTTAAGAATAAACTACTTCATTCTTCACACTGATTGAGCAATTACATGTATAATGTAATTAGACAGAACTTCAAGACTGGTGTCAGGAGTCGAACCATGGTCCATGTATTCTACACACAAGACATTTTCTGGAACCTGGGATGAGTACACCATGGACATTTAATCAAGGATGCCCCTGTCCCTGAGGCCAGGTCACATTCTTAGTTATATCTGACCCACACTTCCCGGAGCAGTGGCAGTCTCATGCTTGCTCTTTACATTTATTTAGATATAACTTGAGGCTTTACCCACTAACCTGTAAAACTGCACAGCATGAATTGTTTTATTAACTTTGAATTTTCTTATAATGCCAACTTAAGAGACTTGAAGGAACCAAAACCTTAAGACATGCATATGAATTAAATTATAGATACATGCACAAGAGTTGAAGTTGTATTGCTAGTCCCACAAGTACTTTTTTTTTTAACAAAGCCAATTAAAGTATTATACCATAAAAGGTATGTAATATCACTGTCCCTGTTCTATTTTAAAATAATTTAAACTTTCCATTAACATATTTTAAATTAACAACATTAATATTTGAAAAGACAAACAGATATTTTTGTTATTTGAGTTACATGAAATCAACAAAATCATTGTGAAATGAAGCAGGCTTGAAGTGAATGTGCACATAAAATTTATTGAAATGCAAAACTGTAGAGTCAATGAAAATACATGAATAGAATACTTCTAATCATAATTAAGTCAAACTATTTGCAAGCACCCCCCCCACTCACATATAGCACTGTACTGCAGACAATTAAGAATATAGTGTTCAGAATACTGATTGTAAACTTTGTATTCTCAGGTGGTTGCCTTTACATCGTCATCTCTACAACAAATCATTTTACACTGAGACATTTGAAAAATGAGCATGCTATTTCTTTCAGACATCAGAGTCAGGTTCAGCTGTTCCTCTGTAGAGCACTGCCAGACTTTCTTTAGCTCTGGAGCAGTGGTTCTCAGCACATGGCTGGTTGGCCCCTTTGGGGTTGCATATCAGGTGTTTACATTGTGATTGATGACAGTAGCAAAATCACAGTTATGACGTAGCAAGGACAATAATTTTATGGTTAAGGTCAGCACAACACGAGGAACTGTGTTGAAGGGCTGCAGCATTAGAAAAGTTGACAACCTCTGCTCTCGGTGTAGAACAGTCAGGATAATGGCTGAATAAGCTGCTCCTTATTAAGAGATAAGAAAAGAGGAGGACCGGAGGTAGGGCTCAGGGGTTCAGAGTGCTGGCTGCTCTTCCAGGGAACCTGTGTTTGGTTTCCAGCACTC
Source organism: Acomys russatus (assembly GCF_903995435.1). Lineage (NCBI taxonomy): Eukaryota > Metazoa > Chordata > Mammalia > Rodentia > Muridae > Acomys > Acomys russatus. The sequence continues at coordinate 8,377,273 of NC_067153.1, read as the reverse complement.
ACGTGGTACAACCCATAATCAACCTGTTAAGTCTAGCTCCAGGGAATTCAACACCTCTGGCCTCCATGAACACAAAAACATGTACACACCTACTCACAGGCATGCACGTCATTAAAAACAATAAAAATAAATCTCAGAAATACAAGGAAGGGATTACGTTTTACAAGCACTGGGGCTAGAACGAATCACAGGTAATCAGTTGAAGGTTTGCTTTACTCTAGAGCAGAAAAAAAAAAAAACAACACATTTTTTTATGTGCAGTGAATGGAACTCTGGGAAACGTGGGGTTTGCTGTTTGTTCTGTGCAGTGACCTGCTGCTGTGTTATGGACAGCTCACTCTCAGGGAAGATAACATCTGGGTTATGTTCATGGCCTCACCATGTACCTCTTTTTGTTTTCGTTGCTTGTGGTTTCCCCATTCTAGTCCAAAATCTGAACAGCAATGATTTAGGTGACCTTCTCCTTCCATCGGCAAGAATTTCATATTGTGTGGGGATTTCTAAGCTTCCACTTGCTGACTGTCTTTGTGTGTGTGTGTGTGTGTGTGTGTGTGTGCTTCAAACTGAGGACACTGTGGAGAGACAGATATGAAGCTGCATTCTTTGAGGTGGCACAGAGCGATTTAAGCAATAGGCACTTGGAATGCATCCAGGAAGAATTTTAATCAAAAGATCACGGAACCTCTGCAGCGTGAGGAGGAACGACTTTATAATCAGGCCACAGCTTTGGTAAAGCTCCTGGTTCATTTTAGCTCTTTTGGTCCGGTGTCTACTTCAAACACGCAGGCAATTGATCATCCACATAGCTGAACACTCACCATACCATGAATAAATCATGCTCCATTCATTAAGTGAAATATACACCGAGGTAAAGCTGAGCTGAAGTCCCCTGCCCCCACCCCCACCCCCCCAATAAGCTCTACGATGCATGACTCGGTGCAATACATTGTTGGAAAGTAATATTTGTGCTATTTCCATTTTTTTTGTTGTTTAAAAATATAAACCAACACACATGCGATTGTAGCTTAAGAAGAAAGAAAACTGGGCAAGGACACTCTCCACTGCCAAAGAGGACATACAGGCGAATCTTGCAGGAGTCCTGATGGTAACCAGATCACTACACAAGGCATGCTGAATAGGATGTAGCCTCTGTTAAACAGTGGCGTTCTCCGGGGTCAGTGGACTCCTATCTGAGGCCAGTGCTAAAGCGATAATTTGATAAGACATCTCAGTAGGTGATAGAGCTTTTAAAAACTGACTTGTATTCTCAGTAATCACCTGCTTTTGGCTCGGTGCTTTGGGCTGTTCTCAGCCTTTAAATATGAATGAGGTGAAGGTAAGAAGAGCTACACATCCTTACTTTATTAAACAAAGTCAGCAGCCAGGAAGGGAGGGAGGTCAGCTGCTTCAATTAGAACTTGGAGATTCACCTTCAAACCCTGCGTTTTCTATAGTCTTCAGTCATAAAGAAGATTTATATTTTTTAAAAACTGAGTTTCCAAATAACTGTGGTTTTCTGGCTTCCAGATGCAAATTCTCTATCAAGTGTAAATGTCAAGACAGGAAACACTGTGCTAATTAAGTACTTGGTTAAATATTCAAGTTCAAGAATTGTGTTTTTTCCACCTTCCCACGCATAAACTTCAAATCAGAGGGGGAAAGACAGCATTAATTTTATTAGGTAATATGAAACAATACTAATCTCTGGCATCAGGGAACTCTGAAGAGGAGATGGAGGGATTTTAAGAGCCAGAAGTGATGGAGACCACCAAGGAATGGACAGATGCACACAGGAGCTCCCTGAGACTGTGGCGGCATGCAATGCCCCGGGCCTGCGCAGGTCAGGACCAAATGGAGGCCCAGTGCTGAGATAGGGAGTGGACACAGAGCCCTATCCCTAACCGAGAAGCTATCTCCAGTAAGTAGCCACTCACAAATGAAATCATAGTTTTCACAAAGGAATCCCACAGGCTGTAGAAACCACTCTTAAGGCCAGGCCCCATGCCCAGCAGTAGGAGGCCAACATAAGACAAACTCACTGACCTTTTGTAAGGTTCTTTATGTTATAATCCTTTGTCACAGTTTTTTTTGTTTTAACTTTACATTTCTTTTGTATATATATTACGTTTTCTGATTTTGTGTTTTTATAGGACCTGTGTGTATGGGCACATGCAGATGTATCTCTGCCTATATGTATGTTTCTTGTGCTTTTTCTTCAGTTTGTTTATTTTGTCCTATTCTGATTTGTTTTTATACACTTTATTATTATTATTATTATTATTATTATTATTATTATTATTATTATTATTATTATTATTTAGATGGCCATTATTATCATAAAGAGAAAGATAAAGAAAGGGTATAGATTTGAGTGGGTAGGGAGGAAGGGAGGACCTGGGAGGAGTCGGGGAAGGGGAGACCATAATCAGAATATATTGTATTGAAAACATATTTTCAAGAAAATAATACTTAAGTAACAATATTAAAGAAGTTACTTTTGAAAACTTTTGATGAAGAAAATGCAAAAGCAAGTGCATTTTCATAGTAAAAAAAAATAAAATAAGAGCGAGAACTGATCAGTAAAGGAAATTTGTGTGCAGGGATGGCAGGATCAAGCTTATCCACCAGTGTTATATATGAGCACCTCATGAGAGTGTCTGCTGGTGCCAAGGAGGCTTCTGACTGTCAAGAGTGAGATTACAGGGCCCGAGAGAGGGCTCAGTGGAAAAAGTGGCTGCTACTTGGATTGAAGTCCTGAGTTCAATTCCCAGATGCAACTCCCAAAAGACCAGTTCTGGAAAATTGTCCTCTGACCACCTCATATGTGCCATGTCACATTTGTGCCTACTCACACACACATCTGATGCACAGACCTACAGTAGTAAGGGTTTTTAAGACTTAGAAACCAATATATAGTTTCGAGTACTAGACTGTCATCACTGAGTTTTAAAAATTATGTGATTCTAATTCTATTTTCCTAACAATATATAAAAATACTTTATTATTGTTATTTCAAAAATAACTTTGAAGAATATGTTTAAGTTAAATATTATAGAACATATATAAATATTTTAAATATCTTATTCAGCAAATAAAATTATTATCTCTCCTTGTCATTTGAAAGCACAGAAGCCACACTGTAAGAAGTTTTGGTGGATGACAGGTAGTGTTGAGGTAACATTAAGAAAAACACCACTTACAGGCTAGGAAGCCTATTCTAGCTTGGGGCCTCTAGGCCCTGTGTCTGAAGTGAATGGCATCTTCAACAATAGGGACTTACCTAACTCCTGGGGAGGGAACAAACAAGAATAACAACAGCCTGTGATGTTTTGGGGGGTTTCTTGACCAACCTTGACCAACTGAAAAGAAGACTTCTCATGCCTGACTCTGGAGTTTTGTTAGAGGGTGTGTGGCTCTGGGAAATCCGTCTTCCCAGATGAAGACATTTCACTTAAACCATATATGCACATGTGTACCCAGACTTTAATGTGTTATAGTTTTCAGGTAGATAGTCAAGAACATAACTCTTTATGACTTTTCAGACAACTTTATTGTTATCCCCCCTTCTTCCACATTTATCTCGCTCCGATTTCCTAACTAGAGCACTCCATTTTCCTCATCCCCCTATTTTACCTGTATCCTGCTATTTCACTCTTTATCACTCCTCTACTCTCCCAGCACGCATACACTGGGGGTAACCTACTGCTCCCTGAATGAATTTAAGACCTGCGCCCAAGGGGAAAACATACCCCAGACCAGGGATCTTCTCCCCTACTTAAGGCTACAGCAGTGTGGATCTCACAGGAGAACCTAGAACACCAATTTACTAAACCAGCATAACTCTAACTACATTCCAAATATGTGTCCTTATGTCTGTAGAAAAGTGCAGTCCCCGCCTCACATCAATGCAACAGAGAGGGGCCATTACCGAAAACCACAGACAATCAAAATACAGAGGTGGGAAGCTCAGTTCCGAGGCTCAGGGCTCATTGTGGAAGACTAGCCAGAAAAAGACTGTAAGAGCCAGAGAAACATGGAGTTTTCAACTCCAGAAATGTTGGAACTAGTTCCACATAGTCTCACCGACATGGCTGGCTATGGTTGTTTGAATGAGAATAGCCCTCACAAGCTCATTTATTTGAATAATTGGTCACCAGTGGTTAGAATTCTTTGCTATTGATTAGGAGATGTGAACTTGCTGGAGGAGGTATGTCTCTGGAGGGGGGCTTTGAGGTGTCAAAGAGCCATGGCATTCATCTTTCTGTCTCCCCTTCTCCCGCTCCCTCTCTCCCCCCTTCCTACCCGGACTCCTTCCCTCTCTCTGTCTTGAGGATGTTATGTCAAGATAGAAGCTTGCAGCTACTTTGCCTGCCTGCTGCTAGACTCCGCACCTGCTGGTAATAAACCCATCCTCTGAGCAAGGACAACAATAGACATGCTACGGTGGATGGGAGAAAGTCCTGGAGGCTTCAGCCCTGCATGAAGAACTACAGACAATAAAGAAATGCGGAGAGCTGGAGAAACAGTTTTCCTCAGAGAAGAGCACAGTAAGGGGTTATTCCATACCAAATAATCAGCACTGAAAACATACACACAATTAGCATTATACAAAATGAACAGGCTGGACTTACATATTTAGGAATATTGTAATAACAATAAAAAAGGAGGTCATGAATTTGATGAAGAGCAATGAGGGGTATAAGAAAGGGCTAGGAGACAAGGAAGAAAAGGGGGAAATAACGCAAATGTGACTTCAAAAACTAGAAGTGATTTCATTTTTTCAGTTAGAAAAAGTATGGTTTTGAAAGGGATCAGAGGTAATGGATGCAGGAAATCAAACAGAAGGGCCAAGCCAAATGCATTTCTTTCGTACCTATGCCTACGACAGTATGCCATGAACATGGTCTCATTTTGCAGGAACAAAATGGCGATTAAAAACACATCTGTTTAGCCCTATAAACACAAAGGTTTGATTTCCCACTTGCACAGCAATCAAGAGATGCCTTCATAATAGGAGATAGCTTCCTAACTGAGAAAGCAACACAGACAGAGACAGGCAGGTGCCACCTACCCTGAGCCGCTTTTGTCCCGGGTCATGATTATGCAGGCTGCAGGTGACCTGCCTACCTCCTGGGAGCTCAGTTAGCTACTCTGCATCAGCCAGGCAAGAGTTAGGTTACCCATGTGCTCTGCCGTCTCAAAGCTCCGCCCACCACCTCCACCAGGAGCCAGCTGGACAGATAAAGAGCCAGTGTAAGGTGAGGTCCCTGGCTCCACACCTCAGGCTCCTCTCTTGCCAAAATACACAACCTTCGCTGCCTTCCACCAAGGGGATCTCTGACTACAGTTGGCTTTCAGACATACATATGAGAAATAGGCTTCAAGAAGTACAATGTTTACTTTGCAAAGAAAATGCAAAAGTCATGTAGAAGCAGAGCTCATATTGGACTTTTTTTTTTTAATCAACAAGAACTCAAGAAGTTGACACTGCTATTGATAAACTTCATTGTATTCTTACCACATGCTGGACTGTGTGATAAGCATGCTAATGCATTATTAATTAACTTTATGGTGGCCTATTTCTTATTTCCAGTGGGCAGAATAATTTAAGAAAAGCAAAAAAACTCATCAAGGCTTAGGAACTTGCTGGAAGTCATGTGACCTGTCAGCGTAAGAAATTGCAAACTGTAGAACTGATTCTTTGAACTTTTATTTTTCTTGTTGTTGTTGTCTGTTTATTTGTTTTTGTATTTTCTTCATTTGGTTGCACCGATCTCATTAGAAAGAACACTCTTCCTATATGCTAAAAGAAAACACTTAAGACGGGGTAAATTTAGTGATTATTTGGGGTCGTCAGTACCGAGGCAGTATCTGGTTACTTAGCCCAATCTGGCTATGAATTCACAATCCTCTTTGTCTTATTTAGCCCCTGAGTTCTGGGAGTAAAAGTGTTACCACCATCCTCAGTCAAGAGTCTACAGGAATACTCCTCAGTTCCTAAGGGTCTAATTACTGTCCTTGAAAAACGTTCATGCTCATACCCTCCCAACGTCTTTAACTTTGACTGTATTTTCAAAATAATGGGGGTGGGAGATGAAAATATATTAAAAATCAACAGCCATGCCATTCTAGAGGAAATCACAACCACCCTAACAAGCAGAAGTAGCTGTAAGAAACAGCAAAGCATGTGCTCCAAAGGCTGTGGAGTGAGGCCTAATACATTTTGTAGATTCTCCTAGCCTGCCAGAGATCACTGCAACCTCTGATTTGTAAAGAAAAAGGCAACTCCATTAGATAGGATGGTTCCAGGTTAGAATCCCACTGAACTGTGGTCGGAAGGGCTGAGTTAGACCTACCAGAGAACCAAGCACATTCCAATACAAGGGAGCAGCTTTCATTATTCTGGTTTCTGGAGAATGACTTTGCCTGGGAGACCAGCCATTTCTCTTCAAGCTCATGTTTTACTCTCCTCTTTGTGTCTGAAATGAAGGAAAACTACCACAATGTAGGATGACAAAGACTTGCCTTGAGCAGGAACAATGTCCGTTTGCGGCACGCATGCCCAGAAAGAGGCCTGAGACCTACCTGTACATGCCTGGGCATGACCAGAGATTGACTGCCCAGAGTCTGGTGACAACATGGTGGGAACAAAGGAGGAGGGGCCACACCAGCAGCTCGCAGTTGGGGAGCCAATGGGACACTGGGAGGGAGGTATAAAGGAATGCCCTGTTTCAACAATGAATGAGTCTGCTTCCACCTCATGCCAGACTCCCAGAGTCTGCGTCTTTGACTCTGTGCCAGCTCACCCCGCCCCCACCCCCCAGAGTTCTGGGCATGGGTCCCAGCAACACCACAAGTCCAATCTCCATAGTGTAACCCAGTAAGGGTCCTCTCCGCTTCCTTCTGCCACCAGATTGAAAAGGATGGGAAGATTCTGGCCTTGTCAGTGCTTCTGTTCACGAACTCTCCCACACTGGAAAACGTTAAAGTCAACCTGCTTGTGAAGCGGGACTTCATTTGGATAGGCAAATAAGTTTATTTTTGCAACATTTGTTCAGAGAATTGCCTTGAGATTTAGGAAAATGAGAAACAAATTTCTTGCCACGGCAAATAATTCTTCCTAAATAACTCCTAAAGTGGAGTCATGCCAAGATGGAAGCCAATCAGCATGCATGCCCATTTATTCCTTCACATGCCATTTTATTCAAAGCTGACTAAGTGGACTCTTAGAATGAGACAGGATAATCATATTACAATACACAGACCTAAAGAAGCTAAGTAACAAGGTGGACCCTAGGGAGGATGCTTAATTCTCATTCAGAATGACAGAAAGAATAGACACTGGAAGCAATTGAAGAGAGAGAACAAGAGGGGAGCCTACCATAACTGTCCTCTGAAAGACTTCCACCCAGCAGGGGATCAAAGCAGAAGCCGAGTCTCAAACTTTGGGCAGATCGCAGGAAGTCCTATGGATGAGTGGTGGAATAGAAGTACCAGGAGGGGCGAGGAGTTCCAAAAGATCCGGAGAGGACAGGAGTTCCAAAAGACCAACAGAGCCAACAAACTTGGGCCCAGGGGAGCCATCTGAGACTGATGCACCAAGCAAGGAGAGGACCTAAACTCCCTGTTCAGATGTAGCAGCTCAGACTCCATATGGGCCCACTAGTAAGGGGAGAAGGGGCTGTCCCTGCTGTGGACTCTGTTGCTTGCACTTTGATCACTTCCCCCTGGCGGGGTGCCTTAGCATGTCACAGAGGAAGTGAGGAGGCAGGCAGTTCTGATGAGACTTGATAGGCTGGGGTCAGCTGACAGGGGAGAAGGGCTCCCTGTCTTAGAGGACTAGGGGAGGGAAATAGGGAACAGAAGGGGGGGAGGGATGGTCAGAATGGGAGGAAACGAGGGAGGAGGCTACGATTGGAATGTAAATCAAATAAAATTTTAAAAATAAATTAAAATTACAAAATTTAAAAACAAGCAAACAAAATAAATTGTCTTTTTAAAAACCTTCTCATTAATAAAGTGAAATATTTGGGGGAAAGGGTAGAACAAAGTCTGTAGGAGCTGACAGGTGGTACACAGGACCTCAGGAGTGGCCCTGGATTTCTGTGAGCTGGAAGTAGTACCATCTGGATGTGGGGATGCCCTGAAACATGAGCCCCTTAATAACAAGCTGTTGCCAAGTGTGCACACCAGACTGCTCCACGTAGAATCTGCGGATGCACTGCCTGGCGAGGACAGACTGTGGAGAGCACTAACAGAGCCCCACGGTAATTTCCATCTTGGCATTTCACATTGCTTATGATTCAGAGTTCACCACTGGTGGGTGTTTTGTGCCTAGATAAGCCATCTAATTCACAGCCAACTTTCCACCAGCCAATGAGTATCTACCGAAAATAAAATAGGTGAGAAGGGTATGTTTGGTAAATACCATTCTTCAAGGGTCTTAAATTACAGGAAGCAGTTGGAGCCAATCGGGGCCTGCCTTAGCAGCTTTCCTTTGATGTCCTGTGAACGCAAGGCTCTATGAATAGGCTCATTAGACAACAAACCTACAAATATCAGAAAATGTCTCTCCTGAATACCTAATGCTTCTTGCTTGATCATACCCAAAGTGTTTTATATTTGTTCTTAAATATAGAAATGTATATTAAATTCTCCTAAAGCCAACAGCACGGTGTGCAATTGTTTGGCATATTTCTGTGTATGTCTACACATACATATGTTTTATAAGAGTTTTGGAATCTAAAAGAATTAGATGATAGAGCAGAGTGCAAATAATATATATATTCATGCTCCATTATTCTTCATGCAAATATTTAATTTAAAAAGGTGAAAATTAAACAATAGCCAGTAGCCATAGTTGGGGTTAGAAGTTGCTAATGTTTTCATCTCAGAATCACAAAATTGGATAAAGAAATTCTTGTGTTAATCTGGATTAGCATGCTGCTTTATTTCAATGCATTTCGATGCTGCTGCTTATTTTAATTGGGGTTCAAAGTTTAAAGGTAATCTTAGACTTTTATACTTAAAAATACATTTCTAAACTGTCTCTTCAATACTATTTTAGTTACCTATATTCAAAGACTTATAATTACAAACCAAATCCTATTCTTCTTTGAAAAGCAGAAAATAAGAATGGGACCATATCTATAGGGCAGTACCTATTCATGGTGGCTTAACAGTTTTAAATGTGTAACTAGGACGATACTATAAACTTTATAGTAACAATCAAATGGTAGTGAATTTGAAACTATTCTGTCACAAAGAGGTAAACTAAAGAAACGAATGGGAAGGACTCCTTTTACTATTATTATTATATCTGATAGTTCACCATAAAACATACCGTCTACTTCAAGATTCCTCCATATTGAGAGCAGTAGGGCGTTTGATGTGAAAAGGGAAAAATATGATATTCCCATATAGCTATTGTAATAAGCATCCCACAACATTTATTAACATTGAGGACAAAATGCTTATTGGCCCACACGGCAGGTGTGAGCAACTGTCCAGGAAGTCCTATCATTCAAACTTCAAAAGAACCTATTTTACCTTAGCTTTTGGCAGCATGCAGTTGTAAGAGCAAGCCAACTGTAAGATTATAATAGCTGGGTAATACTTGAGTTTCTAACATTGCTCTCTACTTAAACATTATTAATGAGGTCCCACCAACTAGGAACACCACTATCAGTCCCCTAAAGTACAAATACTACACCTTTCTACATTTTACTGAACATAAAATGAAATCAATTAAGCAAAATTATGTCCATGCCTTCAGGTATGGTCAACTGCTCCAAAGCCTCCTATACTCTGCACGTTCATGCCTGCTGAGCATAATGAGCTGAAAGTTATGAAGTTCTTGGAGATTTTATGCACAGGGGAGGCTAATGTGCAGAACTTCATTATAGGTATATATAAGATGTATTAGCATTAAACAAGGCTACCTGGTAGAAGGTTATACTACAAAGTAGCACACCTAAGTTTAGAATCTAGGTTTAAGTACATAACTGTAAAACGTACTTGCACAAGTGTGACTGTGTGTGTGTGTGTGTGTGTGTGTGTGTGTGTGTGTGTTTACTGAAACACCAGTGGCTCCTAACACTTGAATATGCAATCAGTACTATATTAATAGTAATGTTATAGAGATATGGTACAGTGTATGAATAGGCATTGTTTTGGCACAGGTTGCTGATTTTTAATTCTTCATTTTGCTCTATATTGACCAAAGACATGTTACATATTCTCAAAGCGCCTCCTTGTAAAGGGAAATTGTACATCTCATTCAGTTGTGACTGAAAACACTTTGTAATTAATAACCACAGGTTAGAAATAAAAGAATCAAGTGGTTTCTTACTCTAGGTATGGTGGTCTATAGTCCTAATTTTCAGAATCACCTGGCTGAGGCAAGACTGAGCTGTGCAGTAAGTTCAAGACTAGGGTAGAGTGCATTGGAAGACCCAGTTTTAAAATGACAAAAGATAATGTTGGCTGAGAAATTAAAATTTATATAAAACAAATCTATCTGATATTATCTGTATCTAGTTTGAATAAAGATCATATTTACTATATTTCTTCATTTAAATTAATATTTTAGTTGTTGGACCCTCTGGATCCTTCTACTTTGCTATTCTCCCATGCTTCTCTCATCTAGAGCCCCAATAGGATGTCCTCCCCTCTGTCCCAGTTTCCTGGTAAGTGAAGGCTTTTGTGGGACATGCCCCTTGGGCTAGTATGCAGATATAAGTGAGTATATACCATTTGACTCTTTCTGCTTCTGGGTTAACTCACTCATTATGATCATTTCTAGCTCAATCCATTTGTCCACAAATTTCAGGAATTCCTTGTTTTTAATAGCTGAGTAGTATTCCATAGTGTATATGTACCACAGTTTCTTTATCCATTCTTCTACTGAGTAGAGCATTATGATAGGCAGATTTGGGCCCAGGGGTCCCACTCAAACTAAGGCACCACCAGCCAAGGACAATACAGGCGGTAAACTTTAAACCACTACCCAGATCTAGCCAATGGACAGAACATTCTCCACAGTTGAGTGGAGAGTGGGGTATGACTTTCACATGTACTCTTGTGCCTCATATTTGACCATGTCCCCTGGAAGGGGAGACCTGGTGGCACTCAGAGGAAGGACAGCAAGTTACCAAGAAGAGACTTGGTACCCTATGAGCATATTCAGGGGGAGGAAATCCCCCTCAGGAACAGTCATAGGGGAGGGGAATAAGGGGAAAATGGGAGGGAGAGAAGAATGGGAGGATATAAGAGATGGGATAACCATTGAGATGTAACAAGAATAAATTAATAAAAAATAAAAAAAATAAAAATGATAAATGAATTAATATTTTAGGAGATCCTTTATGACAGCCATTATTGTATACATAAAATTGCATATTAATATCTTTGTAAAGAGAGAGACAGAATATGAAGCTGAACAGGAAAGATGGGTGAGGATCTAGGAAGAGATGAAGGAGAGGAAAGAATATTATCGAGACATGTTATATGTAATTATAAAACTGAAATGTAATTACAAAGCTGAAATAAACGTAAAAACTATCTTAACGAGTGTTCAATAACAGAGGCTTACGTGACAAAAGTGTTCACTCTCATGAGGGAACAGACGGTAAGCACAAAATATATCTACACACATCATATATCCACATGCCTATTCTGTCATGAAATGGTAAGTTTTATGTTCAGTACTGAAAAGGACTTGCTGTTTGTTTGGGAATGTTTATTCCCTTCTAAATTAATGTATTTATTCACTTTACATCCTGGTCATAGCTTCATTCCCTCCTCACTTCCCAGTCCTACGCTCCCTCCTTATTTCCCACATCCCTCCCCTATTCCTCAGAAAAGGGAGCCCCACTTCTAATCCATCCCAGCTCATTAAATTGCAACAGCGATGAGTGTGTCCTCTTCCCCTGTGCCCTGGCAAGGCAGTCGTACCAGGTGGAAGTGATCAAAGAGCTGGCAACAGAGTCCATGTCAGAGAAAGCACACACAAACTGCCCCACCCCTCGACAGCAACCCACTCCCCTTACTACAAGACCCACATGAAGCCTAAGCTGCACATGGCTAAATCTGTGTAGGGGGCCTAGGTCATGTCCAGGCATGGTCATTGGGTGATGCTTCCGTCTCTGCAAGCCCTCATGGGCCCTGGTTAGTTGGCTCTGTTGGTCTTCTTCTGGAGCTCCTGTTGTCTCCAGGTCCTTTTTTCTTTCCCTCACTTTCCCCACAAGATTCCCTAGTATGAGAACTCTCCAGTTTCTTTATGAAGGCACTTAGTGCTATGAAGGTTCATCTTAGCACTGCTTTTAGTGTGTCCTGTGAGTTTGGGTATGTTTTGCCTTCATTTTCACTGAATTCTAGAACGTCTTTAATTTCTTTCTTTATTTCTTCCCTGACCCAGTGGTCAATGAGAAGGGAGTTATTCAGTTTCCATGAGTTTGTAGGCCTTTTATTATTTCTCTTGTTGTTAAGGTTTAGCTTTAGTCTATGGTGATATGACAAAGAACAATGGGTTAATTAAATTTTCTTATATCAGTTGAGGTTTAGTTTGTGGTTAGTTTAGTTGAGGTTAGTTAGTTAGTATGGTCAATGTTTGAGAAGGTCACCTGTGGTGCTAAAAACAAAGTGTATTCTTTTATGTTTGGGTTAAAAGTTCTGTAGATATCTATTAGGTCCATTTGACTCATGACCTCTGTTAGCTTCATTATTTCTCTATTTAGTTTGTTTCAATGAGCTGTCCATTGGTAAGAGTGGGATGCTTAAGTCTCCCACTATTAGTATGTCAGGACTGATGTATGATTTAAGCTTTGATAATGTTTCTTTTACAAATGTGGATGTTCTTGTATTTGGGGCACAGATGTTCAGGATTAAGATGTCTTCTTGGTGGATTTTTCCTTTGATAATAATGAAGTGCCCTTTCCCCATCTCTTTTGATTAATTTTGGTTGAAAGTCTATATTATTAGATATTAGGATGGCTACTCCAGCTTGCTTCTTGTGTCCATTCACTTGTAAAACTGTTTTACAGCCCTTTACTCTAAGGGAATGTCTATCTTTATTGTTGAGGCGTGTTTCTTGAATGCAGCAGAATGTTGGATCCTGTTTATGCAACCATTCTGTTAGCCTGTGTCTTTTTATTGAAGATTTGAGTCCATTGATGGTGATAGCTATTAGTGACCAAACTTTTTAATTCCTTTTATTGTAGTATTGATGGTGATGATGTGTTTGTGTCCTTGCCTTCTTTTGATTTTGCTGGTGTGAGGTTATTTATATCTTGTGGGGTTTTTTTTTTTTTTTTTTTGGGTTTAGTTGACCTGGTTGGATTGGAGTTTACCTTTTAGTATCTTCTTTAGGGCTGGGTTGGCGCATAGATACTGTTTAAATTTAGTTTTGTCATGGAATATCTTGTTTTCTCCTTCTATGGTGATTAAAAGCCTTGCTGGCTATAGTAGTCTGGGCTAACATCTGTGCTCTATTAGTGTCTGTGTGACTTCTGTCCAGACCTTTCTGGCTTTCATAGTCTCTATTGAGAAGTCAGGTGTCATTCTGAAAGGTTTGCCTTTATATGTTACTTGGCCTTTTCCTTTGCCACTTTTAATATTTTTTTTTGTTCTGTAGATTTAGTGTTTTGATTATTATGTATAGGAGGAATTTCTTTTCTGGTCTAGTCTATTTGATTTTCTGTAAGCCTCTTGTATATTTAAAGGCATGTCTTTCTTTAGGTTTGGGAAAAAAATTTCTATGATTTTCTTGAAAATATTTTCTGGCTCTTGGAGCCTATAACCTTTATGCTCTAGTCTTATTATTCTTAGATTTCATCTTTTCTTGGTATCCTCGATATTTTGGGGGGTGTATTGTGTCAGAATTTTTTTTAATTTAATATTTTCTTTGACAGATGCATTATTTTTTCAATTGACATTCTACTCCTCAGATTCTTTCCTCCATCTCTTGCATTCTGTTGATAATACTTACCTCTGTGGTCCCTGTTCTCTAAGTTTTCTATCTTAAGGTTTTTTTTTTCTGTTTTTTGTTTTGTTTATTGATTCTATTTCCATTTTCAAGTATTAAACTATTTTATTCCATTCATTCACCTGTTTGATTGTATTTTCCTACATTTCTTTGAGGGATTTATTAGCTTCCTCTTTAAATGTCTCAAACAACTTCACAAACATAGCTTTAAGATCACTTTCCTGTGTTTCAGCTGCATTAAAATATTCAGTGTTTTGGCATGTTTCTGGTGGATCCATGTTGCCCTGGTTTTTGTTTATTGTGTTCTTTCACTGGCCTTTAGCAATCTGGTTGTCTGTGACACTGGCTGTTAGTTCCTGGAAACTTCTGGGATTCTGGTGCCTTTGTGATCCAGTGAGGTCTGGCTGATCTACTCTAGACAGGCCCTCAAGAACTGGAGGAATCTGATGTCTGTGCTCCCTCATATAGGCAAAAAGCACAGAGGGCTATGAGCTTGGGACTGTGTGGGATTCCTGGACCTGGGAAACATCTGTGGGGGACCTGTAAGTGTAATGGCACATCTCCCGGGATGTCCACTCTTCTCTGGGAAAGAGCTGAACTGAAGGCTGCGTCTGCAAATCTCTGGAGTCCGGAACTGTCTTCAGGATAGTGGGAGAAGTCTAGAGGAACAGAAAAGGGCACTTGGTGTTTCAGATCCAGTCATGCTGAGAGTTGCTGACCATGCAGAGGCTGATCTCCCAAGGGACACTCCAATTCAACTGAGTCTCACCATTTTGGAACCAGGCTCTTGTATAATCCTATTTTCCACCCTGTCTCCACTAGAAAACCAGTAGAGTCATGGTTTAGAGGTTGGGACATTGTCACCAGAATCCATGCTGCCCTAGAGGAAGCAGGAGGAATCCAAGGTCTGATTGCTGGAGCCGAGCGTCCTTGGAACTGGGGATCTGCTGAAAGTACAGGGGGCTGCATGGCCAGGACCTAGTGCTACCCCTGGACCTGAGAGACAGCCATGGAGGCCCTGCAGCTATGGGTCCCCAGCTCCTGGGATGTCCTCGCCTATCCAGAAAACTTCAATTTCAGTGTTTTGGAGTCAACAGCCAGGTTACTCACTCGATTCACAGTCTGTCTCCTTCCTCTTATGGTACGTACTCACTGGCACCATGATTCCCTTCATTTGAGAACGTTTTATTAGCAAGAGTGAGTGAGAAATTTAAATTTTGTATATGAAATATACAATGATATTCATAAAAATCACAATGAGAAGATATGTTAGTGTATATTTATTTTGGTATCACTAAGAGAGTATTCTAAGGCCTTTCTTTTCATAAAAAATCACAATGAGAAGAGACATTAGTATATATATTTATTGTTACATCATTAAGAGACTATTCTATGGCCTTTCCTTTCTCTTCCATGCCCCTTTTGTCATTTTCAGGCCTCTAGGTTCATTTCACAATACTCAAACCTAAATCCTGGAAGCTGTGATACACAGACAAAACAGAACATATAGTATCTGCCTTTCTGAGCCTGTGTCAACTCACTCAATATACTATATTCCAGAACCAAAGTTTTTCTGGTAATTTCATAATCTCAGTGCTTTTTAGAGCGGAATAAAGTTCCACTGTGTATATACCATATTTTCATTACTCATTTCTCAGTTAATGTACAGCACACATAGTCTGAGTCCATTTCCTAGTTTTGTGAATATGACAGCAGCAAACCTTGATGGGCACACTACTCTATAGTTAGACAAAGAGTCCTTTGAAATCTATTTCTATGTTTTTGAAAAAGTCCCAGACAGATTTCCAAAGTCCCAAACAGATTTACATTTCTACCACTAATAAGGATTCCCTTTTCTCTATAGTACCAACATTATTTGGTGTCCCTTATACTCTTGATGATGGCCATCTTGATTGAGGTCAGGCTGAATCTTACAATGTTTTCATTTGCATTTCCCTGAAGGCTAAGAATGTTGATTTTTTACAAAATAATGTTTTTATTTATATTGTGAAGATTTTATAAAAACCATTTTGATCATATTCACAACTGTAGTGCATTTGTGATGCCTCTAAGATACCTTAAAATTAACTTGTACTTTCTGACTTACAGGGAAAGAACACAATGATACTAAAACCATTTTTGCTTTGAACACTTTGAAGACACTCGGCAGTTGCCTGTGTTATTCACAAGACTTTGTTTTCTCCATGATAGGAAAATAGATGGAAATATCAACTCTAAGATATTCTGAGCTCAAGTTTTGTCTTACTTTTGAGTCTTCTGGCCCTATAAAGTAGGTAACAACTTTGTAAGATGCTTACAAATGGGGAAAGGTAGGAGAAGTGTTGTTCTTAGTGTTACAGAAAGGATCAATAAACTTTTCTTCCTAAAGTGGCTCTTAAAAATCAAGACATTTGAAAAGTATACTAACTGCCCCCTCTCTTAGCTCTGAAATAAAGTATATAAGTAATGAAAAGTGTCTACATTGGAGAGAGTATGGATCAAATTCATTCCCATATGTTCTAGGTATGACTATAGACTAAATTTTTAAAATTCCATCTACTTTCACCCCATTGCTTCCTCCCTAAAATAAAGCAAGCTAAACTAGCCCATTGGCTTGCATAACATATAAAATTCTTTCAACACTTTGCAAATGTCTTTTGATGTTTGAAAAATCTATTCACTCTGCAAGAGATTACAGCTTTATGAAAAGTGCTTACAGAGAACAAAAGACACCAACTCATTATGTAAATAAAAGCACTAAAATTCTATCCACATGCATAAACATAAAAAGGCTACAAAAATCCTTCTATTCTTATTTTCAACTTTATAGGGACACAAATTTCTATGGCTACCTATCCAAAGAAATAAATTATTACAGAGATTACTGGAAAATGTTTATATTGAACACCCATAAGCTTTAAACATAATATAGAAATGACAAAAGTCACAAATAAGTTCTAGGAGAATTTCACAATTATATTTCATAGCAGAAATGAGAAATCCAGAAGCAGACAGGCCAAAAACGTAGCCATACCCTCTGGACATTGGGGGAGGTAACACACACATACACACCTTGTTATGGTTTAGAGTGAAATGTCCCATAAGCCCATGAGCTCCTGTGTTTGAACACTTGGTCTCCAGTTGGATGCTCTGATTGGGTGACATTGTAGAGTCTTCGTAGGATGGGGCCTTGACCAATGGCTGTAGGTCACTGCTGTAGCCCTGTTTAGTGCTCACTGCTCTTCAATGTCATGTGAGAAGCTGTCACTGTGTATTCTGCCACTACAAACTGAGTCACCCCATGTTTCCTTCTTAGCTGGATGGACTAAAATTCCCTAAAACTGTAAGGTAGAAAATACTGTTTTCTACTTCCATTGCTTCTGTCAGAAATTTGGCCAAGCAACAAAAAAACATAATTAATTTATATGAGTTGCTTTGTGTGTGTGTGTGTGTGTGTGTGTGTGTGTGTGTGTGTGTATGTGTGTATATGCACATTTTATTATTCTAAAAATTAGATTTAAAATATTTATATCATAAATCATTCAATGAAGTAATCATTTATTATGTGTGTTAGATTCCCCGTGGAGATCTAAAAACTGTTAGTCGAAACTGTAAACTACTGACAGGAATAAGGTTCTGGCTGGGCATCCTCTTCTCCTGGGGGTGGGCAGGTGTGGGACTCCACATTAGCAGTGTTGTCACTGTTAGCAAATGTCCTGTAGGAAAACAAATGTGAGTGCATGTGGACTGTAGAAAGATCACGTTGTAAATAGAAAGGGCTGGAATATGAGGCATACTTGAAAGGCTGGAGCCCTGGCTTCTTCCTTTTTAGGCTTGATGTCTGATGTTGGTCTCAGCTGCAAATGATTATGAAGCTTTAGGAAATTAACTTGCTACATTTTTACTCCAATCTTCTGGCTCCTATTTTTAAAAGGAATCTTTAAATACATACTTGTGTAGTTAGAGTAAGCTTTAATATTGAGGAGTCTTCCAAGGCATCCCATGGGCACATGCCTGTAACAAGTTCATACCTTCCAAGTCTCTCATGTGCGTGACCTGTATCTACATGCACATTTTTATTTTAATTTCTAAATACGCTACATTTATTTTCGTGTCGCATGTTAAATTGTTTTGATGCTCAGAATCTACTTGTAATGGTTGCTGTAGTGTGATATGTGTTTCTTATACCTTCCAACTGTGCACATGCCGGAAGCCTAGTTTCCAGTACGTCAGAGCTGAGGTAGGGAAACGGTTAGACCATGTAGCTAGAACTTGAGAGATGGCCCAGTTGATAAAACGGCTGCCATGAAAACTTGTGTTCAATATAGATTTCTGACCACTACAAATACATAAATCCATGTACCTGCACAATGGGAACACATAAAGAAATACATGCACCATGTCTACACACACACACAAACACAAACACACACACACACACACACACACACACACACACACACGGGAAGTAAGTTGTTCATGCAGGAAGTGACCTTGGGATGTATTAATACAGCTCTCATGAGACTGGATTAGTTCTTGAGAAATTCGTTTGCCTGGGAGCTCAGTCTCTTTCCTATATGGCCTTGTGCCTTCTTCTGCAAACACACTTGAAATTTAGATGCCACCTACAATGTGTCTTTTTTCAGGGTCATGCAAATACTGCTCCCATGCTTATGTACCTCGGAAAGTAAAGACTTATAATTTTTTTTTTCTTTTTTTCGGACTACAAGGCCTCAGGAAACAAGCTACAGAAACACAAAAGAGACAACATACACTTATCTAGTCACTAAATTATCTTAACTGAAACACTCTGTATTTCTCATCACTTTAACACAATGGAATACTAGTCCTATATTCTAGATTGTTTAGCAGTCTGGACAACTAAGTCTACTATTTTCTACAATTTGTCACAAAGATTTTTGAATGAATATACCAACAACTCCCAGGTCCAGACTCATGATAATCAGTTAAACAACAGCTGTGGTAATAAATGCAGAGACATAGACTCTCCATCTCTTCCAAGCCTCTCCTCTATTTTCTCCACATATAAGATGGTATTAGAAATACTGGATCTCCCAAAGGCAGGAGTGGCCTTGGAGCAAATTCTGGCTAATAAAACAAATCACAGAATTCATTTCCTTGATTATGTCTTCAGACACCTATCTGTCTCTCTACTTCCTCATTCTATATTTTATGTGAGGGAAAAATACTAGTATTTTCTTAGCTCATAGTTTATTGGTATACTGTCTAATACAGAAACCACTAGCCACCCTAGGTTGTAAACATTTTAATTGCTTTAAAATGTATAAAAATTGTTGTGCAGTTTGAAACACTGCAATTCTAGAATATCTCCATTCTAGGTTTCTATTTAAATGGCATTGGGTATAAGTGATATAGATATTAGTATTTTTTCATCAGACTAAAACAGTGATAGCAAAATATCAATCCCAGTCCCCAAGTCATTCCCAGTCATCTGATATTTTACCTAGTAATGAGATATCAGGTAACAGATTCACCAATGGTCTTTTATCTAAGATTTCCCAAGAGTTTCTTAGAGTACTAGCTGTGAGAACTCAGTTCTTTCTGGCTGTTCTAAGAAGCTCAGTTACCTCTATCACCATCCTCACCCTCTTAACAACCCAAGGAAGTGGCCAGTTCTTATCCCATCTACAGGATGAAGACAATGAAGCCAGCCTTCGGAGACACACAAGTATTCATTTTATCCCACTCCTTCACAGCTAATAATGCTTCCCACATCTTATACAGAGAGAAAACAAGGTTGGACTCAGGGACATCTCTCTTTTCCTTTATCTTTCTTTCATAGCTAAGAAGATAGGAACTGAAAAGAAAGAAGAGTGATATAGAAATACTTAGGGGTGATAGGACAAAAAGTAGATTATTGAATCTACTCAACTAAAGGCTGTAATTGTTACTCACAAGTAAGGTTATTTTTAATTCATTGGTATAGAATTTTGTAGATTGATGCAAAATAATTTTAATTGTAATACACTGGTATAGAATTCAAATTTAAGATTATTCTTCACAATACATATGCATAAACACACTCTAATATGAGGTATTGTACACATCCAACTCAATTATAATACAAGGTTTACTTCCTATACCTTGAAAGTGCTATTACAGGCTCCTTAGGAATAATTAAGTACTACGGGCTAATTGTTACTTGATCAAATCATAGTCATGTCAATTATCAGTCTATTTTTAACCACAAGAATATATATCCTAGGTCTAATGGATAGATATGATTCTATAGATAAATAAGGTAAGGTAGGCAAGGTCTTCAAAAGCCTCAGAAACCTACAGAATATGGCATTTAAAGATGTTTTTACTAGTCTAAGAATTCTTTGACAACAAGACAGGTTAACTCCTGGAAACACCCAACCTACCTAAAGAAGATGATGAGCATCAATGAACCTCCTAATGGAGATGGCTTTAAATGTGGGAAAGAAGCCACTGAGCAGAATGTCTTTGTTTCTTCCACTGACAGAATTCTGCCTAAATATGGGCAAGCTTGGATGCAGGCAGAGTTGACGGCCAAATTCTGTGAAGAAAGTTAAGTGAGTCCTCAAAAGTTCCTGCCTCACAAATACATCTGTCAGTTATATTGGTCCAGAAGGCTGAAGATGATGCTCCAATGTTACAGAGAGTTATGCATGACTCTTGTGGCAGTAAATGGTCTCTGTCTTTTTTTTTTTTTTAAGCTGCTAACATGCACTTCTGGTTCACTCAGGTAATTAAGTTTTATTCCTTCTTAAGTTTCTGATGAGGTTGAAGACCAGATAGTGTTGTCTTACAATTAAGCTTAGTTGTTTAGGGGTTAAGATGTTTTTAGATCTAGATAAATGTTTTAAGTTAATAGAGATGAGATATGATAGATATGGATTTTTATTCAGAATTTTAGACTCGACATGATAGGAAAGGTGTTTCCTTCATGTTTGCCAAATACAAATAGCCAGCTCATGATGAATGTAACAGTTATGTAATTCATGATTGTTCGGTAGTTCTTCCTGCTGTATGTGTTTTATTTTATTTATATGTAATAATATAAATGCATATGGTAAAAAAGAAATAAAATAAAAATATTCATGTAAAAAAATGATGCCCACAGGCAAAATACCATCCCAAAGCAAGTATCCTCTAAGTCAAAGGCCTAATTGTTCTTCAAAAAGTTTTTAAAAAGAAAAAAGTGCATGGAATAAATCACTGCATGGCATGCACACTTGGCATAAAAGGCAGCTCAAGAGAAGCAAGAAGTATTTAGAAGCATCATGAGACTAGCTCATTTACCTACCAGAACGTAGCCAAGAGAGTTTCTCATTTTCTTCCAGAGTACACTCTAGCTACAACTACAGACTACAGATATAACTCCTTAAATAAAGCCCAGTCATTACATTTGAGTGACAGTGCCAGGACAGAATTCCGAAGATCATGTCATCACCCAACACAGTATGGGTGCAAGGGCAGCTGATGATTGTAATAAAGACTATGTCTTGTATCTGAGAATATTTATCATATGTATTTCAAGGTGATAAACTCTGGGTTTAGTGATAAGCTCTATGTTCCTTATGGAACTGTTTTTCTATGATAATTTTTATCTAACTAAGTGGTAATTTAGTCAAGTATAATTAGGAAAAAGTCATGGTGATAACAATAAGAAGGTGAACTGAAAGCCCCATGGTATGATCCAGGAGGCTCGTCAGACCAGAACTAATAGTGTAGACTTCTGAAGTCAGAGGCAGCTAATATACTCAGACACACTGGACAGCTAACGCCAGCCAGTCAGGGCAGCGTCTCTACTAACCAAGCAACATTCTGACCTCCTCTATTCTAGGCACCATTGAAAACAGTTGTCTGCTAGCAGGTTTATATCATATTAAATGCCCACATAATTAACAAGGTTGAGAAAAGGGACTGAGATGGTAAGAGCATTGGATCTAGACTCAAAATAGTATTCAAGTACTGGGTATCTACAGCAATAGAGTCTTACTGCCAAGTCCCAGAATGCTTAGCTCGAAATGGTGTCACAACCACTCCAGTGGAGTCTGTGTGTCAAATGCTGCTTTACAACCCAAGGTGATGACCCCTACCCAGGGAGAGCCTCCTGGAGTGGGGCTGATTTTCCTACCAGGAGTTATTGATTGCAGCCTTTTTTTTCTCATTGTGTTGGAATATTCTGTCTCTATTCTTTCTCCTGACTTTATTCCTATATCAGGACTTTTCAGGCATGACAATGTTGCTATGCTACGCCCTACGCCCTAACTTGGGAATGCAGCCAGGGACCATTGAGGCTTGGAGTTTGCCACTAAGTTCTGCTCCACTTATTAGAAGAAACATGGCTAAGAATTAATCATTAGTTAATAACTTATATTATGGCTTACAAAGAAATACAGTGTTTCAGAAAGCTCCAGATAGTGGCACTCAGATACTAGAAAGGAGGACTAAAGAAAAAAGTGTTTTGGCACACAGGTGTTAGGCCTAAGTTCTGTTTATGAGAGAACGCTGACAAAGAGGGCACATGCATACTGATACCAAGCCAATAACTTAAAACTGATGATGACTTTACTGTGTATTCTGTACCCTGTATTGTTTCATTTAAAGTTGGAATTCAAAATTTGACAACACGATTACTTTGCATTCCGTACCTGTACTGTGTGTGCTCGCTGACTTCCATGAATCTACTCCGTGGGAAATGTAACCGCAACACTGCCCTCCCCCCAGCCGGCCCGTGTCAAAAAATATATATAAAAATGTAGACTGCTTGCCTGAAAAATACACTCAGTTCTAAACGCACCCATGGGTTGGTCTTTTTGTCACTTTGCCTATCTTTGTTCACCGATGCTTCGAGAACTCTCTTTCCCAAGGACCTATTCCCGACTGAGACGGTCCGTGGCAAAATGGGACGTGGGACATGTGTATATCTCAATCACATTCCCTTGCTCCCAGGTTCATAAATTCCTGCAGGAGAGGGGCTAGTACTATTTTAAGAGTCAGAAGAGGTAGAGAACAGTTTTCTAGACACAATAGGACAGTTGAGGATATAAACTCACGATGATTGTGGTGACAAGCATAAATCTCATGCGGGCTCAGGCCAGACAAACTTCCATCACGAGGGGGTAGGTGGCATGAAGTCCCACCCCTAATTGAGGAGCTATTGATAACTGACATCTGCCAGGAGAGGGAGCATCAGGGTTTTGCTAGTGCGGCTTTGTTCTGTCTAAAGCTGTGGTCCCTTATGCATAGACCATGCTCCAGTGGATGGCCACACACCCAAGATTATATGGGCATTGCAAATTATACTTGATATTTTCCAAGCGGTTAGGAGGTAGAGGGATATACAGTTGGACAGGAAGGGGAGGGGGTGGATGTGAAAGTGGTGGAGGGGTGAATATGATGATCACAGTGCGTTGTACAACATGCCCCCCCCCAAAAAAAATGAGAACTAGAAAAGAAAAGATCAGGATTCAAGTGCTGTCTCCTATCAAGCCACTGACCTTGGCTGCCTTACCTATTAGGTCTCTCTGTGTAAAGCTGGAAACCAAGATGATGACAAGAGAAATCTCAGGGAGTTGTGAGCACTGAATTAATGCTTTAAAGTAGCTCTAGACTTGGAGCTAACATTAAAAATAAATCTTAGTTGAGTAAGTATATTAGTGTAGAATATTTATTACATGACTATATAATATATTAGAGAGGAATGACATATCTTTGTGGTATAAGAAATTTGTAAAGAAGTATATGTTAATATTTCATGAATAAAAGTAAATATAGTAAAATAATTCTACAAATTAACACATATAGCTGTGCTCCAATTCATAACCAATATCCTCTGTTAAATTGCTAAAGGAAAATAGTTTAAAACTGCCACGTCTGAATACATCTGGCTTTCTCGTGTATACAATTTATTTGATAAGCCCATCTTACATATTCTTGTTCATATGTAAAGGTTTTTTATTCAGTAACTTTCCTTTACATAAAAATTATACCATCTTGCTATAGACAGTTAAGTGCTGTGGGTTATTCGTCTTCTGAAAGCTGAGTTTCAGCACTGTATTAGAAGATCAAATTACTGTGTATGTGTTTGCCTAAAATTCAATTGCCTTCTTTCAGAATAAATGCTAATGTGAGGTGCCTAATTTACATATTAATAGCCAAGATGCTTTGAGGTATAGTCATTTTACGAAATGAAATATATGTATACATTCATACTATTGCAGTTAAATAGGAAAAAAAAATGCTGAAAAATATTCTCTTAACTGCTATACTAAAAAAGGAGAGTAGAGAGCAGAAGGGAGACTGAAAGTCTGTTCTCCAGCCATCCAGAGACCAAGGCTAAGGAAGGACGTGAACCATGCTGTCTGGAGGGGTCCGCTGCTGCCCCAGCAGGCATACAACATGGTCTCTCTGGCTCGCCGGCATTTCAGCTCCGCAAGCCTCCAGCCGTGTAATCAGCTCAGGTAGCATCTGTTAGCTTCTAAGCCAACAGGCTATTGACTGGTTCCGGACTCCAGGGACTGAGATGTTCCTTCCAGAACTGCTGACAGACCCGTGCTGTGACCTTGAGCAAGCCAACGCACCGTTCAATGCCTCAGGCTCAATCTGTAAATAGAGGATAAGAAATAGCCTGCCTGCCACACGTCTGCTTCACTGGGTTTTTAGAAAACAGAGAGAGCATATCCTTTCAGGTCAATGTGAGCTCACGGGAAGATGCTTGCTCAAGGTAAAGTTTTCTTTCTCAACCACAGTGCTCAACCAACGAGACTCAAGAGACAGCTCTCCACCCCTTCCAAGGGCCCCACGATTCCAATGCACAAAATGCCACCTCAAAATTCATCAGCAATATGCAAATATGACCATTTCCAAAGCACCAATGGTAACATAGATGGGACAGACGCTTCTGACATTTATTGATTGTCATCCAATATAATTGGCTTACTGTTTTTGTTTTACTTTTATTTTGAGACACATCTCAGTTATGTGGCCCATGCTGACTTTAAATGCCCAATGATCCTGCCTCAGCTTCCCAAGTGCTGGGGTTACAAGAGTGCACCATAAGAGCCCTATGTTTTTAATGTTTGTGTGCTTTGGCTCTGAACATGTTTCCGAAATTAGAAAGACTTTATACTCTGAGGACGAATATTCCATGCACTGGCTACTAAAAGTGAACCACTGACAATATTCTCGTGACTTTTTTCACATCTCTGTGGATGTAGAGTCACACACATGCTACGTATCTGGACATAGCTTTACATCAACAGCTGCCTAGCACAGGAGTCCCTTATCAAAGGACATGTGGTATTATGCCTTTACAACCTCGTCCTTGGTTACATCACATATTTAAACTGACTAGGAATCTTAAAGCATGTTCTGTGAACAATACAATCTCTTAGATATTATGTATCTTAAGACCAAAACTTCTTTAGAATTACTTAAACTGATACTTTCTTAATCGTGCCTGAAATAAATGAATTCTTATAAGTTTGAAGTCTAAATTGACAGGTAAATGATTTTCAAAAGCACATTCAACAAATCCTAAATATATGAGTGATAAATTTGAAAAAGTGCATTTTCTCTTATTAGCATTCGTTTCACAGTAGTGTGCCAATAGCTGCAACCCATGAAATATTCAACAAATTGTAGCCACCATGTTAGGTATATTATACTAATAATTATGTAATCCTTCTATGGTCTCATGACACAGGTAAAGTCGTCATTTTTTTTTCCAGTAAACACACAGCCTGGTATAAGGGAGACTTGAAACTTAACTCAAATCACAGGTGTTAGCTTTAAGACACTGAAAAGATGCACTGCAAAGGCAGAAATCCTTCAGATGTACAATCTCCATATCTTTTATAATCTCTCTACTTCTTAAGCTCCATGCTGTTTCTTTGTGATGTGAATTGTAACGTTCACTGTTCGTTTTAATTCTAAGAGAAAGCTTGCTGATCCGTGAGTCAAAGCCCCACCCAAATCTTAGCAACCACGAAGGGCCACGTCACTCAATGAAATAAAACCTGGGAGCTAATTCTTCAGGTTTCAATTCAGAAACAACAAATGGCCAAATTAGAAAGGAAGTGGTAAACATCCCATTCATCCACTAGGTTATCTATGCTCCAGTAGACAGCCCCATATCCATGTGCATATGGGCAATGCTAACTGGACTCAGAGGGTTATAAAAACAAAAGGGGGCATGGAAGTGAGAAGGAGATGTGGAGGGGGAGTTAAAGTGGAGGAAAGAGTATGGTGCAGGATAAAATTAAAATAAATTATACACGTATATTAAATTTTCAGACAATAAATAACAATATATAGAAAAACACAGACTAGGATAGCATTTAATAGACTATTGGCCAGATCTGGGCACTAGTGTCAGCCTCATCCTTCATAATTTATTAGACTATTCCTCCAAATGTGAGATGGGCACTACCTATTACAGTGCAATGGAACACTGAGCATCTTTTCTATTTCTTGCGTGCTTTGACAAGCACTTTGTTATCATTATGTCATCGAGTACCACAGGTTTTAATTAGACACTGTTATTATCCTTCTTGAATAAAGAAGGATACATGGTTCTTTAAGTCTCTTAAATGTATTATTTTCAGTCAAATGACCTTTTTTTCCCTTCAAAAAAATCTTAATGCATAGTCACAGTGACTGATGAAATTCATGGTCCTTACTTTGAAGATGAATCAAGAAATCTTAATTATTCCTGATGTAGTGTGTTAACAGAACCCCCTTGCGTTCTGTTAGTTGGATGGGGGCTCCTGTCAGGTCTGGATAGGAGGAAGTAAGAGGATGTGGTGGGCGAGACCAGCTTAGGTTACACAGTGAGAGTTTTGTCTCTCAACAGCACAATAAAACATCACAAGCACTTGAGTCTGGTATTGATCCTCACATCTCCTTCCTTCAGTTATGCTACATGATAGAGCCTGATCCCTTACTCTCTCATTTATGCTTAGCCCAGGGATGTGCTACCGTAATTCTCTGTTTGCCCTTTCTAATTCTCCCAAAACTCATTTAAAACATCATCTCTAATTAGTCGTTCTGTAACATGAAGGTTGCTTCTGCCCTGAAACCACCAATCACACTTAGAGCCAAAATTGTAATGACCTCTTCCTTTATACGGAATGTTCTACTCGCCTGGCATAGTATTCAAGAGGTCTTCAAAACCTGGTCGGCAAACAGAAACAACCAACACCTGTTCAAAGAAAGCAGAACTTCAAGTTCAATGAACAATGATTCGAAGGTCTGCCATTTGCAAGATACAGAGATATAAATCAATTATATGAACACATCCTCCAGAGACAAACTGTGTTGGGGAGGGACTTACATCACTGAAACATGATGTAGCCATGGAGGGGAAAGTGTTCTAACAATGGGGGGACTGGTAGAAGTGACAATAGATTATGGTGCCATAATACAGCCAATAGTTTCTGTAAGAAACTCTTGTGTGAAGGGAGCTGATTACCAGAGAGCAACGGGAAAGCCATCAAGCTTGTTTTCAACATACACAAACCCAGTTTTTCTCTCTTATTCTTATCTTGCTGTCCTGGGATCTCTTTCTATCTGCTTCTCTTTCTCACCCTCAAACTTCCTTAAAATCACAACAGTACAGGGGTTGAAGACATGGCACACCTCTTATAACCATACACTGCTCGTGGAGAGGACGTGAGTTTGGTTCCCAGCACCCACTTTGCTCACAGCTTCCTGTAACTCCAGCTTCAGCTTCCAGGGATCCGATGGTCTCTCCCTCTTCTGGCATTCACATGTACAAAAACATATATACAGAGACACGCAATAAAATGAAGACTTTTAAAATTACAAAAGCACAGAGGAGGTGTTTACTGGTTCTTATATGGCCTGCTCTTTAACTAAGAAGAAAACATTTAAATAGACATATCACTTATCTACTCTAGTATTTCATATATGTGAGGGGAACTGACATTTCAGTATTGTCTTGACATTAACATTCAGTGTTAAATCTATGTGTGGACAATTTGATGAAATCTTCCTGTTGGGTAAACATCTTAATACCAGTAAAAGTTGACACAACACCATGGCAAGTAATAAGACAGATCGTGATAGAGTTTTAGGCCTAAGCAAAGTCAAAAGGAACAGTGCATATTTACAAAGAAAAAGAGGTTTTCTAAAATGGTGCGGAGTAAATGGTGGTACTTCTCAAGCCATTTCAGCAGGGTGTCACTGTAGGGAAGTCAGCTCTGAAAAGACGTGTCACCTGTCACCACAGATATTTGTTTGCGTACCCAGGAGTTTCCACTCCAGTGCAAAGGCTGACTGGGATTAAATCCAGCCATCAACCATCACAGTAATCATCTTGCTAAGTTTGCAGCACAGCCTTTGGCTTTGGCTCAGCAGTTGGCCTAGGGTTATAAACTGTACTATTTATTAAGTCTTATTAAGACTGCTGTCAGCTGTAATCATATTGCTCCTCCACAGAAAACCCTGAGTGGCTCCCCGTTGCCTCTTTAATTAGGTCTATACTCCTTCTCTTGGCGTTCAAAAGTCCTTTACAATTTGTCAATAGCCCTTCCTTTGCAGTTAGTATTCTGACCACTCTTCCAAAGGTGGTCTTAGCTTATTCAAACCTAACGGCCATTTGTTTCATTGTACCCTTTCCGATTTCTGTCCTCTCCCTGTGTGCATCCATTCAAGTATCCTGTGCACCTCTGCTCCTGGACCAGAACTGCTCTTCTGTCTACATAAATGAAACTGCACAAGCTTTCCAGATGTATCCCAAAAATGTGTTGCGCACTTAAGAATTTAGGTGGTATGGCTGAGGAAGATACTGGTTTTAGGTAAGAACGCTCTCATTTTTCCCTTTGCCAGATGACCTGGTATTTATTTTAGAAGATCCTACACCCAATCCCTTTGCCATGTCTAGGGAAGGGAAATAACTAATATTGCTGGCTTCTTTCCCATGATTCCTCCAACTCAACAGGATTTCTTCCCTCTTGAGATTACACACGATGGAAGCTGTTCTTGCTCTGTCCGCTGGAAGATGCATATGCTCTCTCGCGCTGACCACACTGAAATCTGAGCCCTGCTGGTAGCGATGCATATGTTAACGATACGTTTATAAGCCAAACAGGAACAGGTTATGAATCCAATAAAACACAACCCTGAGTATAACAAAAAATATTACCTTATGTTCCAAATTTTAACAATTAGCTCCTCATTTTAACTAAAATATTGCTATTGGTTGAGAAAAATAAGTGCAGTATAGTAGTAGTAGCAACAAAGTTATAGGATACCACGTAAATGTAAAATAGATAAAACACTAGATGTATTTTAATATTATTTTGCATTTACCATGGTAAGTGCACTGTAAACTGGGCCTACTTTTGAAAACTAGAAAATATGCAATTGTGAATATCTTCTAGAATGTATGGAGATTATAAAGACCCCTAATTATTTACCCAATCTATTTAATCTTGTCAATGTTGCTGAAAATTTGTCTTTATTGAGTTTTATATTTAACACATTTAATGACCACTAGGTTTGTCCCTACTATCTCACATCTTTAAGGACATTCAATAGCCAGAGTGTCAGATGCATTCTCAGAATCCCATGAGTCCCGGAAGGTGTTGCTGTAGTGAGATGGGTGTATGGAGAAGTCCAGTAGGACACCGAAGGTCAGGTCTGAACCTGCATCGAACCCACTTTTTTACTTAATACCAAATAGCTGTGTGCTCAGAAGCACTGATAGGTCAAAACCACCCCCAAAGTATCATAAAATGAGGAGTTAACCATAATGAATATAGCATATCAAAAGGTCCTATACTAACAAAACATATTTTAAAAGTACACAAAAAGGAGCTTTGATTGAAACACATCCTTTTTCACTTATTTGCAAATATATACCTATATGTGTACATGCATATACATCAGTTAAATTCTGCCAAAAAGATTAACTAGTGTGTTATCAAAACGCATGGAAGTATTGAAAAATGGAGCTCCAGAAAAACACAAGCTACTCACCGGTATCTGTAACACACTGAGCACCAGCATTCACCTCACAGGGCAGTACAAAAAAATAGGACCATGGAAATATTAGGTACATATGGTAACATGCTATAACACTATATACTTAGATTGATAGACAGATGTAAAATTATTTTTCTTAAACAATACACATCTATTTTAATCTTTAGAGAAAATCAATAGGATAACAGTAAGATAAGCACTAAAAATACTCATAGGTACTGAAGTTCTGCTATTTCACTGAGCCAATAGCAATGCTGGCTCACTTTGCCTGACAGGGTATGATGTTATTGCAGGTTAGAGTGCTGGGTGGAAAACGTCTTCATACCCAGTGTACTCACCTTGAAAATGATAATGTTTGTTCGGGAACTTTCAGTGCCAAAGTAAATTAAGTTATGAAAAATAATAAGAGAACATTGATGAGGTCAATTGGGTTCTAATTCTATAATCTGGTACACTGCGGGTATTTGGTGATAATTTGAAAGAGTTCTGGAAATTGCTTCCAGGACTAGGTCTGAAATAGCCTTCATCTTTACAACTCATCTGGAGAGACACATGTGTCTCACGCCCAGTCGGCAGGCAGATGTTACCTAGCCAGTGTTTCAAGGGCAGGAAGTCATCTAGGAGTCCTGGGATTAAGTCCTATATTGTCAAACAGGGTCAAGAAAGAGTCATACAAAACGCCTGAGAAGGGGATGATGTTGGGAAGGGTCAGAGGTATCAAAGAGAAAAGAAAAATAAAAGAAATACAGATTCATGTGCAAAATTACTCCTTTCTCCTAAGAACTGTGGGAACTGATATTATTAGTTACAAAATAAAACGATAAGTAATGACTTTTAGTGTTTCCTGTTACTATATATTGGGCATGCACTAAGAATTGTTTAAATTTTTTCGTTTTCTATTATCTGATCCTGCAAGGTTTATTTGGTTTTTCTCCATTTGTTTTGCTGGGAAACTGGGAAGATTAAACTTAAAATGTCATGGTCATGCTGATAAGCTTTCCATATAATACATTTTCCTTTTTAAAATTTATTATAATTTATTCAGAGTACATCCCAATTATTATCCCCTCCCTCGTATATTCCCGTTCCTACCCTCCCTCCCTCCTCCACACTATTCCCCTCCCCT
Organism: Acomys russatus; assembly: GCF_903995435.1. Classification (NCBI taxonomy): domain Eukaryota; kingdom Metazoa; phylum Chordata; class Mammalia; order Rodentia; family Muridae; genus Acomys; species Acomys russatus. Next base: position 8,346,140 of record NC_067153.1, on the reverse strand, counting down.
ATACCTCCCCTCCCCTGACAGAAGGGGACCTCCACCCCACCACCTGACCACAGCCTATCAGGTATCATCCAGACAGCCTGCTTCCCCTCCCTCTGTGTGCCACCGGGCCTCCCCACCAAAGGGAAGTGATCAAATCGGGGGCAACAGGGTTCATGTCAGACACAGTCCCCAATTCTCCCCACAACCATTTTCTATTTTTTTTTTTTTTTTTTTAGCACATCCTGGATTCGCTCAGCCACACCTTAGGTTTTTAAGTCACAGAATTTTGTCTCTCCCTTTGCTGTGTTTACTGACACTTGGTTCCCCACCTGGACTATCACCTAACGGTGAGAAGCACCTGAGAGCTGGCTCAACGTCCTAGGTGGCCACTGCTCTCTCAAGGCTCAGGGATCCTTTTCTAAAAAGATCCGGTTTAGTCTTTACCAGTGAAGTGATTTAGGAAAGGATGAACCAACTTCCTCTTCAAAGGCCAACTCACTAACTGTCAGCTGGTACCACTATATTGCATGCCAAAGATACTGATTATCATTGTAATTGTTCAGGGAAGCAAGGAATAGCATCCTTACTTCCCAGGGTGCCAACTCCAATCCAGTTGTTTCTTTGGCAAACCATCTCTGCTGAAATGGAATAATATGGCTAGCCAAATGGTCACACTGTAACTCAGTCTACAGCAGGACAGACACGCATTCTTCTTATTTTCCTCTCAGAAGGAATGAAGTACAAAAACGAAATCAAATGTGTTCATTCTTTAGCCCTCAAATTCACATTGAAATAACTATAAATTACAGTTATTGTCATTTATTAGAAACCTTTAGTATATGTACACATGTTTGTGTGCTATTTTGTATATTCACTTCTAACAAAGGTTAGGCAAAGCCTTTTAACTAGGCTTTGTTCTTGCTCATCTTGTAGACATTTAAAAATCAGGGGTAAGAGTTGGGATGAATGTAATTAAAATGCAACATGTGAAATTCTCAAAGAATCAATAAAAATATTTTAAATCTATTTAAAATATCAAAGAAGAAATTCCCATCTTGTCTTTTATTGGCAGAAGACCTTGTCATATGTGCTTGAAGTTCATTTTCAAGATGACTCTCTAAGAAGAGAAAAAAATAGGAAAATACAAAGAAATAAATAATTCACTGAGCTCATTTTAAAAACCATATGTTGTTATTCTATGAACTACAAGAAAAGAAATCCAACCTAATTCTTTGGATATAATTATGGCAAGGCTTATCATGAGCAAGATGTTCATGCCTCTCAATTATATCATTTTCTTATGTCAAGTTAGGGAACTTGTCACAATACTGCTGAGGCACTGTCCAGGCACTGTGAGTTCCCGTCCATGGACATCACTCCCCTGAGCCTCAGTAAAGTTGCTCCGAATGTTTCAAGCACTAAGTACATTATGTTCACAGTGCCATTATTTTTGTGTAAATGTTTGTTGTTTCTTCTATAAAATAAGTTGATACCTTTGGAAAGATAATGCTTTCTCAATTTTAATTAGACTGCCCAAGGCCAAATTGCATGATCATTTCTGAAGAGTGAGATATCTGTGGTCATGTAAAACTGCCTGTGTCAGAAATAAAAAGGGGTTATATTGTGTTTGATAGTGATGTTTTCTTTTTTCTTTTTCTTTTTCTTTTTTCTTTCTTTCTTTTCTTTTTTTTTCTTTTTCTTTTTTTTTTTTTTTTTTTTGACCAAAGTTTAGTGATCCTCTTCATTTTCTTTGTTCTTGCAAAAAAACAAAACAAAACAAAAAAAGAATGATCATCAATAATCTTGGAAAAGTTATAATCATAAATGAAAGTGGTGTGTGGTTACTTTGCTCCATATACCACCACAATAAACAAAACCAAAGAGCCCCCAGGAATTGGGCACTAGAGAGGGAGCCCGAGATGGACAATGTACAAGGAATGAAAGAAATCACACAACTACTCCCTTCAAGGTGGGAGACCTTGGCCTGGAGGTTCATGGGGCTAAGTCTTTTCTAATAAGCCAAGTGCCCTCTGCCTGTTCCTTCTCTGACCCCCACAAGACCTGCATTTTAGCATGAACGTTTTTCTCCCCTTCTCTGACCCCCACAAGACTTGTGTTTTAGCATGAATGCTCTTTTGTGCTGGCTGGTGGTTAGAATTATCCAGTTGTGACTGATGTTTCCCTCAGCTACAGCACACTAACACCTTGCCGAAAGATCAGAAAAAGAAATCCTGAAAAGATGTATAAAGCTAAATTGCTAATACAAAGTTCTCATAACAGAACAGTGGTGCCTATTCTCTGATGACCATGAATATGATATTAGGTTTTTTTTTCTTAACTAAAGCACTAAAATTTTTTCTTTGGAAAAAAAATAAATGTAGAGGCCTTCATTCCCTCTCCTTAAAACAGTGAGTTAAACACTGCATGTCCAAAACCTTGTAAAAATAGGCCCAGTGATGAAGAAAGCACAAAGGGGTAAAGAGAAGCCTCATCAACAATGACTTTGGTGATGGTATATGATTCCTCTCCAAATACCCAGGAACTAGTTTTTATTGCTATGCTTGCAAACAGGAGCCTAGCATAACTGTCTTCTGAGAGGCTTCATCTAACAGCTGATGGAAACAGATACAGAGACCCACAGCCAAACAATAGGCCAAGCTCCAGTAGCCTTGTGGAAGAGTCGGAGAAAGGATTGATGGGGCTGGAGGGGTCAAGGACACCACAAGAAGACCTATAGAATAAGATAACCTAGGCCCATGGGGCTCACAGAGACCAAGCTACCAACTAAAGATGATGCCTGGGTTTGACCTTGGCCCCCTACACTTATGTAGCAGATGTGCAGCTTGGTCATCATGTGGGTCCACTAACAATTAGACTGGGGGATGTCTCTGACTCTGTTGTCTGCCTTTGGATCCCCTCCCCCTAGCTGGGCTGCCTTGCCTGCTCAGTGGGAGAGGATGAGCTCAGCAAGCAGGCTCAGAACAATACTGTCTTCAATGTCTTCCTACATCTTGATGTTTTTAGCTGGAGAAATGCTTTCTTTGGTGGGCGGGATGGGGTGACTGTGTCCTGTGAGGTGGTCAGCAGCTTGCCTGGTTTCCAACCAGTGTTTACCAGCAACGTTTGTAAGTAATGACAAATAAAAGTATTTTTGAGACATAGCTTATGTTTCATAGGCGGTAAAACCTCTGCTTAGTTCAACTGCAGCTATAACTGAGGGGAAGGATAAAGCACAGTGGGAATTCTGTGAGAAGGTCAGGAAGTCTTCTCAAACAGGATGGCGTTTTTAGTTGTGTTTCCTGTGGTGAGCAAAAAATGGACTGCAAAGCTGATCTCTATTTTCTCTTTATGATTATATTTAATGGGAAAGCGTCCATATAAACTACATATAAGGTATACTTGAGATCGACCGTAGAACTGCATAGCCAAAATGTTCTCCACTTACAAAGGGAGAGTCCTGCTGTGCTTCTGTCCTACCATAACACATCCAGACAACTGGCATCGCTGACAGATGGCATAATGTCCTGTCTAGTTTGGTCATTAGCTACTGTGCAGTCTTAGGAAAGGTGGCTAACTTTCACACTTTCTCTGTCTTAGTCTATAAAACGAGGTGCTCTGTAAGGCGATGGCCTCCAGTGCCCCTTCAGATTAGGAGCTCCTTTGATAAGACTTTTTTTTTTCTTATAATGGTCTCTCTGCTCATTAAGATGGACACCTTCATGTTATATTGATTTGCAGTGAGCACTAATCAAACAGCAGCTCTAATAAGTTGGGTACTGCAAACTGATTAGAAATGCAGTCTTGGTTTTCAAGTCCCTCTGGGGAAAATTACTCAGATTCAAAGAAGAAATTGCTCACCCTTTGGACAAATCCCAGCATTATTACATTGGCAGTGATTTAAATTGCTCAGGATTGCATCAATTTCAAAGAGTTACATCCTTGTCATTGCTAGGCTGTCATAGATAGACACACGTAACATATGAAAACACTTCAAAAATCCTGAAATATTTCACAGAGGTAGAGAAAAATCTAGTTCTATCAATACTTCAGATACATTTTAAAAGAAATCTTTTGGTTTTTTTTTTTTTTTAGAGGTGTTTAGGTTAGCTATCAGAATGAACAGAGATTTCAGAGTTCTTAGTACCACTTCCTTCCATAGTCATACATACATACATACATACATACATACATACATACATACATACACACACCAATCTAAGATGGATGTGACATCTTCTACACCTGACTCAAAAGTAAATCAGCTTCTAGCTGTACAGGGTCCTTTTTGCTGCTTGTGTTCTGTCTTTGTTTTGTGTTCTGACACAGGGTGTCATGCGTCCAGACTGGCCATGAACTCCTGATCCTCATGCCAAGCCCTCCCACCTTCCTAGTGTTGATTTTACATGTGTGAGTTCATGACATGCTCTGTGAACCTTACAGTTTTCTGAAGACAAATAATCCAAAGACACAAGTATGTGAGAGTGCTTGTGGGAACATCCCAAATCTATGCAATGTCCTACCTGATGATACACTGAAGTCGTGATGGGTTCAAAGAAAAAGATACAGATTTCATTTCCAGCTAAAGCAGGTTGAAAAGTCATTGTCTTAAAATAGGTTTACTATTGCTGTGATAAAACGTCATGACTAAAAGCAATTCAGATGGGGCAGAGGGGGTTATTTCACTCACAGTTCCAGCTTATCTTCAAAAGCAGTGAGGGTAGGAATTCATGCAGGGCAGGAACCTGGAGGCAGGGGCTGATGCCGAGGCCACTGAAGGTACTGCTTACTGGCTTGCTACCCATGGTGTACTTCTCTGCATTCCCAGGATGACCAGCCCAGGGAAGACACCACCCACAATGGCCTGGGCCCTCATCCATCAATCAGTTATTGAGAAAATGCTCCACAGGCTTGCTTCCAGCTTGAACTTATAAAGGCATTTTATCATCTCAGGCTCCCTCCTATCTGATGGCTCTTAGCTTGTGTCAAGTTGGCATAAAATATCCAGTATAGTCACCTTGCACTGATAATAATAGCTAAATGATGGAGTGAGAATTGCAGCAATCTTTATAATCTTCTTTATTTGGGTTATTGGACAAGATTGCGGTGTACATTTTGAGCTCTGGGAACTAGCCACCAAAGTTCAAAACCTGATTTTCCATACACTAGCTAAGTAGTACTTAGTGCTCTGAACTTAAATTGCTTTATTTGCAAATGAGGATAGAAATAGTAATTACTTGGTTACTACCATACATGCTTGACATGTCTTGCACGTGGAAGAATTCACTATTCATTGCTATTCTTTTATCATCACTGTTACAGGGTAACTTTACTATGCTGTAAGAACCAAATTATTTGGTTCAGTTAAACTACTCCCCCCATCCCAACTCATCCTTAACTCATTTTTCCCAAATACATAGCAAGAGCACAGAAATTGTTTTGATTAGCTTTTATTTTTATAATAACTATTTTGCATGTTTGTATGCAAACCTAGGGTCTCTTGAATGCTACTCAATCACCCTGGTCTAGTTAGTTTTTCATTTTTTTTAAATGAATGGCAAGACCAGACCAGGTACCAGTAACTGTATGATGTTAAAGCAGATGGGTATGGTTTGCTTGTTTGAGAAAATGAACACATTGCCTAACATCTGGTCGGCAGCGTCTAGTTTAGCACATACACATTTCCCCCATTTTTGTCAATAAGCCAGCCCTACCTGGAGACACTTTATTGGCTATGGAAAGGAAAACAATATACACTTACTGGCATTTCTTTAAGGTAACTCAACTTCGCAATCCTGTATTAGTAACCATGTTCATTTTATGTTGTTCTAATAAAACACATTGTCCCTGATGACTAAGGAGGTTGAGCATTTCTTTAAGTGTTTCTCAGCCATTTTATACTCCTCTGTTGAGAGTTCTCTGTTTAGTTCCAAGCCCCATTTCTCAATTGGGTTATTTGGTTTGGTGGTGTTTAGCTTCTTGAGTTCTTTATATATTTTGGATATTAGACCTTTGTCAGATGTAGGGTTGGTGAAGATCTTTTCCCAGTCTGTAGGCTGTCGCTTTGTTCTCTTGACAGTGTCTCCTGCCTTACAGAAGCTTTTCAGACTCAAATGGTATATACTCACTTATATCTGCATACTAGCCCAAGGGCCATGTCCCATGAAATTTTCACTTACCAGGAAACTGTGACAGAGGGGAGGACATCCTATTGGGACTCTAGATGAGAGAAACATGGGAGAATAGCAAAGTAGAAGGATCCAGAGGGTCCTAGAAATCTACAAGAAGAACATTATGATAGGCAGATTTTGGCCCAGGGGTCCCGCTCAAACTATGGCACCAGCCAAGGACAATACAGGCCGTAAACTTCAAACACCTACCCAGATCTAGCCAATGGACAGGACATTCTCCACAGTTGAGTGGAGAGCGGGGTCTGACTTTCACATGTACTCTGGTGCCTCACATTTGACCATGTCCCCTGGAGGGGGAGACCTGGTGGCACTCAGAGGAAGGGTAGCAGGCTACCAAGAAGAGACTTGATACCCTATGTGCATATAAAGGGGGAGGAAGTCCCCCTCAGGCACAGTCATAGGGGAGGGGAATAAGGGGAAAATGGGAGGGAGGGAGGAATGGGAGGATACAAGGGATGGGATAACCATTGAGATGTAACAAGAATAAATTAATACAAAAAATTAAAAAAAGAAAAGAAAAAAAACCCACAATTTCCAAGAAACTGATAGAAGGAACGTTTTATCTTGGCTTATGGCTCCAGAGAGATAAAGTTCTATCATGGTGTGAAGGCAGGATGACAGTGGGAACAGGAAGCTGAGAGATCACACCATCAATGACAAGCACGAGGCAGAGAGAGCAAACTGATAGGAAGGCGAGGTAATATACTCTGTAAGCCCACACACCATGGCACATTTACTCCAGCAAAGCTGCACCACTTAAACCTCCACAATCAGTGCCACTCACTATGCACTAAGTATTAAAATGTCCAAGACTATGAGGGTTACTTCTCATGCAAAACACCCTCTGCAATGAATTAATTTTCGGTGATATGTATCACCTTTAAATACAGAAGATAATGTGCCAGTCATGTATTAGGGTCATAACCTTCATACGTGTGCATCCTTGGCTCGCATGATTTTAGTAAGATCATAAGCACCGGGCCCCTGATGGAGAGAATGGGTTTAAAAGATTGGTATGAGATGACACGCTCTTCCTTTCTCTCTTGATCACACAAAGCCTTCTGTGAGGTGCCCACCAGCAGCCAATCCTATCCTCTATGACGTCACAGCCTCCATGAACATAAGCCAAATAAGATCACATTGCTTGTAAGTTTTCAAGTGTGTTATGACCTTAGAAAAGGAGCTAAGACTATAGAAACTGGGATGGACTCTAAAGGAACAAGTACATTGCAGAAAAAAAGTGGTCCAAAGTCACATATGATCTACTACATTCCCGTTGTGAGATCACAAAGAAGCGAGCCTGCAAAGTGGCAGTATTGATGACAATGACTCAACCACCAACTCAGCTGCATTTGGCTAAGAACCATAAAGCTAAAGCATCTCTTGGAAGCCCTTAATGGCTGGCTGAAAGTTCCAGACTGCAATTGCCAACACCTGGATGGTTCTCTACCATGACCAGCACCTCTTCTGCCTTACAGAGCCCCCATCCTAACCACCTGGCTGTTCTGGCTCTAGAACATCCTCCCTCTGTCATCTACTCATATAAAACCAAGAAGCTTTAGCAGCTGTTGCTGTCCACTATTCTCAGAGGCAGTAGTGCATATTTTTGTTCAGTGGCTCCTTGCTCTGCCTCCTTACATCCTTCTCTCTCGAAGCCTTCACCTCTGGCCCCAAGAAGTTCTCCAGAATGAGATGGCATGGGTGAGGAGACTTTGTCATGAATTATAGTAGTGTTTTCATGACAGGGAGGTACAACCCAAAAGAGGACTGCTTCAACCCTCCTGGAAGAGGGCACTTTGGACAACACAGGCTCCTCTCTGCGACACAGCAGAACACAGTAGGAAGAGAAGCTCTGCCAGCAGGGAGAGCCACAGCAGTGGATCAGGCTCCTCACTGCTCAGAAAAAGACACGATCAGCTACGCTAGCATGAGTCTGTATTTCAGAGTGTGGATGGAAGGTCAAGGACATGGAAGAAATAGGGTGAGAAACGTAGGATTAAGAAAATATGGGAAATAATTCAAGCAACACCACATGCTGGCGAGGATGTGGAGAGAGAGGAACACTCCTTCATTGCTGGTGGGAATGCAAACTAGTACAGCCACTTTGGAAATCTATCTGGTGCTATCTCAGAAAACTGGGAATAGGGCTTCCGCAAGACCCAGCTATTCCACTCCTTGGAATATACCCAGAAGATGCTCCAGCACACAACAAGAAAATTTGCTCAACCATGTTCATAGCAGCTTTACTCATAATAGCCAGAACATAGAAACAGTCTAAGTGTCCCTCAGTAGAAGAATGGATAAAGAAACTGTGGTACATTTACACTATGGAATACTACTCAGCTATTAAAAACAAGGAATTCCCGAAACTGGTGGACAAACAGATTGAACTAGAAATGATCATCATGAGCGAGTTAACCCAGAAGCAGAAAGAGTCAAATGGTATATACTCACTTATATCTGCATACTAACCCAAGGGCCATGTCCCATGAAAGTCTTCACTTACCAGGAAACTGTGACAGAGGGGAGGACATCCTATTGGGACTCTAGATGGGAGAATGGCAAAGTTGAAGGATCCAGAGGATCCTAGAAACCTACAAGAAGAACATTATGATAGGAAGATTTGGGCCCAGGGGTCCCACTCAAACTGTGGCACCAGCCAAGGACAATACAGGCGGTAAACTTCAAACACCTACCCAGATCTAGCCAATGGACAGGACATTCTCCACAGTTGAGTGGAGAGCGGGGTCTGACTTTCACATGTACTCTGGTGCCTCACATTTGACCATGTCCCCTGGAGGGGGAGACCTGGTGGCACTCAGAGGAAGGATAGCAGGCTACCAAGAAGAGACTTGATACCCTATGAGCATATAAAGGGGGAGGAAGTCCCCTCAGTCACAGTCATAGGGGAGGGGAGTAAGGGGAAAATGGGAGGGAGGGAGGAATGGAAGGATACAAGGGAGGGGATAACCATTGAGATGTAATATGAATAAATAAATAAAATTTAAAAAAAGAAAATATGGGAAGATTAATTAGGTAATTTCAAGCAAAGTTCACTGAACAGGTTTAATCTTCCCTTTTCCTTATTTTTTCTTTTCCTTTAATGTACTATCTATTATGACATGTGCTAACAGAATAAAGTTTTTGAGTAGCACCTACTAAATGAAGTAAATTAAGAAATACAACTATCACCTAATCCATACAAAGATATATTTGCTATTTTTCTATCTGGAAGAACCCATTCAACAGAACTGTGATATCTTTGAACATTGACATATCACAGCTAGACACTGTCTCCAAGTGTGATTCAGAGTGGGATCTCATAATGGAGTCGTGTTAGTTTCACGAGGCCATACTCAGACCTATTCCACTTTCTCTCTTACCTTAGAACAGACCCCTCAGTCTCCCCCCTAGTTCTGTAACTGACCACCATCTGCTTCCCCCCAACCCTGCCCCATTCATGTCTCCTGTGGATCTCACAGATCTTCCTCTTCTAACAGCCCTTCCTTCAGACATCGCTGTATCCCAGCTCCCAACACACACAGTCACCCCCATGCTTAACTGCAGGTCCCTCCTGCCAGAAAACAAGGTGCGTTGCCCATAGACCTGTTGCATTCTCTCTGCTCCACTGGAGCCAATCCTCCAGTTTCCTCCCTAGTCTGCAACAGACCACGAACTGTGGCCTCCCTTCCCCACTACCAACATCTCCTGTGGATTCCACAGACCATACCTTGCCGATGCCTCCCTTACCCCTCGCTGCATCCAAGTCTTCAACACCAGTAAGCATTACCTATGAACACACCAGCTTAGCAAGCAGGGCAGTAGAACAAGCAACACACACTGAAAACACAGAGAGGAAAGAAACAGAAACCAAGGAACCAAACACCCACCCAACAAAGACAAACCCCCACATGAGCACTGAGACCTATAGTCACCCCATCTCAAGATGGCTAGATGCAAGTGTGAAAACACAATCAGTAACAACCAGGAAAATATGTCTTCACAAGAACCCAGCAACCCTGCCATACCAGCCATGAATATTTCAACACAGCTGAAGCAGAAGAAAACGGCCCAAAATCGAGTATATGACGGTGATGAGGTTTCTAAAGAGGAAATGAATAAATCCCTCTTAAAAATCTAGGGAAACACCAATGTACAGTTGGAGGAAATAAGTAAACAGTTTAAAGAAAGCCAGAAAGACAAAACAAACAATTAGAGGAAACAAATAAATCCATTAAGTAAATAAAGCCAGGGAGAGGGGAGCAGTTGAAGGAAAGAAATAAAAATGTTCAAATCCTGAAAACAGAGATTGAAGAAAGCAGGAAAACACAGATTGAATGAATTCTGTAAATGAAAAATTTAGAAATTTGAACAGGAACTACAGAGGTGAGTTTCACCACAAAATGTAAGCGGTGGAAAAAATGTCAGCCACTGACAATACAACAGAAGAAATTTACATATCAGTCGAAGAAATTGTTAAATCTAAAAACTTCCTGACACCAACCATCCAGGAAATCTGGGACACTATGAAAAACACCAAACTTGAAGATAATAGGGATAGGAAAACAAGGATCCCAACTCAAGGCCCAGAAACTGATTGAAGGATGCTGCAGTCTGTTCAGGGATATGGAACATACATGATTGTAATGATGCAAAAAAAAAAAAAGAAAAAAAAAAAAACATTCAAAGGACATTGACATGAAAGCTCATTAAAGTGAAACAACGTATGAAGCTGCTAAGAGATCCGAATAAAACTCTGATTTAAAAAAATAGCTGGAAGGCTACAGCAATTGAGAAAAGGTATGTTCTGCAAGGGCCAAACATATTATGTATGATATAACCCCAAACCAATTAGGAGCACTGACAAAATGAAATAAGAATGAACACAAAGTGCATCCTGCTATATATAACTGGGGATGAGTTTTCTTTAACTAGAAACAAGGAAACTTAACTGAGGACTTTTTAGAGAATTTAAAATGTTGACACTGTACCATATGTACACAATGTACTTTGATCCTCTTCATCCACACCCCTTGCTTATCCACTCCCACTCATGTTGCTGCACTTCCCACAAACATGGTCACTGAACTCGATTTTGTTGCAAAGAGAGCAAAGTACAGGAGGTCAAAGCTTTTGGCTTGTTTTCAAGGCCTTGTTGATACACTCCTTTGGTAGTTTGTTGAGAATCAGACTTGCAAAGCAGCTTAGGCGGTCCTTGACCTCTCAATCCTCCTGCCTCAGCCTCCCAAGTGCTAGACTACAAGCAAGTAATAGCAGGACAGGAATCAAAGGTACTAGCTTAAAAGACAGGACAACTTGTCACTAAGTATCTGCATGTCCTAAAGTAACCTGTCTCCTCTCTAATGCATCTTCTCATTTGTAGAACACAGATAACAACAATAATGCCTGCAGTGCCAACTGCACAGCGTGGGAACTACATTTCCCAGAATTACATCCTCTCTACAGTTCTGGATTGCTTTTGTATAAAGATGACTCTAAATAAAAGTCTTGCACTTTCAGGAAAGCTCTTTGGGAACAATAAAATCTCTTTCAAATAATCAATTTATTGTCATGCTGGCCTCTGTAACACCCCATCATAACCATTTTTAAAAAGATACACGGGAGAGGTCAACACCATTAGAGTATAAATTGACCCCATAATGACTCATTTTTATTTCATATGTTCCCAGTCAGGCTAACTAACACTTGGGAGCCAGACAAAATAATGTTCATGAAATGCTAGAATTGTTGGCAGCTTCGGCCGTATCTCTAAATGTAACGCAAATGATTGTGAACATATAACTTTATATTCTCCCTGTCTGTGTGAAACTCATTTATTCATATTTACTCATCTAATCTTGACAACAACAATGAAAGAGCACAAGGACTGTGGTGAGCTCAATATATTTCTGTCAGAGATGACTGAAGATGCTTAAATAGGCTCAGTGTTCAGTGGTTGTTTCAACTTCACCTTCATGTTTCAGTATTTTCAACTGGCCTTCGAGGCTCCAAAATTGTCATGGCCGGTGCCATGGGGGGACAAGTGAAGAAAATTGGGTGTTATAGTTTGGATTGAGCTGCTTAGTGCAGGGCAGGACTGTATCAAAATTGGGTGGGGAATATGTTACTCAAATATTCCCAGATGTGAATGCGAGCTACACGAGCAGGGAGTCGGCTCTCACACTGGCTACCACATTTTCAAGAAGAGCCGAGGAGTTCTCAAAGACATCTTGCTTAAAAGAGGAATCATGGCCAAGTGAATTTGCACAGTCATTTTACTTTAGCTTAGTCCTGATCCTGTGTTTGCATCAAAACTAAAAACAACTATCACCAGACGCTCATTTTCTAGTCCTTACCCAAAGCAGAGAAAACTCTCTCATACACCCGTATCTAAACCCTCGGGTGAATCAGTCTAGAAGCAAAGGTCAGCCTTGCTTAAGAGAATCATTTGGAGACGTGCTCTCAGAAATTCTCCTGTTGTACTCTGTAACACCTTGGGAGTGAGAATTATATTCCTGCCTTTTCTTCCTGGTTTCCTAGGTAACTCTTCCACGTATCTAGCCTTAAGAACAATCTAAAGCTGAGTCTGGTGGCAGCTGCCAATATTCCCAGAACTGGAGAGACTAAGGTAAGGGGACCATTAGTTCAAGGCTGGCCTAGGCAACATAGAAAAAAATCTTATCTCCAAAACATCATCAACATCATCATCATCATCATCACAGTAATAACAAAAATTTTTAAATACAACAAATAAATAAAATTCTAATACTAGAGAGAATGTGGTTACTGCTCAACTGGACAGTTCAGCCAGCAGCCCACTATTTCCCTAAATAAAGGGAACTAGGAGCAGAGTCTGTATTCGGAAACAAAATCTTTACAATGGTAAACAATTGGCAATAAAGTCCTTAAGGTGGGTCTTAATTCTATAGGGCTGGGATCCTTACAGAAATGTGAAATTTAAACAGACAACCACGCAAGGAGGACAGTGTGTGAGAAGGAGGTCAGGGTGACTGGTCCACAATCTACAGCACACCAGAGCACCAGCAAATCCTAGGAAACGCTAGGAAAGAGGATCAGAGCAGATGCTCCTCTCCTTGGTAGGATGCAGGCTGCTCACATCTTAACCTTGGCCTTCTTGCCTTCATGCTATGTGACAATTAATTCCTATTGTTTACGTCACTCCATTACTGGGACACTGTCACATCCACCTTAGGAAATAAGTACAAGGGTCAAATAGACATCTAATTTATAAAGAAATGGATGCATATTAAATATGTTTCCTAATGGGATAATGTTAACTGCTAAAAGATAACTGTTGATTTCAGTGCAAAGTTAAGGCAAAAACGCACTCAAAAATGTTCCCTCATCAGGGTGATGGTGACACATGCCTTTAATGCCAGCACTTGGGAAACAGAGGCAGGCTGATCTCAGAGTTCAAGGCCAACCTGGTCTGTAGAGCAAGTTCCAAAACAGCCAGAGTTACATAGAGAAACCTTGTCCTGGAAAAAAAAAAAAAAAAAAAAAACCAAAATACCCAAACAAAAACAAAAATATCTCTCAATGTTGGGTCAAAATAGATTGAACTACATTAAAAGTATTCTTCCCATATTAATTCTAAAATATTCTCTTGTATGCTAAAATTTGTAATGACTTTGAACATAGGACCATAATATAGAAATGTCTTCAAAAAAACATAGTAAGAATGTCACACCTTAACTTAGGTTAAAAGTGATTTGTAGCATAAAAACCAGAGGGACAAAAGGCTATTTAGTAAAAGCCTCTCTCCCAAACTGGAGAGATACGACTCTTACTTTTATTCTTCATATTTATTTTTTATTATTTGTCAATATGTCTATGCAGAAGGGTAGTTGAGGGACACCGATGTGAATGAATGTGTTTTCAGAAGCCACAGACATCACATCCCACTGGAGCAGGAATGATGGTTGTGAGCCGACATGGGTGTTCAGAAACAAACTCAGGTCCTCAGCAACAACAGTATATACCTTTGACTACTGAGCCATCTCTGTAGCCCGACTCTTGACATTTTTTTTTCTTAAAATAATGAAGAGAATGAAACAGTCTAAACTGAACTTTGACTTCAGAGCTATTACTCATTTTACACATCTGTACCTAATCACCACACCCATCCGCTATGAGGGAAATTTAGAACTGAATTGAGACTATCCCAGTGAGAAATTCTTCTTAAAGGACAGAGTAAATGAGTTTTATTGGAAGTGGAGCATGTTTCCCAAAGCATTTGGTACTGCTGGCTTTGCTTGCCACCCTAGGTCATGCCGTAGGCCATCAAAACATGACAGTAGGAACAAGAACGTAAAATGCTAGCGCTTCCTGGATACCGTGGTATTGCAATCAACATGGAGAGCACAAGTCTGCAGGAAACATTGGAAACGAGAAGTGGCTTGTCTGAAGCACTAGGCCTGGGCAAAGGCTGAGACAGGCAGACCCTAATGGGCAGGCATGGATGGGACATCACTGTCACAGTACTTGTACAAAATTACCCAAGTGTTTTACCTACATCTGGGGCTTTAAACATGTACCCCTGAGACTTTAGAAATTAACATTATATTTATCTTCATCCACACATAGAGAAGTAAGATGTCCTAGCTTTATCTTCTTAACAGAGGCACATCTTCCACTGTCGCCTTTCCTCCCTGTTGCTTCTGATATGCTAATATCTGAGAAACCATGGTCTAAGCCTTCTAATATTAGGTTGACAATAAAAAAGTAATTGATTGCCCAATTGACAAATCCAAAAAGTGCACTTGAACTTCAGATGGCAGGTCCTGATATATCTAATTTGGGAAGTAAGAGAATTTAAGCTTGATTTATGGCCTTTAGTGTATACTGGGGGAGGTAATGTTGCAGAGTAAGCTGCCTAGAGATAAATAAGGTGCTGTTTTAAGTGAACTGAGAGCTCAGTACTGAACGGATGCACAGTATTCAAGTCCTGGGGCATAATGAAAACCTAAGCATCTCGTGACTTGGGAAATTGCATGCACTTACAGATGCACTTATAGGCCTGGCCTGTAGCTTGTGTCTTAAATAATCCATCTGAAATTAAATTCTAGTAGACACAATCGTAGAATTAAATTGCCTTTTTTCATTCTTATAATATTCCATAAAAGAAAAAAAAAAGAATGTTATTTTGGACTGTGTTATGACTCTTGGGTGTTCCATTACTAGCTAAGAATCCTAATGCCTCCACAGTGTCGCTTTTATAAAGATTTATAAGTAAAGAGGAAATGGAGGTAAAAACTAGATTCAAAAATCTTAGAGGAATGGGTAATATTTTGAAAAGAACAATGTATCCAAACTTATGGTGCACAATAAAAGCATTGCTAGGAAGAAAGCTCATAGCATTAAGTGCCTTCATAAAGACATTGGAGAGATCTCATATTACCAATTTAAGAGTACACCTGAAAGCTCTGGAACAAAAAGAAGCAAACACATGCAAGAGCAGTAGACAGCAAGAAATAATCAAACTCAGGGATAAAATCAATACATTAGAAACAAAAGGAACAATACAAAGAAGCAAACGCTGGTTCTTTGAAAAAAATCAGCAAGATAGACAACCGCTTAGCCAAACTAAAAGGCAGAGAGACAATATCCAAACCAACAATATTAGAAATGAGAACAGGGACATAACAGCAGACACTAAGGCAATCCAAAGAATCATTAGGCCTCACTTCAAATCCTATAATTCACAAGATTCAAAGACCTAAATGAAATGGACAATCTTCTTGATAGATTCCACTCTAGATGAGAGAGGTAACGAAGAATGGGGAAACTGAAGGATCCAGAGGGTCTTAGAAACTTATAAGAAGACCATTAAGACTGGCAGATCTGGACCCAGGTGAGTCAGCTCAAACTACGGTACCAACCAAGGACAATGCATGCAGTACACCTAGATTATCCAAATCTGGCCAATGGATAGCACATTCTCCACAATTGTGTGGAAAGCAGGGACTGTCTCAGACATGAACTCTGGTGCTCCTATTAGACCACTTCCCATTGGTGGGAAGACCTGGTGACACTCAGAAGAAGAGTAAGCATACTACCAGGAAGAGACCTGATAGGCTCTGATCCTGTAGTAGGGGAAGAGATCCCCTTCTGTCACAGACCTAGGGGAGGAGAATAGGATGAAAGAGAGAGGGAGGGAGAGGGAATGGGAAGATACAAGTGAGAGGATAACAAATAAGATGTGATCTGAACAAATTACTTAAAATAAATAAAAAAAAAACTAAATTTAAAGCAAAAAATTGAAATCAAGATCAGGTAAACAAATTAAATAGTCCTATAATCCCTAAGGAAATGGAAGCAGTCATTAAAAATCTCCCATCCCTGCTCCCCTGCCCCCCACAAAAAGCCCACAGCCAAGGGGTTTCCATGTAGAATTCTACCAGACTTTCAAAGATGAGGTAATATCAATACTCCTCAAACCATTTCTCAAAGTAAAAAGAGAAAGAACACTGCCAAACTCACTCTATAAGGTCACAGTCACCCTGACAGCTAAAGGACACAAAGACCCAATGTAGAGAAAGAATTTCAGACCAATTCTTCTTATGAAAATTGATGCAAAAATACTGAACAAAATACTCGCAAACTGAATCTAAGAACACATCAAAAATATCCTTCACCATGACCAAGAAGGATTCATCCCAGGCATGCAGGGATGGTTCAACATATAGAAATTCATCAATATATCCACTATATAAACAAACTGGAAAAAGACACATAATCATTTCACTGCATGCTAAAAAAGCATTTGACAAAATCCAACAGCCCTTCATGTTAAAAAATCTTGGAGAGATCGGGGATACAAGGCACATACCTAAACATAGTAAAGGCTATATACAACAAGCCTATAGCCAACATCAAAGTAAATGGAGAGAAACTCAGAGCAATTCCACTGAAATCAGTGGCAAGACAAGGCTGCCCACACTCTCTGTATCTCTTTAATATAGTACTTAAAGTCCTATCCAGAACAATAAGACAACTAAAGGAGATAAAGTGAATACAAATTGGAAAGGAATAACTTAAGAGAATCCTTATTCATAGATGATATGATAATATACATCAATGGCCCTAAAAATTCTACCACAGAACTCCTAAAGCTGATAAACACTTTCAGCAAAATGGGTGGAAACAAAATTAACTTTAAAAAATACAGTAGCCCTTCTGTATACAGATGATAAAGGGGCTGAGAAAGAAATTAGTAAAGCAACACTCTTCACAATAGCCAAAATAATACAAAATATCTTGGTGTAACTCTAATCAAGCAAGTCAAAGACCTGTATAACAGAACTTCAAGTCTCTGAAGAAAGAAATTGAAGAAGATATCAGAATATGGAAAGATCTCCATGCTCATGGACTACTAGGATTAACATAGTAAAAATGGTCGTTTTACCAAAAGAAATCTACAGATTCAATGCAATCCCCATCAAAATACTAACACAATCCTTTAGAGAGCTCGAATGAACAATTCCCAACTTCATATGGCAAAAACAAAAACAAAAACAAAAACACCCCCGCAAAATAACTAAAACAATCCTATACAATAAAAGAACTGGAAGCATCTCTGTCCCTGACTTCAAGTTATACTACAAAGCAATAGTAGTAAAAACTGCTGGCATAGAAATAGGCTGGTGGATCAATGGAATCAAGTTGAAACCTAAAAATAAACCCATACACCTAAGGACACTTGATTTTTGACAAAGGAGCCAAAATCATACGATGGAAAAAAGACAGCATCTTCAACAAATGGTGCTGGCCGTACTGCATGTCTACGTGAAGAAAAATGTAAATAGATCTATATTCATCACTCTGCACAAAACTCAAGTCCAAGTGGATCAAAGACCTTTTCATGACACCAGATACACTAAGTCTATTAGAAGTGAAGGCAGGAAGAGCCTTGGACTCATTAGAACAGGAAACAGCTTCCTGAACCAACAGTTTAGGCTCTAAGGTCAACAATTAATAAATGGGACCCTTTGATACTGAAAAGCTTCTATAAGGCAAAGGACATTGCCAACAAACAAAACAATAGCCCTCAGACTGGGAAAAGAGGGCTACCATTCCTACATCCGAGAAAGGGCTACTATCAAAGATACATAAAGAATCAAAGCAAATTATCCAATTAAAAAATGGGGCATAGCATAGGGTTGGGGAGGAGGGCCCCTTCTGTCAGAGGTCTAGGGGAGGGGAGTAGGGTGGAAGAGGGAGGGAGGGTGGGAATGGGAAGATACAAGTGAGGTGTTAACAACCAGGATATAATATAAATAAATTTTAATAATTTTTAAAATTGAAAAATGTTGTGTAAAAGAGAACGGAGAAATAAATACTAGGAAACTGACTCAAAAAATGGGGTACAACACCAACCAAGGACCGTGCCAGGCAAGTTTGTAGACACTCAGCTCAGTTGTACATAGGCAGCCCAGTCTCCTCATAGGTCCCACAAAATATGGGAAGTAGGGAGTACTTCTGACATGGACTCTGGGCCCCCAACGTGGATCACTTAGCCTGGACTGGGTAGACTTTCCAGAGCACAGAGGAAGAGGATACAGGTAGTACAGATGAGAGTTGATGAGCTGAAATCAGATATTAGGGGAGGAGGGATCCCCTTTCTGAAGGCTAGGGGAGGGAGGGAGAGGGGATGAGGGAGGGAGAGTGGGATCAGGAGGTGATGAGGGAGGGGACTACAATTGGGATGTAAATAAAATTGAAACTGCAGAACAAGCTGGTAATTTATCTTCCTAATCCCACTATAAAGGAATAGCTATAAGGCAGGCTGAGACATGAATGTCTATGCATAGTCAATACTTCTTATTGGTTACAGAATACATGTGTCTTCGGACTAGATGTCATTCTTCGTAACGCATGAATGAAGATTTACAGATGTCTTTCTTCTGCTCATGCAAAGAGTGGAGGACTAGCCTTAATTGTTATGTGCATCTTGTGCACCTCATACACTTATAATTGTAGGGTGTTAAAATGCTTGTGAGAAATTATATGTTTTCAGAATAAAGGAACCAGACTTTTAAGCTGGATCAGACTTGACAGGATTCATTTCTCTCAGCATGCTGGATGCTGACATCCTGTATCTTTGATGTTCCAGCACCAAGTCCTTCAGTTGCTGTTCTCCATCAGAACGGGACAGCTCCCAGGACAGCTTCAAAGAAAGCTTCTGGTCCCAATTGGTACACACTTCAGACTCACACACAGGACTGTTATTAAACCTGGAAGTTCTCATCATTTAGAAAATGGACCACAAATGATATTCCTACCTTGTTTAACCATTTTCCCCAAGTTTATTTTGGCCCCTACAAACGTATCATTCAATCCAAATCAGCTGGAAGAAACCCTAAGAGAATGACACCCCATTTCCCTTAAGGGGGGTTGGGTAGGTTGTTGGTTGCTTTCCTGGGCTTCAGATGTTTATTTTGATTGGGACTTGTTATAAGTTACCATTAATCTTATCCAGAAAGAAAAGATTGGACTTGGGAATGTTTTTCTTTTCCTTGATGTTTCTTTCTTAGATTTGGAGATACGAGTTGAAAAGAAAGAAGGGGAAATATAGAAATATATAGGAATGATATGACAAAAAGTAGATTATTGAATCAACTCCTCAACTTAAGGCCTTAACTGTGCTCACAAGGTCATTTTTAATTCATTGGTAAAGAAATTTGTATATTGATGCAAAATAAGTTTAATTTTGATACTTGATATAGAATTCAAGTCTAAGATTATTCTTCTCACACATTATATATATATATATATATTTCTACTCTAATATGAGTTTGTACCCATACTACGCAAGTAAAATACAAGGGTTACCTCCAGTTCTTTGAAAATCCTACTGAAGGCTGTTTAGGATAAGTAAGTTAGACAAGATAATTGTTAAATGATCAGAATGTGCTCATTTCAATTACTAGGCTATTTATATCACAGGAATACACATGCTAGATGTAACAGGTATGAATCTATCAACAGATAAGGTAAAGGACTTACAGAAGGTCTTCAAAATTTAAAGATGTTTATATTGTTTTAATGATTCTTGGACAAGATAGGTTGATTCATGCCAGCACCTAGCCTACCTCAAAGACGATGGTGAGCATCAGTGAACCTCTTTATGGAGATGGCTTCAAATATGGCAGACCAACCACAGAGGTAAAATGGCCCCATTTCAATCACTGACAGAATTCTGCCTAAAACTTGGGAAGCTTGGGTGCCGGCAAAGTCAATGGCAAAACTCTGCCAAGACAGGGAAAGCATGTCCTCACTAGTTCCTGCCTCACAAATATGTCAGTCAGGTATACTAGGCCAGAGGCTGAAGATGATGCTCCAACATTTTAGAGAGCTTTGGATGACTCTCCAGGCAGCAAACTGTCTCTGTTATTTTTTTTTTTTTTTTTGAAAGCTGCTAACCTGCACTTCCTATATACTCAAGCAATTAATTTTACTCCTTCTCAGGTCTCTGATGGAGTTGAAGACCAAATAGTTTCATTTCATAATTAAGCTTAGTTGTTTAGAGGGTTAAGATGTTTTTAGGCTTACATAGATGTTTTAAGTTGATAGAAATGAGATATGATAGATATTGAGTTATATTCAGAATTTTAGACTCAACTGAAATAGGAAAAAATTTTTTTCAAGGTTGTCAAATACAAAGAGACAAAACACTATGAAAGTAACATGAATATAATTCCTAATTGTTTTGTGGTTCTTCTTGCCATATGTAGTTCGTTTTATATATGTGTAATAATGTAAATGTATATGTTAAAAAAAAGAAGTAAATAACAAAAAAAAAAAGAAAAGAAAAGAAAGAAAGAAGGAATTGGAGTACAGAGCGAAACAGAGAATTCTCAACAAAGGAATCTCAAATGGCCAAGAAACACTTAAAGAACTGCTCAGTGTCCTTAGTCATCAGAAAATGCAAGTCAAAACTACTCTGAGATTCCATCTTATAGCCCGCAGCATGGCTAAGATAAAAAATGCAAATGACAGCACATGCTGATGAGGATGTGGATAAAAGGGAACTCTCCTTTATTACTGGTGGGAGTGCAAACTTGTACAACCACTTTGAAAATCAATCTGTAGCTTTCCCAGAAATCTGGGACTAGTTTTACCTTATGACCCAGCTATACCATTCCTGGGCATATACCCAAAAGATGCTTCACAAGGACTCTTGCCTAACTATGTTCATAGAAGCTTTATTCATAATAGACAGAAACTGGAAACAACCTAGATGTCCCTTAACTAAAGAATGGATAAAGAAGCCGTGCTACATTTATACAATGAAATACTTCTCAACTATTAAAAACAAGGAAATCATGAAATTTGTGAGCAAATGAATAGAACTAGAAATTATCATCCTAAAAAAAAAAAAAAAAAAGAAAGAAATTATCATCCTGAATGAGGTTATCCAGAAAGATACATATGGTATGCACTCACTTATAAGTGGATTTTAGCCACATAATACAAGATCAACATACTACAATTCACACACCCAAAGAAGATAAGTTATAACAAGGACGGAAGGAAGATGCTTAACTCTCACTCAGAAGGGGAAATACATTAGACAGCAGAAGTTGAAGAAAGGAAACAGTGCAGGAGAGTGAGCATGGAGAGAAAGGAAGGTGGATATCAGACCTGGAAGAGAGCAGGCATTGGAGGACATAGGGCTTGCAGACAAGAGAAACTGTGGGCGGGACATCTCTGTGACAAGATGGAGAACAAAGACAGGCTCCTGGCAGAATACAGGGGTGACTATAGCTGAGGGTCCTAGTAGCAGGGGTCATGAAGACTGAAGACTGAAGACTGAAGAGGTCACTCTCTAACTATACAGGAATCCTAGTGGAGGGAGAGAAACACCAACCCACCCACAAAACCTTCGACCCAAAATTTACCCTGCCTACAAGATGTGAAGGGATAAAAATAAAGCATAGATTGAAGGAATGTCCAACCAATGCTGGCCCAACTTCAGACCCACCCCATAGGAAAGAGCCTGCAGCTGGCACTATTAGTGATGGGAGCCTAGCATAGCTGTCCTCTGAGAAGCTCCACCTAGCAGTGCACTTGAAACACAGGCAAACACTGGGCAGGGTGCAGGGAGGTTTGTGGATGAGTTGCAGGGAAGGACAGAAGGACCCAGAGGGAACAAGAGCTCCACAGCAAGACTAACAGAATCAACTAAGCAGACCCAGAGGGGCTTGCAAAGACTGAAGGGCCAACCAAGGACCATGCATGGACTGGAGCTAGGCCCCCTACACAGATGTAGCTGATGGGCAGCTCAGGCTGCATGTGGTCACGTAGTAAGAAGCGGGGGTTATTTGACATGGACTATGTTGCCTGCTTTTTTATCATTTCCCCCTGATGGGGCTGCCTCATCAGGCCACAGGGGAAGAAGATTCACTCAGTCCTTTTGCAACTTGATGTGCTGGCGTGGGTTGGTGGGGTGAGAACTCCCCTTTTCTGATGAGTAGGGGAGGGAAGGGCCATGGGCAGAAGTGAGAGGGAGGGTGTGATCAGGAGGACAAGAGGGATGAGGCTATGATTGGGCTGTAAAGTAAACAAACAAACAAACTAATTAATTAATTTAAAAGAATAACTTCTTTTTCTTGAAAATATTCTTCTTTCATATACACTACATCCCGACCACGATTTCCCCTCCTTCCACTCCTCCCAGTTCCCCTTCACCTCCTCTCTGCCCCATATCCACGCACTCTGTTTACTATCCAGAAATGAGCAAGCTTCTATGACACAGCGGCCAAAGAGAACAAAATAAGATACAATATCACCTCATCTAGAGGCTGGACAAGGCAACTGGATAGGAGAAAAAAGAGTGTCAAGAGCAGGAAAGAGAGAGAGAGAGAGAGAGAGAGAGAGAGAGAGAGAGAGAGTATCACCGTATCACCCCCACTGCTAGGAGTCCCACAAAAAACACCAAGCCATGACATATGCAAAGGACCTGGTGCAGACCAATGTAGGCCTCATGTTTGCCATTTCACAGTGTCTGTGAGGCCTTGTGAGCCTTGATTAATTGACTCAGTGGTGCATGCTCTCCTGGTGTCCTCCATCTCCTCTGACTCCTACTATCTTTCCTCGCCCTCTTCTGCAGTGTTTCCCAGTCTGCAAGGGAAAGGACTCAGTGAAGACCTCCAATTTAGACTCTGTATAATATGTGTCTATGGACCTGTGCACTTGCTCCCATCTACTGGTGGAGAAAGTCTTTCTGATGAGAACTGGACCAAGGGCAAAACTCTGAGAGAAGCAGAATGTATCCTTATGAATCACTTCTTTTTTCTTTTGCTTTGTCAGCCGTGTCTTGTTCTACCTTAGGTTTCTTGGCTATGTAGTCTCTGGTCCCTGGCTGTCTAGGCAGTGTAGGCATGGGCTCCCTCTCATAGCGTAGGTCTCAAGTTAACCAAGCATTGGTTTGCCACTTCCACAAGTTCTGTGCTACCACTGCCCTAGCATATTTTAGAAGTAAGACAGATTGTAGGTGGAGAATTTCATGGCTGGTTTGGTATCCATGTTTCTCATTGCATAGCCTGTAGATGGACACCTGACTATTTATTTTAAGAAACCAGAAATACACACTGGAAAAAAAAGAAGAAAGCCTTTACAACAAATGGTGCTGGTCATAGTGGATGTCTGCATGTTGAAGAATGAAACTAGATCCGTATTTATTATAAAACTCAACTTTACATGGATCAAAGACCTCAACATAAAACCAGATACAATGAACCTGACAGAAGAGAAAGTGAAGAATAGCCTTGAATGCATTGGCACAGGAGACAATTTTTCAAACAGAACACCAATAGTACAGGCACTAAAGATCACAAATTAAAAAATGAGAATTCATGAAACTGAAAAGCTCCTGTAAGGCAAAGAAGACCATCAATCGGACAAAGTATCAGCCTACAAAATGGAAAAAGCTTTTTAACCAACTCCACATAAGAAAAAGGTCTAATATCCAAAATATTTAAGGAATTCAAGAAACTACATATTTAAAAATCGAATAATCTAACTAAAATGGGTATAGAGCTAAACAGAATTCTCAATAGAGGAATCACAAATGGCTGAGAAATGCTTAAAGAAATATTCAACGTTCTTAGCCATCAGGGAAATGCAAATCACAACTATTTTGCGATTCCATCTTACTCCTGTCAGAATGGCTAAGATCAGTAACACAGTGACATCTCATGCTGGTGAGGATGTGGAGCAAGGGGAACACTTCTCAATTGCTGGTGGGAGTGAAAACTTGTACAGCCATTATGGAAATCAATAAAGCTGTTACTCAGAAAATTGGAAATCGATCTACCACTCTTGGGCATATAACCAAAGGTCACCCCATCCTACTATAAGGACACCTGCTTAACTATGTTAATTGTGGCTTTCTTCATAATAGCCAGAATCTGGAAACAACCTAGATATCTTTCAATTCAATAAAAAGAAAAATGTGGTACATATACACAATGGAGTATTACTTTGCTGTTAAAAAATGACATCATGAGATTTGCAAGGCAAATAGATGCAACTAGAGAAAAAAGCATCCTGAGTGAGATAATCCTGACCCGGACATATAAATATGGTATGTATTCACCTTTGAGTAGATGTTATTCACTAAGTAAATGGTAATTAAGCTACAATCCACAGACCAAAAGTGTCTAGGTAAAGAGGAGGGCTCTAAGGGGAAAGCATAGCTCTGCTGGGAAAGGGAAATAGAATAGAATCTGTGGATGGACTGGGGAGTGGGTAGGGATGGGAGCAGAGGGAGCACGTTATCATCTGTGTGGGCATGGAGTGAGAGAGTGTGGAGAAAGATGGCTGGAATCTGGGGTATTTGGGATGTGGTGTGGAAACCTAGTATGGTGGAAATTTCCTGAACTCTATCAGGGTGACCCTAGTGAGGACTCATAGTAATGGAGAATATGGAAACTGAATTAGCCATTTTTTTTTTTTTTTTTTTTTTTTTTTTTTTTTTAGCCAGGTAAGGCTTCCAGTGCTGGGATTGGGTTGCATGGTTGAGTTGTTGGCTGATAAGGTCTCTTGGAGATCTGAAAACGACCCAGGCTGATGCTAGGACAGAAGGTCGCTCCCTGAAAACTGACCGTTGGGCCCCGTTGCTGAGGACAACTTCCACACAGCTCACCGACTGCAGAGAGGTTGAGCTGGTGTAGGCTTGGAGCCTTCACCCCTACATTTGAAAGAATGTCTTCTTTTCCTAGACCTATGAGGTCATTCCCAGGGGCCTCTAACTAATATCTTGTAAGTGTGGTTCTGTCTAGATGGCAGGAGGGATTTCCTAAGGGTTTCCAGAAGTGTTCAGGCAATTAGCGCTTATTATCTGCAAGTTTTCACTATCAAACCCTTAGAAAGGGTAGGCTGTCTGTAAGCTTCATCCACTATTCTGGCTGTCTGTTTTAACACTGAAATCTTAAAATAATGCTCCAAGGATCGCTATCTACCTCCTACAGTGGCTTTAGAGCATCATCCTGAGTTATGCCTCTTGAGGCACGACACTGATGACCTTTTCTGCATTGTTTTCAAATTTTTCATTATATATATGTGTGTGTGTGTGTGTGTGTGTGTGTGTGTGTGTGTGTGTGTGTGTGTTTTGCTTGCATGTACATGGCTCCCCTGGAACCTGAGTTACAGACAGTGCCATGTGGGTGCCATGTGGGAGTTGAACCTGAGTCCTCTGGAAGAACAGCCAATGCTCTAAACCTCTGAGCTATCTCTACAGACACCTTTTTTCCATATTTTTTTATTGATTTATTTATTATTATGTACACATGCTCTGCCTGCACATACACCAGAAGAGGGCATCAGATCACATTAAAGATGGTTGTGAGACACCATGTTGTTGCTCGGAATTGAACTCAGGAACTCTGAAGGAGTAATCAGTGCCCTTAACTTCTGAAACATCCCTCCAGCCCCTCTTTCCCATATTTTAAAGCTCCTTGTGACTAGCTTCTATGCTTAAACATAGACCCATTCTCATTTCCTAACTCTAGCCTTCCCATGGGAGCCATGCATTTAATGATCTTATTCCTCACTGTTGGGTAACTGAAATGGCTTCACAATGATCCTTCCTCTTCTATTCACCTCCGAGCATCCAAATGTCCTATCATTCTTCAAAAAGGATCTCTTTTCAAGTCGGCTTCAAAACCAGCACAATGATAGACTCATGTTTTCCAAAGCTCCCCTCTCCACCCTTATCTTCCCATTTTTTCTGCACTGCCATTCATCCAGCTTAGATTGCAAACTCGGTGTCTCAAAAACACCCTGTCACTCTCTGTGGCCGTGCCTTTCCCTGGACTCCACCTTTGTTATCCTGCCAGCCTCTCTTCAAGGCCATCTCCACTCTTGCACATGAGAGTATGGTGGGAGGATTTGTAGAGCAAGGAAACTAAGAGTTAGAAAGATGCCAGAATCCCTCATTCCATCACAACTTATACAGAAATGATGGTCTTGGCCCAATAGAAATATCAGTTTGAATAGTCTTCAACTGTTTAAGCTTTACTATTCTTGAAAGAAGAGACTTGATACCCTATGAGCATATACAGGGGGAGAAAGTCCCCCTCACTCACAGTCATAGGGGAGGGGAGTAAGGGAAAAATGGGAAGGAGGGAGGAATGGGAGGATACAAGGGATGGGATAGCCATTGAGATGTAATATGAATAAATTAATAAAATAAAATTTAAAAATTAAAAAAAACAACAGAAAAGAAAGGGATGTTTCTCCTTTTTAAAAAAAAAAAAAGTAACATTATTTCACAGGAATGCATTTTTTTTTTTTGAGCAGTCTAACTCAGTGATGGAAGAGATGACATCTATGGTAAAACTGGCTTATTATTAAATATAAGACGTTATTCCTGTCCCATTTGGTTTTCATCAAATTGTACTTCGAAAACAGGCTTCTTGACTATCTTCCAAGTACTAGAGGGACCACTAAATGAACATCCCTCTGTAAGTGTGGAGCCTTCTGCTTCGAACACAGACCTTGTTTGCAGCGTAATCTTAAATAGGCATAGAAACTAGCAACCACGTCACAGAATGTTCTAGGAAATGATTTTTCAGCTGCCACTGCTTACTTAGCAGGTGTAAATCTAAAGGCCAGACTTGCATGCAGCAGCCTTTGCTGGCAAGCCTGGGTCTTACTTGAGCACACTCTGGGTCTTGGGTGACTGAGTATGCTCGGCAAAGCCTAGTACACAGGTGAGGTCTAGCAGGAAAGGGGGCTTGAAAATGCGCTTTGTGTGTTCTGAGGTTCTAGAACGCCACAGGTAGTCTTGATGAAGAAGAATACACTGATGTTAACTGAGCTGACCAGCAGTACCCACACTGTGTGTAGACCATACAGAGAAACCAGTTGCTTCTCCTTAATGTAATAAACTGTACAATGAGAAGCCGACAGAAGTTCGACTCCACATAGGGTAAGAGGTCCAAGAGCCAAGATGTATACCATATGCCCTTCCGTGGGACCTTAGGTGGCTCCTCATCCTATGCATTCCTGTTAAGTATAAGGAGAAAATATTCACACTTCTTCCCTCCCCAGATTGGCAAGTGAGTCAAGAACAGTACAACACACACGTGTACTCAATAAGTCCTAGTTACTTAGACTTATAGACACATTTTTAATTTGTGCAAGATAAGCGTCCTCATCAGAAGACAGTTTTTACAACTTGTAGTACATAAAACTTTGCCAATTAACAAAGAAATATTACTGCCAGCTCACTCGTACGATATCACTATTAAAGAATGAAAAAAAAAAAAACTTGCCATCAATCTACCTCAAATTAGAAAATAGTCACACATTATAATTGCCATTAGAGAAAGTATCACAAAGATTGGACACCAGTCTAGACCTGGGAAGTTTACTCTAAGTTTTCAGACAAAACGCATTTAATTTCATCTCTGGTAAAATATGAGTTCAGCCTGGAACTGACAGTGGGAAATAATACAATGTCTTGAAGTGTGTGTGTGTGTGTGTGTGTGTGTGTGTGTGTGTGTGTGTGTGTGTGTGTTGGAGGAAGGTCCAACTGTGTTTTCAAATGCTGACTTCAGTGCCTTGAGATCTGGTTATCACCCTGCCACGGGCATTGTTACGAAAGTTGAAGTACCTCCTGTCATTATGTGATAAGGAATGTTCCCCAATTATCCTTGATTGGGTAAATAAAGTTGCTGAAGTCTATGACTGGACAGAAGAGAGGAAGGTGGAGTTTTTAGGTGTCTGGGCTTGGGTTTGAGAGAAGAGGGGGGGCAGGAGGGAGAAAGGTCACAGGAGGAGAGGGACCCTGAGAGAGAGAGGAGTCTCCATAAGCAAGATGGCAATGTGGCTGTAAGAACAGACTGATGTAGCAGAAGCCTTCAAGACTCATGAAATTGGCAAGTGACTGTGTTTATGTGGGGTTTAAACGTACTAGGATTGGAGTAGCTCAGACTCTGCCCAGCATCTTGCTCGCAGCTTAATAATAAATCATGGTCTCTCTGTGTCAGTCATTGGGGGAACTAGCTGGTTAAAGAAAACTGCTGCCGTAATATTGATTACATAGAAAGAATAATTCATCTATCTCTCTCTCCCTCCCTCCCCCTCTCCCTCCCTTCCTCCCTCCCTCCCTCCCTCCCTCCCTCCCTCTCTCTCTCTCTCTCTCTCTCTCTCTCTCTCTCTCTCTCTCTCTCTCTCTCTCTCTCTCTCTCTCTCTCTCTCTGTATTGAGGTGGTTATGCATATCCACAGTGTATAAATAGAATTTGACAGAGGTTCCTCACTTTTCACATTATTTGGGACAGGGTCTCTTTTCCAAAGCAAATGTACCAGTAGCCTGCTATGAGCCCCCCGAGGCTCCTTCTATCTCTGTCTTCTATGTCCCATAGAAGTGCAAGGATGCACAGATGCTCATGCTCTGTGTCCAGATTTAACGAGTGTTCTAGAGATTTGATTTCGGGTTTTCACATACCGTGACCAGCTATTTTACCCACTAGCCATCTAGTAAGTCTTAAGTCAAAAACTAAGAACAATAAGACAACTCTTAATGTGCAGACAACTGAAACGTCTCCATCAGTATCTTTAGTAGAAACAACAAGAACAGACCAGAGTAAGGGCCGTGCCTGGCTCAGAAAGCACCGCATGCAGATCTTCCTGCTGTCTTTTGAGCTGATTAGCAAATTCTTTCCCATATGTCTTGGCAATGACTGCAGAATTTCACCCAGTTGCTGGTCTGCATCCTGATCCCTCTGACACCGCCCTGTCCTCTTACAAAGTGCTGTGTCCTACGACAGAGCTGTCAAGGACTTTATCACTAATGACAAGGACTTGGACTCTTCATCCTCTGATGATGTCACCCCAGGAAAGTGCACTGGTTTTAACGTCTGTGACATGCTAGGTAAGTGCAGGCCATTGGCATAACACCATATTATTAGTAATAGGATTTTTTCACAGGTTCCAAGTGCTCACAGTGCCAACACATTCTAATTAAGACATAGCCTTGGAGTGGAATTCTATTTATATGTACTTCTTATAGACAGACTTCATTTCATTTTTCCAATAATGTTGTAATAAAGTTATATTTGAGTGTCATCCTATCAATACAAGTTCACTATGGCTGTGGGCAGGTGACGTCATCTTGTTTTTCTTCAGATGTTATTCTTCTACTAATAGAACCTGTTTTAACAGATATAAGAGCTCGTTGCCCTTTAGATTTACATTGACTTTTAGGATAAATGAAATCTTAAGGTTTTTTTTCCTGAGCAGCTGTTATTATTTCCAGTCTCACTCATTTTGTAGTTTTATGGGTAATGGGGACTTGCTCTAATTTGGTATGTGTGATTTATGTGTTTCATCCCTTAGGTAGACTGCACAAAGAACATGTAATTCTTACATCAGGATATTTAAAATCCGATTACATTCCTGTCTCTCTCACAAACTGTGGGGTTGAGTTTCAGTCTTGACCACCTTATCTTTTGGCCTGAAGTGTATTTATTGAAATACTGAACTTATGGGCTCCGTGCAGAGATGTGATGGTGTGCGCCTTTGGATTTATCAAACATGTATAATGTAATACTAGTAGACCTGACAGTGTTGCGTCAATTGTTTAGAAAGGGACGATGTCAGAAGCACGCATCCAGGTTCTAAGCCACACCTCGTCTTAGTGTAATTCTGTAGCTGTCTAGAGGATGTAACACATGTCATTAGTAACACACTTCTAGCTTAATACAGCCTAGCTTATTAGAGGTGAGGAATTCAAATTCAGCTGTACAGACACAAATGACAGCGACTATGCAAAATGCATGTACATTTTACATAGAGAAATTTGAGACTGTTTTTCATGCTATAACCTAATTACAGTACTGATCAACAGCGCTCTTGCCTCATCACATGAACAATTCAAGAGATGGCAATTGCTTCCATAAACAGTTACTATTAACAGTGCAAAGACATGGTTTCCATTAAAGCAGACACCTTGAAATGAAATGAACAAGCTCTCCAAAATTGTGGTTATCAGTCTTTCTTTGTGCATATTCTTCACATATTTAAGACATGATTACATTCTTCTCCGGTATTTTGTCTCTCCACAGTTGCCATAGATGAGCACACAGACAAAGACAGGGCCTTTAGCTATCAGAGGCTCAAACCATTTTCTGACACATACTTGGTGAGATATTTGTCGTGCATTACCCTTAGTGTTCTCTCGGACAAAGCAGTGACAATCAAATCCAGGGTGGTACTACGTGACCATGCACCTAACATAGAACACAGCATAGAAAACATTTGCCCACTCTCCCTGATGCCCCAAAGGACACCCTCAACATACCCAAACCAAACACTAGCATAGTTTACAGTCCTGAACAGGAGAAGCTGCTGGACGGCTGTCACCCTCTGGTAGAGTTGGGCGATGAGGTCAGAGTGTAGAACTCATGATGGCTCCCAGGAAGACTGAGGCCAAGGTAGCAGCAAGGGAAAGCATAGTGCTCGTGAGATCCAAGACTGGGACAACCCACCTTGCGGTTCTGGATTAGAGGGACAGTTGGACATGATAGACTCCATCATCCAGAGGAAAAATGACTGGAAATTCCATGTGAGGGATTTACGCATAATTGAGGAAATTGGCAATGAGAAGATACGACATTAGACTGCTTAGATATCTCAAAATTCAGAACACTATAACCTTTAAAAATGATCCTTGTACATGATTAGTAAGCAAAGGAAGCTCATCTCCAGGCTAACTTACAGATCCATAAACTAAGAAAGCTGATGGAACCTTAGATTCACTCTGATTTGTGGCTTTACAATGAAGAAAAACTATCTAAGAGAAGTGACTTGACCAAAACTACAGCCAGTTACAAAGTCAGGCTCACGAATAGGTCTAGAGATTCTCTGTGTGGGTAAATATCTGATTTCCACTCATATATTGAAGTCATCTCAAGAGTAAAGCATCATCCATGAGTCACATGAGTAAAGAGAGACTCGCCTGAGGGAAGCTCTTCATTTAGAAAGAGAGGCTTGTGCAGTTCCTGTATTGGCTTCATCTAAAGATGACAAATGTGACCGACTTCCCATAGCCACATGCCACGTGCTTTTGTAGTAGGATGGATGGCAGACATATGTAAAACAGATACTGCATTACACCTGGTATTTAGTGAAAGTTAAGTAAAGGCTAGCCTCAAACTGCTGAATATCATTTAAAAATATGATATAGAGTATTCTGCGATAAGGAAGATTTCCCATCTGTGGAATCAGTGTGTAGCTTAGAGATACTTCAGGCGAGACGACTACTAGGAAAAGCGACATGAGAAGACCGGAAACCTCATTCAAACCAATAGGCCCACCTGAGCAATAACAAGGTTACAACTTTCTGACCACACGCCTAACGAAGGCTGAGGGACATCAGTAGGTGATCTGCTAGTCATTATGGGACCATGCTTCTGAAGTGTCTATCTTGTCCCTGGACACTTATGGAGCTCCAGTCCTCATGGCCCCTTTATGCTCAGTTTACTGTCCCTCTCCACATAGTCCATCTCCGTTGTCTTCAACGTGTTCCTTCTCCTTGAGCCTGATTCCAGCCCATTTCTTTCTTCCCTCCCGCTCACTCCAACTAATGGATCCCAGTCTGTAGTGCCTCGTTTCTAACTTCCTCGCTGCTAGGGGTGCACATTGCTCTTCTAGCATTGCCATTCTAAAGCAAACCTTCATCCCCAGTCAGCAGTAGGCCATTCCTGACTTACAGAAGGAATCATTAATAGTTAGTTCTCAGCTTGTTTGGTTCTCATGGGCATTTCACTGCCCATTCTTTCCTTTAAAACCTTCTAATGACTTTCTCAAAACAATATTCAGGAAAAGCCTCTAAATTAAATAGTCTGCATATAAAACTGGTGTTGGGTTCAGCTAATAATGACCATTGCTACTCCACATGATATTGGGAAAAAAATCTTATTTTTAGTCTGTACTTAATTTCTTCATTTTCAAGAATAATATTGGATACTTCAAAGCTTTAGCCAATTCCATTACTGTGAAATCACATTTCTGATGCATATCTGCTTCTAAAATATACAAGTAACATTTTAAGTTCAATAATGAAAAAAAATCTGCCTGAAACAGACAAATATTACCAGCATGTCATGGCATTCACCAACAAGCAAACAGAGATATTCAATGCCATTACTGATCAGGGTGTATAAACCAAAGGCAAAATAAGATACCACTGAGACCCTCCAGGAGTAACTTTGTAAAGATAAATAAAGTTACTGTGAGGACACAAAAGAAGAAGAAATAAATCCATATAATAAGAGTTACCAGTGATGTAAACAAATGGAAACAGCGAAACTTGAAATATTGCACCTATTTTGAAAAAAACAAAAACAAAAACAGAAGGTACTTGAAAACTAAACACAGAGTTATAGTGTTACCTAGCAATTTCTCCTTTATGCCCAAGACAAATGAAAAGAATGATCAGGAAAAAAAAACCTATATATGAAGGTTTTCAAAAGTGTTATTCATTCTATCCCAAATGTAGAAACCACTCAATGCTCAACAATTGATGAATGGATAAAAAAATGCTATGTCTACTCAGTGGAAGGTTGTCTTTAAAAGGAATGGAGTTCTTACATGTGACATGACATGGACTTTCCATAAAAGTTCAAACTAGATTAAAGAAACTAGGAATGAAATGTCACATATTATATGACTTAATTTAATGTGAAATGTTCATTATAAGTAAATCGAGAGACATAATTTAGATGAAAGGGTCAGATTAGTTACTTAAGACTGTGTGAAAGGGAAGAAAAATGGATTGTGGTTAAAATGCAGGTTGGGTAAGAGAGATAGCTCAGTAGTTATTAAGAGCACTGGCTGTGCCTGCAGAAGATCTGGGCTCCAATCCCAGCACCCACATGGCAGTTCACAACCAGTGTAACTCCAGTTCCTGGCAACCTTATGACCTCTTATGGCTTCTTGCCAGCACTAGGAATGCATGTGGTACAAAGACACACATGTAGGCAAAACACCTCCACACATAAACAAGAAATATTTAATGGGAGATTTTTAAAAAAGAAAACAGTCTAATAAAAGGAAAGGAATTTTTATGGAGATAACAAATATTCTACAGTTGATGCTGGTCATTGATGAAAAATGTGAATATATTGAAAGCTTTAACACTTATAGTTTAAATGGGCAAGATTCATGACCTGTGACTTCCATGTCAACAAACTCTTATATTGAAATTTTACATGAGAACAAAAGTGGGCAGAAATGTCTTCAAGTGGAACACATTTCCCAGTTAGTTCTTTAAATACCAAAAATCTACAGTCATTTAAAAAACAAGTTACTGAAAAAAGTTGGTGCAGCGTTTTTATCAATTAGGTGCCAAAACTAACAGGAGAGAAGAAGATGGGCTTATATGCCAGGAGCACTCTCTTCCTGTCAAAACTTAGAAAGACGCTGAAACTGTTAGTTAATACTATTGCAATGTTCTTCTGCATCTCAATTATGCCCACAGTCATTATTTTTGGCAGTCATGCTATAAATCCTGACTCAAGAGAGATAATTTGGTACCATCTGCTCTCAAACTTGAACATTCATCAGAATCACCTGGAGGCTTGACAGAATACAGATTGCTGGATGCCTTGTTCAGAATTCCTGATGCAAGCAGGATTACAAAGTTGACACTAATTCTGCTGGCCCAGGGATTGAACTTCCTAGAACTTCTCATGGTTGTTGACGAATCTACTTGGTGTTCTCATGGTTATATTTATGGAAAACCTGCCCTGGTTCGAACACAATTCTAATAAAAAAAGTCAAGCCTGCCACATGATCCCTATGGTACTGGAGATTTTTCTATAGCTAAGCAATGCTTTTTTTTTTTTTTTTAAGATTTATTTATTTATTATGTATACAGTATTCTGCCTGCAGGCTAGAAAAGAGTACCAGATTTCATTATAGATGGTTGTGAGCCACCATGTGGTTGCTGGGAATTGAACTCATGACCTTTAGAGGAGCAGTCAGTGTTCTTAACCTCTGAGCCATCTCTCCAGCCCCAGAAATTCTTGGTGGGAAGGAAAACTATTGTATAAGACAGAATGAGGAGTGTGTGGTGCATTCCCCCTCTTGTTTGAAAGAAACAACAAGATGTAGGCCACTAAAGAAGTAGAGTCAGAAGGTCACAGAAAAGGAAGGCACTGGTGAATTAAACTAATACCAGAGAGGTAGACAAGAACACTAGAGACTAGCTCCTTGATTGTAGAGGAGGTCGATGATGTGAGAATCCCTAGCACATTTTCACATCCTAATTCCCATACAGGTCTTGAACTACATTCGGCTCTGTGCATCTCATTGTTAAGGCAGCTCAGAGTACATGTGCCCTGACAGGTGTCTGTGCTGTGCTCTGTGCTTTCCAAAGTCCAAAGAGCCTCACTGTGCAGACATGACACCCTTGTTTGTTCCAGTTGTCTCTTGTAATAACCTGTCTTTATCTGAGACAGGTTGAATGTGTAAGTTCCCTTTCAATGTTGATTGACTACTTTACACAGACACACACACAAAATCTCTATGCTGATAGAGGGATGCTCAGCTGTAACAAGACAGCTCTTTATAAAGATGTGGGCTTCCTATGGATTTCTAGCTGAGAATTCATACCTGGATGCTATAATTGGATGGGGCATGAAGCAAAAAGTGAAAATAGCAGTCAGCCCACACGTGGGTTCTCCTGTTACCATGTTTTGGTCTAATGAGTTTAGTTATTGAACTAACACTATTAAAAATAATATAATTATATATAGATATATAATTTGGAAATCAGATCACTATAGTTTTCTCCCAAATAATTAACTTGAGATTAATATGTGCTTAGTAGTCACTAAATAGATATTTTATACATGAATTGTGCCAATAAGAATGTCTTGACTAGTAAAGTTAGGCAGTACATTGTTTAAAGGACTGCTTCCCAAGTTTGTGACAGTAATTCCCTTTTCTTGGTGATATATTCCACAAAGCTAATGTTCTATACAAGGTAATTGAGAACTCATTTCCTTGGACTTATCATATAAAATTGGAGGTAATATGAAAAAGAAATAATTGGGTTATAGATGTAGAGCTAGTGCAGGGCTGAGCATGCAGTCATGAGAAAAGCTCAGAAGCAGAAAGCATAGCCTATGTGGTTCAAGGTTCAGAAATGGTGGAGTCACCATCACTATGGCTTCTGATGGTGAGATATACGACTAGCTTTTCCTTTTATTGATTAGACAAAATAGTACTAATAAATCATTTCACAAAATGATTCTTTGAGCACTAAAAATACAGAAAGGACATCACTGTAGAATAAAGGAGGATGAGCAACATGAGCCTACAGTTACCGGTGTCTTCTAATTCTGCAAGAGGACAAGTCAGTGGTTTGCCGATTAGCTCAGCCTTGATAACTAACATTATACATGATCATTGGGAATGAAGAGAGTTCACATCTTCAAAATGTTCCACAGTCTTAGTTAAATGCCCTATTGACCTCAAGCAAAAATGTATGCATGTAATGGCCTTATTTCTTTGACAATCTCGAATACTCCACAGCTTTAGCTCACCCTAGGAAAACACGTCCCCCAAATCCCTCTGTGAGCAGTGTCAGATGTCTGATAGACAGTACACAGACCAAGCTTCCACCAGCCAAATCAACTCACCTTCTGTTAAATTTGTTTTCATGCCAAGATTCTCCAATCCATGCTATGTATACACGCTGTGTTCCAGTGCCTGCCTGGGGATCAGACCCAGGGCTCTGGCCACTTGTTAATACAAAACACCTGTTGAACTTGTTTGCCAGGGTTAAGTATGATGACCTCATCTGTCTTATAGTGGTCAGATTTCTAGGGTATATTTTAAATGAGAAAGTAAGTATCAAATATCTCCTCACATATGTGTTAGTAGTAGCTATTGCTCAATGCTTGACTTCAATTGATAACATTTATGACTTGCCAAATACAGTAAGCATTTCAAGTGTCTGCTTTATTCTTCTAATGGTTAAAGACTGAATTGGGGAAAGTATAGAGGGTGTTAAGAAAATCCTTCCTTCAGAAAAATTACTTTCCATTATTCATTACATGAGCACTGATAAGAAGTAACCATAACTGATTCTTTTACATAGCAAACGATTAGTTGTAGACTTTTAAACTTTACAGAGTGACATCACTACAGTCATTCTTAGTGTATAACTAGTTTTGAACAAAGTATTAAAAGGACTATTATAGGTTGGAAAAGGTCATCTCAGTTTTTATGAGCCAGTTTCTATACAAATTCTTCTGGATGTAATTTTAGGATACTATAAAAACCTCAGGAAAAAAAATGTCTAAATGAAAAGGCACTCAGGAGATCACTTAATTTGAATTTGAATTTCTTTTGTCATATTCATGAAAGTACTTTGTATCAGGATCTAAAACCAAAGGGGAGTTAACCTAATCTAATTTTTAAAATCGGTGCTGCAGAACTGATTTTTGATTACAGCAAGACTATACCGAAGGAGATGGCATAAGGTTGAAAACTCATCTGGAAGAGTGGTACCCATTCTCCATTAAATATGCCCATCAAAAGACATGACAGGATTGTAGTTTTCAGCTCCCAGCAGAGACAGGGAGGCCTGATGTACCTGGCCTGTGTGACTCTGGGCCCAGTGGAGATTACTCCATCAATTGTAGCTGCTGCTCAGTTGCTCTGAGCAACTTGTGAGCTACCATGAGCACTAGGGTAGCTAAGTCTTACACTTTATCTAAAAGTCCTATTATAAAGGAAAGATGCTTGTATTTATAACAGTTTCAACTCATCGAGCAAAATGTATGCAGCACAAGGATCATTTAACTTCCCAAATTCTGGAAAACTAATGCATATCCAATGCTTTACACCTAGTTCTGAAAAATGATAGTCCTTAATGCGTAGAACTAGCATTGGCAGATTGAACGATATGGTGCTAAGAATTAATTTTGATTCTAACAACAGAGTCTTTGTATGCTGCTATTAGAAGAACACCAATGTTCTCCGGTAAAGGAAAAAAATATTATTTAAAGTTTAAAACAAGCAAAGAAAACAAACAGACAAACAAACAAGTCACAAATGTTAATTGTGACTACAAAGCAGGACCAGGAAAGAAGCAGTTGTGACTGTTTGGAGATGCTCACTGACATCAAAAGAAAAGGTTCAAAAAAATGGCCCAAGTAGCAGTTCCTTATATAGGCAATAGCAGACACATGGTGAATAAAAGAGGAGTCATGCAGGCCGTGTAAATCTGGACTTACACAATCATTTTACTGAACTAAATTGTGTTGAAGTTTTTCTCAAAACATTGAAGCTAGCAAAGCCCTGGAAAAAAAACCATTGTAGGCACCCATGAATCATTTCTTCTGTAATCAGAATCACATAACACTGACACCATAACTTTGGAGTGGGGCCAATTTACACTGATTGCCAGTACAACAGAAATCCAATACTTTTTAATTTTATGTTCTAAGTGAAAGACACACAGACTCATATTGAGAGCACGAAGAAGGGGAGAGGTAGAGGTCAAGAGTGTTTCCAACGCTTGCTAAGTAAGGACACTAGTAAATCCCAAATCCCACCTTTACGTACCATAACTAATCCATATTTAGCACAAAAAGCATAAAATGGTTATAACCTTAGAAAAAAGATGATTTTTCCCCCTTAAGCACTGGCACCTAGTGATTCTATGCCATCATTCTTTTTACAACATGATAGCTCCTGGCTGCATACTGTATTATATCTCTTCAATAAAACCATGGCCATGTTAAACAATGAGTGTGCAAACACAGTACATTATGTCAACATTCCTGCGTATATATTGAAATTAACTTTAGAGTTCCTTGGGGAAAAGGGATAATAATAAGATTCAAATGCAAGTTGAATAGCAAAAACAGTCTGCATTTCCATAATTTATATTTACTGGTCTACTTACAAATCTTTGGCACAAGATAATATGTTTTAATAGATGAGATATCCTTTATATTATGCCTCTAGTTATTCAGATTGGTATAGATGTATTGTTAAGTGTTTTTTTAATTGACAATAACGAAAAACAAGCTATATCCTTAACAATATATTTTTATTATTTCATTATTTTCTCCCATTGTTATATCTCATTAAGCATATTTCCTGAGTGTTTATGTTAAGAGCACAATATTAATATCTTCATAAACTGCAGGTTTCAGACAAGTCCCTTATATTTGTAAGGCACTTCATATCAGTTGCTGCTTTCTGTGCTAGGCTGTCAGCATTACTGGCTTTCCCTGGCTTTCCATCCTGTGTAACGTTTCACCAGGCTAGTGAGTAACAGACAGCAGTGTCCACTCACGTTGAGAATACTATCCTGTCACCTGGTCTCTGCACATGCTTGACACCATGCCACCTTGCTGAGCCCACTTCCAAGTCCTCCCCTCTTTTCTGGCTGCCAGCTACCTGCCTCCTCCTTACTCAAGCATGGCCCCTCTGACACACATTGGACCTGTCGTCATAGGGGCCTTTCCAGTTCATCGCGTAATGAAGTTTTCTGTTTATCCTGAAAGCAGCCTTAGAGTCTACGAGGCGAACATTTAATAATAAGCCAAATTTGCTGCGTGGACAGCTGCAATACAGTCTGTGGGTGGAGTGGCTCTCCTTTAAAGATGTGAAGCTTCATAGCCTTGTACTTCAATGTTATACCCTCAAAAGGCCTTTCCTTACAAAGCCCATCCTCCAGGGCTGACGGTACACTGTCCTGTCAGTCTGCTTGACTATGCTCGGAGTATGGATCCCTGTCTGTCCTGATAGTGCCCAGCTGTGATTTCCTGTGCATCCTCAGCCCTGGATGTAAGCCTCATGACCTTAGGGATGTCTGTTTCATTCGCCATTCTAACCCCGGTGTTAGAAATTATACACCAAAGCCATTTAGAAAAACTTGTTGAAATAAAGAAATAGCAGTTGTAAGAACTAATATTTATATTAAAATAATAGAGATTCAGTTTAAATACTATTACTGTATTAATCCAGCCCTTAAACTGTAGAAGAATTATTTTTAAATTCCTATTCATTCATAAAATAAATTATCCTCAGGACTCTTGACAACTTAAAAGTGGATCATAAGACAAATAATAAATTAATGGATGGAGTGAATGTTTTTAGTGAGTATCCAATATTGTTGGAAAGTACTGATTTCATTTTTGGGGTTGATTAAGCTGGCATTGATATAAAATCAAGTAAAATGTCTTTGCAATAAAAATAAAAACACAACAAACGAGCATGAAACCCAGGAAATGATAAAAAAAAAAAAAAAGACAGACAGAAATGTATTTTCCAGGATGAGACACGATAACTTCACACACTGAAACCTAATTTTAAAGACTTGACTGTCAAATTTCTTTGATCATGCTGAAAAGAACATACCTTAGACTACATAGCTATTTGAATGATTCAAACTATATCATAAATCATTTATTACTTTTTTAAATTACATTTTTCATTGCTCAAGCCCCAAAGGCAACATTTTGCCTCCAGTGCTCAAATGGTCTGTCTAGTTTTACGTTAAAGCTTCCACAGCCTAGGAAATATTGATGTTATCGGTCACTAAACTGTTTTTTACAAGAGAATAAAGTATGATAGATCCAAAATAAAGGAAAAGCATATTTCAACACGTATTGTTGTATTCTTTAACCTAGACTATACTCAAAGGGGACGTGATCCTTGGGACCCATCACCAACCACTGGAGAGTACTAGGCTCACATGCCTGTGTTTTTTCCTCCATATTATTTGTGGACCAGTGATGATTAATCTGCTCACACTGACAGTGACCAACTGTGTGTCTGTGAAGGAAGGCCAGTCAAGCCCACAGGACTAGGCCCTTACTGTAAAAGAGAGCAAATCTAATTAGTGCCTGTGGGATTGAACCTGTAGCCTCAGACTCATTAGCCCAAGAAAGCAAAACCGTCTCAGAATACCATGACTTGTAAACAATTCTCTTCCTTGGGATGTGTCGTGTCTAGCTGGCATTACTAGTAGTAATAAAGTAATAACTCCCTTTTCTGGGAAGTGTACGCCAGTGAAGTGCACTTACATAGGATAGTAATAGTCCCTAAATTAGTTCCACAGGGTCACAAAATATTATTTTTCATTTATTATTTGATTTCTTAAAAAATTATATTAGGGTAGAAGTTTATTCAGGAAAAATTCATATGGGGTCCAGATTATAAACAGCTCTGAATCTAGTTTGGAAGATAACCTAGAAACAATGGGAAAGAATGGCATAGAGTAAAATAAAAAAATATTATTAGCAAATTAACTTTATAAGAAATGTAATTTAGGAGCAAAAAATGTAATTAGGGAACATTCATATCAGTTCTGACCGGCACCAAGATTCTAGATTAGGGTGATAACAATGAAATCTGGGGACTATTCTGAGAAGAAGCAATAGATTTAAGTTTCTCTATTAAAGTATCTTTAAAATACTGGAGAGTAGAACCCATGTCTACCATTTCTGTCACTACTGTCTCTTCCAGAGTTTGGCTTTAATACCAACAAGCACAGTAAAAATAAAGGATCACAAAGTATAGGGATTGACTCCAAAGAGAACCCCTGGCTCAAAATAGCATGATTTTGTCAGAATTAGAGACACCCAATGCTTAATTTTATTTTGGCTGCATTAGGTGTAGGATAAGAAAACATTCAAGTAAGCATACCTAGCCAATGACTGACAATACACATAGGCAAGACATCTGGAAACTAGTAAGAGGATAATTCAACAATCCCGAGTAGCTCTTAAGGACCTTTTGCTTGGTAACTATATGTTGTATTGTTATAACAAAATACCCAATCTGGGTTGTTGGTCGAAAAGATGTATTTACAGTTTAGGAGGTTAGAATTCCAAGATCTGGTAGCCACACCCGGCTCGCCTCCGGGGACAGTCGAATTGGCTGGGTCACAATTTGGCCAAAAGCTCAGAGGAAAACAGCCTGGTGCAAAGGGGCCCAAAAACATTTGGAGTGGTCTTACGTTATAACTGCCTGCTCCTGAAAAAAGCAAAACCATTCGTGGTGGATAGGAAACAATATTCCAGAGGCTTCCTCTAACTGTTGAAGTTTCAAAAGCTATTTCTAAAGTGCATCATTGATGTGCAAACCATGATGGTTTCTAAAAATATAGTGTATTCACATGAAAAGTCAACTGCAAACCAAATTGGTATTAATCATTTTAATCATGAAGAGATTTCAACTTGAAAAGGCATATTATGAATAGAAAGGCACATTGAAATTTTATGGAATTAAAAATCTTGACTTTAGTCCAATCAGGAGACCTTAAAGTGTTATACAATTGTGGGGAGAGGGGGGGAGGTGTTTCTTTTCCTTGAGCTCTTGTTTTGCCTATTTTGTTGTTTCCTCTTTCTTTTTGTAGGATGGTTTCTGCTGGTTTAGCTTCCCCTAAACAGAGTGGACCCTTCTTGTGTTCTGCTTTATCGCCAATGCTTACAGTCATTTCCCTGTCATCACTCTTTGCACGAGGGTCTGAGTTTAGTTTAAAGGCATGCTCACTCCTTTCTGGATCTCAGTCACCCAGCATACACTTGGCTCACTGGGAAATACTCATGTTATCTCACCAAGGAAGTTTTCTCCAACACCA
This sequence comes from Acomys russatus, assembly GCF_903995435.1. Taxonomy (NCBI): domain Eukaryota; kingdom Metazoa; phylum Chordata; class Mammalia; order Rodentia; family Muridae; genus Acomys; species Acomys russatus. Next base: position 8,303,826 of record NC_067153.1, on the reverse strand, counting down.
AAGAATGCTTGTTATTTTGGATGGGAAATAATGGCTCTATGTTTATGTACGAGCTTTCTCCACTTGGTCTTCGACAACAGACTGTAGGCAATTTTGATTTCATTCTTCACCATAAAGCTGGCATGAAAAATCATTCCTGAATTTCCACCTTAACTGCATTTTCCACCTTTTGTTCTAAACCTTCTCTCCTGACAGATGTCTCAACCATCAACTCCCTTGCCACTGTAAGTGATTGTCCTGCCTCTGTGAGGCTGAAAGTTAACTGCATAAATAGGGAATGTTGATATAAACACAACATAGAATGTTAAATATATGTTATGTGTAATATTTACATTACAGATATATAATTCATGTTACACATGTATTAATTACATAAATTAACTAATTACATATGCAGATTAATTTAAAGTAGCTTTCAGGTCTTATCAGAGTAAAATCGAATTTGTCAACATGCATAATAGCATTTTAAACTATATGCCTACTTGGGCAATATAGTTCATTTCTTATAAATGTAGTCAATATATTAATTACTTCAATATTTCAAGCCATGCTATATCTCTAGATGTGCAGAACAAAAATTTTATTTGCTTTTGATAAAATTCTCTTAGCCAAGTAGTGTTCACTGGATCTAAGTCAGGAGGAGGCATTAGTTCACACAGGCAAAGTGCGCTGAGTGGCTCCCTGCCTCATGGGGTACGGATATTTGAATACTTGTCCATCACTGCAGCAGAATCATTTACAGCAGTAAAACCTTCTTAAAGAAGAAAGCCAGAAGACTACTGAAGCCTCGGCCCAGCTGGGTGGAATAAATGGCACTATTGTCACAGTCTATGAGTGCATTTCCCTGACGCTCGCTGTCCCTTCATACCCACCAAATAAAGCAAGAGGCATAAATCTTTCATGAAAATAGGAGGTGTCAAATTTTGCAGGAAAAAGTGAACATATGTAGAAAATAATATATCTCAGCATTTTTAAGCCTAGTTTCCTGTCACTTGTGTCATTTTTCATATCCGCCTCATAACTGTGGCATGGTATTCCGTTACTGTAATTACCATGATTCTTTATAGTTAGGGAAAATGCAAAGACCAAGTTAGTGTTTCTGAACAGTGAGGCCTTTCACCTCAAGTGGGAAAAACAAGCACATATTTTGTTTTCCAAAAACATTCCAGATGTACCTCCTTGGAGATTCCATCAGACCACAGCAGGGTGGTTGACTTTCCATCCTTTGCCTACTGCTCCAGCTCTCTTTGCCCCCATCAGCACACCACCAGGGTACTTAGCAGAGCCCACTGTGCACAAAGGATGCTCAGTGGACCTGGCTGTTTGGCTTCTTAATTTCAGTCCAGTGATTTCTTCATCCCTATCTGGCTGCCAGAAGCCAAGCAAATATTAATTGTTCATTTATTCAAGGTCTGATGATATAGGCCAGATGTGCCTCAAACTTGGGATATTCCTGCCTAAGTCTCCTGATTGCAAAGTAAGATTTTTGAAAAACAAATCCTGAATTGTAATATAGGAATCATAGCACAAAATAGCTTGGGGGCTATTATTTTGCAAAAATTCATAATTGCCAAAATCAGTTCACATTGAGATCTCCCAACCAATACTAATCAACATAGCTATAGTAACTCGAAAACAGAAAGACTTAAGGTGTTAAGGCGCGAACGTAACAGAGTCTGTGGAGGGTCTCTAAGAGGCGCAGGCTGAGCAGCCATTCGAGTTGAACCACAACAAGCTCTTCTACATTTGTGCTCTGTTCTTTTGTTTGTTTTTGTGTGAGAAAAACCTTTTAGTAACCACGCAAAATCAAGCCAGTGTGCCAGGGCGATGTGCACGTCTATAACCACAGCACACACAAGGCAGACAGAGGCAGGAAGATCAGGAGTTCAACGGCACCCTCAGCTGCATAGAGAATTGTAAAATGGCTGGGTCATGGGAGAACCTTTCTTTTAAAAAATTAATAATAACAAAGTCTCACTTTCTGCATATCTAGTAATTTAAGGAGCTCACTTTACATAATTTTAGCAAATTCCACTGAGTTTCCAATATTACCCATCTCATTGCTCACCCTCGGACATTAGTCGGCTCATGCCCAACATTATGCTCATGCCCAACATTATGCTCATGCCCAACATTATGCTACTACTGATAGTGTTCTTTGAAACATGAGTTCCAGTGTGTAGACCGAAGACAATTAAGAGGAACATTCTGATTGGAAATGAAGCTACAGAATTGACTTGGCGTCGGGTACACAGGCAAAGCAGGGGTTTATAGTTTTGGGGGAATAGCTTCCAAGTGGCTCCCAACTGGAATAAGGCAACTAGTACCTGTTTAATCCATTATTTAGTGGCTTTACCATGTGGGGCAAGTTCCTTAGCATCCTGAGCCTCACTCTTCACATTCACAAAAAAGCAAATAACATGGTACACCCCCAAGAAAGTGACAATAATGAGTTAGTGTCTGGAAATTCTCAAGCAGTGCCTGGTGCAGAGTAAAGGCAATGGAAAAATTCACTCTGATAATGTTCACTAAGCTTGCATAATACAAAAATCACCAACTTTAACTCTTATATGGATATAAATATCCAATGTTATAAAATATAGACAGTGGGGGAAATTATGAGAATTAGGAAGGAAGGCTGTTGAGTGTCAGGAAGCACACTTCCGCCTCACCCATGTCCTTTTTTGAGGTACAGATATGACTCCTCCTTTCACTTGTTAGGGCTTCTTGTGTCTCCTGTTAGTTACGTCTGCTACCAAAGGCATTTCCTTTCCACAGACCATAACCTGGAGGGTGCCATCTGCTCATGGATGTCTGCAATTGATTCTGAACATCCTCTCCATTTCATCCTGATCTGCATCACCTCAGGCATTGACTCCGTCTGATAATTACTAGCTAAACAGACAGATTCACAAAACATCTATTTTTATCTCTATCGAACTCTTATAATCAATTCCCATTGCTCCCCTCTCTGAATGAGACCAGAGCTTCCTAGAAATCTGAAAATATAATGCTTACAGTTTTTAGAGTTGGTGCATGTGCGCACATGTGCGCGTGCGCATGTGTGTGTGCGTGTGTGTAAAATAAGAGTCCCCACTTGCTACAATTGCTATAACCAGCACACTGCAGACTTAGCTGCCCCTGCAGTGTTCTTCCCACAGTAGGGAACACGCTTGTCAAAACAACCCGGGTATCCATGCACTCAAATGTTCCATGCCAATTAAAAACACGGCAATTCCATTTATTTCCAGCGTGAGGCAGTACATGCATGTCTTTCTTCCTGGACTCCAAAACAGAGCCGGATCATGGACCGACACTAATTCCATTCAATTCATAAAACGTTATGGAGTTTCCGTGAAAAATTGGTAGGCTGCAATCCATCCCTGAGTAGATATTTACAGGACCATGGTACCTCAAAACACAGACTACAATTGTTAGGGGATACGAAAAGTTACAAGGATTAATATGGAAAACCTGAGTCCATTCTTACAAGAATAAGAAACCTGAGTCGTGGCTTGACTTGAGTACCTCTGACTCCTTTCCTAATCTTTGCGACAAGAAAGAAGCAGTTCATATGCTAAGAGGGAGGATGACACAGCTGTGCAGTGGTGATATTGATGAAGCAGACGAGGCTTTCCCTGCAGGGGACTCTAATGCAGACAGTGTCAAATTATAGCACCATGGCCCCATTTCCAGCACCTTTGAGCCTCCAAAGGTGAACATTTTTCCATATTTCAGACATTTTGGAGTCTACCAATGCCCTCTGAATTTAAATTTTCTTTTCGAATGAAGGTATGTATTTTCATTAACTTGCCTGTTTTGCATTTTTCACTCATTTGCACAGCCTCTACTTGCAGAACACCTACCAACTTGGGGGAGCCTTGACAGACAATTAAGCTGCAATGATGCATTGTGGCTATTGATGAAGCTCACTGTGTTTCAAGTGGCCCTAAATCAAATCATCCCATCACAGCAGGATGAAGTGAGTCTCCCGTGTCAGCCCTGCGCTGGGTCACATCCACCCTGCCTTGAGATTTGACTGTCATGTCTGCTTTAATCGCTTTTTCATCCTACTCCCCCCCTTGCCCTTTGCTTCTCCAAATCCTCATGTTCTTCCCCCATTCCTCCTGTTTCCTTTTCTTTCTCCCCTAGATCACCTTCACTCTCTGATGTGCTATTTGTTTTTCAGTTATTTCTTTTAATCTTGTGTTCTTATGTGGAGGTGAGGAGAAGTTGGTCCTCATTTGCCCTGAACCTTAGTTTTGGAGATTATCAATTCAGGGAACGGAGGTGGTCACACGCCCCACACAGCTTCCTGTTTCCATGTCTTAGGCACGGGGATGGGGCTACAGGAATGCACATCTAGGCTCAGTGTCCTACACGTGGCTGCGGAGGTTTTGGATTGAGGTTCTCATGCTTCATGCTTGCGTGGCAAGTACTTTCCTCTCTCTTGAGCATCTGTTTGGTCTTTGAAGACTGATTTCCTACACACTAGCCAGGAAAAAATTCGTTTTTAAATAAAATGGGTCAGCGTGCGTATTTTCAGATTTGAAAAGATTCTCAAGACTTAGAGAAATTAAAAGTTTCTTTTTGAAAGTAATGATAATTTTATTTGAATAAAAATATAAAAGTAAATTACATCCTATAGTGATAATTTACATTTAAATATTTCATTAGTGTTTTACAGAATATACTTTAGATCTTTTCATTTTATTTGTTTATTTATTTATTTATTTATCCAAAGGAGGCACTGAGCACTCAAGCCTAGAAACCCAAGGACACATTCTATGGAAGCCATTAAGAATTAGGTCCTTCAGAAACACTCCTCTAAATTTAAACAAATAATTATACCCTTTGCCCTAAATAAGTTGCTTACTTATCTAAAAATGAACTCACAGAGCAACGGCAAATCAGCAAGCGACTCCTAACTCTAATGCTATTTCTGTCTGCAGAAGAAAGTGAAATGAGCCCTTAAAGAAATGTAGAGTCAACCGACTTCTCTTACCCTCTTGTAGTAACACTGTCAGTTCACATAGGCATCATTTTTTCTATACATTAAAAAGAATTCTGGAGCTCAGTGAATCTTTTCAGACTCACCCCAGGATGTTCTTGCTCCTCATTGGGATAGAGATGCTGCTCTTTACCATGAGATTATCTTTTTACTTCTCATTTTCAAAGTTTCAGGAATGATTAAACGTGAACGGAAAGCCTAAGATGAGCTACAATGGAGCTACTGAGAAATAAGTGCTCACAATGGAATTTTGAATTCTATTTAGTTTAATTTAGGTACTTTTTTTGGAGACATGAATCCTGAAGGAAAGAGATACTTATGAGCAAATGCCTATTCTATGTGCAAAGCTACATGTTGGGCTTATTAGTCATAAACCAGGGAGTGTATTCTTGTAGGAAAGCACATTGGAAAAATATACCCTTCCAACCTCTCATTCCCCTTGTATGGGAAAGAAGGGTATTAGATGCTATTGGTGTTCAGTGGGAGGCTTGGCACCTTTCTAGAGTCTCCAGATGTCATGGCACTGAAAGCGTTAAATGTGGATGATGGAAACTTCACAGGACCCCACCCATAAATGAAGAGCTAGAGGCAATCAAAAGCTACTGAGACACAAAAAGATTCGAAGATGAGCTCCCAATAGGTTATCTAATCCCACTCAGTCAGATATATATCACTAAATAAACTTAGCAGGTGGTGTCTATATACATATGTAACAATAATAACTAAAAAATAAGTAGCCATGCATGTGAGGAGCAGGGAGCACAAGGAGTTGAGGACGAGGAGAAGGAATGGGGAAATCATGAAATTAGAGTAACTGTATATGAAATTATCAAAAAATCACCTAATATAGGACAATCTGAATATCTGTTTTCTAAAAGTTCTATGGCTAGGTTCTGGTAGTAGAACAGTCACAAAACCCCACTTACTGTGTGCATTTATCTGTTCCTGAAATTACCATGTAATTCACTCACCATGATAGATTAGATACAGACATCGCAGTGATCTGTGATGAAGTCTTCTCTGGATGTCAGAATAAGGAATCAGGACATCCACTTGACAGGGCCACAGCTGGTTTCTGCTCTGCTGCTGGACCAGGCACACACTGCTTATTTACTTGGAGCTTACGAGGACCTGAAAAGAAAACAAAAATGGTGATGTCTCTAGGACATAATCTTAGGGATTGCAATAGAGTCTTTCAGCCAGACTGAAAGCTGAAGTATAGAAAAAGACACACCACGGTATGATACTATTTCTTCTTAAAGCAAAAGAGATGCCATACATCAGTGATAAAATAAAACCAACCATAAGAGGGGCTGAATTCTCTACCTGTAGAACCAACTGAATGGTTACCAAGATATTCTTTCTCTCTCTGAAGTAGAAAATACAGAGAAGAACAAAAAGTAGTTTTAGAGGTACCAAATATTTTCTCCATATGATTATACTCCCTAATTCAGTTTTATACATGTGTGGCAAAAAATGATCAAAGATCCTGATTAACTAATAGCACTAGATACACTAGAAGACAAATATAAATAAAGGAATACATAAATAAAAACAAAGAGTTGGGCATGAGTCTTGACCACAATGTTTACCTATGACCTCACAGTTGACTGATTTCTGCTCAGTGTAAATAACAGGGTCAGGTAGCATGGAGGAGAAAGGCAGAGTGTTTTTATGTGACAGAAAAATCCACATGCAATTTTCTGAATACCTATTGTATATATTGTCCTATTATCTTAAACCAAAATTTTCTCAGGGAAAAATTAGCTCCACAATTCTACTTTCACTTTTAACAGGTCATGGTATTTTCCATTATGGTAATAGGAAATACTTATTAAGCATAGCTGTGTGATCTAACAATGACATGGGGATACGTCAGGGATAAAAGTGGGCGACACTTAAGTAAGACATTGATCCTATTTCCAAGCAATAGCTTATACAAAAAGGTCACTACATTAAAATGGAAAAGATTTCCTACAAAAGCCACTCCAGGGTAATTGAGGCACAAAAGAGAATCTTCTAGCTCAGTTACAAAGATTTGACAAGAATTCTGAAGAATGAGCCCATAAGTTACTACCAAGAAGCTCCAGATGAAACCTGATAGGTGAGGGGAGATGGTGGGGAAGGAAGTGCCCCCTTGTCAGAGGTCTAGTGGAGGGGAATAGGGCGGAAGAGGGAGGGAGGGTGGAAATGGGAAGATACAAGTGAGGGAATAATAATTGGGATGTCATATGAATAAATTATAATAAATAAATAGATAAAATTTTAAATAAAAAAAATTTTTTTTAAATCCAGTGTCAAATTGTCTTAGAAGGTCAGTTTACCTGTCCCTTAAATAAAGAAACTGGAAGCAAAGAAGTCCACGAAAAATAGAAATATTCTACTGGGTAAGGAATCTTTCTTTCATATCTCAACATATATGTCCTCTTTTTGACCTTAATTTTGGTTACTGAGCTCCTGTGAGTGTCTGCATTCCATCCATCAGAAAAGGAGAGAAACATTATGAGTCCTAAAATATTAATATAACATATCTTCTTGAATTTTATTGATCTGAGAGCCTAGTCATTTGGCCACTGTTATTCGAAGGAAGATGAGAAAACGCAGCAGTTTCTCCAGGTACACACGAACATACACTAATGTGTCTGTCCCTGGGAGAAAGAACGTACCTAGAAGAATGTCCCCACACTCAAACACAATAACCTTGACCCTAAAGTACTTTACAAATGTTGTGCCCTTCGCAGAAGGATGAATATTCAGTAAAAGAGAGGTAGAATCAGCCTATGAATAGCTAATAATTTACATGTATAATTTATAATAATAAATATCAAATCTATCAGGCCTAGATCAATTAATGGCCAATAAAAATGTATTGAGCTCAACTACTCATCAGATTAAAAATAAGTACTATGGATGGTGTGGTAGCTAACCTTGAGGGCCAGTTGACCAGATCAATAAGTACTTACCATATCAAGAGAGCACATGTCTAGACGTGCTCTGTGAGGGTCTATCTGTAGATGATTAGGTCACATGGGCACTGCCCTAACCTATTGATGGATTAAAAGTTGGAATAGGTGATTGGGAGATGGAAGGACTGTGGGATGTGAGGACATGGCTGGAAAAAGTGGGTCATTTTGTGTTTCTTTTTAAAGGCTATACCTTGCCATAGTTGGCTTCTGCTGTTGACTGACTCTACTTACTTCCTGCCTACCATGAGATGAGGAGCCCCAGCCATATCCTCTAGTTACCATGGTGTCCTGCCTCACCTGGGGTCCACATTTAATGGAGCCAAGGAACATGTGCTAACATTCTGACACGGTAGTGATCTAAAGCAAATCCTTCTACATTTCAGTTTCATTTTGTCACAGCAATGTAAAACTAATAAAGAAAAATACAAGATTATTAAGACATAGTCCATAGAAAGAACTTATTAACACAAAACCATCCATAAAAATAGAAAAAGTTTAACATGAAGTGAAGATCAGTGTGTTTGTATTAGTTCATATCAGCCACCATACTGTAATGAAGAAATAAACTTAATTCTAATGGATTCCAACTTTAGCCAGAAACTGACTGCCAGAACAATTTTGATCCTCTCATTAAATAAGCAGTTATGAAGGGCACCTTAAATTGTCTGAGTACATTCCAAAAGAAACTGTCATGTGTATCCCTTCTTTGGTTAACTGTTAATACATGTACATGTACATGGGTAAAAATGTAGCAACTCCATATTATGTCATCCCAACAGTTCTCAACCATTCTTAGGTACTGCTTGACACTTACCAGGACCTCAGGTACCAGGAACAATATGCATGGGGTATTTTCCAATGCAAAACATTCTTCTGCATATATTTAATTCTGCCTTTAGAGAGCTGTGTGTCCAGATGTCATTATTTCAGTGCATAATCAAATGTTCTTTACTCAATTACACTTTGGATCATTACCGAGAGTTTCCGTTGAAAGACATGATTAGAGAAAATAATAAGCTAAGACCAAACTCTGAAACGAGCTATTGGGTTTATTAGAATACTCACCAACAGACAGAATACTGTCTGTATGAGCAATCACAAGAAAAAGTTCTGTTAGATTTCATCAGGAAAAATACTATTCTCAATTTCAGTATGGATTTATAACATTCAGCCAAAATGTATCATAACTAAAAGCTACTATCTATCCCTTCATTGTAGTGAAATATAGCTTATTTTCATGTTAGATTAACCCTTTAAAACATGAAGTGAAATGACATCCCAGCATGGCCAGGTGGCTTGGAAGTGTGGATACAATTGTTCCTTTTTGGTCATTCTTTCAGCAAGATGTTAAGGAAAACAGCCTGTGAACTCTACACAATGAAGGACCCTACAATTAATATAATCACTAAAAACATAAGTAGCTCTTGAAAATAATAATGGATTACTGGGATAGTGTTTTAATAAAATATTTAAACATTTATTATTCATAAATAAGATATCACTATTCTACTCCAGCTGAAAGAAACACTAGATTTTAACAAGCTCATCTAATTGAAATGACTTTGCAGTTGAGTAACACAATACTCAAAGAACTGACCTATTCACAGCAAAGAAGATGCTACAAAACCTAGTACCATAAATATTTTGTATTATTTAAATCTAAAAATTCTGCAAATACTGATTTAGCTCACTTAGTGCATAATAAGTAAGCTTCGTATATTGTAAAAAGAGCTTTTATTCACCTGAGTTCTTTCTCTGCAACTTGTCTATTACTACTGTGGTAAAGCTGCTTCCTCTATCCTCACTCTCTGTGTTGCTCCTTTAAGTAGCTTCCTCTTCCTCTCTCTTCTTGTGAGAGTTGGGCATGTCCTGTCTGTCAAGTCTTCTCTGATTCATCACATTTTCTGCCACTCAGTAGACAACACTTTCAAACATGGGTGCCGCCTTTTATAAACTAACTTTACCTTCATTGGTTGGGATTGAAGGCATGTAGCACCATGCCTGAACCTAAGCTTTTCTTTACCTGAAACTTGCTCTATACCAGGCTGGCCTTGAACTCAGATCTACTTGCCTTTGTGTCCTAGATTAAAACATGTTTGTATTTCAGCTAGATCACACAGAACCTAGAAGATCTTTGGATGTGATCTCTTGCCAAAACAGCCATGTTCTGAATTAAAATTCCTCTACAATATATGCTATATTTGAGATAATACAGCTATAAAATATTACTTGTAAAAGAAGTTGGGCTATAAAAACACATGTGCTAACTATATAAATAAAAATTACATTTAAAACAAAACATGTGTCAACTGTATGCCATGAATTACAGTGCTTAGCTCAAAGGAAAATGATCTTAGACCCCCAAAAGGGATAGCAAATACAATATTCTGACTTCAAACCAATGATCCATTCTGCTCCAGGAAGTAGTAGGTTGTATTGGTGTGGGGGGGAGGGGGGCAGAACATTCATTCGAATTCTACTCTAAATACTGCAAGAGGCGAAAGGCATAAATGAATAAATACACTGGTATGAAAAGAATACATTTATATTGAAGATTCAAATCAGATGTCAGAAAAGTAAATCATCATGAGAATATTAAAGCCATATTTAAACATAATTTAGATATACTTAGTTCTATGGCATCAGTAGCCGCCTTCCTTCTTGGTTTGCTTCCAAACTAACTCTATGGATCCATAGTTTAAACTCTGTTCTCATGGAGCTTTGCCTGCTTGCTGTGCTCATTAAAGATCTCTTCATCCACCACAAGTGCTAATTCGTCTCAATCACCCAGCAGACTAATTTCTCTCTATTCTCACTTATCCATATACCGTGGAGATTAGGTACAAGATCCACAGATCTGGTGACTCTTGCCACAGTGCTTCTCGCCTTTCTGAATTATGTGCTATCAAAGTTAGCAATAAAACAGTCCTTTCCCAAGTAATCTGTCAGTTTTGAAAGAAAGAGACTTATGTCTTCAGAATTTACATTCTTGAGTATCCAGAGCCCTCGGGGTATTAATAAACTGAGGGATAGGCTTGAGAGTGTACCATGTCAGAACACAGAAAGGCATGACCTAATTTATTGGACAACAATAAAGTCACAGGCTACATTAGATTTACTGACTAAAATTTACCAGGTAATCTTGATGTCACTACACTGTGGGCACTGGCACCAACTCAAAGACCACACATTTCACTTCACAATCTATGTAAGTGATACAACAGCTACAGAAGAGCTAAAGAGACTGCAAAGTTCAAAGAAGTCTTACTGAAGGCAAGGGGCAGAGAGCTGACCCAGGCACAGGGAGTCACTGTGGGTGGCTGAATGCCATTTCCACAAACAGAGTTTGGGATCTTTTGGAGTCATACAGAACTTAGCCACTTCAAGGGAGTGCTGGTTCAGGGCAGAGCAGGCTCGGGGAAAAGAGAAGATAGATGAGGGCCCAGGTAGAGACTCTGAAATCCAAGTGGGTCATATCTAACAATGGGGACAAAGCTGAACTGACGTACCAGGCGTAGTCAAGAGTTCATCATATGTCTAGTCCAGGATGTATACACAGCATGTTGGATGACAGGTCAGTGGTACTTGTTTTAGATGCCCCTCCTTTTTTATTCAGGTGAGGAGGTTATTGCCTAGAATGTTCTGTTGTGTTTGATAAGTTCACAACGGATATGCCTATTGCATCTCAATTTATCATCAGTTAATAGATTGTCCTTTCTTACCTGCAGGACAAACTTTACTTATTATCCATGTCACATTAGACAGAAGGTGGTTTCTTGTTTGCACAAACAAGAAGAAGAGTCATTCTGCCTCACAGTTGTAATCAGAGTGGATACAACTGCTGCACTGCAAAACAGTCACTTGGAGCAAGGGATAGCCTGCAATCCATCATTTAACTAGATATGGAGTACTTAGAGGAACGTAATAACCTGAGACAGGGCAAGCACAGTCTGACCTCCTAGAGTCGGAAGAATTCTGCCAGCCCATGGACTCACAGAGAACCTGCCCAGACACACAGGCTAGGCCATCAAAACAGGTCTTACAGAATATCAGGAAATCACCCTGAAAAGTACTTCAAGCTAGAATCGGCTGCAAGGTAACAAATCTTGGCCACAGAGGAGCCCAGAGGAAGAGCACACCAGCCAGTAGCCTTGCAAGCCTACCAGATAATCTTATTCCTATCGTGCCTCAGGAAATTGCCCTACAGCCCAGTTTTAATTCCTCTCACTGAAGCCTAGACTCTGAGGTGGAGACACTGAAATACCTGTCACCCAGTTCCAAGATGCGGAAAGGGGCGATCCAGCCAACTCAGGAACCCATATGGTGATTCAACACCAAACCTAACAGCTAGCACCATGCCAGTAAAAGCTCAAAAACTGAGAATGAATTTCTATAGCTACAAGGCTACATTTCTAGCATCATTACCATTGCAGTTATTTTGTATTATCTTCTTTAGGGAGCTCTTATTATAAGGCAGGCAATATCAAATTCGTTCATGAACAAAAATCAAAACAAAACCAAAAACCTCTTTCCATGACTTTACAGGTACTAGTAACAGCAATAAAAATTCTTCAAGCCACTCACTAAAAGAATTGCCTCTTTTCAACTATAAAATGTTATTGTTTATTCTTTTATTTGGGGCCATATTTAAAGAGTTGGGACTTCCAAGATGCTACTTTTTCCTTTTTAAATATATGCATATTTATTTGTCTGTTTGTTCTTTTAAGACTGGGTCTCATGTAGATCAGGTTGTCTAAAACTTAGTACATAGTTGAGGATGACCTTGAACTTCTGCAAAGATGAACTTTGTGCTACCACTTTCTGAGTCTTGCATTTACAGGCAGGCAGCCACAATGCCTGGTTTTATGTGGTGTTGGTGATTAAAACCAGCATTTAACCCATGCTAGGCAAGCACTCTAATAAACTCAGCTACATCTCTAGTGGAAACCATCCTTCTCAGGTATTTTATACTTATTCAAATTTGTTGATCAACTATAAAACATGAAATTTGTTAACTCCAGACCATAAGTCACTTTTTCAAAACAGTTTTGCCTCTTGATTCTATTTCGAACATAGGCTAGAAGTACTGTGTGCAAATTAGTACCATTTTTGTTTGCAAAGTAGGGTGAAATAATCCTGACATTCTAGCACTTTCTGTCATCATAAAATTTTTAGCAGGGTGCAGAGATACCTCACTCTCTAACACCTGAGTGATTAAGGTCAGCATGGATAGAGCCTCTACACATGCTCAGGAATCTTCCAAGCTGTTTTTATACCCACTGATATCTACCCTGAAAATGCTATCCTGGCACATCTTGAAAATTCCCCACATTGAAACTTCAGATCAGCACAGATGGTAACCTTGGAGACAAGCTAATGCAAGGCTTCATGTGTCTTTTCTCTGCAGTGCAGCTGTCATTTTTGTTGTATTGAAGTCATTTTATGGGCAGTATTAGCACTTGATTGGGTATGTCAGTAATTTATCTAAAGCATTATTCCAGAGACTTGGTTGTATACACAGGAGTCTGAAGCATGCTCTTTGGAAATAGCTCTCATCTCCAAATTACAGGAAGTCATTGTCATATTTAAAGAAATATTCAATAATGTCCTTGGAGCAATTTTAAAATATGTTATGAGTGGAAAAAGAGATCACTCTAAAACTCATTTGGGTTTGTTTTTCTTCATCTAGATAATTATGTAATATACTGTTAAATTTTTATGAGGCAAATTCATCTTACTTTCTAGATGCCCATTGAACACATCTGTTCTGACCATGATTCTCTGCTGTCTGCATCCTTCCATTCCACATCTGGCTGGTTCTTTCCCTTCTGTGGCCCTGATGGTCCCATCCTCTGCTTGCCTTAGCTGTGACTTGAAATAGAACCTTTGCTCTTATTGGCTCATACTGACTAAGTCTATAAGGCACAATTCTAGACCCACTGCTGTCCCCTTTTCACCACCCACTGGTGTTCCTGATCTTCAACTCAATATTCCCATCACCAACCAAGGAGCCAAGATTCAATCAAGGAGCCCATTGGCCTTTGGTTAGAAGCTACTCCATCCTTGTGGACTTTCCTCCCCAGAGACGAACATTTCTAGCTTGCACTGAGCTGCAATGATGAGTCACCATTTCCTATGGGCATATGCTTCAAAGTGAAGTCTACTGGGATGTGACCCACTTACTCACTGGGAGTTGCTGGATTTTGCTTTAGTTGTTTTGTTTACCCTTCCATGTGTATACCACGAAGGCAGTAAAGTCTTCTATCTCTGCACAAGTTCAAGTCCATATTATTTTTAGTCCTAGCCTACTCTTTTTATGTTCATTAACCATGTACCATATACAATTTTTTAAATAAGCCTATGCAATAAATGAAATGGAATTTCTTTAAATAGCTTCTTTGTGTAGATTCGAACCCTTGGCAGTTAGTGGGGATCACTGTTGTCTGATGAGGACCTGAGCACTGGTGTTTTCTGCTGTACCCTGCACATGTATCGTCAGTTAGAATTCATTGCATTTCCTGTGAAAAATTGCCTTTAACACTGCAAATCCTATTTTAAAACAATTTTAACATGATGAAGATACATTAAAGTTCCCTGTTTAGAAGCCCTTCGGGACTCCCTGTAGCTTTAAATATGATACTCAGGGTCGTCTTCACGTCTATGTATCCTATGGCTCCTCTGCACTCACACTAAGTACCCACTCTTCAGTGAAATGATTTGTACCTTCCACTGAAGGCTGCGTACAGTACTCTGTGCTTTGGAACAAGTTAAAAAGCAAACTAAACCCTCATGTCTTCCAGGTGCACGTTATTGTACTCAAGAGAAGCACTAAAATATCAGGCATTTGAAAGAGTACAATCTGTCTAAACTAGCCAGTGCTTTCAGATTTTACAATACGCTTTGATGAGTCACTAAAGGTTCAGTCCCGTGTGGATGAGCCAGTCAAAAAGACTGCCAAAAATCGGCTTAATTAAAACAGGAAGAAACAAAGCAGCAGATTGGATTTTTTTTTTTTTAATTTCAAGTATAAAAAATACTTAGGCACATTAAATGACTCTCTCTGTGCTCTCAGAACATATGCATTTCAACATTCAGAATTAATTTTGGAGGAAAGAGGGAAACTTCCGGTAAACAATGCATTTAGGAATGAAATGCAGTTTATAAACAGATGGATCTCTACCACCAGGCCCGAAGACTGCTTCAAGGTTCATCACTGCACAGCCCAGGCTGGTTTGCCAACTTTCGTTTGGAAATGCCTCCACCCCTCCAGCCCTCTTCGTCCTGTCAACACAAGCCTGGCTTCTGTCTGAATAAATAATCAGCTCCATGCCCATATGTCTCAGAACAGACAGGAAGATCACTGTGCTCCTGTTTCCCGCAATTGCCCTCTCTCCTTGATTAAAACATTTATAAAGTCCAGCTTATTTATCAATAATTTAGAACTCAGAAAAGTTTGTCTCATTACATATTGTACATATTTCTAGTATATTTCTCAAATTTTCTTCACATTATTTCTCTGTGAAGGAGGAGCACTGTATTGATAAATGCTGTACTATTTAACAACATAAGCAATGGTTATCTATTTCATAAACTTGCAGTCGGATATCTCTGTCTACAAGGGTAGGGAATATCCATTTCCTATAATAAAAATAAGGATAATAACAAAAGAAAACATAGTAATTGTATATAGAATATGATTACTTACAGATCTTTTAGAAGATGTGCAAAAGCAAAATATAATCAATAGTTCTTGGTTCACTTATTTTATCTGGGTCCAATTAATTCTTCAAAATAATTGACATTTCTTTGTTTTTCAAAAAAAGGTGTCTACATAAAAGATTCAGACTAAAAACAAAGCAAGTCAGCCAGCCAGCAAAGCAGACAGACAGACAGACAGACAGACAGAAACTTGCTCAGTGCCAAATGGTCAGTCCTGAAAACATACACAGAGGTAACAGTATATGAACCGAGCAGGTTTTATTTAGGAATATAAATATGCCTATAATATATGTGTGGAATAACTAGGAAAACAGAGCCCATGAATTGAAAGGATGGGTGGGTGGGGGTGTATGGGAGGGTTCTGAGAAAGGAAGCAGTGGGAAATGTGATTTCATCGTAATCTAAAGGCAAAGTTGGGTTTTTAAAAAAGGAAATAAAAGAAAAAAGAAGGAAGGAAGGAAGGAAGGAAGGAAGGAAGGAAGGAAGGAAGGAAGGAACCTTGCTTCCACGAGAAGAAATGCCCATATCATCTGGGCAGCCCCTCGGGAAAACATGCGCAGAATGCCGGTTTCTCAGGGACATGACAGTTCCACAGTGAGGCATTTTCAATAGTCACAGACTACAAGAAATACAGTGCAAATACATCTTTTGCTTCAGCAAATGTTTTTGCTTTCTTTAGGGCATTATTTTAAAATAGCACAATCAAAAACAGTTTACATCTCTTTCTCTTCACTGAGTTGTTAAAGAGCTTCTGACTCACTGTTCTTCAAAGTTGGAAGCAAAAGAGCTCCCTCTTAAAAATAGAGTATTTATGTGTATACATGTTTATGTGTGTGTATATGAATATATGTGCATATGTTTGTATGTGTGTGTATTATGTATGTGTGTCTGTGCGTTTGTATGTGTACATAGGTATCTGTGTGCATGTGTGTATGTATATATATATATATATATATATATATATTTGTATGTGTGTGTGTGGTATGTGAATGTGTGTGTGTGCTTATATGTGTGTTTGCATATGTACATATGTATGTGTGAGTTTGTATGTGTTATGCATGTGCTTTGTATGTATGTACAACCATACATACATTTTAGAAACTACTATCTACTGCTATTCAGAAGTTCCTCTAGACACATGGGGGTGTATTATGTCCTGTTCCCGCTTACACTCTAGCATATTTACTTGTATGTTAATATTACTTGTTAATAGGTATGAGTCTAGGCATATTGTCTAATAAATAAGGAAAATGCTATATTAATTTTTATAAAAGAACAATA
Organism: Acomys russatus; assembly: GCF_903995435.1. Taxonomy (NCBI): domain Eukaryota; kingdom Metazoa; phylum Chordata; class Mammalia; order Rodentia; family Muridae; genus Acomys; species Acomys russatus. The sequence continues at coordinate 8,286,849 of NC_067153.1, read as the reverse complement.
TACTATTTTAAATATCTTCTTTTACTCATCAATCTCATTCAAGAGAGAGAGAGAGAGAGAGAGAGAGAGAGAGAGAGAGAGAGAGAAATTGTATAAAATGTTGACATGGGACCCCTTTTAAATGACATATATAAAAAGAAAAGGATTTACAGCAGTCATTAAAATGTTTTCTACTCTCTTGAGTCAAAAAAGATGTCATAGTTTGGGTTTACTCAGTACCTTTACTATTTCTATTTTCTGATCTGTACATGAAGAATGATGCAAATTTGCCAAATGTGGCTTTGGGTTTTGCAAGATTTGTTGCAAAGGCTTTGCAAATATCTATAAATGTCAAACGATACAGAGAGATTAAGAGGAAAAGTTTGAGATGCTAACACTGTAGTAGGCAGCATAAAGTCAAATCATGATTTTCTTTGGGATTCTTGGTGCCTTTATAGTCACTCATTTATTCAACACATGTTCAAAGGACAAGAAGAGTTATATGTACCAGAATTATAGTAGAAAAAAAAAACCATAGTTGTCACTACATGATTTAGGTCCTATTAAAGAAAAGAAGATACAAAATATTAAAGGAACATATCCAATCAAGAATTCATAAATGTTGTGAATAAAAATAAATCTCTAAAGGGGCTCAGACTGTGATTTCAGCTCCGAACTCAGAGGGCCTAGCTCAACAGAGATGAGGCTTGGGGACAGAGTTCAAAATGGACAACTTAAACTCTTTCTAACATATTTATGATCTCAGAAGGGTTAAAAATGTATGAAAATTAAGCAGAAGATGTCTGGTTTCTCAGCTAACAGTTTTAAAGCATATGATTATGCACACCTGAGCTGTCTCAAAGGGGATGGCCAGCACAGAGGTAATTTCAGTGCTTCTCAGTGAGTCCCTTGGCAGGTGACTATTATGACCTATTTGAATCAGAACAATTTCTTTCTTGTCTGTTATTGTGCTCCACTCACAGGGTATCAGCTGACAGCTGCTCTAATCACTGGCTATCTCCTGGCTGCTCCAATCACAGGCTATCTGCTGAGCACTACTCCAATCACAGGCTATCTGCTGACGGCTCCTCCAATCACAGGCTATCTGCTAACGGCTGCTCCAATCACAGACCATCTGCTGACGGCTGCTCCAGTCACAGGCTACAGGTTGACAGCTGCTAATCACTACACAGAAACATCAGGATCATGGAGAAAGAGTTTGAAGAAAACAGGTCCTTTGAAAAAGTTTGAATGAATGATGATTTGAAGTCTTCCCTACAGAAGAGCATTGGACTATAAGCTTATAAAATAGTTTTATCACCTTAGAAAACTGTGTTTTGTAAACTTGATCTTGAGAAAAAAAATGTCAGAATGCAAAGGACATTGTTTACATATTAGATAATAAAAACTAGTATTTATTGGACTTGGTTTATTTTGTAGTCAATTTATATTTGTACATCACAATCTCTGAAGTGCTTATGGTTGTTAGCACTTTAATTTAGCTAATCCTTCAGGCTTTAAGCTCCCTCTCTCATTTTCATCACATTAGTGGTGGACAAAAGAGTATGTCTTCCTTGGTGTTTTACTAATAAATGTATAAAACAAAATGCTGTGCTTTTTCAGATTTTAGAAGAAAGGCAGAAAAACACAGAGATACATTGGTACTGTGATGCCCTCACTGCTATGAGGGCAGGCAGAATAATGGCTGGGCAAAGTCATTATTCAGGGGAGTCTGTGTTTATGTGTTTCGCCTGTTTTTGTTAAATGTATTAATGCTCTCAGCTGAATGCATGCAACGAGGCAACAACCCCAAATTACATACTCAAACCAGTTTTGCTCTGAGGGAACAGAAGAATGGGAATTCATTGTGAAAAGGAAAGGTGAAATCCAAACTACAGAGCTCCTCTTAAGAACCAGAGAAATAAGAGGAAATGGAAGAAAATACCAAGATGGAAATCATTCTGTTCCCTTTGTCTCACACGCCAGCACCTGAGGCAGTCCCCACCTGCACCCTACCCCCAAAACCAGCTGGCCAGATATCCATGGAATCAGGAAGGACATTTTTTACTGTCTTTCATGTTCTGCAACTCCATTACCAGAACCTCAGCCCTAGCTTGGGAACAGACCACCTACTGTGGCCACTCCTTTCTCTGTGTCCCCATCAAAAGTGACTAAACAAATCTCCCCCTGCATTCCTCATTACACTATCCTTTTCTCTCACCCACCAATACCAGAGATGGCCTTTCCCTGGCAACCCTGAGCTCACGGCTGCCAAGGAATCATCATATCTTGAGATCCCCATGGCAGGCCCAGCTTTCCCTCCTCCTGTGGACCCCTGACCTTCTAGCTAAATCCCCATTCCTGCCTGTCAGCTCCCACTACCTAGACACAAGCTCTACATAGGATACTCTCTTGTCACACCTGGCAGAGCCTTGAAGAACTCCTTACCAGGCAACCCACAGACATCACATAACTCTCAGATCCAGAGAAGGCAACAGCTACCAAGGCAGAGAAAACGTATCCAATAAAGACAAGGCCAGATATCAACTCCTAGATTTGAAATCATCTGAAGCCCAGATGCCTAGTCACCTAACTAAAACCCAAGCAATAACAGCCAGGATAATATGTCTCTTCTAGCGACCAGCAACCCTACTCCAGTCAAAGAACTTTGTTAAATCTAAAAAAATTCCAGGTAAAACTTCCAGGAAATCTGAGACAGCATGAAAAGACGACATGTAAGAATAATAGGAATAGAAGAAGGAGTGAGAAAAAAACCCTAAGTCAAAGTGCACAGGAGATGTTTTCAACAAAATCATGGAAGAAAATTTCTCCAATCTAAAGAAAGAGGTCCCTTCCAAGATACAAGGAGCATACAAAATACCAAATCTACTGGACTAGAAAACAAATTCCCCATGATACATAATAATATAAGCACTAAGTTCGAAAAACAAAGAAATAATATTAAAAGCACAGGGGTATATATAATAACACCTGACTTTTCAACTCTAAAAGCCAGAAGGGCCTATATGGATATTCTACAAACTCTAAGAGTCCAAGATGCCATCAGAGACAAAATTTTAAATCACAATAGATGGAGAAAAACAGACATTCCACGATAAAACCAAATTAAAGTACTATCTTTCTATGAATCCAGTTCTACAGAAAGTGCTAGAAGGAAAACTTCAACCTGTAGGGGTTAACCACACCCAAGAGAACACAAGGAATAAATAACCTCACACTGCCAAATCAAAAGAAGGGGAAAATTCTACATCACTACAACAAAATAATAGGAATCAACAGACAGTGCTCACTGAGAACTCTCAACATCAACAGTCTCAATTTTCTAATAAAAATACACAGTCTGACAGACTAGATACAAAGACAAGATCCATTTTTCTGCATTTAAAAAACACATCTTAACACCAAATGTAGATATCAAATCATGGTAGAAGGATGAAACAATTTTAAACAAACAGACACAATAGGCAAGTTGGTATAGTCATTTTAAAATCTCACAAATTAGACTTAAAACTAAAACTAATATGAAGATTGAGAAAAGGACAATATATACTCCTTAGAGGAAAAACCCACCAAGAGGATGCTGGAATTCTAAACATCCAAATATCAAACACAAGGGCAACTGTTCACAAAAGAAACACTAATAGACTAGATGTAAAATCACATATTGATCCTCACACACTGACAGTGGGTAATTTTAGTATCCCACTCTTGGCAATAGACAGGTCATCTAGAAAAACACAAAACAGAGAAAGGCTGGAGCTAACTGATGTCATAAACAAAATGGACCAACGGATATTTGCATAACATTACACCCAAACACCAAAGAATATATCACCTTATCATCAGCTCATGTAACTTTCTCAAAAATTGACCACATATTTGTGTACAAGGCAAATATCAACAGATACAAGAAAATTGAAATAATACCTTGCATCTTATGGGACTGTTCTGTTTAGTTTTATCTCAACTTGACACAGGATAGAGTCATCAGACAGGAGGGATCTTCATTTAAGAAAATGCCTCTATAAGATCAGGCTGTAAACAAGCCTGTAGGGTATTTTTATTAACTATTGATTGATGGGGAAGGGCCCAGATCATTGTAGGTCAAACCATCCGTAGGTTGGTCATCCTGGGTTCTATAAGAAAACAAGGTGAGCAAACCATGAGGAGCAAGCCAGTAAGCAGCACCCTCCATGGTCTCCGTGTCAGCTCCTGCCTCCAGTTCCTGCTCTGTTTGAGTTCCTACCCTGACTTTCTTCCATGATGAACAGCAATATGGAAGTGTAAGCCAACTAAACTCTTTCCTGCCCAAGTTGCTTTGGTCATAGTGTTTCATCATAGTAGTAATGGTAACACTAAGACAATGACCACCACACCTTGAAGCATGGAAGAAATGAGGAAAACAATGGAAAGTTTGCAAACTCATGAAAACTCACTGCCTAATGAAAAATGGGTCAAGAAAAAAAAATTTAAAAACTCTTTAGAAGTAAATGAAAATCAAAAAAAAAAAAAAAAAAAAAAATACCCAAACTTATGGGACACCATGAAGGTGGTTCTAAGAAGTTCAAAAACATTAAACGTCTACATGAAAAGAAAAATAGAAGTGATCATGTATTAGCAACTTAGTAGCACACCTGAAACCACTAGAACAAAAAGAAGATTCAATTCCCAAAAGAAGTAGACAGAGAGACATATTCAAACTAAGGTATGAAATCAATAAACAGACAGAAAAACAAAAGCTACATGATCATCTCAGTAGATTCACAATAGGGCTTTGACAAAATCTAATACCCCTTCATGCTAAAAGTCCAAGAAAGAGTAGGCACACAAGAGATATACGTCAACATGATAAGTCAATCAGCAGTAATCAGATGGCCACCATCAACCTAAATGGAGAGAAACTCAAAGCGTTTCCACTAGCATCCGAAACAAGACAGGGGTGTTCACTCTCTCCATACCTAATCAATTTAGTACTTGAAGCCTTAGCTAGAGTAATAAGGCAACTAAAAGAAATTAAGGGGCTACAAATAATAAAAAGAAGCTTCTGGAATTATACGCATATATGAAGGTGATCTAATTGGAACTGCCAAACAGCAGAGGAACCCATGCCCCAGCTGAACAACACTCTTTGCCAAGTGAAATCTCCAGGAATGGATTACACCTAACAAGTTGTTGGCTAATAACTTGTAGACATCTTTGCGGCCCCATGGGAACCACAAAACAACCCAGTGTATTTCCAAGGCTATAGGTTGTTCTCCAGAAACTGATGGTAAGGTCCTATTGCTGTCGACAACACCTACACCATACAACTCAACGAACACGGAGAACTGAGCTCCTGCTTACCCAGGGCCTTCATCACTACGTATTAGTGTCCAGGTAGCAGAAAGTACTCTGCATGCTACAAAACGAGAAAGGTAAACGCGAACCAAGCTACAAACCATTCTGTCTATAATGGTGACCTATATGCATTTGCACTTGTGTAACACAAAGCTTGTGGGAATAACCCAGAAATATCTGGATTGATTTGAGGCCCACTCTACAAGATGGAACCCCTCCATTACAGTGCCTGTGTGGTAAAGATCTTGAAGCTAGATAGGCTAGGGATGTAGGAGAGCAGGAAACATTTCTGTTCTGCTAAAGAACCAGCAACAAAAAGTTTCCTAACAACATTTTCCTGTACTCATAGATCAGTGCCCTGATCATCCATCATCAAAGAAGCTTCCTTCTGTCGTAGATGGGAACAAATACAGAGGCCCACAGCCAACGCACAGAGACTGAGAGCCTGTGGCACACTCAATCATAAAATGGGGGCATCTCCATTAATTCTCTCAAATCACTGTTCAAAAATCCTGAAGACAAGGAGATGGAAAGTTTGTAAGAGCAGGACCAATGCACACACAGAGACTGTGGGGGCATGCACTGGGCCTCACAGGGATAAGCCAGACGGTGTCCTAATGCTTCAGTGGAAGTACACACAAGTCCCATTCTCAACCCAGGAGTTATCCCCAACAGATAAGCACTCACAAATGAAAGGTTAGTTATCTCCAAAGGAGTTTCTCTGGGTATACAAACCTACACAAAACATTCTTAGGTCAGTTTCATGCTCATTACTAGGTGGCCAACATAAAATAAATTCAATGATATTTTAGGAGGTTTTTATGTCTCATAATGCTTTTACTGGGCCTTTCTTTCTTTCTTTCTTTCTTTCTTTCTTTCTTTCTTTCTTTCTTTCTTTCTTTTCTTCATGCCTTACAGCTTTTTTGCTTATATATTATGGTTTCCAATTTTATGTTATTTTTTCTGGGATTTCTGTGTTTGCCAGTGCTTGAGTCTCTGCACCTCTGCTTTTTCTTTGCCTCTTTGTTCCTTTTTCTATTTTTTCATGACATGTTAAATTAATTAAACAGGTTTTTACATATATATTTTATTGTTAAACATATATACAATAAACTACGTATAGCAAGAAGAACCATGAAACAATCAGGAATTATATAAATGTTACATTCTTTGTGTTTTGGCTATTTGTATTTGACAGACTTGAAGAAAACATCTTTCATACTTTGGTTCATCTAAAATTCTGAATGTAAATCAGTCTCCATCACATATTGTCTTTATCAACATAAAACAACTATCTAAACCTAAAAACATCTTAACCTCTAAACAACTAAGCTTCATTGTTAAATTCAACTACCTGGTCTTCAACTCCATCAGAGCCTTGAGAAACTTGATTACCTGAGTATACTGGGAGTATAGGTTAGTAGCTTTCCAAATGAGAAGATGACAGAGACAGTTTTCTACCTGAATAGTCACCCAAAACTCTGTAACTTTGGAGCATCTTCTTCAGCCTTCTGGCATAACATATGTGACAAACATATTTGTGAGGCAGAAACTATTGAGGACTTGCTTACCCTGTCTTGGCAGAGTTTGGCTATTGACTCGGCCTGCATCCAAGCTTGCCCTTTTTTAGGCAAAATTCTGTCTATGTTAGAAATGAGAACATTTTTTCCAGTGGCTTGTTGGCCACATTTGAAGCCATCTCCATGAGGAGGTTCTTTGATGCTCATCATCCTCTTTGAGGTAGGCTGGGTGTTGCCAAGAGTTAACCTGTCTCATTGTCAGTGAATCTTTAAAATAATAAAAAAAAAAACATTTTAAATATCATATTCTGCATGCCTCTGAGATTTTTGAAGACCTTATCTAACAATCCTACCTAATCATTCTATAGAATCATATCTATCTGCCACACCTACGATGTATATTCTTGCGATAAAAGTAGACAAGTAATTAACATTGACCATGATTTGATCAACTAACAATTAACTCACATAACTTATTTATCCTAAACAGCCTGCAATAGCACCTTTAAAGCATTGGAAGCAAACCTTGTATTAGAATTGGGTTATATGGGTGCAATACCTCATATTATAGTAGAAATATAGTGTGTGTGTGTGTGTGTGTGTGTGTGTGTGTGTGTGTGTGTGTGAGAAGAACAATCTTACATTTGAATTCTGTACCACTGTATCTACAATTAAACTTATTTTGCATCTATGTACAAAATTCTATACCAGTGAATTAAAAATAACCTTGTGAGTGACAGTTGAGTAGTTTCACTAATCTACTTTGTGTTCTATCTTCTCTCTATATTTTTATATTCCCCCTTCTTTCTTTTCAACCTGTATCTCCAAACCTAAGAATGTAAGATAAAGGAAAAGAGAGACATCACTGAGCCTAACCTTGTTTTCTCTCTAAATAAGACCAATAATAACTTGTAGCCAACTCCCATTGATAATAACCCTCTATAGCCCAAGAGAGTAACCAAAAACCTACGCAAGCCCTCTTAAATGAAATGGGGCATCCTTCTCATAAGGTCTCTTCTGGATGATTCTGAATGAATAATACCTTTGTAGGGGCCCAAATGAAATTGGTGAAATGGTTAAATAAGCTAGGAATAGCATTTGTGTTCCAGTTTCAAAATGTTGTGAAATTCCAGACTCAATTAGAGTCCTGTGTGAGACAGTCTGCAATGCTGGACCAATTGGGACTGGAAGCTTTCTTTGCGAGTATCCGGGGAGCTGTCTTCTTGTGAATAGGAACAGCAACTGAAGCACTTGGGGCTGGAACATGAAGGATGCAGGATGTCAGTGTCCAGCATGCTGAGAGGAATGAATCCTGTAAGGTCTGATCCAATGTCAGTGTCCAGTACTTTTGTTCTGAAAGAATATAATTTCTCAAAGGCCTTATACAGTCCTAATATTATAAGTATATAAGGTGTGCGTGATGCCTGTAATTGTCTAAGCCTACACACTCATGTCTCAGCCAGTCTTAGAGCTATTCCCATAGAATAGGATTAGCAACGTAAGCTACCTGCTTGATCTGCAGTTTAAAATCTTCACATCCCTGATGTATCTTCTTCCCTCATTCCTTCCCTCCCTCACCTGCTCTCCCTCCCTCCCTCCCTTAGTCCTCAGAAAGGGGATCCCTCCTCCCCTAACATCTGACCTCAGCCCATCAAGACTCATCTGTGCTAACTGTAACCTCTTCATCTGTAGCCTGGCAAGGCTGGCCTTCCAGGAGGAAGTGATCTAAGTTCAGTGGCCAGACAGCATGTCAGAAGTAGTCCCTACTCCCCACATGTGGGACCCACAAAGGACACTGTGCTACTACATCTGAGCAGAGCATCTAGGTCCACATCATACACGGTCCTTGGTTGATGTTTCAGTCTCTGTGTTGTACTGTAGTTATCCTGTATTATATGGCTACTATCCCCTTATCAGTGAGTATATACTACGGGTGTCTTTCTGAGTCTGTGTTACTTCACTCAAGATGCTTTTCTAGTTCCGTCCTTTTGCCTGCTAATGTCAAGATTTCCTTGTTTTTAAAAGCCGAATAGCATCCCATTGTGTAAATGTCCCATAGTTTCTTTCTCCATTCTTCAGTTGAGGGACATCTAGGTTGTTTCCAGATTATGGATATTATGAATAAGGCTGCTACGAACATGGTTGAGCAAACATCCTTGTTGTATGGTGGAGCATCTTTCAGGTATATTCCCAGGAGTGACATGTTGGGTCCTGAGGTAGAATTATTCCCAATTTCCTGAGATAGCACCAGATTGATTTCCAAAGTGGTTGCACAAATTTGCACTCCCACCAGCAACGGAGGAGTATTCCCCTTTCTCCACACCCCCACCAGCATGTGCTGTCACCTGAGTTTTTGAACTTGGCCATTCGGATAGGTTTAAGATTGAATTTCAGAGTCATTTTGAGTTGCATTTCCCTGATAACTAGGAATGTTGAGCATTTCTTTAAGTGTTTCACAACCATTCAATATTCCTCTGTTGAGAATTCTCTGTTTAGTTCTGTACCCCATTTTTAAATTAGATTAATTGGTTTGGTGGTGTTTAATTTCTTGAGTTCTTTATATATTTTGGAAATTAACCCTTTGTCAGATGTAAGGTTTATGAAGATCTTTTTGCAGTCTGTAGGCTGCCGTTTTTTTCTGTTGACAGTGTCCTTTGCCTTACAGAAGTTTTTCAGTTTCATAAAGTCCAATTTATTAATGGTTGTTCTTAGGGCCTGAGCTGTTGATATTCTGTTCAGGAAGTTGTCTCCTATGCCAATGAGCTCAAGGCACTTTCCCAACTTTTTTTCTAACAGATTTATTGTGTCTGGTTTTACGTTGAGGTCTTTAATCCATTTGGACTTCAATTTTGTGCAGAGTGATAGATATGGATCTATTTTCACTTTTCTATATGTAGCCATCAAGTTAGACAAGCAACATTTGTTGAAGATGCTATCTTTTTTCCATTGTATGGACTTGGCGTCCTTGCCAAAAATCAAGTGTCCATAGGTATGTGGGTTTATTTCTGGGTCTTCAATTTGATTCCACTGATCAACCAGCCTATTTCTATGCCAGTACCATGCTGTTTTTATTACTGTTGCTCTACAATACAGCTTGAGATCTGGCATGGAGGTTCCTCCAGAGGATCGTTTATTATACAGGATTATTTTAGCTCTTCTGTTTTTTTGTTTTGTTTTGTTTTGTTTTTCCATATGAAGTTGAGAATTGATCTTTTAAGGTCAGTAAAGAATTGTGTGAGTATTTTGATGGGAATTGCATTGAATCTGTAGATTGATTTCTGTAAAATGGTCATTTTTACTATGTTGATTCTCCCAATTCACAAACATGGAAGATCTTTGCATCTTCTGAAATCTTCTTCAAATTCTTTCTTCAGAGATTTGAAGTTTTTCTCATACAAATCTTTCACTTTCTTGGTTACAGTTACACCAAGATATTTTATATTATTTGTGGCTGTTGTGATGGGTTTAGTTTCCCTAACTTTTTTCTCAGCCTGTTTGACACTTGTATGCAGGAGGACTAACTGATTTTTTAAAGCTGATTTTGTATCTAGGCACTTTGCTAAAGGTGTTTTTCAGCTGTAGGAGTTCCTTGATAGGATTTTTGGGGTCATTAATTTCAGTGGAATTGATGTAAGTTTCTCTGATTTATTTGATGTTGGTTATAGGTTTACTGTATATTGCTTTTATTGTGTTTAGTATGTGCCTTGTATCCCTGCTCTCTCCAGGACTTTTAACCTAAATGGGTGTTGGATTTTGTCAAATGATTTTTCGGCATCTAAGGAGATGATCATATGGGGTTTTTTTCTTTCAGGTTGTTTATATGGTTAATTACATTGATGTGTTTCTGTATATTAAACCACCCATGCATGCCTGGGGTGAAGCCTACTTGGTCATGGTGAATGATAGTTTTGCTGTGTTCTTGAATTTGGTTTGCGATTATTTTATTGAGTATTTTTGCATCAATGTTCATAAGAGAAATTGGCCTGAAAATCTCTTTCTTTGTTTATTCTTTCTGTGGTTTAGGTGGCCTCTTTGCTTTTTATGTGTTTATTTTGTTCTAATCAGGTTCGTTTGTTTTTGTTTTATATTATTTTATTATTCCCTTTTCTTTTTTAGATGCCTATTTGCTTTCTAATGAGAAAAAGCAAGAAAGAAGGTGAATTTGGGTAGGTAGAGAGGATCTCGGATGAACTGGAGCAGGGGAACCATAAACAGAATACACTGAAAATCTAAAATATATATTCAAAAAGGGAAAAATCTAAATAGAGTAAAAAACTAAAGAAAAATAACTTTGCTTATATAGGTAATATATGCAAAGCGCATCTTTTGATATGTACAACTTAAAGAGAAAAAGATGGTCACAAATTTACTTAAGTAACTAGACCGATGAGAGAGAAGAGAGATTATATAGAGAGAAAGAAAAAGATAGACACAATAAATGTGGTAACATAAATTTATTTTTCCCTTTAAAGCAGTAAACCATATATAGATAATAATTATTAAAAATACGTTTCTTAGAATAAGAATCATAAAGCAGGAATTTAGGAGATAATGACCATCTGAGATTTGTATGAATTCAGTAGATGAACCAGCCAGGAAAGAACTTGCTGTAGAAGCATACATACCTGAAGGCAACAAAGACCTAGCTATACCATTCCTGGGCTTATACCCAAACCATGCTCCACCATACAACAAGGACATTTGCTCAGCTATGTTCATAGCAGCTTTATACATAATAGCCAGAATCTGGAAACAACCCAGATGTCCCTCAACCAAAGAACGGATATGGATATAGAAATTGAAACATTTACACAATGGAATACTCAGCTATTAAAACCAAAGAAATCATTAAATTTGTAGGCAAAGGGGGGAACTAGAAAAGATCATCCTGAGTGAGGTAACCTAGACCCAGAAAGACATACGTGATGTGTACTCACTCATAAGTGGATTTTACCCATATAGTACAGGACAAACAAACTAGATTTATAGACCCAAAGAAGATAAGTAATAAGAAGGACCCAAGGGAGGATATTTAAATCTCACTCAGAAAGTGAAACATAATCGACAGCAGAAACAATTAAAAAGAGGGGACAGTGTAGGAGACCGGGTGTGAACAGAAATGACGGTGGAGAACAGAAATGGAGAAAACGGACAGAAGGACAGGGAGAAGATAAACCACTGGTGGGTACATCTCTGAGACAAACCGGAAACCTACAACATGATAGGATATGGGGATGACTTTAGCTGAGACTCCTAGTAGCAGGGGTCATGGAGACTAAAAAGGCCACCCTCTAACTATAGTGGACTCAGCAGAGGAAGGGGAACACCGACCCACTCACAAAAATTTCAACCCAAAATTTACCCTGCTTACAAGATGTGCAGGGATAAATATGGGGCAGAGATTGAGAGACTGTCCAATGAATGCCTGGCCCAACCTGAAACCTACCCCATGGGAGAGAGCCAACCTCTGATACTATTAACTATATCTGCTATGTTTGCAGGTGGGAGCCTAGCATGGTGGTCCTCTGAGAGGCTCCACCTAGTAACAGATTGAAAGAGATGCTTAGATTTATAGCCATACACTGGTCAGAACACAGGGAGTTTTGTGGAAGAATGGGGGGAAGAACAGAAGGACCCGGAGGGGACAGAAGCTCCACAAGAAGATCAACAGAGCCAACTAACCTGGGCCCAGATTAAACTGACACACCAACCGAAGGCCATGCCGACTTGACCTAGGTCCTTTATACATATAGCCGATGGATAGCTTGGCCACCATGAGTCCTCTAGAAAGGGGACAGGGAGGATGTCTCTAACATGGACTCTGTTTCCTGCCTTTTGATAACTTCCTGCTGGCTGGGCTACCTCAGCAGGTCACAGGGGAAGAGGATATGCTGAGTCCTTATATGACTCGGTGTAAAGGTGTTAGTTGCAAGGGGGCAGGTCCCCTTATCTTAGCAGTAGAGGAGGGGAGTGGGAGGAAGAGGGATGGAGGGTGAGGCCAGGAGTAGAAAAGGGAGGGTCTACAATCAGGATGTAAAGTGAATAAATAAATTAATTAATAAAAAAAAAAAGCTACTCTTTGTGAGAGGATTCATAATTCTGGTGCTGAGGAGGTGGAGACAGGAGACCTGGGACTCCTTGACCAGCAGCCTATACTACTCAGTAAATTCTAGGCCTTTAGGAAAGGAGCTTAGTTTTTGTTAGAGAAGCTCTCACAGGTATGTTTTGAGCGTTTTCATTTTTTCACAAAAAGGCTTATGTTCAGTTCCTAGCATCTACATCAGGTACCTCCTAACAGTTTGTTACTCTAGTTCCAGGGAATAATGCTGTCTTTTCGCCTCAGAAAGTATGTTTATGCATGGGGTGCACATACAGACTGACAGCCACAGCCATCCATTCATCCATCCATCCATCCATCCATCTATACATCCATTCATACATGCATACATACATACACACACAGACACACACATATATATATAGCTTTTTAAAAACAAAATACTTTCTCAAAAAATAAGGTGGATGTATTGTCCTTAAACCCCTACCCAGATCTGGCCAATGGTCAGAACAGTCTCCACCCTTGAGTGGAGAGTGGGTATGACTTTCTCACGTACTCTAGTGCCTCACATTTGACCATGTCCCCTGGAGGGGGAGACCTGGTGGCACTCAGAGGAAGGACAGCAGGTTGCCAAGAAGAGACTTGATACCCTATGAGCACATACAGGGGGAGGTAATCCCCCTCAGGAACAGTCATAGGGGAGGAGAATAAGGGGAAAAGGGGAAGGAGGGAAGAATGGGAGGACACAAGGGATGGGATAACCGTTGAGATGTAACAAGAATAAATTAATAATAAAAAATTAAAAAAAAAAAAACAAGGTGGATGGCCCTTTGAAGAATGTCATACAAGACTGGCCTCTAGCTTCTATGCATATTCACAGGCACAGACATATATACCTGCACACACACACACACACACACACACACACACACACACAATTACACTTGTGTGTGACTTTAAATATAACCAAACTTATGGTAATTTGACATTTCCACCTATAATTAAGAATTTGTTTTCCTCCACCTATAAAATAGCTTGTTACTTTATATTTTTAGGTAGCTATTTATAATTTTATGTTTTTACTATGCACAATTTAAAATAATGAAATAATTTTTTTTTTTTGAAAAATCTCTAACTCAGACAGAATATGGAATTCTGGATACGCTGCCACATAACAAAAAGTGATTAGAGAGACTATTTCATTTTTTTCTTCAAACCCTAATGTTTAAACTCCAATATATTTAAGAATGTAAATAACAAATTTGATAGTTTTAAAAAACCTTTCTGGATCTAGGTCACTATGCATTGATAGAGCTGTTTGGTAATGAACAGAAACCACTACAGAGCTGGTGCTGACTCAGCTGTGCTACACCCCAAGACCCTGCTTATCACAGCCAAGGTCCTCGGCTTTATACCTAATTATGTCTTTCTTTTTTTCAAAATAATTTTTTATTAATTTATTCTTGTTACATCTCAATGGTTATCCCATCCTTTGTATTCTCTCATTCCTCCTTCCCTCCCATTTTCCCATTATTCCCCTCCCCTATGACTGTGACTGAGGGGGATTACCTCCCCCTGTATATGCTCATAGGGTATCAAGTCTCTTCTTGGTAACCTGCTATCCTTCCTCTGAGTGCCACCAGGCCTACCCATCAAGGGGACATGGTCAAATGTGAGGCACCAGAGTACGTCAATTTCGTTCTTGCTGCAACAAGGAAGCTAAACTCCATTACCTGGTGTGTGGCACAGCAAACAAAATACTTTATAACATCCAAAACATAATTTGACTTTTCTTGCCTCTCTCAAGAAGTTTGTGCTAGCTTCACATGTTACATAAATTCTACTTCCAATTTATTTTTATTAGTCATAAACCTAAGAGCGCAGAACATATTTTGGCTATAAAATTCTTCATAATATTTTCACAGTTTTAAATTAATTAAATATACCATATATTAAAGATATTTGACTTTTAAAAACAGCAATTAAAATCCCAACTGGAAAAAAAGCATATTCATGAATCATATTTGTACTGTCATGTTAATTACGAATCTAAATATTTTCATTCTTGCTTTACAATTAATAGATTATTTCCCAATTAGAAAGCTGAGTAAGCATAACTGCTTAAATTTACACCCACAAAAAATATAAATAAGCGGAATTTACTAAAGGCATATTATGCTCTATTATCATGTTATAGACGTTTCCCAACAAAATATGAATTAGCTTCAGTGACTATTGGTAATGGCATTGGTTTATGTAAACATTTCCAAGGCATTAAGAAGGCATTTGGACCCAGTAGCCATGATAAGAAATGCTGAAATGCTTTCCAATCTGCCACAGTACTAAAAATTCTCCTACTCGGTATTTACACCCTGAGGTCGCCACAGCCATTCCCTGCAAAGTTCATACTTTTGGTAGAGAAAGTTGAAGACAATGTCTTGAGGCTTGCCATTAACCCTTTCCCTGCAGGAGTGAAATATGGGGCATAAAGAGAAACAACAAACTCTACCCCAAATTGAAATCCAGTGTTGTGTTTAGACCGTCATGCATCAGGTTTGGGATTAATCAACAACCTACAGTGAAGGGTGAATGTGAGGCAGTAGTACACTACCAAGCACTTGGTCATCTGAGCCTAAGTAACCCCATTTGTACATTCCAACCCGCTGCATCTGCAGCAAGCGACTCATACGACCAGCACCCCAATGAAAGACACTCAGTTTCTGAACTGTGGAATTCATGAATCCCTACCAAAAACTCGCTGCTCTTCCCTACACTGCCCGAATCCTCAGAAGGCCATATTGTACCCTCTTCTGTTCTTGTTCTGCCTTATAACTGTGCACCTTATGTGGTTTGGAGAAACTGAGCCTCACATCTCCTTTGTCCCTGAAACTTCTGCTTTATTGGCAAAGGGTCTATCTAAGGAAAGTGATACAGGCATTGAAGTGAAATTTTACTTAGAGACCAAATGTAATTCTTAGTGGGAAGAATTACCACTTGAAGTCTGAGTAAAATATTCTAGAAACGCCCTGTGATTTAATCCTGTGAGACAGGTATTATAATGACTGTGTCACACATACACAGTAGGACAGAGGTACAACAGAAGTGAAGGTACAGAGTCATGACCTCCCACAAAGAACAGTGTAAGAAAGGCTTAGCCTTCAGTTCTGGACTACCAGGAGGGCAGTGTGAACTTGAGTGCTGTAGTATGCATTCATTCAATTTTTTGAGCATTTACTACATGCCAATGTTCACCTCAGGACACTCAGACTGTGAACACAGTTATAACACAACAAACTCATAGTACCAGTGGGTGTCACAGATATAAATGAAGTACTAAAATGATTGAGAAATTTTCACCTGGGTCTAGAAGGGACCACAGATGGAAAGCCAGTGAACACCAAAGTCTGGACAAACTTCCTTAAAGAGGCACTGAGGCTTTTTGAAGGTTGAAGCTGTGTGGGTGAGTGAGAAAGTAAGTGTTTCACCAGAAGAAATAATGTATGGAAAGGCCGCAGATAGTGTGATGTTACCATAAAAGCCTAGAAAAAGGAACTGATGTGTGTGGGGGGGGACTGAGAGAGAGGGAGAGAAAGACAGAGAGAGAGAGACACAGAGAGGGAGGGAGGGAGGGAGGGAGGGAGGGAGGGAGGGAGGAAGGGAGGGGAGAGAGAGAGAGATCACAACAAAGGAGAAGTGGAGGAGAAGGGAGGGCAGAGGAGAAGGGTAGAGGAAGAGGAAAGAAGAAAAGAAGATATTGGTGCTTTGTACTAAAAAGTTTTGGCTGGAGTTCGTGTTTCTTACTGAGTTCAGTGAAAGCTTGCTAAAAGAGTACGCCATAGACAATGTGATCAAATGTGCACTGTCTTACCTCAACAGAGGGTGACCTGGAGAACAGGCACTAAGCTTAAGAATAAGTTTCAATCGTGGATCTGGCAAAAATTAAAAACATTAGATGAAAGTAAGGAGTAGCACCAGAAGGGGGGAACATGTAACAAATGTCAGGAGCTTATGGGGTATGCCCTGGATGATGCTGGGGAGTGTCCCTACAGTGTGGCCTGGATGATGACTGTGGAGTGTCCCTACAGTGTGGCCTGGATGATGACTGTGGAGTGTCCCTACAGTGTGGCCTGGATGATGACTGTGGAGTGTCCCTACAGTGTGGCCTGGATGATGACTGGAGTGTCCCTACTGTGTGGCCTGGATGATGACTGTGGAGTGTCCCTACAGTGTGGCCTGGATGATGACTGTGGAGTGCCCCTACTGTGTGGCCTGGATGATGACTCTGGAGTGCCCCTACTGTGTGGCCTGGATGATGACTGTGGAGTGTCCCTACTGTGTGGCCTGGAGTGTTCCTACCGTGTGTCCATCATTTCAGCTCTGTGCTTTGAGCCACAATTCCTTCCAGCAGGCCATGCTTTCCATCTCTCAACTGTTATTTCTAAGAAGCCATTTGATCAGTGTTATAAAACCTGCCTTGTGGAGATGGTAGACATTTACTATTTCTAAGTTTTTAGCAGTTTCTCAGAAGCAGCCACACACTTTTCTGTAAAAGAAAAACTCTTGATGGTTTTGTCATGGTCAGAGCTCTGATTAAGCTTTCCATTACTGATCAAGAAAGCACCAGGGTACATCCAGGGATATCACAGCTGATCACCTCAGGGACAGAGGCCTATAATCAGCATTGTTCTTCCCAGTGCAGAAAAGAGGGGTCCTATGAAGACAAATCACAATCTACTCATTATATCCATTAGATATGAACCCCACTCTTCAAGCATGTAGCAGCATGCCAAGGTCATTCCTGGAGACATTGTTGGGGAGATAATGTTTTAATCCCTCAAATAAATATTGTAAAGCACGTAGTTTGGGCTTAGATAAAATCACCTGGTTAGATCAAAGTATTAAGTGTCTCAAGAAGCTACCACATTCCACCAAATAGCAGCCTCAGCTGCACATGGCTGCCTGGGCCCCTATGGTGAGATATTCTATGCAATGCAGGATCTGCACTGCCCCTCTCACTGAGACACTGAGCGGAAGCAAGTACATGAAGCCTACGTTACTTTGAAGCATGAGCAGTTGTGTGAACTACACAAGTCATCCTCTGGCATCATAGTAAATACTTTAACCTCCAGTAAATGTAACTAAATTGTCCACTCTTTATTATAGTGGAAGAACTAGACAGTCGAATATGTACAGGTACTTGCTGTGGCTAAAGCATAGGTTGGATAGATCTGGGGGGCGAGGATGTTAAGGAGATTGGCCCTGGGAAGGAGCATCCAACATTAGGCCTAATGTCATGATGGGTATCACATGGGTATTTATCTCCATTGTCTTCTCATGAGGCAAGTCTCCATTTTTTATGAGGAAACTAAGCTATAAGTTTACTTTTGTGGTTGACCAAGGAGTTCTAATGAAAAGAGCCAGGGAAAGTCTGTGTTCTTCCCAATAGCTGAGGACATTCCATCGATCAACTCTGGAACCAGCAATGGCCAACCAAGAGCGCTGGTTCAAGGAAATGTGTTCAGAGTTCTAAATAAGGACTCAGGGTGACACACGCTCTTGGTACCCTTGAAAGCCCATCAGATTTCCTGATCTAAACTACATCAGGAGATGAGGAATCTTGCTGTGCTATTAGTCCTGTCCATAAGCATCTTCTTCATATTCTTCTTTCTTGTTCCTTTTTATTGTTTTATGTTTGATGGTAACGTAAAATTGTCATCTCCACAAAACACAAATACACAACTGACGTTTCTGTTGATGTGGCCCGGCTTACCAGCTTCAAGCAAAGCTGTGCTGTGTGCTTCATGGCAGATTTACAAATCAAAGCAGATTTACAAGGATATATCTGCATATCCTTTGCTTAGTGAATTTATCTTTGTCTTTCAAAGTAGAATAGTTTATTTGAAAGGAGAGCTTACCATACGCAAAAGGCAAGAAAGAAGGAACACAGCTAATGTTCGCTTTTATCGTGGAACAAATGTCACTAAAGTACACTGTTAGTAGATTACACATCTTCAAAAGGCTCAAAGGAGCCCCACAATACTGACAATGGGACACTGTCAAATGGTTCATGGAGCACCTAAAATTCACTATCTGACATATAAATAGATTCCTGGATCTTATCCATTAACACTTTAACAAATGATGCTTGACTGAACAAAAAAAAAAAAAAATACACTTTACTCCACTTCCTCTGTTATATGTCCCTATATGAGTTGGCTGCATGATGCCCAGAGATCGCCCTTTGAAAGGGTCTGCCTCTTGACTACTGGTTTGTTCAACTGTCCATGGTACTAGGGAGTGTTAGCACACTGCCTAGAAAGAGGTTCTGTAGGCCTCAGTGGGAGATGAGCTTAGTCCTGCTCCAGGTTGAGATGCCAGGGTGGGTTGGCACTCACTGGGAGCCTCCCCTTCTGTGATAAGAAGGGGGAAGGATGGGAGGAATAAGGCATGAGAGTGGGACTGCAAGGAGAAGAGGGAGGGGCTGGGACCAGGCTATAAAGTGATTAAATAAAGAAAAGAAAAAAAAAATGTGAAAACATAAAATAAAATAAAATAAAATAAAATAAAATAAAATAAAATAATAAAGTGCAACTATCACCTGGTATCAAAAAGGGATGACTTTGTGGATATTGCTCTAGGCTCTCAGACCCAGTTTCATACCCACAATCCATGCCATCTCACTTGGGAGTGCCTCAGTTGAACACTCCAACCATGTATCCTTTTTCACCCCTCTACATGAAGATTATTGTCCAGGTTCATGTCAGGACCAAAAATGGCCCAGTGCAGGACAGTTGTGAGCACTGTAGGGAGAAGAGTCACATCCTCCTCCTCCATAAGACCTTCAGCCATAAGGCCATGTTCTCCAGAGTTGACAGTTGGCCAATATACTGACACTTGTTGTCTAAAAAAAAAAAAATGATGCTGAAATTAAAAGTTAATTATGTGTGAGAGAGAGAGAGAGACATTGCTCATTTAGAATCCAAGTTGTAGTGTTTCAACCCCCCAGATCTGCTGGATTTGAATCAACATCATTCCATTCTCATCTCTTTTTCAACAAGCTGATTTGAATTGGGTTTCTGCCACTGGCTCTGGAAGAATCTTGTGGACCAATTCAAAGACAGCAAAATTTTCATTCATTTAAAACCCAAAATAATGCAATGTTGGTTTTTTAAAAGATTCATTATGTAGTAAAACAAATTTATAATTTTCTAGTCAATAGATTAACTTCAATTATTAACTGTTGCTCATAATTCCTTTGGCATAGTGCAACCAACTATTAGAGAATCAGGAGATACAAAATCAAATGTGTATGTTCTAAAAGAAATATTTATAAAGAAAGCAAATCACAAAACAGACAAAAACATTTTCTCTTCAGTATAAGACTTCCAGGACGCTGACCATTGCACCATCTTTAGCAAAGCAGAGAGCATTCAGCAAGGCACATCTCAGTTAGCCATGATGGAGCACAAGTGAGCGTACATTTCATGAATTAGACATTGTACCAGAATCTCATCTACTGAGCATTCCGACCGCTGCTATTTCTGTGCCTGTGTCTGCTATGCTCACAATTAATCAGAAAAGAAATTAGCACAGTAGATAATAGATAACCCTGGATTTAAAGTTGAAAACTCTTATCGTAAATTAACATTTAAAAGCCTGAAATTAGTTTTGAAATGAAAATGAAGTCAAAGAGCCAGAGTAAGAAGCAGCCTCTTCCAGGCTCAAACTGCAGTTGCGGGGAGGATGTGCAATTGTTCACTATGTTTTGATTTTCTACAAAGCCATTCATTCGCTTTTGAATCATCTCATGGAGAATATTGACGATGAGAGCAGTGAACTGCTCAACACAGGCACCTCAATCAGCCAAATGTGGCACAACAAAAAGCAATCCAGGGGTTGGTCAGAGAAATATTTCCCACGTTACATTTCATTATTGACATTATAAGCAGAAAAGTCATCATAGATGGAAATTAATTCTATAAGTGTATAATGGTGACTTTTCTTAAACTTTAATACAATCAAATTACTTTTCTCACAAAGTATGAATGCGTATTAATCACATTTTTAATTTTATAATATTGTAACTTTTAATACAGAAAATCTCTGGCATAAAAATTAGTAAAAGATGCCACTATAGCCATACAAGGTTTTCCCGGTGATTCTCCACACCTCCTTACCATCAGTCTGTCTTTATTTCATGCTGCCTTCCCTGGTCACTCTGCTCTAGCCATATTCTCCTAACACTCTCTATGTTCCTAGGATGCACTCCAAACTCATGGTCCTCACATAGACTGTCCTCTCTGCCTCAGCTGTTCCTTCCACGGTTATATGACTCATTCCCTTGTCCCCTCATGGTTGTACTCAGATGCCATTCTCTCAAGAATCCACACTGTCACTACCACATTGAAAGATGTCCCACACTGCTTCTCAGGTCCTCCCAGAAAGTTCCACTGACTTTCAGCACCTGGTAGCAAACTACGTAGTTTAGTTTTTATAATGCTTCTATAAAATTTCTCCATGTCCTACTCATTACTATTTTTTTTTTTTTTTTTTTTTTTTTTTTTTTAGTTTTCATTTATGCTGAATTCCTTTTTTTACAAGAGTAAGTAGGAATTCCTATCTAGAGTGTTCACTGATGCATTCCCGGTACCTAGAGAAGTCATTGTCAAGGCATCTAATAGCTTGTCAAATGAATAAGGAGAGAATGGGTATGACAGTGCTGAATAAAGCAACTGCCATACAGATCTCCTACTTTATAACTCTATCTGCTATCATCAAAAACGCCGTCTACATGGCAAATTCGAATCCACAAGAGAAAACTTTTACAAGTACTGTAATTTGGTGCCCCAATAATGTATCTATGTCAAAGGATAACAGACATATAAGTAATGTTCTTAAGTTTGAGCACTCAAAAGGGTAAACAGAAAGAGACAAATGTAGAAGAGAAGGAGAAAGCAAAAGAGGAAAAGAGACATAAAAGGAAGGGGAAGACGTGGAAGGGGAAGAAGAAGCAACAGAAGGGAAGAGAGGAGGAAGAGGGGCCCCAAGGATCCTTCCTGTGGTACAGTGACTCAGAATGGCTTATGATTTGTTTGTTTTTTTTTAATTTTTTATTATTAATTTATTCTTGTTACATCTCAATGGTTATCCCATCCCTTGTGTCCTCCCATCTTCCCTCCCCCCCCCATTTTCCCCTTACTCCCCTCCCCTATGACTGTTCCTGAGGGGGATTACCTCCCCCTGTATATGCTCATAGGGTATCTGTCTCTTCTTGCTAACCTGCTGTCCTTCCTCTGAGTGCCCCCAGGTCTCCCCCTCCAGGGGACATGGTCAAATGTGAGGCACCAGAGTACGTGAGAAAGTCATATCCCACTCTCCACTCAACTGTGGAGAAGTTCTGACCATTGGCTAGATCTGGGTAGGGGTTTAAAGTTTACTGCCTATATTGTCCTTGGCTGGTGCCTTAGTTTGAGTGGGACCCCTGGGCCCAAATCTGCCTATCATAATGTTAATTAAAGAAACTGAAATTAAATTTTATATAACTAATGAAGAATTTATACAAAGAAAACAGTTATCTCATAAAGAAAAGTCTCATACCAATGTAGTTAATATAGATACCAATAAAACAGTACAGATGCTCTAAGATAGGACACCAGAGGTATGACTATTCTTAAAAAAAAAAAAAAAGAGTTAAATAAATAAGCAGAGAAAAGGTGAACCATCTCTGGCTTAGATAAATGGAAGTC
The DNA here is from genome assembly GCF_903995435.1 of Acomys russatus. Classification (NCBI taxonomy): domain Eukaryota; kingdom Metazoa; phylum Chordata; class Mammalia; order Rodentia; family Muridae; genus Acomys; species Acomys russatus. The sequence continues at coordinate 8,264,188 of NC_067153.1, read as the reverse complement.
TACTAAGGACAGGCAAGAGTCAGCAGTTACATTTTTCTGTCTCTAATAGTGACAGAATTGGCCAACATGATTTGTCAGAGGTATAATATACATTAGAAAAAGACCCAGTTTGTTCAACATTTCCTTCCTTCCCTTTCTTCTTGTCTCATTGAAATTATAAGTGAAGAAATGCTAATATCCAGGTCAACTGGGGAAAAAATTTCCTAAGCAGGGCATCCCGACACCTTCAGAGTTGTTGCTTTCCACTCTGAAACGTGACAAGAACCACTCTTCCATTAGTACAGTGGAGGCACCGTGACTGTGCTCTTTGGATGAGTGAAAGATTAAGGGATATGCATGAAGAAAATGAACTTTGGCATATGTCAGAGTTTAAACTACAACCCCACCAAATATTATGCTACCAGCTATCAGTCAAAAATGTTCATTCAAATTTATTATAATTCTGAAGATGTCAATACAAGCTACTTTAGATACGTTCCCTACTGCAGAGTCTGTACAACTGATTAATGTTGATGGCTCTACGAACACCTGTCATCCACTATAATAAGCCAGAAAATGAACTTTACATAGACAGTATCTTCCAAATTTATTCCTTTACATTTTCCATGTACGATGTTTCTATTTTTAGAGGAAGTTTGATCTTCTAGAAAAACTGAATTAAAATACACTATTCATTTTGAAAAGTAGACGAAACCAAGACAATCTGATGTAATTTGCATAGAAGTATAAATGTAAAATATAGAAGTGTAAATGTAAATGATAGTCTGATTTTCTCTTTAACATCTTATTAGCACATTCAGATATGCACAGGATAGTTTGATTGAACAAAATAAATGTGACTGGAAAAGTAAGCATACGTAAGGATACCCACTATGCATGCAATGTGGGCTGTCATGTATTCACCAGTATGCCCTTCACAACAGCCCTAGATGCCATAGACGAAACTACTCCTTGGGTGAGGGAACAAAGCAATGAAGTTATTCTGTAAAGGTGCATATCAGAGTTGCTGTCACAGCCCAGAAATGCATTGCAGTCCTTAGCCCTTACTGTATCACCAATGGGGTCAAGAAGTCCTCTCTAAGAACAGTCACCAATAAGCAAAGGAGAGTAGATATGGGTTATGAATGAAGAGAAGTTTCCCAGGCTTGGGGAGTATTAGAAAAATCCAATTTTCTTTTCTTTTCTTTTTTTTTTTTTTTTTTTTTTTTGAGGATTATTTTACTTTTTACTGTGTGCCTGTATGCCAGTGTGTGTGTGTGTGTGTGTGTGTGTGTGTGTGTGTGTGTGTGTGTGTGTGTAAAAGGCATCTGCCTACAGAAGCCACAAGAGGGTGTCACATCCCTGGGAGCTGGAGTTACAAGTGGCTGTGAACTACTCAGTGTGGGTGATGGGAACTGAACTGAACTAAAGCCCCAAAGACAAGGTCTCTTTACAATATTAGCAGAACGTGGTGCTTGACAGTACACTAAGAGGTAAGTACATGGGGCTGGAGATATAACTTGGCTCCGTGGTAAGATGTGCACCCGGCGTACATACCGCCTTGACTTATGTCCTCAGAACTAAAAATTTCCAAAATGTCCCTCCGCCTCTGTCTTTATTATAATTAAGAGAATGTAGCACATGGTGAGTGCTCAACAGGTGTGTGGTTGATGCCCACAGAGGTCACTTACCATGGCAGGGTGAGGTAGGGACAGGTTCCACTGTCTGCACATAGTGACAGTCCCTCCTTTTTATACAACTGTCATGTCTAATTTTTAAAAAATACACTGAAACAAGTATCAAACAAATAAAAGCCAGGCTTTCATTCTTGGCAATAAAGATATTAAGACATTTCTATTCTTTGCATTATTCAGTATTCTTTCACATAACGTGTTGCTATTGCTCAGCATTTATACAATCGAGTTAATAAATATAAACAAAGAGGCCTATAAAGAGGCATTACAACAGATCTGCCTTCAAAGTAAGAATGTAGCACCCTGTTAGGGAAGGTCAATGTCAACACTTTCTACCATCAAACAATAAATATTTTGTAGTTTCCAGTTAAAGAGGTCATTGTCTTATAACATTTGCATGAAGCACCATTCCATAAAATAAGCCCTTGTGAAGTAAAAAGTGTTTCTACTGTGAACTAAGCCCCACTCTGCAACAGAATCTAGACCTGTGCCTTTAGTTGGAAGGCAGCCATGTTTTTGCCTGTCTCCTCACTCTTACCTTTCACTAGTCAGCTTATCAAAATAGTGTAATAGAGTTTATTCTCTTTCTTCTTGTTTGTTTTGTTTTGTTTGTTTGTTTGTTTGTTTGTTTGTTTTTGACAGGGTTTCTCTTTGTAGCCTTAGCTGTCCTGGGTAGACCAGGTTGGCGTCAAACTCACAGAGATAGACGTGCCTTCGCCTCCCCAAGTGCTGCGATGACAGGTATGTGCCACCACGCCCAGTTGAGCAGTTTATCCTTTGCACTGAGTAAAACCTAGGGTTGTTTAAACACGCTGTGCTTCCGAACACCACCGTCTTCAGTCAGTAGCTCTACTTCAAACTTCTGCTTTTCCCCTGTTTCAGCTGCACCCTGGGGCACTTGCTGCTGTCAGTCTCAGGCCTGCTTCCCTGAAGCTTTGTAAACTAGGGATGAAAAAGAAATGTATCCCCCAAGTCAAAGTATAAAACACTGTTTCCTTTTAAATGCAAATTGTGAAGCTCTGTTCCATAAGTTGTGATTTCAAACCCATTTAATATAAAGACCACAACTTTCAACATATGATTTGCAGCGTTGAAATGTATCTTAGATTTTTCTTTTTGTTTTTGTTTTTTAGTTTTGTTTTGTTTTGTTGTTTTGTTGTGTTTGTTTTTCGAGACAAGGTCTCTCGGTGTAGCCTGTCTTGGACTCGCGCTTTGTAGATCAGGCTGGGCTCGAACTCACAGTGCCACGACCACATGAATTTCTATAGACTTGTATTATTAAATTTTTGCATTTTTTCTACTTATTATTTTTATTAATTTATTCTTGTTACATCTCAATGGTTATCCCATCCCTTGCATCCTCCCATTCTTCCCTCCCTCCCATTTTCCCCTTACTCCCCTCCCCTATGACTGTTCCTGAGAGGGATTACCTCCCCCTGTATATGCTCATAGGGTATCAAGTCTCTTCTTGGCTACCTGCTGTCCTTCCTCTGAGTGCCACCAGGTCTCCCCCTCCAGGGGATGTGGTCAAATGTGAGGCACCAGAGTATGTGAGAAAGTCATATCCCACTCTCCACTCAACTGTGGAGAATGTTCTGACCATTGGCTAGATCTGGGTAGGGGTTTAAAGTTTACCGCCTGTATTGTCTTTGGCTGGTAGCAGCCTTATTCATAATAGCCAGAACATGGAAACAGCCTAAGTGTTCATCAGTAGAAGAATGGATAAAGAAACTGTGGTACATATACACTATGGAATACTACTCAGCTATTAAAAGCAAGGAATTCCCGAAATTTGTGGATAAATGGATTGAGCTAGAAATGATCATAATGAGTGAGTTAACCCAGAAGCAGAAAGACTCAAATGGTATATACTCACTTCTATCTGCATACTAGCCCAAGGGGCATGTCCTACGAAAGGCTTCACTTACCAGGAAACTGGAACAGAGGGGAAGACATCCTACTGGGACTCTAGATGAGAGAAGCATGGGAGAATAGCAAAGTAGAAGGATCCAGAGGGTCCTAGAAACCTACAAGTAGAACATTATAATAGGCAGATTTGGGCCCAGGGGTCCCGCTCAAATTTTTGCATGTTAATCGATATTTTAAGCTGACAAATGCTGAGAGCAATCAATAATGCAACACTGAAATAAAAAGGCAGGGTAAGAAAAAGGTAGATGAAGAAAGGGAATGAACAAGAATTACAAAGACGGTGATTTGACACTTATTAAGAAATTGCGGGGCTGGAGAGATGGCTCAGCGGTTAAGAGCATTGACTGTTCTTCCAGAGGTCCTGAGTTCAATTCCCAGCAACCACATGGTGGCTCACAACCATCTATAAAGTGATCTGATGCATACTGTATACATAATAAATAAATCTTTAAAAAAAAAAAAAGAAATTGCTGGTAGAAAGGAGTTACACGCGGGATACTCTTAGCTGATAAAGTGTGATGCATTTGTTCCCTGAATTCTAAGGGAAAGGTAAGGCTCCATTAGCACTATGGCAGAGTGGCAGGAACTGTGGGCTTCCGGGCCAGCTGCTAAAATGGTAAGTGCTCATAATCCGACCCCCCCATTGGTAGATTGGTCCCATCTTGTCTTTGATATATTCAGAACACCATGGGGGAAAAGAGTTACTTTGGGAAATATAAAACAGTACTGAGGAAATGCCACGGCAGGAGTAGGCAGTGATGGAGAAGAGAGTATCCATGAATCTGTGAGGGGAACACAGTGAGGGCCACCACGGACAGTCTAGGACACTATGATTTCAATACCCACCTAGTTATGTCCTCAGAGGGAATTCAGGAGGTCCCACCAGGCGATGTGTGATGCAACTGACATCATCGAGTGTCTACAGTCATTAGTTCAGCTCCATCACCCATGAGCACCGACATCCAGAGTTAGAGGTACACTCCAGAGCATCAACAATTCTGTTGCTCAGATTCCAGCCAGACCATGAAGGGTCACCTCTCAAAATTTATCCAACATGGAAACTATAAGCACTCACCCATGATCCTGCTGCTAACTTAAACAGAGAAACAAAAACAAACAAACAAACAAAAAACAAACCCAAACAAAGCAAAACAAAAACAAAAACAACCCCCCCCCACACAAAAAAAATGCTAATCTAAAGGCCTTCCTCATCACTCATCAAACAGTTCTGCTGTTTCCACCTCGGCTGACTGGCCAATGCACAGAAATGTCTACAGCATAACAAAGAGAGGAGAGCTTTCTTCCTCCTGCTCAAGGCTACCAAGGAAAACATTTATCTTCCGGGAGTTATCCTCTCAAATATTCCCCTACAACATGGCCTGAGGGGAAATGGCTATAGCTGCTGTTAATTCAATTTTTGTCAGGAAGATAAGTTCCTCATTGAAAGGGTAAATGGAAGCAGAAAAGGTTTCTGCAAACTGTCATATTTCACCGGGAAAGGCCTTTTAAAATTCCCTTGGAGTTTGAGTTTCCTCTTTTAGGCAGAAAGAGCCTTAATTGCTCTCCTTGGGAGGGGCCAGGTGTGCTTTGTGTCTTCCATGCCAACCATGACAAAAAGTTTAATTCTCTGAAAGGCCTCTCCTTTTTCATGAAATTGCTTTCCTCTGAATACAAAATAGGCCAGCCGCCATTCTGAACACCAGCTGTTTTAGTGGGATGTACTTTTCTGTAGTCAATGCAGAAGAACACTTTACAGCCCGCCTTTCTAGTGCCCTGGGGAGGGAGGTCAGCAGTTTGCCCTCTTTGTCTCTGGGCAGAGCTCCATTTCTACATCACTGGCTCCATTTCAGCACCATCCGCTCCACAGACAGCTTCTGGATTGAAACCAGCCCTAAGTTACTTCCGCCGCAAGACCTCAAAGAGAGATGGGCCTGCAAGGGAACTGATTTCAAGAAAATGCTGTGACACGGGATGTTGGTTTAATTAATTGTATAAAGGGTTATTATGAAGCTCCCAGGTTATGATAAAGACTCAGGGTAGCACATAGGAGCATTGTAAATGACCTTGGGAATATAGAAGCTACTAGAAATATGAACTATTCAAACAGTCCACCTACTTAAGAAATAGGAATAATATGCTTATTCAGAAAAAAAGGATTTCTTTGGATACTTCCTTCTCATTTAATAAATGAGGAAGACTTCCTCCATTGTTAAATGACAGGCACAGATAGATTTTCCATTTGATTAATCTCTATACTATGCAAGGCTCTAGTGAAGGAAAAATCAAAAAAAAAAAAAAATAGTTGTATTTGCTCTCCAACCACTTAGAAATAGGAGGAATATATTTGGAACCCTTTTATATGAGTAAAGGAGTGCAGTAAGGAAGAGGAGGAGGGGAGTAATTCATATCAGATTCAGCAAAAGAAAGATACTAGAAGCCTCTGTAGAGAGGAAGCACAGCTGTCTGCTGAGAAGGAATAGGACAGCTAGGGAGGAACATGACCACAATTCCAAGAGCGCTGAACAAGGACAGAAACTTCGAGAGTTTGGCCAGCACAGGAAACAGGGCTCAGGATGGTAGGAACCACAGAATGAAATTCAAGGCTTTTTCTGGGGCTCTAAGAGGCTAGCAAAGATACATCAACAAGGAAGAAACGTTAAATAAAGCTGCCACTAGGAGATGGCATGACTCTGCCAACTGGTTAAAGCTGAAGCAAACAACAGTTGGACAATAAGGCTAGAACTAAAGGTCAGTGGGAGAGCCCTTGCTTGGTATCTCCAAGCCTTGGGTCTAGAATTTTGTGTGTTAGCCCAGGCTAACACAGAGAGATCCTGACTTGAAAAAAAAAAAATAAATAAATTAATTAAATTAAATTAAATCCTACCTTAAACTTAGAATGTCCACTTACATCAAAACATATTCTTAATCATGTTTGTATTAACTTTCATTTTGAAGAAGTCCACAATAAAGTTTGTTTGTTGGTTGGTTTTTTGAGACAGGGTTTCTCTGTGTAGCCTTGGCTGTCCTGGACTCACTTTTTAGACCAGGCTGGCTTCGAACTCAGAGCGATTTGCCTGCCTCTGCCTCCCAAGTGCTGGGATGAAAGGTGTGTACCACCATGCCCAGCCACAATAAAGTTTAGAATTAAAGTTATCCATTTTACTATCTTTTGCAAGAGAAAACAAATGCACTATGCCACACAATCATGACACTAGACTCATTGCTTCTTCAGCTTTTACTAGAGAAGCTTGACACAATCTTTACAGGGACCCAAAGGAACAAAGAAGCAAGACTATGATTTAATGCTGTGAGCTTCATTATCTTCCTTCACTTGGAAGCATCACGGTAAGTAAATGGTCAAGATCTGCAGCAACCAAGATGGCACGGGACTGGTCGAACAGCCCTGCCCACCTCCAGCACATATTCTTTTCAATGAAGATGGAGTGTAGCCTTCAAAGTGTGGTACGTGTCATTACTTTGCAGATATCTCATCCTGGAAGACTAAGGTCTCTGGATGTTTTTATTAGTTCAGGTTTGATTGTATCTAACAGAAAAAGCAAAACGCTTTGGGTTTCTGGCCGTTTGTTTGTCTGAGTTGGTGTTTCGCGCAACCAGAATGGCCTCACTCTTCTGCAGTCAACGGTCACCACTAACTCTTGATGCTCCTGTCTCTGTCCTCCAACTATGAGATTATAGGTATATTTCATCCAGCCTCACTTAACGTAGTGTTGGGAACTGAATCCAGGGTCCCTTAGTTATTTTGATATTCATGGCAACTTATAAAAGAAAGTGCTTAACTGGGGGCTAATAGCTCCATCCAATCAGATGTCTATATTTCTATAGTGGCCAGGGGTTTCTTTACACATTATGTTATCAATGGTGAGCAACATGAGTGAAATAAATGTATAGCTTTATAATTTTTTTTTAAATACTGTAGATTAGAGCTATGGTCGCCAACATATTATGCAAGCACTCTGCCAACAGACGACACCCTTAAACCATTTTTTGTTGGTTTTTTATTTTGAGACAGGGTCTGAGTCAACTGCCTCCTTGAATTTTTGATCTCATCGCTTCACTCTTCAGAGTGGCTGGGCTTGCCGATCCACACCATGAGACACAGCATAATTCCTTTAAAATTCATGGAGAAGTCTTAAAGTGGTTGCATACATCACAATATATTAACATCTACTCTCTCTGCCTCTCGTTTCCAGTTATTCTCACCTAGATTTGGTCTTTGTGGAATCAGAGCGAGCATTCAATGTAGGTGACGGTGATGATCTCTGAGTTCGTCTACTGCCACACAAGAGCTGGGGTTGGAAGCCGGGGTCTAATACATGCATGCAATGCAAGTACTGAGTCACTGAGTTGTAACTGAGGTCCAACTCCACCACTCTGTGATGCTGCCACATCTGTGTGACTCCAAGGGGACTGTTTATTATTTCCTAGTTGTGAAGTGATGATTGTGTTCACTGATGTTTCTAAGCTATAAGATGGGTATGGGTTTCAATCTGATATTAAAATTAATTTGATGCGAAGTGTTAACTGAGGCTTTAAAGATCTTCAGTAAACTCAGGAGAACACTATGCAATTGAAGAAATCCTCAGACATTTTATCTTAGTGCCGAAAATGTGCCTTATCAGTTTAACTTCGTGAATAGTACTGAAATAACATAGTACTCAAAAGAGAGGAGATACAATTGATACTGTTTGTCCTGTAATATGTGCTTTCCATAAGCCCTCTCCACTGCAACAGCGCTATTAAATGCCAACTAAGGGAGTTTCCAGAGAGAAACAAACACAAAAAGAAGCCACATCTGTGACAAGATACATTTTATATACTTTAAAAATCTGAGGAGGATGTGGCCAGGGGGGCCTGGAGAGATGGTTCAGTGGCTAAGAGCACTGGCTACTCTGGCAAAAGACCTGAGTTTGATTCCCAACACGCACATGGTGGTTCACAATCATCTGTAAGCCCAGTACCAGTCAGCTCACTTCTGACATTTGCAGTCACTGGACACTTATGCAGTGCACAAGCACGCACAAAACCAAAACACTCGTGAGCATAATAAATAAAATCAAATACATTTTAGTTGCTCAGAGGTACATCTTCTCTGTCATTTTTTTCCATCCAATCCTTCAAATACTAGCACCAAAGCCCTCACAGAGATAAAACTGTGAGATTCTGCATATTGTTATATTCTCAGTAACATCATCGTTTGTTTTTTTTTTTAAATATCCAGGCAAGGTCCCAGTATTTTCATCTAAATCATCATGTTCTTTCTCTGAGGAGCACTTGGCTTACAACTGGTTGTCAGCATATTCTCTTTCTCTCCCTCCCTCTCCCTCTCCCTCTCCTCTCTCTCTCTCTCTCTCTCTCTCTCTCTCTCTCTCTCTCTCTCTCTCTCTCTCTCTCTCTCTCTCCCCCTCCCTCCCTCCCCTTCCTTCCTCCCCCCCCCCTCTCTCTCTCTCCCCCTCTCTCTCTCTCCTGTATTTACCAGGAATGAGAGCTTATGTGAAGTCAACCTCCTTCAGTATGTCACTGCCTATGGAACCTTAGATTACTTCCTTAAGCCTCTTTATGGCCCACTGTTAGCATTTATAGGTTCCAGTACAAAAAGTTCTTAGCCTGCTGCCTGACAGAGAGGAAGCGCAAATGACTCATCCTATCCTGGTTTTGAGCATCACTGAAGTTCACACCATAGAGAAGCCACAGAATTCAAATCCTCCATGCACATAACTTCAGCTCAGGCAGTGAGCACACTGTGCTCAGTCTCTTGTATATAGCAGTAATTAAACCTAAATTTAGACTGGAACATATTATATTCAGTTCCATCACTAATTAACATATCAAATATCGCCTTCCCTTTAGAATCAGCTAAGTACTGGGAGATTGTCTGTGCTCTACGATATCCATTTTGAGAGGTCATTCCTTATCAAGAATCAAGAGCAGCAATCACAAGTGTGTATATCACAGACACTGGCCTCTTGACCTCTACCTAAATAAACAAAAGTGTCTCTTTGAAATATTGGGGTTTTATAAAATAACCCATTTGGTGACACTTGATGTTCATATGCTCAGCGATGATCTAAGAAATTCTGTGTGTCTACATACTCAAAATTTCCCAAAATTGATAGTGGAAGTCTCTGTTCTGCATAAGACCTATTAAAACTGGTTCTAAGGACACAGTTGGATTCAGCAGTGCTCCTTGGAGTCCGTACGGAAGGGTGATTCTGACTACGATGACGACAATGACAGCAGCAGCAGCGACATCCAAATACTTTAGTTTTAATCTCTAGTAGAAAAAAAAAATGATATTACTGATTTCTTCAGTGTTAAAAAAAAAAAAAAAAAGATCCAAGTCCAGGGGTATGAAGGTGTATGCTGAACTCAAGGCTTGCAGTGCTGAGCGCTGCTCGGTGAGAACAGCATATGGCAGGCAGTCTTACACTTCCTACCTACATCCACTATTTTAGTTCCATAAAGATATTCATCACAGTTTTTTGGCCATGGATTCCTGCCATAGAAATAATATATTTCTGTGCTATGATATAGTTGGAAGAACTCGTTTTGTTTTAACAGTGGTTAAAAAAAATCTGTATTGGATTAGGGTGTCTCCTTCTCCTCACCAAATAGCATTATATACCCCACAATTGGTAACTGAAGTTGTTATCAAACCCTTCCCCAGTAAAATGCAGCATCAACTGCTGGACAGGATTAGGAAAACCTCATTAAATTCAAAGCAACCAAATGAAAATCAAATGACCATGGTAAATAGTGTGCCTCATTTACATGTTTCTAAATTTTACTGCAAGACAGAATATGCTGTACCCTAATGATATTGGCTTCTAGTAGACTTAAAACTGAAGTGATAATTTTGTTTAAAAAGTGTATGCACTTAGAAGACTTTAGAAGTTATAAGATAGAACCATAACTGCACACCATGAAGGAAGCCAATTATTTCTCAACAAGAGCAGGTCAGTATTCAACCACCATAAAATGGTCTCACCTAGTACTATGATTACCTCAATATTTAATAAAAATTTAGAAATACATACTGAAATTAAAAGAATAAAAATCCTTCCCACTTTCCCTAAATTTACATTGCCAAGAAATCTCTGATGGTCTTTTGGCACATGTTTCCAGTGATCAATTTTGTCTTAATGAGAAAAGTCCTCCAAAGTACTTTCTGTGTAGGTCACATGATCGACCTTTCAAACAGACATTCTTATGTGGATATCATCTGTTACTCATTTGAAAAGAGCAACTTATGTACAGTGTGAGGACCTGTAACTAACAACTGAAAAGTTAACTTTAGATTGGACTCATATAAGATGGCTGAGTTACCTGCCCAGTGATGTCATAATGCATCACGAAATATAAGGGTAGATGGGTTGATTTAATTTTATGAATATCTTTCAAAAACTAATGTTTTGATCTTGATTTTTCCTGAGTAACACTAAAAGACCAGTCACACAAGCTGGGATAAGAGAGCAACCTAGTGAGCGAGGGAACCTGGACAAATTCCCGTGTGGTAGCAGTTCACAGAATGCCCTTCAGTGATGTATGTCCCTCACAGTTGCTTTACTCTGCTTCCTCTCCCAGAATGCACAGAGATAACTATTCCCCTAGGAAACAAAGAATGTGACAACCTAAGCCATGTTATAAGTGACATTCAGATATGTCCTTTTTGATTCTATTGATCATGCTTGTGAGGGCCATGTTGAGACATGGAGTGTTCCCATTGGGAAAGACTCAAGTCAACCACCAGCACCCCACACATAAAACACCTTAGAAGGCATCCCATCACCAGTGTTGGCTAGATGCAGGCTTGACTGGCTAATGAACTCTATCTTGTGAGGGCTCCTGAGTTAAAAATCATCCAAGCCAAGCTGCTTCCACTATGCTGATAACAGAACTTTTGTGAGATGCCATTTTCATCCTTGTGGACTCCTCCACTAACAAGACGCAATAACCAAGGTAGTTTATAAAACAGGACTTTATTTCTCCCGGCCTTGGGATTACAGAAGTCTAAGATTAAGGCGGTCGCAGATTTGAGGTCTGATGAAATCTATAGAAAAGTACTGACATTTTAAAAGGTACTGTCTGGTGTCCTCATGTGTGGAAAGAAGTGTCCTTCAGACTACTTTCATGTGGGTATTAATCTCATCCATTAAAGCACAGTCCTGTGCCTAATAATGTTAAAAGATCCCATCACCTACTTTATTCACTGTGGGTTTCCAACAGATGTACTTGGAAGGGACACAAACGTAGTAGATTGCAGTATATGAGAAACAGGCGCCATGTTCTTAAGAACATGTGTAAATGTGTTGCAGAGAAATGGATAGCTAACACCTCTCCAACCTATAATGCTTTGTAGATGTTTATTTCTCAAAACGTTCTTAATGAGTAATAAATATGCTGTAGTGAGAGGCAAAAATGAATGCAGATTTTCTTTTGTCTTTTTTTTTTTTTTGAAACAGGGTTTCTCTATGTAGCCTTGGTTGGCCTGGACTTGTTCTGAATACCAGGCTGGCCTTGAACTCACAGAAATCTGCATGACTCTGCCTCCAGAGTGCTGGGATTATAGGCATGTACCACCGTGCCTGGCTCATTTCCAAAGAATTGTCACTTCTCCTAAATGTGAATATTTCACTATACTAAAGAACTACAGCCAATTAATGATGGCTGGGAGAGAGTTAGTTTATAGATCTCAAGGGACAAGCCCTTTACTTGACAATTCAATAAAAAAAAAAATGGTCAACCCCAAAATCACACATACACAAGCAATGAAATTTATATTTTTTTCATAATATGGTAAATACATACATATGCCTATATAGATAGATAGATAGAGATATAGCTATCAAAGAGAGGACACCAACTTGAGAAGGAATAAGGGAAGAAATAGAAGTGGTTGAAGGAAGGAAAGGGAAAAAAAGGATGTGATGTAATTAGACTTTAATTAAAATAAAAACATTTAAAAATAGTTAACTCCCCTCTTGGGACTCTAGGTGAGAGAAGTATGGGAGAACAGGGAAACAGAAGGATCCAGAGGGTCCTAGAAACCTACCAGAAGAACATTATGATGGGTGAATCTGAGCCCAGGAGTTCTGCTCAAACTATGGCACCAGCCAAGGACTAAACGTACGTAAACATCAAACCCCTACCCAGATCTAGCCAATGAACAGGACATTCTCCACAGTTGAGTGGAGAGTGCAGTCTGACTTTCACACAAACTCTGGTGCCCCATATTTGACCACGTCCCCTTGATGGGGAGGCCTGGTGGCACTCAGAGGAAGGATAGCAGCCTACCAAAAAGAAACATGATATCCTATGAGCATATACAGAGGAAGGAGGTCCCCCTCAGTCACAGTCATAGGGGAGGGGAGTAAGGGGAAAGTGGGGTGGGGGGAGGGAGGGAGGAATGGGAAGATACAAGGGATGGGATAACTATTGCAATGTAATATGAATTAATAAAAAAAATTAATCAAAAAATTTTAAAAAGAGTTAACTGTCAATGTTAAAAAAAAAATCGATATAAGCCTCCCAAGGGCAGAGATATTGGGGGATGCTAGGTTGAGATAACATTAAATGCTTAAAATAACTAGATGAATGAATGAATGCATTGTTGGGAGGGAATTTCCACAGTAATCACTGCTATAGGAAGCAACCTCAGATAGAAAAGGAATACTTCCTTGGCTCTGCATCTGCCTAGAAGACATCCCCTGCCCTATACACCCACTGCTCTCCTATGCTCACTGCTATGTACCCCTACAAGTAAATCCTACTGAAAGTGAAGTGTGTTCCAGGCTGAGCTAAAACCGAGTTCAGCTGTTTATCCTGATTTAATCAGGATGGCACTTGATAATATTATCATTATGATCCACTGTTCAGGACGTAAGAGAAACTGCATTAAAAAAAAAAACTGGTTGTCCAGCTAGATTTGGTTTTAAAATATGATCAAGTTACATGAAATCTGCTCCTCAGTGAGTCCAAAGACTGCCAAGCAAGGGCACATCAGGGAACTTTAAACACGTGTGCCCTTACTTTCTGCTGGAGGTACTGAGAATAACTCACTCTTGAGCGCTCTACCATAACCAAAACACTTATACCTCTCACTAGGAAGCTCAGGAAATACCAATAAAGAGGATGCAGAAAGAATGCGGGATGCAGAAGATATGTGGCGGGTGAGGAGAGGTATGTGGGGGGCAGGCTGAAACATGCTACCATCTGGGAATGACAGTCTTTGCAATCATGAATCACTGCAGCTGCAGGTGTCTCTCACTGGTCTGCACCATCTACATGTGTCAGCATTCAGGGATGGTGGAAGGACTCATAAGTCCCTCTTCGGCCTGCTGGACTGGTGGCAACATATATATTTGGAGACAAGGAGTTGTTGTATTCCATTTTGCACTACGAGTGAGCACACCAGCTCCAATGGATAGTTTCGCATCTACAGTCACACAGGGAGCCCTAGTTAAACTCACAGGGTTACAAGGCAAAAAGGCACATGTGTGGGAAAGGGTAAGGTCAGGAAGGAGACTAGGGAGGGCAGGTACTCAGTATAATTAGGAGGCATTGAAAACATGGACGAAATTGTCAGAGAAGAAAACGGGCTAGAGTTTTAAGTGTGCTTTTTAAAAAAGACAAATCGGAGTAGAAACAGAACCAAGAAGACACACAGCGGAGAGAAGAAGCTGGGTGGTAGGGACAGGCTGGATGGTAGAGCAAAAAGGGGCAACCGATTTGGAAGAGCTGAAACAAGTGGACATGTGACGGCATCAGGGGCCAGGGAGGAACACTACTCAGTTCACTGGACAAGCACAGAAAGCTGGAGATGGGGTAGACATTCCTGAAGGAGGCGGGCTGGCTGGGGCGCTGTAAGTTGATCATCTAGGCAGCATGTCGGCCTCAGACCCAGCCCTGTCCAGATCAAAGGAACCCAGGGATTGTGCCAGGCATGAGGATGGCAGGCTAGTCTCACAAAGAGGTAAAAAGTTGGAGGCCCCAGAAACAATTGAAGATCAGGTTTCATAAATACGATGGAAAATAAGTAAATGCCAGGGCTGGAGAGATGGCTCAGCAGTTGAGAGCACTTAATACTCCTCCAGAGGACCTGGGTAAAATGCCCAGCATCCACATGGCAGCTCAGGACTGTCTGTAACTCCAAGATATGACCCCTTCACACAGACATACATGTGTGAAGTAGGCAAAACACCAATTCATATAAATAAAAATAAATTTAAAAAATAAGTAAATGTAGGCTTAGATTTTGAAAACCTACTTTATTTGGGGTTCTTAAACACTTCAACCTTAGTTCTAACCCATCAACCAGAGGAAAGGGAGAAAGAATGTTAATAGCACAAGGTTTTGTGGACCTGTTTAGAAGTAGTTCCCTGGGCCAATTCCACTCTGTGTTGTCAGAATACCAGCAGTCCAGTCCAATAGTCAACACCAAACAGCACAGAATCTGCAGAGGTGGCACAATCAAGCAGAAACCACAAGCCAAATCAGCACAAGTCTGTGGAAGCGGCCAGAATCAGCCAGGGTACCATAAAAAGTTCCCTGGAGCATTTCTCTCTGTGAACTGAAGACCAGCGAAGACCAGCGAAGACCAGCAAAGATCAAAGAAGTGTTGGCGTACAAACGCCAAAAGTCTGTCTCGCTGTCCAGGGTGAGTTTTTTGTTTTCATGCTCCCTCCCACCATTTTGCGCCCTCTCACGTGTCTGCTCCCAGCAAAACAACACATGCCCTCTCACAAGACTTCTTCCAGAAAACAGCCCATGCTCTATCATCACAAGACAGCTCTCAGCAAAACACCACATGACACTACTGAGTCTTCAAAGAAACCAGAAACTTCCGAGTCCAGTAAAATGCCGCAGAATAACTATAACGGATAACGACTATCTTGGTCCCTACCTACCCCAACTATCCCATCCTCCTTGTTCTTTTTTTTTTTTAATCTTTTTTTTTATTAATTTATTCATATTACATCTCGATTGTTAGCCCTTCCCCTGTTTCCTCCCATTCTTCCCTCCCTCCCATTTCTCCCCTTCTCCCTTCCCCTATGTCCGTGATCGAGGGAGACCTGCTCCCCCTATATATGCTCTCAGAATATCAAGTCTCTTCTTGGTAACTAGCTATCCTTCCTCTGAGTGCCACCAGGTCTCCCCATCTGGGGGACATGGTCAGAAAAGGGGCACCAGAGTTCGTGTGAGAGTCAGATCTCACTCTCCACTCAACAGTGGAGAGTATCGTGATCGTCGGCTAGGTCTTGGTAGGGGTTCGAAGCTTACTGCCTATATTCTCCTTGGCTGGTGCCTTAGTTTGAGGAGGACGCCAGGATCCAGATCTGCCTGTCATAAAGTTCTTCTTGTAGGTTTCCAGGACCCTGTGGGTCCTACTATTTCCTCTTTCTTCCATGCTACTCTTGCCTAAAGTCTCAATCGGATATCCTCTCCTCTGACCCACTTTCTTGGTAAGTAAAGATTTTCATGGTACGTATCCCTTGGACTAGTGTTTTGATATAAGTGAGTATATACCATTTGTCTCTTTTTGCTTCTGGGTGAACTCACTCATTATGATAACCACATGATCATCTCTTTAGATGCAGAAAAAGCATTTGACAAAATCCAACACCCATTTATGTTCAAAGTTTTGGAGAGATCGGGAATACAAGGCACTTATCTAAACATAATAAAGGCCATATACAGCAAACCAACAGCCAACGTTAAATTAAATGGAGAGATACTCAAGGAAATTCCTCTAAAATCGGGAACCAGACAAGGCTGCCCCTTGTCCCCTTATCTCTTCAATATAGTTCTTGAAGTTCTAGCTAGAGCAATAAGACAGCAAAAGGAGATCAAAGGGATCCAAATGGGAAAGGAAGAAGTCAAATTATCCTTATTTGCAGATGATATGATAGTGTATATAAGTGACCCGCAAAATTCCACCAGAGAACTCCTACAGCTGATAAACACCTTCAGCAAATTGGCAGGATACAAAATAAACTCAAAAAAGTCAGTAGCTTTTCTGTATACAAATGACAAACAGGCAGAGGAAGAAATTAGGAAAACTATTCCCTTCACGATAGCCACAAACAATATAAAATATCTAGGGAGTAACTCTAACCAAGCAAGTGAAGGACTTATTCGAAAAAAACTTCAAACCTCTGAAGAAAGAGATTGAAGATGACCTGTCCTAAGAACCAACTTAGTCTGAAAGAATTCAAAATACCCTTCTCTGAAAAACTTGACAAACAGAGGGCAAACTACCAATAGTTATTCACATATTTACTCACTAAAATTATCCAATAAAGGGCATAAATAAAATACAGTAAAATAAACTCCTCAGCTAGTTCACCACGGATCTGAGGCATTGTTATGATTCAGTTTAATTGAAGGACATATTTTAGGATGTATTCTGCTACTTTATATTGTCTATTTAAGGTGATATATATAATATACACAAATATATGTATGTGTAGCATACATGTGTGCATACATATACCAATATGGATGTATGTGTAGAAACATATACATATAGGCCTGATACATACACATAATACACACAAATACACACCACACACAGTACATATAATTTGAGGTTTGATATAGGTTCATGAATAGTAATTTGGAATGATTATTGCACATTTGATTGTATTGTTGTATAAATGTTTTGGCAGGTATAAAAAATTTAATTTTGCTCAGGGATGTGAACAGTAGAAAGTTCATTTTTTGTAAATACTATTCTGAATGAGGTTCAGAGCTGAACAACTTCAATAAATATATACTTCTTGAACAGCACACTTCGCTAAGTTTCAAAAATGTAATTCCAGAGGTCAGCCACTGCATATTTTTCAGTTAAGTAGACTGAATTCCTTGATGGCAGAGACAGTGGGATTCAAGAAGGAATCTATTACAGAAATTCTCTGGATTGCATGAGTGCATTTATATGGACACAATGAACAAAATAAATTTACTTACACAAAACATAAATTTTATCGGAAATACAAATCACATCTGTTAACAAGTGATCTGAATAAATCTTTCTTGTTAATGCACATGCCTTTTCTACAGTCAATTTAAAGATTCCCACAGTAGTTCAATGTAATTCATATCTCATATCACACTAAGAAATATTTGTGGTTTTCTGTCAACAACTTACAAATAATAAAAGAATAGGGAAATAAATAGTGGGTACTTAATTTTCCTATATCAAGGTACCCATCTAAGTTACTTTCAATTTTCTTTTGTACTGAGTAGTTTTGCAAGAGAGTGATAAGTAAATTACAGCCTTACAATAAAAAAAATAAGCTTTGAGGCATGAATCAATAAAGGTAAACACAAAGCCTTTTTGTTAAATGTGCAGTTTCCATCTTAGATTTTTTTATCTAAAAAAAAAATGCAGTCAACAGGGAGGAATCTGCCAAGACATTTCTAGCACTTGCCGATCAGTGGGAAACAGAGTCACGGTTATTGTCTGTGCAGCATAGCAGGGTTAGATATGCCGGAATGGTTGGAAAGACCCTGGACTTAGTGTGTGTGTCAGAGTGCTCCTGAAGATGTTCCAGATACCTCATCTAATCACTTGAGGGCCTAGATACAACAGCAACAGGAATGGCGACTTTGCTCGCTGAACTATAACAACCATCTTCTCAGACCCTCACACATCAGTACCTGGGCCTTTGCCTCAGAGAAAGACATACCATAAACCCCTGTGCCCATAGGAACTTCTGTCTTTCATCTCTGGTCCTCACCTCGCAAACAGCTCGTTGTGGAATTTCTTGTCCTTCATAATTTACGTGAGCTACCCTTTAAATCTTTCCGTATACTTGTATGAATTTTATTGTTTCCATTTCTGTGGCAAATCCTAACACAAGCTATCATTTCCTTCCAGGAAGTGGATGTGCTACCTCTTGCCTTCATTCTCAGCCATGTCTTCCTGAGAACTTGTGTCTAGGACGGAGCCACGGCACACAACAATTAGGCCATCGATTAAACCCATGACACTACATTCAGAAATCACGTCATTCGTTTAAAATATTCCTGGAAGTCAACTATACCGAAGGCCACTCTGCTGTAGCTTATAAAAATGCACACATTTGTTTGTGGTTTCTATAGAAAGATACCTATAGATTAGAACAGAGAATAAAAATGTGGCCAAAATGGCATGGATACGCGAAACTTAAGACCAGAGAAGTCTAAGTAACAAAGGATGTGGTGTGTCTGAACCTTAGGCAAGAGCACATGTGAACAGAGGGAAACAGAGGGAAATACATTCTGCAAAACCAGAGGATGAAGGAATCTGTGGGAGGGCAGGAAAGGAAAGGCTGGCGAAGGATGAGTTGGAGTGCTAAAAGACAGTGGGTTTTGTTATTTTATTTTAATTCATTTGTGTGTATGGCATGTTATCTGAAAAGGTATGAGAAAATCATTTTTAGTTGTCTTAATCAAATTATTATGTACGGTGATATTCATCGGTAAAGAAGCTCACACAGAACAGCAATTGTTGAGCATGTTCATGGCTCACGAGAACAACTCTTATTTGTTTTTTATGCTTTATCACAGATGGTTCCCAAACCACATAAAAACTTATGAAAGTTCCTCTTCACAATAATTATAAAAGTATTGCTAAGAATAAACTTAACCAAATAAGTGAGATTTCTACAATGAAAATTCAAATAATTGATGAAAACATTGAAGACCTGGAAACCGAAAATCAATCATATTGTTTATAAATTGCAAGAATTAATATAAAAACATACACATTACACAGTACAATTTATAGATTCAATATAACACCAACCACAATTCCAACAACATGCCAAAGAGCCCAGGGAATCCTGAAGAAAAGGAACAAAGCTAAAAGCAAAGCAATGCCCAATTCTGACGCATTTTGCAGAACTACAGTATCTATACCTAACATATGCCTGCTAAATAGACATGCGCCCTAACTACCACTGAACACAGGACCATATCTACAATTGGATGATTCTTAGCAGTAACCTGGAGAAGTCAGGAGCTCCACAGGGGACCACCAAAGCCTGCGGATCTGGACCCAGGCAGGGCCGGCACAAACTAATGTACCAATCAAGGGCAATGTATGCAGAGTACCGAGCCCCCCGTTCAGATATAGCTGATGCACAGCTCATTTTCCATGTGTGTGGGGGCAGTGAGAGGGAGCCTTAGACATGGACTCTGGTGCCTGTGATTTGATCACTGCCCCTTCCCAGGGAGGCCTCACGGCCACACAGAGGAAGAGGATGCAGGCTACCCTGTTGAGAGCTGATAGACTGTGATCAGACAGTGAGGGAGGTGCCCCCCACCCCCAGCTAGAAGTCTAGGAGAAGGGAATACCGTGAAAGACGGAGAGAGGGTGGTAACAAGAAGATAAGAGGAAGGGAACCACAATCAGGATGTAATGTAAATTATAATAAATAAATTAATAAAAAAACAGTAACACCACAAATACATGTTAAAGAAAGGGCAATCTCTTTCAAATTGACTATATGAAAACTGAATATTCATCTATAATACTTAAACTTAACCCCTATCATTAACTTTGTGCAAGAATACAGCAGTTAAAATCAGTCAACTACACAAGATCTTAAACTCTGGCCATAAAAGAAAAGATACGAAATTGAACTCAGGACCTCTGGAAGAGCAGTCAGTGCTCTTAACCTCCGAGCCATCTCTCCAGCTCAAATAATAAACAAATAAATATTTTTTAAAGGTAGGAAAACACTTTAAGATTCTGGCAAAAGCACAAGATTCAAAGGTAAAAACAGACAAATGAATGATATAAAACTGAAAATCTGCACAGCAAAGAAATCATTCAACAGGGTGAAGAGATAGCATTTCAGATTGGAAGAAAATACTTTCCAAATAGTCTTCTGAGAAAATGGGATACACATAGTCTATAAACTATTCAAAAATTAATATTAAAATAATCCAACATTTCCCCAGGTTTATTTATTATATTTGGGGTATTCATAGTCTATGAAATATTCAAAAATAATTATTAAGAGTAATGAAATATTTCCCCCAATTTATTTATCATATTTTAAACATATAGGTTTTTGTCTGCTTGTATGCATGCACACAGAATACAAATAATACCCACAACCATCAGAGGTGGGTGCTGCATCACTGGAACTGGGTTGCAGAATGGTTATGAATCATCCTGTGAGTGATAGGAACCAAACCTGTTCTTGACAACTAACCAATTTTTCTATCCCCAAGCAAAACAAAACAAACAATTCTTAAAAGAAGAAATGCAAATGGCCAACAACATGAAAAATCTCAATGCCATTATTGCTCATGAAAAATAAAACCCAAACTGCCATAAGACATCAACTAAATACAATTGTAATAATTCCTGCCAAAACACCCCACACAGGTAATAAATAATGGCTCATTTTCCCATGATTTGCAGGAAACAGAACTCTTCTGCACCCTCAGTGAGAATGCACATTACTACAAGCCCTATGAGGAACAGCGTGGGCATTCCTTCACTAGCTATAGATCAATCAAAGGACTGCTCCACATACCATATCCTACTTTGTATTTATATCTAAAATAAAATGAAATAAGCATACAAAAATGATACCTGAATGACCAGGCCCATTTGACACCATTCACAGTAATACAGGTTTAGAGTCACTCCAGTCAACTGATGAACGGGACAAGGGAATGAGGTGCAGATTATAATCCTCAACCAGGTATTATTTATCCATACACAGTGACATCTTGTCACCAACAGTTGACAATTAAATGGATGGACCTAGACCATGTTGTGTGAAATAAGGCAGACAAAGAAATGCATGTTCTACTTCACCCATGCAAAGATGAAATATAAACAAGACTCAGCTAGGACAACACAGTGATCAGGAGAGCCTTAAATGGCGTGGCTGGAGGATGGAGAGTACGAGGCTGGACTTGATCAGGACATACTTCATCAATATAGGGAAAGTTTGGACTGAAAACCATTAATACGTACAATCATTGCATATAAATCAAAGATTTAAACACTAAAGGCAGAGTTTTGAGGGAAGCATCATGCCTTCCTGTTCCCACTTGCTGCTGCTCATAGAGGGGCAGTGTCCTTCCGCCCTTGTGTATAGGATGAGGCTACAAAAAGGTGACCTTTTCCCACCTTAGCATTACTTTCCCTCTCTCCCTATATAGCTTCCTAATCTTGTCATTTGTTGTGGCAATCTTGCAAATATCTACATTCTATTTTATTCTGAAATATATATATATAAATAATAAAAATTAATATCTTTTGAAGATACATACAACAAAATGAAGATGCGAAGTAAAAACTTGAATTATGGCTATTTAATTGTATAAACTCATAACTAACACTGCTATTAAGGCACAGAACAAGTCTATTGTTCCAAAAAGTTCCTCTACTTCACCTATAATAAGTTTCTAAGCCCCGCAGGAAGCCTCTGTTCTTATTTCTACCATCTATATTAGTTATATCTCATCCAGAAATTCTCAAAAGTTTATGCATTTCCCCCAAAAACCCATGTCTTTTTTGTATCAATACATTATTTTCTCTATAGTGTCCTATAAGTGTAGTGTCCTATAATGTCTCTATAGTGTCCTATAGTATTGATATAGAAACTTGATCATCTATTCTTAGGGTGAAGATCTGTTTTTTTCTCAGTTTACAGTTAATATAATAATAGCTATTTTCTATGCCTCTGGATGAATATGATTAATTCAGTTTTTTGAACCTAGTTTCTTTACTTAAAATGAAAATATAATGATTTTAAATTCTATTTCTAAGTTAATTTCTAGCCCTAAAATCCATGCTATAAAATCTACACACAGGGGCTAGAGAGATGGCTCAGCGGTTAAGAGCACTGACTGCTCTTCCAGAAGTCCTGAGTTCAATTCCCAGCAACCACATGGTGGCTCACAACCACCTATAATGTGATCTAATGTGCACTGTATACATAATAAATAATAAATAAATCTTTAAAAAAATAAAATAAAATCTACACACGGGCTCTGTGTAAGTACAGCTTTCTATGTGGCTTGAATAAATACACTAACTTATCATAGGTCTCTGAATGTCTAATGCAATCAACCTACAATATATTCTCCCAGCCTTAAAATGCCTTTTATTATAAATAAGAATGGAATAAAATTATAATTTTAAGGATTTATATGTCAGTATTTTGCGATCCAAAAATAGTACTTTCACTATAATAAAATCGCATTTGGTCTGTTTTACACTAACTTGAGAAACATTAGATTAAAATATTATTTAATCTTTTGTTGATATGTGGACGGTTGATAATTCCCTACATTCATTTTTTAACCTTCTGACATTCCCCAACATGCCTGCATTATTCTTTCCTATTATTATCTCTTACGGATACTAAATCTACCTGTGATGTCCAAAATTACAATTTAGCAGTCACAAGGGAAAAAAAACCATCCCTTTAATGTTCCCAAAGGCAAGCCATATAGGTGCAGGAAAGTTAAAAACATTCATCTGTATAATGCCACCAAAGGATCTTCAAAATGCAACTCATGCTGCACTGTAATAAAAATGTCTGAGGAGAAGGAAAATTCTCAAGGATGGTGACATTAGAACAGGGAAAAACCCATCACACTTTCCCAGAGCCTAAGTGAAATAGACACTGTCCTGAGGTGTGGAGAGAAGGCAAGGAACCTTTAGTCTTCACAATAGGGTATCAACTGTGGCTTGAAATTAGAACCAACAAAGAAAACCCTCTCTGAACTAGAGTGCAGAGGCCCTGATGCCAGCTTCCAAAGCGCAGTGAAGTAAAAATACAGAACACAAACTGAGTCATTGACAGACACTGTTCACAAAAGGTACTCACTCGGGCTGAGAGAGATCAACAGTGGTAATGGAAACATAAAAACAGCCAAGCATAAAAAAGAGACGGAGGAGAGAAGAAGGCAGGCAAGTTTGGGGGATGCCTAAAGGTTAAAAAATAAATGAATGTGAGGAATGGTCATCTTTCCACAGCTAAACAAAGCATTAAATGACATTTCATCTAATGTTTCTTAAGTTACTGTAATACCCAGCCAATATGATTCTCATTATAGTGAAAGAACTACACAAGGTCTCAGAGTAGTTCCTAAATATAACCCTAGGCTACTTTAGATTCATTTAATTAAAAGGTTTCACTCTGCCCAAGCCATTAACATATAAAGGATAAAAGGACTTTACTAAATCTCCCTCACTAAAGTAAAGGTCCAAAATGTGTCGGGACTGTGGAGATGGGCTGGGTGTACCCAGCACCAGGGAAGAGGAGCTAGGAGGATCCAGGGGGTTATCAGCAATCCAGCACAGTCAGTGAGTGAGCTGCAGTTTTAGTGAGCTGCCCTGTCTGAAAACACAAGGTAGAAGAGTGACAGAAGACTTCTACCTCTTCCGGTTTCAGCATGTGTAGTCCCACACTCACCCATGTGTGCACACGTACAAAAAGCACATACCTATACAAACACAAAGCGTCAAACATAAGAAAAACGTGTGATGTCTACCCATGTTACGGTTTAAGCTATAAATTCATAATTTTGTGGATATCTTCTTAATATTACAGGAAAGAATTGCGATATCAGAATTTGCAAATAAAGGTAGTGAATAAGTCATGGGCCTAAAGTGGTAATTAACAGAGGCAGAACGTAGGAAAAGAAAGTACCGTAACATAGTCAACATCGGTGAATATAAATTTTTTATGTAACAATTTTAGCAGGGCCTAACTAGTAATTTCTGCTCACTTGGAAGACAAAAGCATGGAATTTCAGAGTTAACTTCCATTGTTTTTTTTTTTTTAAACATTATATCATTTAAAATGGAATGTAACAAAAGCAAGGTAATTCTTGGTCTAGATGATTATATTTTATCGCAAATAAAATAATGAATATAAACTGGGTATGGGCCTTTTATATGTATATTAATTGAAGCAGGAGACATGGTCAGTCATAGACGATGACTTCCAACCACTGACTCCAATAGGGAATGGAATGGAAAGTCTCTCTAATCAAAGGTGGAAGCTGCAATAGTCTTTCCCCTAAATAGCTACTATTTAGACTTTGGCCGCCAATATGGCAGCCAATGGCCAGAAGAGCCCACTGAGCACTTGAAAAGGACCAGCCGAGTGGAGGAGCTGAATTTGTAAATTTTACCGAGATGTGCTCTAAGCGGAATGTGTGTATTCAATTTTTAAGATAAGACAAAAGTAGTAAATATTACAGCAATGCTTTTCAATGTTGCTTATAAATTGAAATGGTGTTTATTACATTGGGCTCAAAACTACTATTAAAAATTATCTTGCCCACCTGGTGTTGTGTTGTGTTTTTGATGTTTCTACCAGAAACATTTATTTTCCAATGTTTTATTATGTTCATTCACTTGTGGGGAGAGGTGGCTTGCATGCCACAGCACACACGTGGAGCTCAGAGGATAACTTATGCACATGGGCTTCAGTTCTCTTCTTTTACCATGTGGGACTTGGGGATGGAACTCAGGTTATCAGGCCTGGTGCCATGTGAGTGTACTCTGAGCCATCTTGCCGGCCCTCACTACATGCAAGATTTAAATAACACATGTAGCTCACACCTATTTCTGTTGCATAGCCTTGGGTTTAGATACTTTAAACAAAACAGGGAATCTGGTGTGTTGGATCCTTTTAAGCTATTTACTTCACACTTTAAAATAAATTTTACAATTATGCCTATTTTGTTTTTATATTTTTATTTTTAAGATTAAAATATAATCACATTTATCCCACCCTTTCCTCTCTCCAAACTCTGCCACAAACCCATCCTTGCTCTCCTCCAAATGCATAGCTTCTGCCTCTATTAATTGTTTTTTTTTTTAACTATTTCTGAGATTTTAATTATTTAGAATACTCCTGGCTTAGACTTTACACAGCATAAAAGACAAAATTCAAAACATTCATCCAAGAAAAATATGTCTTTAAGGACAAGTTATAGGTTGTGAACTTGGATAAAAAAGATAGTTGATTATATTTTATTGCTTAAACTTACATATTATTATTAATTTTGGGGGGGAGTGTGTTGTTAGATATTGAAGTAGGAGTCTCAGGCTTGCTAAGCATATGCTCTACCAATGAGCCACACCTGCACCCTGATTCCTTTTAAAGTGAATCCAGGAAACGGCTGGCAATGTGGGGTAACAAGGTAGAGATTAGTGTTCCACACAGAAGACCAGTTACTATTCAGAGACTGAAAACAGATTAAATCTTGATAAAGTAACAGACTAAATTAGAGAGGATTTAATTTAAAATGGTCCAAATTTAATCAGGATTCCAGGCTGTAGTTAGAAAGACTTGATTGATTCAGATTTCCTGCAAAAGTATCTAAAAGAAATACATATACACTAAAATAGTTTTAGTTGATGAAATATTAGATACTGTTTAAATTAGTTATTTTACTATGCACACAATCATTTTTAAAGAATTTGCACAGGTTAATAACAGAGATGTTGATTTATGGTAGTTTTTTTTTTAAGTAAAGATAACCAAAACTAAACTCATTAAATTCTTAGGATGCATTTCACTTTCAGAAAACAAATTACATATTTAACTTTAACTCAGCTGAACAATACTGGAAGGAAAGCCACATTAATTTTAAAGCATTCACATAAAAATTTCATTAAAATCAGTTTACAGCCAGGCATGGTGCAGTGGGACACACTTTTAGTCCTAAGGTTGAGGAGGCAGAAGCAGGTGGATCTCTGCGACCTTTATTCCAGCTTGGTCTGCGCAGTGTGCTCCAGGACAGCCAGGCTAGATTGAGAAGTTGTCTAAATAAAAAAAAGCGTATTCTGGTATGTATTTTCTTCCACCTCATAGACACTGCTTCATTAAATAGGAATCTGTTTTTCTAATCACTCTAACGCAAGGATGCTCTATCAAGGGTGACTTAGAATCCTGGTTTTTTAATTTAATAGAATTACTTGAGTGAATAAATGAGGGCTGATAGAAAATTTTCCAAGTCTCTGCCAGCGTAAACCCCCCAATGTTTATTCTTTTTGTACAAGTGTAAAATATGCACATTTTTAAATCTGTTGAAAAAAATGCATTCATATTCATGTGAAAATTAAAATATTAGGCTAACTAATCCAAGGCATCTCTTTTCATATTTGTAATTCAGAAAAGACAAATAACGCTTTAAACCTTTTCCTTCATTTTCCTTAAATATCCACTTTATAGCTTTTTTTCTTTCTTACTATACTTCAACACATGCTGAGGCCATAGTCTCTAAACGATTCTCAAACTTCTAATATTTAACACCTTAAGAGTCATTCTGTACTGTGAAATTTACTGAACCAAAAGTTGTGGGGAAACAAGCTGCTAAATTCAAATGCAGCAGGACGTTCTGTCAATGGAGGAACGAGGACCCCAGAACTTCCCTTAGTGGTCAACTCTCAGTGAATCAAGATGCCAGCATCCCCAGGCAGCCTCAGTTTTGCTACTATTTAACTCAGTTTTCTTTGGCTATTCACTTCTTTTGTAGTTGTTGTTGTTTTGTTTGTTTGTCTGAATTTATTCACATTGCATCCCAATCTTAGCTCTCTCTCCTAGTCTCCTCAGGGTCCCACTCTCTCTGCCCTTCCCCCCTGTGCCCCTGCCCTAGTCCTCAATTAGGGGAACACTTCTCCCCTAATTACTGACCCCAGCCTACCAAGTCTCATCAGGACTACCTGCACCCTCTTCCTCTGTGGTCTGGTAAGGCACCCCACCAAGAGGGAGCAGGGTCCATGGACAGGGACAGGACGCTGCTTCCCTTACTAGGAGACCCATGTGGAGACTGAGCTGCCAATTGCCTACAGCTGAGCAGGAGCCTAGGTTCTTACAGAGTTCCTGTCCCCTCTGGGTCCTTCTATTCCCGCCCCCACCCCCAACTCTTCCTCTTATCCTTATAATCAGTCATTTTACAAAACTGATTTTAGTGTTTGTCTCTTCTGCTTTTCAAAACTTTTGTTTTCATTTAGAAAGAATGGCAGGCTACAATTTTTTTTTATTTCTGATCCCTGAGAATAAATATTTTTATATAAATTTTTACTTTAATTCCTTCCATACAAGCAGCAGAATAGTTGGAGCACTCATCACTTCTACATTTGTTTTGTGAGCACGCCACACATCTATGTCCACATTAGCTGAATTAATTCACATACATACCAACAGTAATAAGGTCCTTTTCTGCCCCACCCCACCCCCATCATCACTACGATTTGCCCCTGTTGTCTTCTTGAGGACTGGCATGAGAAAGAATCCTGGTGCACCTTCCGTTTGCATTTCTTTTATGACCAAGAATATCAAGATTTTTTTCTCACCTATTTATTAACCCTTTGTATTTCTTTGAAGACCTCTCTGTACAATTTATTTGTAAATCAATGGTTAGATTATTTATTATTATGTTTCATTCTTTGTGTTCTTTATGTATTCTGGACATTAATTCCTTGTCAATGACTAGCTGGGAAACATCTCACTTTGTAGGCTGATTCCTTTTACTATGGCACTCTCTTCCTCCACAGGCAGAAACATTACATTGATTCAACCCCATTTCTCAATTCTTGTTATTACGTCCTGAGCTGTCCAGGAAGTAGCTAATGAGCCCTATGCCAGGAAGGTTGCACACGTTTGCTTCAAGTGGATTCCAAGGTCCAGCCCTTACACTCAGGTCTCTGATGCATCCTGAGATGGTTTTGTAACAGGTGAGAAGTTTTGCTTCATGTTTCTTCATGTTGTTATGGAGTTTTCCCACCACCAACCTGTGTAGAATGACAGCTTCATGTCTAGGGTCACCTTGGTGCATGTGGTTTTTGGGGAGCCACTATTATGCTGTTTGGTATAATAAAGAATCAGTTTGAGCGGGACCCCTGGGCCCAAATCTGCCTATCATAATGTTCTTCTTGTAGGTTTCTAGGACCCTCTGGATCCTTCTACTTTGCTATTCTCCCATGCTTCTCTCATCTAGAGTCCCAATAGGATGTCCTCCCCTCTGTCTCAGTTTCCTGGTAAGTGAAGGCTTTCATGGGGCATGACCCTTGGGCTAGTATGCAGATATAAGTGAGTATATACCATTTGATTCTTTCTGCTTCTGGGTTAACGCACTCGTTATGATCATTTCCAGCCAAGGACAATACAGGCTGTAAACTTCAAACTCCTACCCAGATCTAGTCAATGCACAGGACATTCTCCACAGTTGAGTGGAGAGTGGGGTATGTCTTTCTTACGTACTCTGGTGCCTCACATTTGACCATGTCTCCTGGAGGGGGAGACCTGGTGGCACTCAGAGGAAGGATAGCAGTCTACCAAGAAGAGACTTGATACCCTATGAGCATATAAAGGGGGAGGAAATCCCCCTCTGGAACAGTCATAGGGGAGGGGAATAAGGGGAAATGGGAGGGAGGGAGGAATGGGAGGACACAAGGGATGGGATAACCATTGAGATGTAACAAGAATAAATTAATAAAAAATTTTTAAAAAGAATCAGTTATGATACCACCTCCAGCATTGCTCTCTTTTTACATGATCACTTTGGCTAATCGGGATATGCTGTGTTTCCATATGAATTTCGGGATGTTAAGAATCTATTGTATGAAGAATGTCACTGAAGTTTTGACGAATTTAACAGTCCCCAATATTGTCCTCCACTGACACAGTATTCACACTGTATGCAGCTGTAACATGCTACAATGCTACAGTAACATGCATTATCATTGTTGACATGTTTTCTGTAGGAAGATTATATGCACTTATTCTGTACTAATATTTACCCACCTTGATGATATGAAAAAAACCATGCGAGTTGGCAGAAGCTCTTCAAACATATTATGAGACTTGCTATGATGTCTTCTAGCACAGGTACTGTTCCAGATGGAGGCTATACTGCCATCCAAGGAACTTGAGATGGCTGGGTTGGGAGTATGGAATACACTTTTGTAGTTTACAACATTGTGGATCTGGAATTGACTTCAAACACATCTTAATGTAGTTTATTTCAAACTTATTGTATGTCTTCGTGTAGAAAAATAATCAGTGTTGTTTTACATAAACACAGGCATACGTACCGCATACTCAGAGACTGACATGCGTATGCATACATGCATCCTTCTCAGTGTCTCCGAAAGCTAAAGAAGGGTGATGTGGGCAGTTTGCACACATTAGCAGAGGCCATTGTAGCAAACACAGAATGCTTTTTGATGTGTTTAGTTCCTGTTGCCGTTGTTGTTTTCTCACAAACCCTTCCTTTCAGTTAAATAAAACAAATAACATGTGTTGTTTCAGATCCAATCGGTCATGTGCATTTTCCATCACTGAATATTTTTGGCTCCATATCCACCTTTGCCCCATTTCAGTTCCATTCCACTTACTTTTTAAAACCGAAAGAAAGCAGAAAACGCAGTGGATTTAGAGACAAGCTATACTGACCACGTCTGATTCCTATTTTAGGACTCATTTTCCCCAATCCCTACTAGACATGCATCGGTAAACGAGAGCAAACCTAATGGAGACAGAGAAACAAATTGTATCCATTATAGGAAAGTATTTTATTGCTTACCAACCAAATAAATTGCAAAATTGGTTTGCAAGGTCTATATGTAGTCCATTTCTGGATCATTGCCTTTTACAATGATAAATTTTCTATATTTGCCAAGGCAATAGCTTGTTAAAGTCCGTCTCCATGTAAAACTTCTGTATCCATTAGATGGCCTTATAACTTGTTTTTATTTCCTTAATTTTGTTGACTTCTACACACTCTTCCAAAGTTATTTTAGGCAAAGAATCAAGCATCTGTGAAAAGGCCTCTTAAATAGTGTTTACATAAATCATATGATTGCTAAAAATAAGAACCTACATGAAATAACTATTGGCAGATGTTTAATAAGTGATGATGTCCTTCCATTGAGAAAAACATCTAACCTAAGATAGTTCACATCTATGTTTTATATTCTACCAAGGAAAAGATAAATTAAAATTTCAAAGTCCGTTTATCTCATGTCTCCCCCATCATGGGGCTTAATGGACATTGTATCAACGGTAAAGACATCAGTTCCACAGACCACTCTATACAAGCTGCAGTGTTGGCAACTCAGTAGAATCAACCTCATTAGGTCTTTATAAGGAACAAAGGAAACACTGCACTGAGGACACATGGCAATTACAGGCGTTAGTGCCTCTGACTCCAGTGAAGAAATTGACTAGAATCCTTGCTTATCCTCCTTTCATAGGCAATTAATATTTTTTCCCAAGGAAAAACAATGTCAACACAGAAAATTGTTACTGACTCGGGTACAAACAGGTACATGGAAAGTAAGATGCCATTTAAGAACAGTTGTACCAGAGTGGGCGAGACCTTGCACTTGAACTTGAATTTCTCTTGTCTCACTGTTATCTCCCCTCTTTTGAACTTGCCTGAGCCTTTAACCTTCAACCCAATGCCAATAAAACAAATACCCAATGCTTCTCCAAGGACGAGATACTAGACAGAGTGTTTTCTGTCTGAAATATGAGCAATGGTTTCCAGTAATCTGGGCAATGCAGATCATCACTAGCATTTAGTCTGTCACAAGACGCTAAAGGGAGAAGCAGCAATCTATCTGAAGTTGATTTTAAAGATGTTCCCTATTAGGAGGTGGGAACAAAACATTGATGGAGAAGTTTTCTTTCTTGGTTTAGTCATCTACAAAATGGGCTAATAATGCTATGCTCTTTCATAGTTCATAGAGGAAAAGCACATAAGGCAGAGGTTCACCTGACTTTAGCCATCAATAAATATTATTGATGACATCCATATTATTAGTCCCATTAGCAACGTCATTGTTATCTGGAGAAGCTTGAAGAAATCATTAGTTCCTTGTTATTTCTGCTTTTATGACTAGCAATAGGATAGATATGTTCAGTTAGGTGAAACGTGGCAGAGGTACTAGGTGCTTCAAGGCAGAGAGGGGAGCCATTGGGGATAGGAGAAAGAGGAGAGAAAGGAAAAGAAAATGAAAGTGGTGCTGGGAGAACACAAGTTGGGTATACCCTCAGGAGACTGTATGAGATGCTGACTAGAACAACCTGAGGGAGACAGCAATGGAAGCTAGCTTTGAATCTGCGACTGTTTGGAACCTTCCCTGCTGACTGGCATACCCACAGGGACAACAACAAGACCTAATGAAGGCCGCGCCTCTGGAGACTGTAACTAGAAACAGCAGCCACAACATGGCTAGGTTAGAGGACCGTCAGGCTGCAAGGTCTGCAGCTCACCGTGAGGAGCTGTGACTCAGTCCTCTGAGAAGACTGTCTGCTTTGCATTCTCCTTTAACCGAGGAGGCATGGGCAGCACAAGACTGGCCATATTTTACTCTACTCTTCCCTGAGGGCAAACATCAATGTTTCAATCCTCACTCTCTTTTCTCTACAGATTTCTCAGGCTGTGGGGGCCAGGTACTTTTTTGATATATTATAGATGCTTTGGTGGTGTGAATAAAGATGGTCCCCGTTAGGTAACAGGAAGTGGTGCTATTATGAAAAAGCTATGGTCTTGTTGGAATACGTGTGGCTTGGTGGAAAGATCTGTGTGTCACTAGGATAGGTTTCAAATGCTCAGGCCAGGCACAGTGTCCCTCTCTCTTTCTGATGCCTGAGGATCAAGATACAGAACTCTCAGCTCTCTCTCCAGCATCATGTCTGCCTACACGTCACCACACTTCCTACCAGGATGATTATGGACTAAACCTCTGAACTTTAAGCCAGCTCCAGTTAAATGTTTTCCTTTGTAAGAGTTCTGTGATTACGGTGTCTCTTCACAGCAATAAAACCGTAACTAAGACAGATGCCAAGCATCTTGTAGGGAAAAAAACCAAACAAACAAAACCCTAAAGGACACTTTACGTCCTGTGACTCAGCAGGAATCCTATAAGTTAGCAAGAAACATACTGGAAGGTAAGCGGTCATCTGATAAAATATAATTAAGTCCTCAGATTTCAAGAATCCTTGTCAAACACCACATGTAAACTTCAAATGATGCTAAACAAACAAGTAGAAAGGATTATTAGATTTATCTTAAACCATATGATAACATTGCTGTGCAATGGGTCAGGCAAGTCCTATACATGGTATATAAAGCCGTATCTTACATTACTAAAATATTGTCCCACTCAGATGCTCTCATTTAATACACATGGTTGAGAAATACACTGTCATAATTATTTTTAAAAATTAAAGAACCAAGGTGTCTGCTACAAAAGTGTCTCTCACACACACACACACACACACACACACACACACACACACACACACACACACACGTATGTTTCCATCAGAATCTGCACGTATCAAATCCCAAGAACATGGTTGCATAAATAAGAGATGAACAGTGATAATACCAATTGATGTGACAACATGGATGGTGAAATTTCACAGGCCCTACTCCTAAAATGAACAGCTACAAGCCAGTAATGAATGT
Organism: Acomys russatus; assembly: GCF_903995435.1. Classification (NCBI taxonomy): domain Eukaryota; kingdom Metazoa; phylum Chordata; class Mammalia; order Rodentia; family Muridae; genus Acomys; species Acomys russatus. The sequence goes on along the minus strand of NC_067153.1, from coordinate 8,231,108 downwards.
AGAGAGATGGAGAATAAGTCTTTCGAAAGGTAAGCGCCCTAACTGGTTATCCAATGACAGGTGGTCAGTCCTAACAACATATACGTAAGAGCAATACTAAACATATTTACACATTTATTTGCATATAAGATAAAGAAACGGAATTTGAGGGAGAGTGGACCGGCACAGGAGAAGATGGAAGAAAGAAAAGTATAAATACAGACAAGAACATAATAAATCCTATAGAGCATAAAAATTAAAACTAAGGAAAGAAATGTTTAAAAGTATTTTTTAAAATACATCTGAAGCTGCAACTGATGTCATTTACTTTGAATTTAGCTTAGCTTAACAAAGTCTTTGCTTTGGTAGTTATTCCAGACTTGAACACTATCCTGCTTAGTAGTCTACTGTAAAATTCTCAATGTCCAGGAACGCCATCTGTTTGTAGGGCCACCTACAGAGGTTCCAGCCAGCTGCCTGGGCATTCTGCATGCATTTGAAAATGGCAATAGGGCAGTTCAACTAAAGGAACCAGCCCCCTTAAAGACCCCCATTAAGACCAAAGCATGTAAATTTTTAGAGGGTCCAGCTTGAACCAAGGACAGATGTCAGATCACTGTGTGTGTGGCAGGGACAAGAAAAACCTTAAAGAATCCAACTTGACTCAAGGTCTCAGTCTGTGCTCAGGGTCCAGCTGGACTCAAGGACAACCAGCTGTGTTTAAAATTTCCACTACCCCTCCCCAACTAAAAAAGTTCCTAAACACCCCCTGTGACTGCTTCAACCAATCTTTTCCATAGGTTAACTTGTCCGTCCACCCATTATCCAACCACCAAACGCCAAGACTTGTAACTCCCTGCTTGCAGCTTTTCTGTCCAAATGCCAACCAATCACATACTGTAAAACTCATTTCTTTGTCTAAAACCTATAAAAGGCCTGTGCCTCTGTTTCTCGGGGTCTGCAGCTTGAAAGATCTGGACAGACCCCATCGCGATGGCTCAATAAATTCCTATTCCTATGCATTTGCATCGACAATGGATTCTGTCTCTTAGTGGGGACTCTGAGAATAGACTAGAGATCTCTCTAGAGATCTCAGTCTTACACAACTTGCTGTTCATAGAAGAATTTAGGGAAGAGACAGATCCAGATGTACAAGACACTCCCCTGTATGTACGTAGAGCTTTTAGCACCTCCCATGAGAGAGGCTGGAACAGCTTAGGGGGCTCTGTTCCGTGACTACGAACAAAGTCTCAGCATAAATTATGAGTGTTAATTTTGTTTGCTCAACACTCACCTAAGGATGCAAGGCCAGCTTGTGCTGCTGCCTGTGTGTTTCCTCCTTTTTGTCTCTAAGAAGGCAGCTTGTGGTGCACTCACTCCCTTCACCTAACGCAGCGGAATATCGCGCTACTCACGTGACGTCAGTCACAACACTCTTCTTGGCCATCCTCTTTCTTTAGAAGTGGAATGGCTGAAACAGTGGATTACCTGAGAAAGAGAACCTATTCTTCCATTTATGATGGTACCCTGAGACCTTCTGGGAAATAGTGTTAACTTCATTCTTCTCACTGTGCTCAGAGACTATTCATAATGTGTCTTGAAAGTCTGTCTCCTGGTCACTAAAAGACAATATGCATCTCACTTCTGATTACAGCTTAGAAACCAGAGTCTATTTTTAGGGAAGTGATTATATTATAACGCTTCTTAACAGACAGTATCCATAAGAGCAAGCATTAGTCTTAAGATAAAATGGCTCTTAATAATAGCCTACATACTCCAGACGTCTCTTAGCCACAAACACAAATTTCATGTCTCTCTTCTAGAAGAAACAGTTGAAAGTTAAAAGTGAGCCACTAACATAAATTTGCCCCAGAAATTTCCACACAGACCCCTATATTTACAATTTCCTAAGGTCTCATTCTGTTCAGTTAACCAATGGTAGAAAACGTCAGAACTAAAGAGAAAGCACATTTGCTTTATTTTCATCACACTATACTGTCATAATTAGCACATTTCACTGTTGCTATTGTCAGTTGTTACCATGTTAATTTGCAAAGTGCACTTTTTCATACCTGTATGTATGTATGTGTATGTGTGTGTATATATACATATATATATATATATACATATATATATATATGTATGTGTGTATATATATATATATATATATATATATATATATATATATATATATATATATGCCAGGCCATGTGTAAGACAGTGTGCTGGAATCTCAGCACTAGGAGATTGAGGCAGGAGGATCATGAATTGGAAGAAGGGCTAGACTAAATAATTGAACCTTATCTTAGAAGACAGTAGGAGGAGGGTCCGGGGGAGAAGGAGAAAGAGGTGAGAAGGAGGGTGAGGAGGAGAGGGGGAAAGGAAGGGGGAGGGGAACCGAGAAGAGGAAAAAAAAAGGTCTGTATAATGTTTCAGACTGTAGGTTAGGCAGTATGTAGTTTCCAGCATCCACTGGAGGCCTTGGGATGCTTCACTGGCAGATGGGAGAGAGAGTACAGTATAATTCTTCTGCTTTCCATTGATTCTCCCTGGACTCTTGAAACACTCACTCATGATAATACTGTGTATCTTTCCTTCCCTGCTCAAAGGAAGTGCCTGTAAGAAGCAGATACTTAGGACACCAAATGGAATGAAGCCTTGGCAGGATTTTGCATCCAAAATGACTGACTCATATCTTCTATTCGCTGTCCAGATGAAATCAAAAGTGGCTTTTTATTGCTGAGTAACTAGAAGTATAAGATGAACACAATAATTTGTCCCTTATTATTTTACTGCTTGCCACTCTAATCTTGTTATTCAAGTTAGGAGTCATTATCAGACTTATAGCATCTTACTTGTTGAACAAAAGACCTAGAATGGCTCATGCTAAAAGCAAATGCATAACAAAGGAGCCTAGTGTATCCATGGATTTCAAACAGCAAGGCGGTAACTAGGTTGCAGCCAGCTAACGCTTATGTTTGTTTCCTTAATGCATGGCAACAATACCTTCTTTTGGATTCTGGTACCTGGAAAGGTAGATAGCTTTTGTTGAAGTGTTCTGTGCCACTTAAAAGAAAGTGCAATAGAAACTGTAAAAAGTGCTCCTATCCTTTGATCCCTCTTAAGACTCTTCCTAACTCAAAACAAATGTTTCTGCCTGCCAGAGTTAGGCCAGATGACATCTCCAGGCCTCTCCTTCCGGCTGCCACTTCAGCATAGGATAGGTTGCTTATGGACAGCATTCATGCTTCCTTTCAGTGTCAGAAACAAAAACCCAACTCAAATTAGCCAAAACAGAAGTGGAAACTAATGTGTGTATGAAGCCACAACGGTCAGACTTCAGACCAGCTCCACTGTGTGTAAGGCGGTCTATGGCTGAAGTATGTGTGTGTTTACTACTTCTGGTTTTCCTTGAACCAGTTTCACATTCACTGAGTTTCTTCCAGTTGATAACAAAGATGAGCAAGGCCTCTAGAAAGAATCCTGGCCCTGTTGAAAAACCCCCACGGCAAAGAGATCAACACTCCCAGTGGTTTGATGTCTCATCACTCTTCCTACTAGGTCCATAGGCACCTTTGAACAAGTCACATATAACCAGACAGTACAGTGACTGGTTAGGTTGCCTGTGCAGCCCTTGGTACCAGGAGCCAAGGGCTTAGGTCACCACACATCAACCAGAGGACTGGAAAGGTTGATTGTGGATCAAAGCTGTCCAGGAGAGAAGGTTACGTGGAGCAAAGACACGATCATGCCTATAGAGGTGCGTGAGCAGAAAAGGACCCCCTGGAGAGCTTGTTGACGTGCTGTTGGTAAAGATGCCAAGCACACAGACACGTACCTCTACAAATGCTTCAGTCACCCCTGAAGACCTTTATACGCCTGCCGTTTACTAGGCAGTTTACCTGGGTAAGAAAAAGACTGAAAGCTGTGTTAACCTCATGCACTTTAGAAACTGTATTTTGGGACCTCATAGACCCATGGTTGGCAACATTAAAAAGAAGGACACCTAGTAATGTCTAATGACTCAGAACACCTGAAAATATAAAGGAACTGCCTGTGAGACTAGTATAACAAGATTGGAGTTATTACTACATATAACACTACATATTTAATACTAGGAAAAAAAAGGAGAGATGGCAATACATTGGAGACACTATTTTATCTCTCACACACATATGTATACTAAATAAAGACTTCATTTTACAGTCTTACTTAAATTATCTAAAATTTTCAAAGATTTTTTTTTTTTTTCTTGCTTTAATTCAAAGTACTGCCTGAGGATGTCCTGACACAAGCCAGTGTTTGGATGACAGGCCGTGATCAAAGTTTTAGATGTACAAATTTTTATCAATTCAAATAGGCCTATTAACAACCCTAGTAAAGGCTTTGTGCTCAAGTCATTTTTGGTCAATTACAATAGTCCCACCAGCCTTTTAATTAAATCCACCTAAACAAATAAACTATAGCAACTAAAGTTAGTAGGCAAATACATGAATAACTTTAGTAGCTCTCTTTTTAGAAAACATCTGAAGTAAATGTCAGCAGATTTTGGGTCGGTTTGGTTTGGCTTGGCGTTTTAATAACGAGAACTTCTCAGACAAGACAAATGACAAAGGCAACTGGTTAGAACTCCCTTACACCAGAATCTTGAAGAAAAAGCAATGTAATGCTAGCTTTGAAGCCGGAAGTATCCTACCCAGAAGTCAGTGTGCACCTGTAAGAATGCACATGTATTGTGGGATATGTATCCGCAATGTTTAGAGATAACACCTTTTTCTTTAAACACATACTAGACATCCTGCCTTTTATAGTGCTAGCTATTGGGGAAAATAAATATAAGTACTTGTATGTCAATAAAGGAGAGTTAATAGAGTTGCTTTTTACTTCAAAGACCAAAACCCCTACCTTGTCTAGAAGATTCCATGCTACCTGACACTGGTTTACCCCACTTCCATTTGGTTTCAGCCTCATGCCTGTTCCGGCCACTCGGGATAGTTTTCATTTTCTTGATGGACCACACTAACTTACATGCCAAGAACACCCTTCCCCTCTGCCTCTGAACCCCAACCATTGCTGAACCTGCAGAGGCTTTCCTTTCTGCAGCCCAATTCTCAACCCCACATGCCTAGCCCTCACGGCATCAGTCAAGAAAAACAAGTAATGTCTCCCACACGTACCACCTACACAAGGTTGGAGCCATGAGCTTTGCCACGTATTATCTCAAAAATACCGGGTGCATGCCTAATATATACTCAAGTCTGGGATAATTGTTAGAAAGATGCTATGTATATTTGGTTATGCTGGACAGAGGGCTTAATAATATTCCGTGCAGTATAAGACTTCCGTCTCCTAGTAAATATATCTCTGCCAAAATGTATTTTGATTTGGCAGATTTCACTCTGGCCTGCGTTTCTGGAACACAACAAGATGGCCACAGTCAGAGCATATTTTAGCACTTCAGGAAATTCCTAGATAATTGTGAGGTTTAAAAGGCAGAACCACATCAATAATAAAAGTTAAATAAAAGCATGTTTTGAGTTAATAAGCAAGCCTTCTTAAAAGATTCCAAGAATAAAAGGAGCTATCTGGTGATGCTTAGAACATTTATCATTAAAATAGAGAAGGACGTGATTATGAATTTTTTTTTTTTTTTTTTTTTTTTTTTTTTTTTTGGTTTTTCGAGACAGGGTTTCTCTGTGTAGCCTTGACTGTCCTAGACTCACTTTGTAGTCCAGGCTAGCCTTGAACCTACAGCGATCTGCCTGCCTCTGCCTTCCGAGTGCTGGGATTAAAGGCGTGCGCCACCACGCCCGGCTCATGATTATGGATTTCAACCCATGGGAGATGCACCCTTCCCATTGTTCAGGGGCCTCGGGTAGTCCCCTGGACCACTATCTTTGCTGGCATTTAAGTCACTTGGATGATTCTTTGTGGCATGACACCCCTTAGAATCACTAAGTTAAAATGCAAAGACAAATAGGATAATAGAAATTGTGGCAAAGGGAAATGTGCTTAGTGAAGTCAAACCTAGCTTTTCAAATGTTCAAAGAAATAGAAATGTGATCTAAATCCTGGAGAAAAATATCCTTGATCTATGAGGTCCAGAATTCATGTCAGTCATTTAGAGAGTCCCAGGCATGCAAAGTTGAACCTACTAGACAAACCTTTGTCACCACTGTCTTACTTTACACCATGGGGTTCCAAAGTCTTGAGCCATCACTGTGGGATGGCAGGAAAGCCTTGCTCCACATAGGGAAGGTGATGTGTAGCTCCTATATATAAGTTCTAGCCTTAGCTGTGTGTATCCCACTGTAGGACAAGGTCTAGAGAGACCACAGATAATCTGTGGCAGCTCAGAACATGACCACTGTACTAGAAAGTGTTATGTGCCTTCTAGGAGCATTGTCTCCTACAGAGTGAAACAGGGACCCAGTGGGTCAGGCACATGGGTGACTTAAGTAACACACTCACGAGTTCTTTTGGAAGTTTAATTGGAAGTGTTGATCATGTCGGCCTTTATTTTCCTTTCATGTGAATTTACCACTGAAGCAAGGAGCTGCCTCTCACATCTCCTTGGTTTCCTGCCTCTGTTTTGAGGGCAGAGACACAAGGATGGCAAACAGCTAGACCTCCTTCATATCTGCCATGAAGTCCTACCTTTGCCAAGAGTTTCTTCATCTTTTCCTTCAAGCCAGCAGAGTTCAGCATAAGGATCCTTTGAGTGATGTCCTGTTTAACCATAATCTGTTTTCTATTTGATTCATTGGAGTACTTTCCAGATTATAACACCTCCTCTCTTCCTTGCCCTAAGCAACACGAGTCACTGCTTCAAAGCCTGTCTATCTGCAGACACTCTAACGCACCCATTATTGTCTTAGCAAAGCTATGCGTTTTCATCCAAGAAGTTGATGGAAAACTTAAAGGAAATTAATGCAGATTTTCCCGTTGAATTTCCCAAACTCAGTTAATTTTTCACCTCCATTAAGAGGAACACAAAGATGTATGAACTACGTTACAAAAAGCAAAACATAAGACAGAAACCTCCCAGTGCTCAGTGACACACATGCTGAGGACCTCTGAGGACCCTATCAGTGGAAAACAGAACATGGTGTACTCCACACGCACCATGTCATCGGATTTGGCTGTTACTATCCTACTTTTAACTTTTCCACTGGCCTTTTCTTGAATGAGACAGAGGATTTTCAAAAATACCAATAGGATGCATTACAAATAGTTCTGTATAGATAAGCTTTGAGATAACCATTCAGTAAAAACAAAAGCATTCTTTCCCAGTTAGAAATTAATTTCTAATTTCACATAACGAAAAACTAGATCCTCATCATTTAAATGGTCTCTTCCTCTCTCTGTTGTACAGTTCCCAATAGGATTTGTAACTTAAAAATATTAAGCTGGCGTGGTGGCGCACGCCTTTAATCCCAGCATTTGGGAGGCAGAGGCAGGTGAGTTGCTGTGAGTTCGAGGTCAGCCTGGTCTACAAAAGTGAGTCCAGGATAACCAGGATTGTTACACACACACACACACAAATAAGAAAAGAAATAAAAATATTAAAGAACGTTCTTCAAAGAGCATCACGTTAAATCTCACTTTAATGATACATCAGTTATATAAAAAAGGAGCCTTGAGCTCCTTAACAATTTAAGATACCAAATGATAAAACAGGTAATAAATGCATTGTTGATTTTTGTAGTTTTCCAATTTAAAAATATGTATTTGCTAAGTCACTTTTGCAGTGCAAGAGAGTCAACATGGGTCCTTCATTGGTGCGAACATCACCACAACACTGAGCTACGTGCCTAGCCTGAACTGATTGTTAAATATCTTGCCCATCAGTGTTGGAAACTCTGTTGGAAAAGAAATGCAACTAATACAATGATATACCGCAAGGAGACCACATTTATAGTGGCCTCAATGCTAACTTTAACAATGCAAAGAAATGCGATTTTACCATTCCATTTGGAAATACATGAAAATAAGGCAGCTACATTTATTTACATGACTAAGTCATTTGGATAAATAAAACTTGTTTTACTTGAAGCCACTTATCATGGTCAACATCCTTCTGCTAAATGTATTATGGGTACTTGTGACATCCTGTCAATGTGATTTATAAAAATAGATGGGAAGAAAATGCTTTAGTCCATTAATATATTAATTCAAAATATTATGCCACATTTTATCTTAGAAAACAGCTGCAACTCACAGTCTCTCTCTCTCTCTCTCTCTCTCTCTCTCTCTCTCTCTCTCTCTCTCTTTACAAAACAATCTCACTAGGAAATTATTTTTTTAAATATATGACGACCTAAGAAACTAACCTTAGAGGTACATTTAGTGATTTGTACATGCTTGTGCACACTCAAAAGTATTCAGTGCATATATTATGATGGCATTATGTTTACTGCAATGAAAACATAGTGACTGGCACATAGACGCAGGTTGGTCCAGGACTTAGGGATGATAAATTATGTTAGCTCATGGCTTTCATAATGACTTCAGCCCCTGACTTTTGTCAGCAAACAGTGGAGTGACGCTATCAAGTATCTCATGAAACAAAGGGATTAGCCTATTCAATGGACACATATTTATTTAGTACAGTGCCTACCCACACAGTCTAGTGTTGTCTACTGAAAGGAGAGAACTTGCATGCACTCTTTCCATTCATCTTGAAACTCCAGAGCACGCACTAGAAACACACCATCACTAATTATGCAGGACTTGCTAGAGTTTAACATAGCTAAATCCTCTAAAATATAGCAGAGCTTGCTATATTTTAATTATGACCCAGGAAATGAATGCATAACTCCAGTAGGATAGCTCTAACAAATATATCTGCATTTTTCCTTTTTACATATACATTTATATAATTATACATATATACAATAAATTACCTGCAGCAAGAAGAGCCATGAAACAACCAGGAACTATAAAAGTGTTACATTCTTAGTGTTTTTGCTATTTGTAGCTGGCAACATTGAAGAGATGATCTTTCCTATCTTGATGAGTCTAAAATTCTGAATGTAAATCAATATCTATCATATCTCATTTATATTAACTTAAAACATCTACCTAGACCTAAAAACATCTTAATCCCTAAACGACTAGGCTTAATTGTAAAACTACACTATCTGGTCTTCAACCCCATCAGAGACTTGAGAAGGAATAAAATTAATTTTCTGAGTAAACAGGAAGTGCAGGTTAACAGCTTCCAAAGTGAAAAAAAAAATGACAGAGTCAGTTTACTGCCTGAACAGTCACCCAAAACTCTCTATAACGTTGGGGCATCATCTTCAGCCTTCTGGCCCAGTATATCTGACAGACATATTTGTGAGGCAGGAACTATTGAGGACTTGCTTACCCTATCTTGGCAGAGTTTGGTCATCAACTCTGCTTGCATCAAAACTTGCCCATTTTTAGGCAGAATTCTGTCTGTGGCAGAAACGAGGACATTTTGCCCAGTGGCTGGTTTGCCACATTTGAAGCCATCTCCATAAGGTGGTTCATTAATTTTCATGATCTTCTTTGAGGGAGGCTGGGTGTTGCAAGGAGCTATGTTGTCCAAGAGTCTTTAAACTAATAAAAGCATCTTTAAATGCCATATTCTGTAGGCCTCTGAGGTTTTTGAAGACCTCATCTAACCATTTTAAAATCTGCCTTTTTAAAACTTGAAATTCATCACAAATGCATGGTGCAATAACACTGAACCAATTTTAAAGCATATAATTATGATGCTAGAACTATCAATAAGAGCCAGCTTTGAAATTCCAAAAAAAAAAAAGTCCTAATTAAATAGTATCCATAGCTGCACATTTGTTTTGAGATATCAGTACCTAAAGCACTATATTCATGGCAAGTAAGATAAAGCAAGACCATCTTCTTTCACACTGTAAGCAAGTCCACAGAATGAAAAATATAATTTCTCACTTAAAGGTGAGTATAAAGTCATGCAGTATAAAACTAACGTGAAGTCACAAACTGGTAAGGACTGCCAGGCTCATCTGCAATGCTCATGACCAGCCTCAGCCTCTGAGCCTCTTTCTTTGGGAATGGGCGGGTAGTGTTCTGGCTCATCTATAAATCTGCTCACAACTCAGTTATTCAAATCAAAGTCCCTGAAATCAGACTGCACAATGCAGAATGCTGAGTTCTGTGGCTTTTTTAGCTAGTGATGGTCCAAACAAATGTCAAGGGCATAAAATGTCCTTGAATAAAACAGGCTGTTGTCAACAACAACCACTGAGCTCTCGGTGATAAATAGCACAGGCCTTTTCATCTTCTTTAAGATGCCAGAGAAACTCTAAATCACAAACATAGTCTGAGAGCATACAACACCCCATGCGGAATATTCTGAAGACAGGAAAGACACATCATCTTGAAGGGTGAAAGCCTTGGGAGGTGTGTCTGTCTCCTTGTTTCTTGTAATGAGCAAGCACTTAAAAACGCAAAGATATTCCCCCAATTAACACTTCATTTTCCATAAGTTACTATCCATGAGTCTTAGCACTTATAAACTCAAGTGGATCATAAAACAGAAACTCTCTTTGACTGTACTACAGCACTGATTTCAAAATCTCGTTATTGACGTTATTGAATTCACCAAGGACAACACACACACAATTTGAATAAATCCTCACTTCTCATACTACCCCTTTCCCAGCTGGGATAGTGATGGACATGCCAGCAGGCAGCACATTTGCCTCCACAAGAAAAGAGTTGTCATCTTATCTCACTGTCTCTCTCAAAAACTGCATCCTGATATACTCTGATGATCTTAAATGTAGCGATTATCTACAGTTTATTCTCAAAATAGAAGGGAAAAAAGTGCTGAGTTTTCAGACATTTTGGTAATCCCAACAGTTCAACACAATGCCGTGTGCTTTAAAATGTGTGTTTCAAAACTTTTACTGCAAGCATCACAGGATCAAACAAAAACGCTAGGAAACTCTGCTTCATTCTAACAGATGCTACCTGCTATGCTATGGTTGTAAGAACTGGAAACAGACAGCCACGGTCCAGTCAACAAGTATCTGCACAGAAAAACCATCTCTCCTCACTCAGATGACAAACAAAATCAATAACCACTTCCCATAGAAAGGAAAAGGCAAAGGAGTAGTGACCCCTTTCAACTCAGATCTCACTCTCTGCAGCTGACTCTTTTACACCACAAAAAAGCTACCCAGTCCTTCGCCTTAATGGTTTCTTTAGCTTGCTGCATTTCAGAAACTCTTCAGAAGTCTCTTAAAGAATCATTACATAAGTCTACAACTGCCCAAACTTTTAAAATGAATATTCAATTCTTGTTTCTTTCCATAAATACAATTTGTGACATGTATAAAAGTATTACCCTAAACAGATGTGCTTTTAAAAACTGGAAATAATGCTCTCAAGGCAGAGGTTATTACAAATCCAAAGACCTCAAATCATAGACAGGGTCTACTGCCCTCAGATCTCAAGTGCAAGTTATATTAATGCATATGATTGTCACTGGTTCATATTTTACCTACCATATTTTCCTATCATCAAATGATAGGGCTCTTCCATGAGCCTGGTGCTGCCCGCTGGTTTTGTTTTCCTCGGCTATTTCTCTTGGGAAAGAAATGCCATTTCCAAAGTCAAGATCATACAACTCCTCAACTGAAACCAGTAGCAACACCAGCACAGGAAGCAAGGCTGGCTTCATGGAAACTCAGGGCTTTCCCCACAACCATTTTCCAAGACCAGGACAGAAGGGAGAGCTATTTGTATACACAGGAGAAAAGGAGGGGCTACCAAGGACTCCATGGACTTGGTAGGTGCATAAAGTCTCTGCTATGCAGGAATCCCTCAGGGATATTAATGGCCAAAAGTGCAGGGCACAGCTATTAGAACAAGAGAGCGAGTGAGCGAGCGAGGAAGCAGCTCTAATGACGATCCCTTCAGAACAAATCTGAAAGGAACCAAGAGATGATAAACAGAGTGGGGAGAGTGAAGCCAGGGGAGCAATAGAAGCCCTGAGCCAGCCTGAGCTTTCTGTGACAACGGCAAAGCCCTTACCTGTTGACTGCTCTCAGGTCCTGCATGCAGTCTATGAGAGACAGCATCAGATCTCATTTCACTAATGAGGGCAAGCTACTGCTCCTCTCTTCTAGGCAGTGCATGGTGCTCCTAACTAGAAAAGCCTGTGGTCCCTCATTACTCATCATTCTGTGGATTTAATATGGAATCTAAATACAGAAAAAGTATCTGGGGCCCCTATCTTTCCTGTGTAGATAGCTGAACACTAAGGTTTCTCTCTGGAATATTTCGTGAGACTTCATCTAACATTTTTCCTCTCTGATTCTGTTCAATTGCTGAGTAAAGAAAGGCTTTACTGATTGTAACCGTAAGTTAATTTCAATCTACAAATCAACGTTTTCCTTTTTAAAAAACCAAGAGGGAACACAGTGAAGGATACTGCGCCACAATTCTGTTGTCAAAACAATTGTTCACTCAGTTCACGTGGCAAACACATAGAACCAGTCTTTGAGCAATCCCTAGTTTAAATTTTTATTATTGTTTTTTTATTTTAAAGATTCGCTTATTTTTATTTTCTGTGCTTGAGTAATTTGCACGCCAGTATGTGTACTATGTGTAGGCTTGGTGCCAATGGTGGCCACTAGAGGGCATCAGAACCTCTGGGGTTGGAGTAACACAGGTGATGAGTCCAGGGGAGTACTGAGACACAAGCCCATTTTCTCTGTAAGAGTAACAGCATGCTCTTAACCTCTGAGCCATCTTTCCAATCCTACACAACTTCACCAAAAGGCTGAAATGAACGTCTATTAATAAGTAGGTTTCATTTTCTTAAAACAAATGTTTGGGGGCATGATACTGTTTTGCAATAAAATCTCTGAAAATTAACATTTGTTACTGAGACGCACTTCTGGAAACAATGTCTAAGTCCATTTTTAAAAGCATTTACTTGTTTGTGTGTGGGCACATGCCATGACACAGATGTGTTGGTGGACAGAGGTCAATTTTCAGGAGTCAGTTTTTAAAAGGACTATTCATAATCGTAGGAATGCCGAAAGCCATGGTTTCTAAGCTATACTGGCATCAGGGCCACGCAGCTGTGGAGACTGTCTAAATTCATCATCAAATGCTAATAGCAATCAGTGCTGTAACCTGTGAAATGCTTCTAACAGGCTTTCCCAAAGTTGATAAAAAAAAAAAAAAAAAAAAAAAGACCAGAATGTCTCCACACATTGCTAGGGTGCCTCAGGTGGAATGCCCTCATGCGAGAAACAGCCCTTAAACCTTATCAATCATATCCGTTCTTTGGGGGGAGACAAAGTGATTTCTCTCCTACTTTGACTGACATTTCTTTTATTCTCATGGAGACATCGTACCATTCATTTTATTTTTTTTAAATGCCTTTACCTCAGGGCAGCAGATCTCACTGACTGTTTGCTGAAGCTTAGCTAGGCTTAGGAAGAGATCCTCCAGTAGAATTGTCAAGCTAGGCCTCTACTTCAGAACTCTAGATGTGAGAAAATAGCCGAAGGGCACATAAAACCCTTTGTATTTAAAAGGCGAGATGTGGGGAGGAAGGATCTTTTCATTTCACATGAAATTTAGCAATAAATAAATAAAGCCTTTGCCTCTACACACTCAGAGGATCTTCGGACTTCTGCCTCTGTTTCTCTCCAACACCTATGCCGAATCCTCCCTCCCTCCTCCTCCAATGCCCCCTCCTCCCATCAAGTCAACAACGGCAAACATACAGTCACATTTTATTAGAACTGTGTTCTGAAGAGAAAAAAATAATCACTCTCTAGCAGACTCATTTGTTTTACTTTCATATGCTCTGTACAATCAACTAAAAACCACACTAACAGAAGCAGATGATGAGAGGGGAAAATAAGACGAAGAAAGAAAGCAAAACCCATTTTACTCAAATTTCCCACTTTCCAGATCTCTAGAAAAAAATAAACATATTTTCAAACAGCGACTCCAAATCTGGGCCAACCAATGAAGTAAAAGGGCACACTCTGGCCACTAGAAGAGCACTATCTTCTTTGTGATGTCACCCAATAGGTCAGGCAAGACTGTGCAAATAAACAAACCAAGGAAACCCGCCCTCTCCCCCCCCCACCCACCGCCACCCCGCAAAAAAACAAAAAGCAAATCCCATGCCACTCCTCCATACTCTGAGTTCTGGCTTCTCTTCATCTGAACAGGCCCCCACTCCCGCCCCCACTGCAGTTCGATGTGACAAACATTATCAGTCATGACATAGCATCTCAAAGCCCCATCCTCCAAAGCAGCATCCTGGGGCCACTATGAGCCCTGGGGCCTCCCTCCTTTCAAGCCACAGACAGCCCAGGTTTCCAGCACTGTCTTTGGCTTCCCTTCCTACTCTAGCATTGTAGCGCTACAACCTTCCCACAGACAAAACATGCTGAGCAAGATAGAGCTACCATCTCTCTCTTCATCTCTATTTCTTATCCTGGAACCTGCCAATCCTCCTGGGTTCGTTTAGCTGAAAGGTACAGTCTTTGCCAGTCAAACGGGCCTTATTTTACTTTTTATTTATTTATTTATTTTTTTGCAATGAGATTTTGGATTGTTTATTGATCTAACCTAGTCTTTTCTCTCTTAAGCAATTTATTTACAAGCCTGCAACCGAAAGGAGGTCCCCTTTCAAAAGTAGGTAAGTAATGGTCACTGTTCTCAACCCCACTCACTGCCCCTCCCAGGCCATTTGAAGCTACCTGATTACCGAGTCGGTGGATATCATTATCATCATCGTCGTCGTCAAAGGGAGACCCATGGACCTCCCGGAGAAGGCCTCATGACCTAAGTGGCCCTCTGACAGAAGGGATCCCTAGGCTTCCTTCCCTGAGTAAGTAAGTGATGGAAGCAACCCTGCCTGAGACTCGTCCTCCCTACACAGACATCAGGAAAGACAAGCAGCATCAGGTTTCCAATAAAAGGTAACCAGAAAGAGGTTATGGAAGCACATCATTGGCCCAGGAAAGAACGTAACCTACAAAGGGAGCAGAACAGACACGGGGACGCACGTCCCTTCCTGGGCTACCTCTGGAGTGCTGGATCTCCCAGTCATAGAGACAGACTGCAGCAACACAGAAGACCCCCGGCTGGCAGCATGCACCTGCAAGTGCAAGCATGTACACCCCTTGCTGCGTGTTGCATGCTGCAGACTTCTTCCTGACTTCCTAGCCCCAAACACACATTTCCCCCACCCCGTATGAGACTAGGATTCTCATGGCCTAAAACACACACCACTCCCCCTCTGTGTAATGTACAAATCCAGACCCACATTGCTTACGAGGAGCCCGGATTCATATTTCCATAAGCGAAGCACTAGCGGCTCCCCTCAAGTGACTACCTTCCCCAGCCCTTCACCTCTGTCCACATCTAGCAGGGAGACTAGGGGCCTCCCAACCCGGTAGGAGATGGAGGAGGAACTGGGACTGCAAAGGAACCTCAGAGATCTGCTTCTAAAGGGTAGCCTGAAACTCTGCCCAGGTTTGCAGACCCACCAGTAGAGCCCTTCATAGGCATGAACCCTGCCCCACTCCCTGCTTTCGCATTCCCCCAAATCCCTCATCCTCTTTCCAGCCTCTCCTTCCCAGCCACTTTCTGCACCCCCTGGCTCTCAACATGTTGCCTCACACACTCTCTGGAGAGTCTTGTATTAAACCTGCCTCTCTCCATCATATCTACCTAAGCTTGTTCTGATTCCCCCAAATAAACCAAGTCTACCCGCCCAACAAGCGTCCACTGACCCTTCCACCAGCGTCCTTTGCTCTCCTACAAATCCGCTTTTCACACGCCCCACTTTCCGTCTATCTTCCCTTCTGTCACCCTAGTTCAGGACACACTGGCCTTTGATTCTGCTCTCTGCCCCTCTCTTCCTCCTAGGGGCACCCACTTTCCCTTTTTGGCTGTTCCCAGGCAGGTTCCTGCGCTCCAAACCTTCCCTTTCCCACCAGGCACTGGCCGGCTCCTGGCCTGCCGGGTCGCTCCCTCACTCTCGGTCCTTCCTTCCCTAGTGCCCCCCACCTGACCCTTGAGCCAGTCCTGCCCTCCCAGCCTCCTCCTCATCGCCTTTGCAGGAGCATCCATGAAACCAGGCGCTCTCAGCATGTCCAGCAGTTGGGAGAAACGCGGAGAACAGGGGGGCAGAAGGCTGCCCGCTCTCCGGGTGTCCAGGCGCTCCACCCGCCCGCCAGTCAGGGTTCCCCGGATGCCTAGCCCTCTCCCCGGCGCCCAGCAGCCGCACAAACTTACTTGCGGGTCGGCGGGAGGGGGCTGCGGCGAGCAGTGCGAGCCCCGCAGCGGCGAGTGCGCCCCTCTCGGCTGGGCCGGGCGGCGCTGGCACTGCGCTCCCGCGGCCGCGCGCGGACTGCGCTCAGCTTGACGCAGCCCGGCTCTTCCCCCGCCGCTGCCGGGGCCGCTGAGCGCTAGCAGACATGCTCAGTTTCCGGACCTGCCCGCGTGGAAGCTACCAAGAGCCATCCGCGGAGGGGGAGGCGGCGCCGAGCTGCAGAGCGGCGGCCGCGAGCTGGAGGCGACCACGCCAGCGGCCCCGGGAAGAGGGGGGCGAAGCGCTGCTAAAAATAGCTCCTGCGGAAGGAAGCCACCCGCTGCCAGCGCACCCCCTCGGCGCGCGTCCCTGCAGCAGGTTCTCGGGCTCAGGGAGCTGACGTCCAGCTGGACCCTAGCCCTGGGAAACCGTGCCCCAAGAACAGACACCTGCCAGGGTAGCCAGGGCAGAGTCCCAGCCCCAAGCTGCCGGGCATGGCACCCCCTCACCCTGCCCACCTGCCATGGAGCTGCCCAGGAGCCCTAGCTTCTGGGTCTAGACAGAGACTCTGAGGAAAGCTGGTCTAAAATTGTGGGAAAGCCCTCTGTTACTGTCTTACCAAGAGGAGGGAAAACTTTTTTTCAGGTTTATGTTGTTTGGATTGGGTCGAAAAAAAAAAAAAAAAAAAAAAAAAACGAGGGAAGGCGGGAAAATTACAAAGACCTGGCCAAGGGGTGGCATGGGGCAGCGGGTTGAAAGGGGCGGGGGTGGGGGGGAGGCTCTAGAAAGATCTCCTAAAATGCAAGAGTTGGCTCAGCTTTTCTATTTCCGCAGGATTTTACATAATTGGTTGACACTCACCCTGACCTTGGAGGCACTGTTCCTGTTGCCTGAAGCTGTAATCTATTTTCCCAGACTGCTTGCTGCCTTTTGCTTGCACCGCTCCTGCCTTTCCAACTCTGCCTGAGAAATGCGAGAAAGCGGTGGGGGCGTGGAGGATGGGGGCGGGGGTGGGCAAAGTAAAGCTGGCTAGGCTGGACTCCAGGCCTCCTATCATCTTGAATGAAGTCTGCCCCTTCCCCAGGACATGGCCCAGGTTTTCTAAGCATCAATCAGGCAGGCAAATCAGTCCAAGAGCCTCTCAAAACCACCTGGCTTGAGAATGAACCATTTCCCTTTATTGGTCGCCGCTATATCCCACTTCTGCTTCTTACAATTATTGTATCTTTTCCCCTTTCTTTTAAAGTGATCCATCTATCTCCCTGTAAAACGAAAGCCTAAGAGGGAGAAAGGGCTATTTATATGGAGAAAAGGACTGGTGGGAAAGGAGATAATTCGAAGTAATGTACAATGATGCGCATGCAAGTCATAATAAAACGCATTGTTTTTGGTAAATCTAAAACATTAATAAAAATTTAAATTATAAGAATGAAATGCTCGGATATCTCCTGGGTCAACTTGTAGTTTTAGCTTTTTCTCTCACAGTCACCAAATTAGATCTGTCTCTTGGGAATCTGTTTGGCAGAGGGGGACATTGAAGCCTGGAGAGAGAACTCTTGCCTGAAATAACACCTAGTTACACCCAGAAGCTGCTGGACCAGAAATTACCCAAGTTTAAATAGAATCTGTTATTTCCCGGAATCAATAGCTGCTCTTGGCCTAAGGGATCAGAAAACTTGGGAGCTGTATTCAGTGCGTCCGATGGTGGACTTTGTGATTCTGTTTTCTCTGCTTTGAGGAAGGAGACCCAGAGCCTTGATTTTGCATTTTCTTGAAAGTGGACTGTCTCATCCCTGTCCTTTAAGCTTGCCTTGAACATAACTTCATGGCCTAAGATGATGAGTGCTATGAATACAGGCTTATGCCACCATGCCTAGTTTATGTGGCACTAGAGATCTAGGGCTTAGCCATGCTAAGCAAGCCTTCTACAAACGAAGCTACATTCCCATGCCTAGAATGATTTAAATAATTAGTGCTTGTTTTTTGTGGGGAGCCAAGACCATAGCCGGCAAGCATCTCGGACCTTGGCATAATACATCGAGTGGACCTGGGCCAGGCTGCCTTGTGGCCTCTTTCCCTCCTTGCCTCAGGGTACATTCCAGAAGGCTGCCTTGTAAGTCTTCTCCTCCCTCAAGGTAACTTTCCAGCTGTTCTCAGTATTCCCGGAACTACAGAGGCCTTCAGAGGACGAACAAAACAAAGTCTATAGATAACACCTGTGGTTCCAGATGCCTAACAATTCCACCCAGCCCCAGAACCACAGGGCCCCTCGCCCTACGAAACTTCCTGATTTCCTGATATCTTGAGAAAATCGCCTACCCGGATTACCCGACTCAGCCTCCTGCTTCAATGGTATATAGTTGCCTGTGAGAAAATAAAATTTTGTCAGCTTGATCAGACTCCTTGACTTGTCCATTTTTTGCGTCTCTTGTCCCTGGTTCTCTCCCTCGGGGTCCGAGGGTCCCAGTTGATTGTCCTGGGGGTCCAGACAGTTTTTTTTTTTTTCTTTTCTTGACTTCCATAAAAGTATTAAGTCTCACAGGACTTATACCCTTTAGTCATTGTTAGGAGTAAATGAATACAGTGTAATAATTATTTCATTTAAATAGCATTTTGTAGTTATATAAAAAAAACTTTCAGCTATACATGGTGCTACCTACCTATAATCCCTGCACTAAAGAGGCTGAGGCAGAAGGGTGTGAGATGTGCCTGGGCTACCCAGCAAAATTCACTGTATTGAAGACAAAAGGCACAGTCACTGAATCTAGAATATTTTCTCTTCCTTCCTACGAGGGCTTCTGGGAACTCCTCTCTTGGCTTCTGCCACATTGCCTCTCCGTTCTCAGTCACTCAGTGTTGCTCCTTGTCAGCCCACTGCTTTTATCTCTTCTTTCCAGCTCTCTGTTCTTCCCTTACCCTAAGCTTTCTTCTATTTCATTCATCGACATGCTTGGTTTATTTTTTTCTTCTCTGCTGACCTGCAAGATACTGGAGGATTGGCACCATGACAGATTCCTGTGTGCACTTTGATCTTCAGGGCTCACTAGGTGCTGAAGGAGGCAATCATGGACTGTTAGAAGAGGATGAAGGAAGAGGGTGCTGGGTGATGGCTTCCTCACTTGATTACAGGGAGTGGAGGAAAGGTGGGACGGTGTAGAGATGCAGTGGCACAAAATACCGATTTCACTACTAATTCATTTAGGGACAGCTCTTCCTTTTTCTTTTGCTTTTCTTAAGAAAATTATCTAATGGAATTCCCCAGGTATTGCCTATGCCACAGTCAAATAATTCTTGGATCTTCTGATATTGACACATCTCCCTAAGCAAGTTCTGTTTCTGTCGCATAAGGCCAGCCCATTTTAGGCCTATATACATTAGATTTCTCCCTGCTGCATGTCTTTCGTACTAAACTCGCCTTTAGAAAATCAAAGGTAAGAGAGGAAAGGGAAAATGTTCTTAAATTAGTTCTTTAAGAGAAACGGAAATATCAGGACAGCTTCATTACTGAGCTATTAAAAGTTCATCTTGATTGTAATTTCTCTATTGTGGAAAAAAATCAAATAGGAAGCATTAAATAAGCGTGACTCAGAGCCACTTTTGCCCCAGCTCTTCTTGCATCTATGACTACACATACGTGTCATAACAGATCAATTCATGATATGCACTAAAGTTATAAATGCTCACCCGCTCGCATCCCCTGCATGTTAAGGCTAAAACTGCTGTGGGTGAAAATCATGGGACATTAAGGATGCCCACGGTATTTATGAATCAAAGATGCTGCTTGCCTGAAAGACTTAACTCTGATTTTCCTTTCCTCAGGGAAGAGGAATGTGCATAGTTATGTACTTCAAACATCAGGCTGCTCTTTCTGGGTGTCTGTGTCTAACACAAACATGACTTGGGAACTGACCAAGCAGCAATGCCTAGATGGAGCCACAGGCCTTTGGGCTTTCTTCAAGAATATCCATCCAGTGCCAGAGTGATGAGTCTTAAGTTATCAAGCATCATTGAGAGATTCATCACAGAGTTTTCTTTCCACAAAACTTTTCAATATAGTCGATTCAAAATTCGGGCTGCATTAACATTAGCTGCCCGTCTGTGGCATGTCGGTTGTCAAGTATAATCTCTTGGTGTATGGGTTGTGTTTATTCCATAAAAAGATCTGATGAAACAATGTGTTAATTACCATGTTTTTGGTTGTATGTATAGGAATCTACCCTAAACTAGTTTAGATAAAAAGAGAGATTTAATTTATCTGGTACAATATAGTATTAAATGCAACCTTAAGCACCAGAGCAAAAAGACCAATCTGTCCATTTCCACTTAGCATTTCTACCTTGTATACAGCCTTCGTGATCCTAGGATTCGTCTGTTAATAAAACACTAAATTGGATCCGTTAGTTTTGTTTTCCAAGATTTTAAAGTTAATGACTTGTTTCCAAACGTATAGATTATGGCAAACAAAATGTAGTAACACATTAGTGGAGACTACTGGCAGACAGTAGCCTAATCTAATAAGGCAGACTACATCCCTGGTGATGTCACACAGATGCCATGCATGACACCCTGTTAGCATGTGAATGAGAAGGGCACCTTGTGTTGGGAGAACTCTTTCTGAAATGCTACAACTCCAGTTTATTCAACAAGGAAAAATCAGACAATTTGCAATTAAGGGATTTTTGACAAAACACCTGAACAGCACCACTCAAAACACGTAGTCATAAAAAAGGAAATACTGTGAGGTTGCCATAGTTTCAAGGTGACCAAAGAGGCACAAAGAATAATTCCAGCAGATTCTTAGTTTAGACTCTTGATCAGAACATCAGAACGAGGGGCGTCACTGACACATGGTAATAAAATCTTCTTAGTACAGTTAACAATACTGTGTGAATTTCATTCCTTAATTTTTTTCAAGTGTGATATGTCAACAGCACAAAATGGGTGATGGATAAATACCCATTACATCCAAAGAGTTATCTTGCTAACTTTACAAATTTTTTGCTTATTAATTAATTTAAAATATATTTTAAACTATAGAGGGTGAATTCCCAGGCACAACCGTGGTCTAAACCCCTAAAAGTAGATTGCTTTCCAAGACTTCCTGCCTGGGAGAAGTGGGTAGAGTCGTTTAAAAGAACTGGACCCTGAAGCTTACAATTGCTAGCCATTCACAGAGAAGGAGGACAGCAAAAAGGAAGGAAAAAGATAGCTGTGAGCCCAAGAATGTGGTTAGCAAGTGAATCATATGAAGAAGCAGAGGGACAGAGGACAGTGGGACAAAGGGCTGACTACTATAGTTTATCAATTTCAAGATAAAATAGGTCACGTTTTAATATTGTTAAAAATGACTATGTATCTATGTCCCAGGAAATTTTTTGATGTGGTTTAAAAGTTGATGGGATATGACAACTTATTAATAAGTATAGAATTGAGGAGATCCAGGAGTTCAACTTCAGCATTAGCTGCTCTGTTGTAAACATCTTTCTTGACTACTGTTCTTTCCAGGATCCCTTCTATGTTAACTGTACTGTGATAATATTCAGTGCCATTTAAACTACATAGACAAAGCCAGAATGAAAACTGCAACAACCGCAACCAAATAGTTTGCCATTTTGATAAAATCATCAATTCACGAACTATACGTAAATAGAGGCATGAGAATAAATTGTTTTCTGCAAGGCAAAGTTATAAATGTCAAAAACAAAGACAGTGATGATTTCACATGTACTGTATACATTAATTTTTTTCAAAGCATTTTAAAGATCATTTTAATGTTCACATTAAGTAGAAACTCGCTGTTAAATTCCTTTCTTAACCAGGTACCTCATCCCTTTAACATGGTACCATTGAAACCAGGTATGACGGCCCTTGTTTGTTCCTTTATATTACAATAGCATGTTATTAGGTGCAGAACTTAAGAAAGTGAGGCAAAGATTCTATCAATTTTACTTTATGATTTAAAAACATTTTATGGGCATCTGTTGTTAAGTAAGATATTTATGATACAGTATTTTTTTAAAAATTTATTTTTTATTTCTGATTTATTTTCTGATTTCTGAGTTTCTGATTTTCTGAGTTATTTTCTGATTTCTAGGTCCTTTTTTCAACTTGAACCAAATGACATTTTATAGAGTTCTTACAAGTATGGCAAAACTTTAAAAAAAAATGAATCAGTTTGGGGGGCATATAGCTAGCTGAATTAATCTGATTTGGATAGGGAAAAACGACCCACAGGAATGGTACTTAATCTGAGTCTACAGACACAAGTACCCTTTAGTGAGTATGTGCATTGAGCAGTGCCAATCCAGACAGGCATGGACCAACTGAGCATATGTTGACACTACTCTTTTGAAGGTTAGAAGAAGCCAGCCTAAGGCAAGAAATGGTGTCTCAGGTTTGATTTAGCTTATGCCTAGCAGAAGCAATTCTGATTATTTAACTTGGAACTGAAAATCTAGAAAAAAAAAAACCACACACAATGAACTCGAGATTTCTCGGTGCAGGACACATAGATGTGTCCACCCTATGTCTTCCTCGTCCTCGAGTCACAGCTGAGAAAGTGTTCCAGCAATATCCCAATCCCCAGATATAGCAATGCGATTCTCTGCATGGTGATTGCCACAAAGCCTGTAGCACTGGTAAGCATCCTTTATTGACCATTCCTTGAGGCTACTCTACAAGCTGTCCTTGGAGGCACAAGACAGCTTGTTCAACCAACAGTTCTGGTTACTCTTAAGAGTTTTAACCACATGGATAATAATTTCTTCTTGTTTAAATAATAGAATGCTTTTCTTCTGCCCGCTTCCGTGCTGTGGCTCATGGCAAAAGTAGTTTCAAGTGATTAAGAATGGATCTTGTGTAGACTTAGATGACCTGATTGTTCTTGGAATAATGAGAGTAAATAAAGGTTAGCAATGGCCATCAATGAAGCTTCCTATGCAATAACCTGCATTTACTCATCATTACGTATGTGGATAACTGAATGAAAGGCTCTATGAAAGTGATGCAGACACCATAACAGTATGCAAGGAACGGTTTCCGGGATGTGAGGACAATGGGCGATTATAACTGTGGAGGACTACAGGTGGCATCTCACACACTAGAATGAAGGGGTGTATAATTAGTGTTAAAGGTCAGGACTAGTGTAGCTACTCAAAATCTGTGAACTGTGGAAATCTTTAGAGTGGGTAACAGACTCTAATGTCCTCATGCCTAGATGTCTAGAAAGAGGGACTCTTAGACCTTTCCTGGGATTGCTGCACCCTAGTTCTGATCCCGCTGTGTTCACTGGCATACCAAGAAGACACTCTATGCTGAGTCTGTCCCTGAAGACACTATGGCTCTTTTCATGATCCATGATGAGTTCCCACTCCCGTGGTGAAGACTTGGAGTCAGTCAACTCAGCGACTGGTAATAGCTCCCAGTTCATGAATGTTGTATCAAGGAAGGACAGAGACTTTAACAAAAAGCAACTCCTGCTACCAAAACCCAACCATCTAGGTGTCCACCTCCCTGGCAATATATAAAAAAATGAATAAATAAATACCACATCCCCAAGGCAATCAGAAAGACAGTTACTACCAAACACTTGAAAGATACAAGGTAGTGGTCAGAATCCCATGCTGTACAGAAGTTCAATTTGCACACGAGCTGCGAGGCTTCTCCAAGAAAATGAACTTCTCCAAGGCTGGACTGTTCATTCATACAGATCACCTCCCTATGGGATAATTCAGTGGAGACCCTGATCCCAGTGTAAAGCTCTGCGCTAACCAGATGTGTCTTTTGTTGTATCACAAACCCAGAGCGCCAGCAGTGTCAAATTCCTTCTTTACTTGTTAGAGAAGCATAGCGTTCTCCATTTTGTCTCAAGACAAGATCAGTTCATTCCGGGTAGCATTCTATAGAATCCAGGGTTCCTTGGCTCTATCGCTAATTCCAGTTTTCAATAGGGACAGCTACACTGGTGAAATTCTGCAAGTAGGACTTTCCAATAGAAAAGTATATACTAGTTGGCCAGGTAAGAAGTTATATGCTAGGGATAAAGAGAAAAGAAAATGTTTTGTTTTGTTTTTTTTTTAAAGTATTTGATCTTGCGCCCCTTGTCCACTGTGCTCTAGTGGAACAGATATTACGACAGTCTTCCCTGCCCAAACCTGGCACTTAGAATAAACAAGTGCTCTGTGTTTGCTTCACTCCCCTGCAGAGAATGAAAGCTTTGAAAGGCACCTTCTCCAGGTAGACGTGATGCTTTTCCTGCAAAGCATTATAATTCAGGGCAGTTTTGAGTTCCCCTAAAACGAGATTGGATTTGAAATCACTTGGAAGATGAAGGGCGGGCTGGCATAGGTAAAGAGCGTTGTACAGTTCCTCAGTTCTCCACGACTGGTGCTTGAAAGGACGCACACTTATGAAAAAGGAAAGGATAATTACTTACTTTGAGACATGCTGGGAAGAGATTGGTCATAATAGGGCAATTATGACGTGTGATTGTTGTTGGCTTTTCCCACTTAGTCTTGAGCAAACAGTTAATGAAACGTCAAAACAAAACAAAGCATATCTAATAAGACAAGAGGTCGGTCAGGAAAATAAAAGAAAGGAATATACAAAAATAAAGCAACTCTAAGACATTATTTCATAACTGTCTTTGTTAAAAAGAAGAATTAATAGGAAAATGTGTACTATTTTTGTCTTGCCAAATGACAGTAAGTCAAGAAATTGCCTTTTCATTAATAATTAAATCATTTGTTTATCTATCCATCCATCTATCATCTATCTCCCCCTCTCTCCTTTCTTTTCTCTCTCTCTTTCTCTCTCTCTCTCTTTCTCTCTCTCTCTCTCGCTCTCCCGTGTGTGTGTGTTTGTGTGTGTGTGTGTAAAATACTGTAAGCAAGTGTGCGACCATTGATATATGTGCTCGGGCCTTAATTGTATTTTTAAATAAAGCATCCAAAGAAAGATGCCAGAATGAGTAGAAATTCTTTCATATAATGTTTATTGTTACACAACAGAACAAGCTATACAAAAGACCATGAGAGGGCCATCTATATGCTACATTTGGCTAGCTGGTGCATGGCATGTATTTTTGATTCACTTACTCAAAGTCCATGCCCTGGTGAATTCAGATTAGCCACTGTTTCCCAGGCACCCAATACTCACCAATAGAAATGGCTTCTTAGCTTTCAGTGTTCTTATGTTCTACATCCTGGTCTAAATAACTAATGGTGAAGAGTTAGTCAGTTTCGTATCTTCTGCTCAAATGGAGATGTGGGGCTGTGTTTGGTGCAGATAATATCTCAAAACTTGCACAGTGCTTAGGCACATAGTAACCATCAGGGGACATGTATACAAAACATATCACTGGCACCAACTGAACATCATCCTGCATTTGGGAAAGAAGGGCTTGATTACTGCCCCCTTTTTTCATTTTCTAATTCTCTGTAAATGAAATATGATAATGAAAACCATTTTCCCATCCCAACTTTTAACATACTTCCCCCTTAATAACTCCCTGTCCTGACTTTGTCTCTTTTATTTTGATAACCCACTAACTCCAACTAGTGTTGCCCACATATGAATGGGTGTGGGGCCATCCACTGGAGCAAAAGAAACCTACCAGTTGCCCCACCCTTGCAGTAGCTTCTCGGTTAACGGTCAAGCTGGTGAGCACACACCATGTCTATGCAGGAATTTGGGTTGGCTGGCCCTTGTGCAGGTCTTGAGCAGGGAAGGGCAGCTTATACAAATCCATGAGTGTTATAATTATGCCATGCCCATCTGACAGCATTTCATGGCACTCCTCCCCTTCCTCCAGCTCTTGAATTCTTTCCATCTTCTTTTTTTTTTTTTTTTTTTTTTTACAATGGTCCTTGAGCCTTGGTGGAAAGTAAGGCCTTGATAAAGATGTCCCTCTGAAGGCTGAGCACTCAAATGCTTCTTCTCCACACTTTTTAGCACTCATTCACCTCTAGATTGACTGGGACCTCCTGCCAACAGGAGCATCTACAACCCAGTCTGAAAGCAGCCCAGGACTGCAGTCATACCAGTCTCCTTTGAGTAATCTTGAGGGTAATTTTCCATTTTATAATTCCCCATTTCTACTGAAAAAATGTTTGTGGATATTTTTTATTGTTTTAGATAGATAATGGAAGACATGGAAAGTTTAAAACCAAGGATGGCCCAAGAATTTGTCAATCTCCTCCGCCTCTAGCTAGAGTCAGCCATCATCTTCACTACGTACCTCACCACCCTCAGAGCCATGACTTCATTTCACAGTCCTGGGTGGATGCTCCTCTTAGTTAAATCTCTCACAAAACCAGAAATATTTATCTTCGCGCCTTTTTTTTTTTTTTTTAAGGATCGATTTTGTTCTTTATGACGTATAGACAGCCAAGGAAGTTTTGGCACTTGCTACACAATAGAGCTTTCAACGAGGTGCTGGAGATGAAAGGAAGTTGCCACCCAGCTGGGACAATAAATCACCCATATGGATAGATACCCAGCCAGACCGGGAAACGTGTAATGTCAAGGATGAATCGGTGTTGCTGATTTTATTGTCATTTCTTCCCAATGTCTTTACGTGGCTTCTTCTTCTTCTTCTTCTTCTTCTTCTTCTTCTTCTTCTTCTTCTTCTTCTTCTTCTTCTTCTTCTTCTTCTTCTTCTTCTTCTTCTTTTTACTTCCTTTCCTTCTATTTCTGCTTTCTCCCTTCAGAATTCCTAAGTCAGTATCCTTAGCCCTTCCCTCCAGGAGGAAGCAGACAGATCTCTTCCTTCTGACACAGTTTACCAAGCCAGGGTGTTAGAATTTTTTTGTTTTGTTTTGTTTTGTTTTTCTCACAAAGCAAATTAGAAATTTGAAATGCCAGGTAGACAGATGTGCTAAAAAGTTCATGTCAGGCAGAGGAAAAGAGATGATTCAGTGTCTATACATACAGAAAGCTTAACAGAATTCTGTTCCATTGTGTTTTAAGATTATAAACCTCACAAGTTTTAGTTCTGATGTACATCAACAAAAAAATATTTTGCCTATTAAAAGTTTCTCAAGAAACGCCACCCAGCTTAAGAGACAGCAAAAAGGAGTCAGCATGACTTCCTTAATTCCTGTATTCGTGCCCCAAGTTGTCAATTTGTGAAACTGTGAGTGACTCTCCCTTCTTTGGAAATACATCTGCTTTAAGGAAACCCTGCAGTTTTGACCTGAGCTAGTCTCTCCAGGGTTGTATAGTCTGCTCAGCCTTGTTTGGTTAATGTGATGATTCCTAGTCAGTCCCTGAGAATGGGAGAGTGGGCAGGGGAGCGACATAAAACAAGAGATGTACGTAAGTATAAAAAGAGACAGTAGAGGTTTTCATAATTCTCTAAACTGGAGGTTGCAGTGCAACACTCAGCGCCTCCTTTTTTTAACTGCACCTCTTTGTTATCCGTTCAGAGCAGAGAGTGAAACACTCAACACTTTCCCACAGTGAGTTTGCTACGCTTCTTTATTATCAGCTTGTAACTTTCTATCTTCGTGATCCCCAAATATACGTTAATAGCACACACAAGATGAATATGGTATAATGCTGTGTTGGTAGGAGGCGAAAGCTAAGAAGTAGCTCTCCTTGTGAGTCACGCACAGTTTTGGTATCAAAAGATTTCAATTTTGGTTCCAATGTGTATTTCCTTTCTTAGAGTACTGATATGGAAATGACAACTACCCCATATTTTCGTTTTCTCTCTGAAAATGAGGCAAATATTGGACCTTAATTTTTAGGAGATTGTAGCAAGTGATACAGTAAATTCGTTGACAATGTTGTAGAAAGTGTGACAGAAAAATGCATATAAATATATAATCTTAAAATATTTATTGAACATAAGCTAAAAGAAAAATTATTTTATGAGCACTATGTAGAAGTTTTAGACCTGTCTGTTTTGTTTTTCTTGGATATATATGTATCTATCTATCTATCTATCTATCTATCTATCTATCTATCTATCTATAGATGGTATTTATCTATTTTTAGGTTGATAGATGATAGATAGATAGATAGATAGATAGATAGATAGATGGTAGATATATAAATAGATAGAATGCATTGATTAGAATCTTTTAAAATATCACATTTATATATAAACTTTTCATACCAAAACCCAAGATCCAACATTCTTCTGCATCCAAGAAACACATCTCACCCATAATGAAAGGCATTACCTCAGGGTAAAAGGTTGGAAAAAAATATTCCAAGCAAATGGTCACAAGAAGCAAGCAGGGGTAGCCATTTTAGTATCGAACAAAATAGACTTTCAACCAAAATTAATCAAAAGGGATGAGGAAGGACACTTCATACTCATCAAAGGTAAAGTCAACCAAGATGACATCACAATTCTGAACATCTATGCTCCCAATACAAGGGCACCCACATATGTAAAAGATCTCCTAAAAAAGCTTAAACCACACATCGATCCCCACACAATAATAGTGGGAGACTTCAACACCCCACTCTCACTGAAGGATAAGTCATTGAAACAGAAACTAAGCCGAGAAATAACATCATTAACCAATGCCATGGGTCAAATGGATCTAACAGATATCTATAGAACCTTTCACCCAAACAAGAAAGAATACACCTTCTTCTCTGCACCCCATGGAACCTTCTCCAAAATTGATCACATCGTAGGTCACAAAGCAAGCCTCAACAGATACAAGAGGATTGAAATAATACCTTGTATCCTATCAGATCACCATGCTCTTAGGCTGCAATTCAACAACAACAGAAATAACAAAAAGCCTACACGTTTGTGGAAACTAAACAACTCTCTGCTAAATGACACCTGGGTCAGGGAAGAAATAAAGAAAGAAATCAAGGAGTTTCTGAAATTCAATGAAAATGAAGAAACAACATACCCAAATTTGTGGGATACATTGAAAGCAGTGCTAAGAGGAAAATTCATAGCACTAAGTGCCTTTAAAAAGAAATTGGAAACATCGCACATAAGCATCTTAACAACACAACTGGAAGCCCTAGAAAAAAAAGAAGCAGAAACACCCAAGAGGAGTAGACGCCTGGAAATTATCAAACTCAGGGCTGAAATTAACAAATTAGAAACTAAGAAAACAGTCCAAAGAATCAACAAAACCAAAAGCTGGTTCTTTGAGAAAATCAACAAGATAGACAGACCATTAGCCAAACTAACTAAAAGGCAGAGAGACAGTATTGAAATGAACAAAATCAGAAATGAAAAGGGAGACATAACAACAGACACTGAAGAAATTCAAAGAATCATAAGATCCTACTTTGAAGGCATATATGCCACAAAATTTGAAAATCTAAGGGAAATGGACGATTTTCTTGATCAAGTTCACTTGCCAAAGTTGAGTGAAGAACAGATAAACAAGTTAAATAGTCCCATTTCCCCTACAGAAATAGAAGCAATCATCGATGGTCTCCCAACCAAAAAAAGCCCAGGGCCAGATGGTTTCAGTGCAGAATTCTACCAGACCTTTAAGGGCGAGCTAATACCGATACTCTTCAAGCTACTCCAAAAGATAGAAATGGATGGAAAATTACCAAATTCATTCTATGAGGCCATAGTCTCATTGATACCTAAACCTCACAAAGACTCAACAAAGAAAGAGAATTTCAGACCAATTTCTCTTATGAACATAGATGCAAAAATACTAAATAAAATACTTGCAAAACGAATACAGGAGCACATCAAAGATATCATTCATCATGACCAAGTAGGCTTCATTCCAGGCATGCAGGGATGGTTTAATATACGGAAATCCATCAATGTAATCCATCATATAAACAAACTGAAAATAAAAAACCACATGATTATCTCCTTGGATGCAGAGAAAGCATTTGATAAAATTCAACACCCATTCATGTTTAAAGTTTTAGAGAGATCGGGGATACAAGGCACTTTCCTCAACATAATAAAGGCTATATACAGCAAGCCAATAGCCAAAATCAAAGTAAATGGTGAGATACTCAAGGAAATTCCTCTCAAATCGGGAACAAGGCAAGGCTGCCCACTCTCTCCATATCTCTTCAATATAGTACTCGAAGTTCTAGCCAGAGCAATAAGACAACAAAAGGAGATCAAGGGTATCCAAATGGGAAAGGAGGAAGTCAAATTATCCCTCTTTGCAGATGATATGATAGTGTACATAAGTGACCCTCAAAACTCCACCAGAGAACTCCTAAAGCTGATAAACACCTTCAGCAAATTGGCTGGATACAAAATTAACTCAAAAAAGTCTGTAGCCTTCCTATACACAAATGACAAGCTTACAGAGGAAGAAATTAGGAAAACCACACCCTTCACATTAGCCACAAGCAATATAAAATATCTAGGAGTTACCCTAACTAAGCAAGTGAAGGACTTGTATGAAAAAAATTTCAAAACTCTGAAGAAAGAGATTGAAGATGACCTGAGAAGATGGCGTGATCTTCCTTGCTCATGGATCGGGAGAATTAACATAGTAAAAATGGCCATCCTACCAAAAGCAATCTACAGATTCAATGCAATCCCTATCAAATACCTACACAATTTTTTAAAGACATTGAAAGTTCAATTCTGAACTTCATATGGAAAAACAAAAAACCCAGAATAGCTAAAACAATCTTGTACAATAAAAGATGCTCCGGAGGAATCTCCATACCTGATCTCAAACTGTACTATAAAGCAATAGTACTTAAAACAGCATGGTACTGGCACAGCAACAGGCTGGTTGATCAGTGGAATCGAATCGAAGACCCAGATATGAATCCACACACATATGGTCACTTGATTTTTGACAAAGAAGCCAAATCCATTCAATGGAAAAAGGATAGCATCTTCAACAAATGGTGCTGGTCTAACTGGAGGTCTATGTGTAAAAAAATGAAACTGGACCCATATTTGTCACCTTGCACAAAACTCAAATCCAAGTGGATTAAAGACCTCAACATAAAACCAGAGACACTAAGCCACTTAGAAGAAAAAGTGGGAAAGAGCCTGGAACATATTGGCACAGGAGACAACTTCCTGAACAGAACACCAACGGCCCAGGCCTTAATGTCAACCATTAATAAATGGGACCTCATGAGGCTGAGAAGCTTCTGTAAGGCAGGAGACACTGTCAAGAGAACAAAGCGACAGCCTACAGACTGGGAAAAAATCTTCACCAACCCTACATCTGACAAAGGTCTAATATCCAAAATATATAAAGAACTCAAGAAATTAAACACCACCAAACCGAATAACCCAATTGAGAAATGGGGCTCAGAACTAAACAGAGAATTCTCAACAGAGGAGTATCAAATGGCTGAGAAACACTTAAAGAAATGCTCAACCTCCTTAGTCATCAGGGAAATGCAAATCAAAACAACTCTGAGATTCCATCTTACACCCATCAGAATGGCTAAGATCAAAAATTCAAGCGACACCACATGCTGGCGAGGATGTGGGGAGAGAGGAACACTCCTTCATTGCTGGTGGGAATGCAAACTAGTACAGCCACTTTGGAAATCTATCTGGTGCTATCTCAGAAAGATGGGAATAGGCTTCCTCAAGACCCAGCTATTCCACTCCTTGGAATATACCCAGAAGATGCTCCAGCACACAACAAGAAAATTTGCTCAACCATGTTCATAGCAGCCTTATTCATAATAGCCAGAACATGGAAACAGCCTAAGTGTCCCTCAGTAGAAGAGTGGATAAAGAAACTGTGGTACATTTACACTATGGAATACTACTCAGCTATTAAAAACAAGGAATTCCCGAAATTTGTGGATAAATGGATTGAGCTAGAAATGATCATAATGAGTGAGTTAACCCTGAAGCAGAAAGAATCAAATGGTATATACTCACTTATATCTGCATACTAGCCCAAGGGGCATGTCCCACAAAAGCCTTCACTTACCAGGAAACTGGGACAGAGGGGAAGGCATCCTATTGGGACTCTAAATGAGAGACGCATGGGAGAACAGCAAAATAAAAGGATCCAGAGGGTCCTAGAAATCTACAAGTAGAGCAATATGATAGGCAGATTTGGGCCCAGGGTCCCGCTCAAACTAAGGCACCAGCCAAGGACAATACAGGAGGTAAACTTTAAACCCCTTCCCAGATCTAGCCAATGGTCAGAATATTCTCCACAGTTGAGTGGAGAGTGTGATACGTCTTTCTCACATACTCTGGTGCCTCACATTTGACCATGTCCCCTGGAGGGGGAGACCTGGTGGCACTCAGAGGAAGGACAGCAAGTAGCCAAGAAGAGACTTGATACCCTATGAGAATATATAGGGGGACGTAGTCCCCCTCAGGAACAGTCATAGGGGAGGGGAATAATGGGAAAATGGGGGGGGGGGAGGAATGGGAGGATACAAGGGATGGGATAAACATTGAGATGTAACAAGAATAAATTAATAAAAAAATAATAATAATAAAAAAAAAAATAAAATAAAAAAAAAATAAAAAGTGAAAAGGAAACATCATCCTATGAAATGTTCTTGTCAGAGACATGTTTTACTTTTATCTTTTATTTCCATTTTCAAAATGATTTATCATGGGAATAATATAGTAAACTGCATGCATTTAACATCTCTTAGATTGGTAGATCTGGGTGGTTTTTCATTTTAAGTACAAATTACTACCTGCCTTTTGCCACCTCTATATTCTTTTTTCTAACTTTTCCAAGTACAGTTGGTTTTGGTTTTCTTGCCCTTAGTAAAGTCATCCTTTACTGAGGGTTCAAAACTGTGCACCATACAGAAGCAAAAAGGATGACTTAAAAGCTATTACAGAAATAAGTGAAGAAACCAAGGAAGGATGTTTGGTAGGGAATATCAACAGTCCACAGTTCATAACCCAGTTCATTTGATTTTGAATCCATTTAGTTCTTTTCCTTGAAAGAAAGCAAGACTCTAAAGCTTCATCAATTTAGAAATGAGACATATTTCAATTTCAATTTATAATTTAAAAGACAAAGAAACCTTAGAGGGAATTGCTTAGTCATTTTTAGTTAAGCCCACTTATTTATTTTACTCATCTTAATAATAAAAGACATGTCTGTGGGGTTCCAATGATACAGGCTACACTTTAAATACAGTGGCTATTTTTTTTTCATTAATTAATTCATGTACTTACTTTACATCCCAGTAGAAAGTTCCCTCTTTCCTCTCCTCCCAGTCTCTCCCTCTGACCTCCCCTCCTCTCCTCCCATTCCCTCCCTCTCACTTACCCTTCCATCCATCTGTGCTCCTCCTTTTCTTCTGAGAGAAAGGGAGACTTCCCATGGCTATTCAGCCTTGGTATACAGTAGGACTAGGCCCATCCTCTTCTATTGAACAAGACTGTCCAATTAAGGGAAAGGGATCCAAAGGCAGACAACAGGGTCAGAGGCAGCCCCTGCTGTTAGAGGTCTCATATAAGGGCCAAGCTTTACAGCTGTTTCTTGACCTCTCTGGCTCCTTTATCTCTTCCGTAAGATTCCCCAAGCTCCACCTAATGTCTCTGGGTCTGTTTTCATCAGCTGCTGTGTGAAGCTACTCAGATAACTGCTATACTATCCTCCTGTCCGCAAGCATAGCAGAATATTATTATTACTGTGAGTGATGGGCTCTCTTTCATGGCATGCTAGTCAAGTTGGATTGGTCATTAATTGGCTGGCTTTTATGTGGGGATGTCCCCCTCCCTCCACTGGAAATCTCACCTGACTGCAGACAGTGACCACTTCAGGCTCCATCTCCCCTGCTGCTAGAATTCTCAGCTAGGGTCACCACCACAGACTCTCTGAGCTTCCCCCTTCCTCAGATATGGCCCCATTCAAATCATTCTCACAGCCCTCTCGGCCATTTTACCACATCGGATCCCTGCCCCTGTTCCCATGCCCACCGCTCCTTCACCCAGTTTCCTTCCTCCATCTACTTCAGATGTTTATTTTATTTCCCCTTCTGAATGAGATTTAAGCATTCTTTCTTGAGCCCTCCTTGTAATTTAGCTTCTTTGAGTCTGTGGATTATAGGATGGCAGTCCTGTACTTTATGGAAAATTTCCACTTACTAGTGAGTATATGCCATGTATGTTTTTCTGGATCTGGTTTACCTCACTCAGGATGATCTTTTCTAGTTCCATCCATTTGTCTGCAAATGTACCATAGTTTCTGTATCCATTCTTCAGTTGAACGACATCTAGGTTGTTTCCAGATTCTGGTTATTATGAGTGAAGCAGCTATGAATATAGTTGATCAAGTATCCTTGTGATATGGTAGAGTGCCTTTGGGGTATATGCCCAGGAGTGGTATAGTTCTGTCTTGAGGTAGAACTATCCCAAATTTCTGAGAAACTACCAGATTGATATCCAAAGCGGTTGTACAAGTTTGCACTCCCACCAGCAATGGAGGAGTGTTCCCCTTGCTTCACATCCTCACCAGCATGTGCTGTCCCTGCAGCTTTTAATCTAAGCCATTTTGATGGGTGTAAAATAGAATCTCAGACTCATTTTGATTTGCATTTTCCTGATGACTAATTATGTTGAACATTTTTGTAAGTGCTTCCTGTCCATGAGCAATTCCTCTGTTGAGAATTCTCTGTTTAGTTCAGTACTCCATTTTTAAATTGGGTCATTTGGGTTGGTGGTGTTTAATTTCCTGAGTCCTTTATATATTCTGGATATTAGCCTTCTGTCAAATGCAGGATTGGTGATAATCTCTTCCCATTTGATGAGGTGATGTTTTGACCTGTGGATGGTGTTCTTCATCTTACAGCTTTTCAGTTTTGTGAGGTCCCATTTATTAATGCTTGATCTTAGTGCCTAAGCTGTTGGTGTTCTGTTCAGAAAGTTGTCTCCTGTCCCAATGCTTTCAAGGTTATTACCTACTTTCTCTTCTTTTAGATTTAGTGTATCCAGTTTTATGTTCAGGCCTTGTTCCACTTGGACTTGGGTTTTGCACAAGATGATGAATTTAGATCTATTTGCATTCTTTCACAGGCAGACATCCTCTTAAACCAGCGCCATTTGTTGAAAATTCTTTTTTCCATTGTATGGTTTTTGGCTTCTTTGTCAAAAATCAAGTGCCCATAGATGTGTAGGTTTATTTTCAAGTCTTCAGTTGAATTCCATTGATCAGCCTGTATGTTTTTATGCCAATACAATGTGGTTTTTATTACTACTGCTCTGTAGTACAGATTAAAACCAGGGATGGTAATACCTCCAGAAGTTCTTTTATTGTACAGGATTCTTTTAGCTATTCTGGTTTTTTGTTTGTTTCTTTGGTTGGTTTGTTTGCTTGTTTTTTTATACAAATGAATTTGAGATTTGTTCTTTCAAGGTCTTTAAATAATTGTGTTGGAATTTTGAAGGGAATTGCACTGAATCTGTAGATTGCTTTGGGTATGATGGCCATTTTTACTATATTAATCCTACCAGTCCATGAGCATGGGAGATTTTATCTTATGGATTTTCTCAAAGAACCAACTCTTGGTTTTGTTGATTCTTTATACCGTTCTATTTGTTTCTAATTTATTGACTTCAGCCCTGAGTTTTATTATTGTCTTCCACTTATTCCTCTTGGTTGTGTTTGCTTCTTTTTTGTTCTAGAGCTTTCAGGTGTGCTTTCAAATGGCTTCTGTGAGATCTCTCGAGGTTCTTTATGAAGGCACTTAATGGTATGAAGTTTCTTCTAAGCACTACTTTCATTGTGTCCCATAAGTTTGAGTACATTTTAACTTCATTTTCATTGGATTCCAGAAAGTCTTTCATTTCTTTCTTTAGTCCCTAATTGACCCATTGGTTATGGAGTAGTGAGTTGTTCAGTTTACATGCATTTGTAGACTTTTTGTTGTCTCTGTTGTTGTTCCAGTCCAGCTTTCATCCATGGTGATCTGATAAGCTGCAGGGGGTTATTTCATTTTTCTTGTATCCGTTCAGACTTTATTTGTGTCCAAGTGAAGCGTAAATTTTGCAGAAAGTTCTGTGAGGTGCTGAGAAGAAGGTATATTCTTTGTGTTGGGGTGAAATGTTTTGTTGACCATACACCTGGATACAAAGCAAGTCTCATTTGACTTATAATGCTCTGTTTAGTTTCAGTTTCAATGATCTGTGTATTGGTGAGAATGGGGTGTTGAAGTCTCCCACTATTAATGTGTTGGGTTCAATGTAAGACTTAAGCTTTTTACAAATGTGGCTGTACTTGCATTTAGGGCATAGATATTCAGAATTGAGATGCCACCTTGGTGGATTTTTTTCTTTGATGCTTATCAAGTGTCCTTTCCCATTTCTTCTTATTAGTGTTGGTTAAATGTCTATTTTGTTATATATTTGAATGGCTACTCTAGCTTGCTTCTTGGGTCCATTTGCTTGGGAAAATTTTTCCACCCCTTTATTCTGAGTTATTGTCTATCTTTATTGCTGAGGTGTGTCTTCTGTGTGCAGCAGAAGGGTAGGTCATGGGTTTCAAATCCATTCTATTAACCTGTGTCTTTTTATTGAGAAATCAAACCCACTGATGTTGAGAGATAGTAATTACCAATGATTGTTATTATTGGTAATTTTGGTGTTGGTTGTGATATTGGTGTGTGTGTGTGTGTGTTTGTGTGTGTATGTGTGTGTGTTTGTGTGTGTGTATGTGTGTGTGTATGTGTATTCACTTCCCTTCTTTTAGTTTTGTTGGTGTGAAATTATTTATTTCCTGAGTTTTCTTGGGTGCAGTTAACCTCCTTGGATTGGAGTTTTCCTTCTAGTATCTTCTGTAGGGCTAGATTTGTGGAAAGATATTGTTTAAATTTTGTTTTGTTATGGAATATCTTGTTTGCTTCATCTATGTTGGTTGAAAGTTTTGCTGGGTATAGTACTCTGGACTGGTATCTGTGGTCTCTTAGAGACTGTGAGGCATTTTCCCAGGCCCTTCTGGCTTCTAAAGTTTGATTTGAGAAGCCTGGTATAACTCTAATAGGTCTGCCTTTATATGTTACTTAGCATTTAATCCTGAAGCTTTTAATATTCTTTCTCTGTTCTGTACATTTAGGGTTTTCGTTATTATGTGGCAGGAGTATTTTCTTTCTTATCCAATCTATTTGGTGTTCTTTAAGTTTCTTATACATTTATAGGCATCTTTTTTTTTTTTTACAGTAAGACATTTTATTCTATGATTTTGTTGAAAATATTTTCTGGGCCTTTGATCTTGAAACCTCTTTCTTCTATGCCTATTATTCTTAAGTTTGGTCTTTTCATAGTGTACCAAGTTTCCTGCATGTTTTGTGTTAGAAACTTTTTAGATTTGACATTTTCTGTGACAGGTGTATCAATTTCTTCTATCATATCTTTTATGCCTGAAATTCTCTGTTCCATTTCTTCTATTCTGTTAGTGATGATTGCATCTGTATTTTCTTTCTCTTGTCCAGGATTTACATGCCCAGAATCCCCTCAGTTTGTGTTTTCCTTATTGGTTCTCTTTCTATTTCAACGTCTTGAACCTTTTTATTAATGTTCTTCACCTATTTGTATTATCCTGCACTTTTAAAAAGAATTTATTCATTTCTTCTTCACAGGCCCCTATCATCTTCATATGATGGATTTAAGGTTATTTTCTTAGGCTTCAGTTGTGTTATAATCTCCTGGGCTTGCAGTAGTATGATAGCTTGGTTCTGGTGGTGCCATCTTGCCCTGGCTTTTGTTGATTAGGTTCTTGGGTTTTGTTTTTGTTTTTTGTTTTGTTTTGTTTTGATTTTTTGAGACAGCGTTTCTCTGTGTAACAGCTCCTGGAACTCTCTCTGTAGACCAGGCTGGCCTCGACCTCACAGAGATCCTCCCGCCTCCCAAGTGCTGGGATTAAAGGTGTGTGCCACCACCGCCTGGATGTTGGTTATGTTCTTACACTGGCTTTTAACCATACGGTTGTCTCTGGTATTGGCAGTAATGCAGGCAGAGCTGTGTGTCAGAAAATGAAGCACCAGGAAGCAGGTGCAGCTTAACATTGCTGGGAATGTTTTGGGGGACCAACAGGCAGGGAGTGTTGGTCAGAAGACACCTGGTGGTTCATGATGGCAACAGGCCTCTAGGACTGAAGGGGACAGTGTAGCATATGGCAGCTGGGTTCACCCAGGGGAACACAGCAGGCTGAGAGCTAGGGTGTAGGTGTCTCACCTATCTGTGCAGTGTGGCTGTGGGACAATAATTGGGTACACAGAGGGCATGGGGCTCACCACAGCTTATTTTGCCAAGAGGACAAGGCAGACTGAATTGTGGCTGAAGAGGTCTCGTTTGGTGGTTCCTGATAGCCGCAGGCCTCTGAGAATGCTGGTAGGATTGTGGCCAGGGATATGGAGTGTGCAGGGGGCAGACTAATAGAACTTTTAAAAAAACCAATATTTCAAAAGAAGAAAACTCATCATGTGGGCCAGGTGTAGTGCAGCATACCTGTAGTTCCAGTGTTTAGGAGGCTGAAAAAGGAGGATCATGATTTTGAGGTCACTCTGAGGGAACTTAGTGGAAGCCATTCTTTCAAACATAACAAGAAAAACAACAACAGCAACAAAAAGCTATGTGTAATTTTTCCAGCACAGTTCCCAATACCTAAATTATGGAACCAGGCTGGATGACGAAAAAGAGACATAAGCAAAAAGTGGTGAGCTTTTTGTTTTTAATTGTTTGCTTTTTAATCTATGTCAACTTGGCTGTTCAGGAATTGGCTAGCCTCAAACACACATATATTTATCTGGTTTTGCTTCCAAACTGTTGGGATTAAAGGCATACACCATTATGCCTACCTTACAACCTTTTAAAAAATAATATATTTTATTGATTTATTCATATTACATCTCAATTGCTATCCCATCCCTTGTATCCTCCGATTTCTCCCTCCCTCCCATTTTCCCCTTACTCCCCTCCCCTATGTCTGTGACTGAGGGGGACCTCCTCCCCCTGTATATGCTCATAGGGTATCAAGTCTCTTCTTGGTAGCCTGCTATCCTTCCTCTGAGTGCCACCATGTCTCCCCATCCAGGGGATGTGGTCAAATATGGTGCATCAGAGTTCATGTGAAAGTCAGACCCCACTCTCCACTGAACTGTGGAGAATGTCCTGTTTATTGGCTAGATCTGGGTAGGGGTTCAAAGTTTACTGCAGGTGTTGTCCTTGGCTGGTGTCATAGTTGAGCAGGACCCCTGGACCCAGATCTGCCCATTATAATGTTCTTCTTGTAGGTTTCTAGGACCCTCTGGATCCTTCTATTTCCCCCATTCTCCCATGCTTCTCTCACCCAGAGTCCCAATACTATGCTTACAACCTTTTTGCAGGCATAAAGAAGAGTGATATTACAACGTTTGAAAAAAATTGTACGGGCTGGAGCTAATCATAGGAAGCAAATTAAGCCAGTCTCAGAAAGATAAATATTTTATGTGTTTCCTCTCATTTGTGGCCTCTAGATTCGTATGGAGTTGCATAAAACCAGGGCTGTGTATATAATATGAAACTAGAAGCAAAAGTGTAGTGAAGTAATGGGAGGTGAAGGAACAAAAAACAGACAAGGGGAAAATATTCTCAATATACAGTATATACTTGTATGAAACAAACAAACAAAGACAACTAAATGAAAAGAAATGCCAGCAGGAAACAGTCTAATGAAAACTTGGAAGTTGATAGCTTAGAAAAATCCAGAAAGTCCTCCAACTCACAGAGAAACTGGCTGCCAATTTTTTCTTTCATTGTATATTAGTGTTTTGTTGCAAAAAGTAAAAATTGGTGCAGGCAAAGAAAAGTGAATACAGGCTGAAAGGAAAATACAAGGAACTATATTTAAAGAATTAAACATTTCTGTCCCTGAGGTAACTGTGATAAAGGGACATCACCGGGCTGTGGCGAGTGTAGGGAAACCTCAGCTTGTGGCTAAGAAAGCTCACACATTGGGCCATTTAGCTGAGGTCTCAGGGGGGAAAAAAACACAGCTTCAGGAGTAAAACCTGTTCCAAATGCTCACATAAAATCACTAGACTCATAGACACTCTTTGTTCATCCTAACAGCTGTGCTTTCTTTTGTACTAACCTTTTAGTCATAGAAGGTTGCAATAATTACTATGGCCAAGAAATGATCATAAATTAAGGAGGCACTGGAACTGATTTTTGGGTTATTTTTGGCAATGCCCAGGGTTTTATGTTCTTTAAGCAAATTACTATAGCCAACTCACTATGCTTCTTTGATTAAAAATACCTGAACTGCATGCAAATCCTTAGTGCCCGAGAATGCAAATGCTCATATCACTCACAGAAGAGTGACAGCAAACAAATATTCCATTACAGAGTGGCAGGTTGTAGAAAAAGCAAGTAAATAAGCTGCCTTAGGGTCCCCACTGCTGCTGTTGCAGCTTGCTGCTATTGCTCTGATTTAAGAACACCTCTCATCTTGAAACCCTATGAGCATATACGGGGGGAGGAGGTCACCTTCAGTCACAGTCATAGGGGAGGCGAGTAAGGGGAAAATGGGAGGGAGGGAGGAATGGGAGGATACAAGGGAGGGGATAACCATTGAGATGTAATATGAATAAATTAATAAAATAAAATTAAAAAGAAGAAAAAGAACGCCTCTCAAACCGGGCAGTGGTGGTGCACTAGTTAAGAAATGCTTCTCTTAGATGCAGGCAGAGTCGACGGCCGCACTCTACCAAGTCAAGGTAAGCAAGTCCTCAATAGTTCCTGCCCTGAGAACAAGTCTGGCAGAAATATTAGGCCAGAAAGCTGAAGATGAGGCTCCAATGTTATAAAGTGTATTGGGTGACTGGTCAGGCAGTAAACCATCTTACATTTTGGAAGCTGCTAACCCACACTGCTGGTTCACTCAGGAATTTAAGTTTTATTCCTTCTCAAGTCTCTGAGGGGCATTGAAGACAAGATAGTATAGTTTTACAACCAAGCTTAGTTGGTTAGGGGACAAGATCATCTTAGATCAAGATAAAGAAGTTAAAGCTATTAGAGTTGAGATAGGATAGATATTGAATCTCATTCGGAAATTTAGAGCCAACAAGACAGGAAAAACTCTTGAAACGAGACGAATGCAGATGGCCAAGTCACTATGAATGTAACATGTATAGAACTCATTATTCTCATGATTGTCACATGGTTTTCCCTGTAGTTTGTTTTATACATGTGTAATAAAATAAAAGTACATAAAAAAGAAATGCATCTCATTTTGAAATTGATTCAACTGGTTTCAGAGAAAAAAATCTAAAATTTACTAATAGAATTAGAAATGAACAAGGAAACCAAGAGGCCTGGAGTTATGGCTCTCAGTGGTAGAACACTTGCCTCGTACATGCAAGGCCTTCAGCTCAGCCCCAAACTTAGGCAAAAACAAAACCAGAAACCAGACATTTAGATGGTTATTGCCCTGAATCTCTTTGAGAGCATGACTACTTCCTAATTCTTTCCATTTGATAGATAAGACAACTAAATAGTTTCAAACACAAGCCCATTTGGTCAATATACAGCAATGGAACTAGAAAACCACTTGCTCTTCAGTTATCGTTATGTTTGGGTTCTAATGAATGTAGCTGTAGACCCAGTCCAAAATGGAGCACACTTCTCAGGCACGTACCTGCTTCTTCCCAGTCTGACTTTGTGTTAGAATTATCAAGAACATATTATTTCCCCTGGTTATGTACTGTGATCCCAATATTAAAAACAAAAACAAAACACCTCAAAATACCACTGGAGAATGGCTGGCAGAACTGTTGACTTTTCATTAAGAGGAAAGATAAAGTGACATTGTCAGGGTTTTTTTAGTTTCAAGGTCACTTTTGGTTCTGAGTGAAAAGTGCGAAAACTTGGACTTAAGACTGTGGGTCACAGTTCTGCCACAAAATGGGTTCTAGCGCAGGTTAAGCTAACCTCCCTGGCCTTACCTTTGCATGTGTAATACAAAAATACTTCATGGTTAGCATGACAGACACCAGCAATAGAAGACTACTATGTTGACATCCCATGAAGTGGCGTTTTATATTTGTAACCAAATTTGTGCTCTTTATGGAACATATTTCTAATAAAGTCCTTGTGCTTAAAATAAAAAAAAAAAAAAAAAAAAAGAAAGAAAGAAAAGAAAAAGAAATGCTTCTTCACACTCTGAATTTTTGAGTGACACACAGGATAAAACTATATATGTGTATGTTAAAACAAATGCAGGGAACCTATGACACAGTCTTATAATGGTAGAGCCATTTTTAATAATGAATTAAAAAAACCTCCAACTAGAATAGCTTTTTATTTTACGTACTTTAAAAACCTGTTTTCTTTCTAAGAGAATAAAAATTATAATCACGAAGCCCTGCAAGTGTTTCAAGATGCACCACTATTTTTTAAATAAACTTTTATTGTTTTCATTTTTGATTAGCTTGGGTTGGTCGTTCACACCATGTCTTTCCTATTAAGCCACTGGCCCCTGATTGCCTCCTGTCTCCACTACATTTACCTCTCTGTCCTTTCACCTGCTCCTTTCTAGTAATTGACTTATAATATTCCATATCTGTGAGAAGTTTCCAAAAGTTTATTTCCTGGATTCTGAGATCTGGAAAAAATATTTAAAATTTCCTATATGGGACTGGAGTA
The DNA here is from genome assembly GCF_903995435.1 of Acomys russatus. NCBI lineage: Eukaryota > Metazoa > Chordata > Mammalia > Rodentia > Muridae > Acomys > Acomys russatus. The sequence goes on along the minus strand of NC_067153.1, from coordinate 8,188,269 downwards.
GAGACTGGTGTCCTGAGGTGTTCTATTGTATGAATTTTGGAAACCCCAGGAAGTGAGGGAAGTAGGGCAGACAGGGTTTCCCAGCTTGTGTCGGGGCCAGCAGAGGTTCCAAGCAAACAGTTAGGGTCTGTGAAAGTATAGTTGGAAGAATATTACGCTAACTATGTAAAAAATGGCAGCATCGAAACTCAATACCTGTGAGCAGTATCGATGGGTATCAAAAGTAACGTGGCAATTAAACTGCTGTTGGCTTTTGAAGGAAGTCAGAGAAAGACTCTGTGCTTTCATGTTGCATCTCACAAAGACAATACCAAATAATGTAGAGAGTTACGCTCCTCAGCTGCAAAGATCCTCCTGTGAGCAGTCCTAGGATCTTAGCAAACAGAGAAGACACTGTTGCAGAAATATGTATATTGAACGGATACAGACAGATGGAGTCAGGCAAAATGCTTGCCTGAAAAGACTTGAGATGAGGCTTTGGCCACCTCTAATCCACTATAAATTCTGACTTACTCAGACTCTTCTTCTTTTATTCCAAGATGTCCGGCATCCTAGCTGGGCCAGATGATTGCTACATCCCAGGCTTCTGACCTTAGCGTTAGAGCTTTCACTGGAGTACAATGTTCTAACGACCTTAAAGGCCGCTGGACCACTGGCTCCCAAGTCCCTACTCTTCACAAAAACTTGTTGATTTTTCTTGTCTCCCTTCTTCACAAATATCCTTTGGACAATTAGTTTCTTCCAAGGCAGTTGGCTGTTCTATCTGCACCACTGGGTCCTTGGCAAGCAACTGGTGTAAGACTCTCTCCTCATTGCTGTACTTTTAACATCTTTTTGAAAGTGGCTAGACCTCAGCAGTTTGCAGCCTGCCTGAAATTCTGTTTCTGTTTCTGTCTCTGCCTCTGTCTCTTTTCTCTCTGTCTTTGTCTCTCTGTCTCTGTTTATGTCTCTCTGTCTGTATGTGTGTACACGTGTGTATATAACCACATGTACACTGTGAATTGTGAACCCGTGTCTGTTTACTGAGTGTGCTCATTTGTGGGCCTGTGAACCTGTGGAGGTCAGAGGACAGCTTGGGTGTCTGGTGTCTGTCCTGGCCTTTCTGCCTCAGTTTATCTTTTTTTTTTTTAATTTTTTTTTTCAGGTTCATGTTTATATATATATATATATATATATATATATATATATATATATATATATATATATATATATAATTTATTCTTGTTACATTTCTTTTTTTTTTTCTTTTTTTTTTAAATTAATTTATTCTTGTTACATCTCAATGTTTCAGTTTATCTTAAGACTCAACACAGACACATTTTTTGGTACATTTTCGTTTTTAAATTTTTTTTTAATTGGGAATTTTATTTTATTTTATTTTTTTAATTAATTTTTTCTTGTTACATCTCAAAGTTTATCCCATCCCTTGTATCCTCCCATTCTTCTCTCCCTCCCATTTTCCCCATATTCCCCTCCCCTATGACTGTTCCTGAGGGGGATTACCTCCCCCTGTATATGCTCATAGGGTATCAAGTCTCTTCTTGGTAACCTGCTGTCCTTCCTCTGAGTGCCACCAGGTCTCCCCCTCCAGGGGACATGGTCAAATGTGAGGCAACAGAGTACGTGAGAAAGTCATATCCCACTCTCCACTCAACTGTGGAGAATGTTCTGACCATTGGCTAGATCTGGGTAGGGGTTTAAAGTTTACCTCCTATATTGTCCTTGGCTGGTGCCTTAGTTTGAGCAGGACCCCTGGGCCCAAATCTGCCTACCATAATGTTCTACTTGTAGGTTTCTAGGACCCTCTGGATCCTTCTACTTTGCTATTCTTCCACGAAAGCCTTCACTTACCAGGAAACTGGGACAGAGGGGAGGACATCCTATTGGGACTCTAAATGAGAGAAGCATGGGAGAATAGCAAAGTCATTTTTAAATTTTTAAAAAGTTGAATATAGAATCTTTTCTTATACAGTATACCCTGATGACAATTTTTCTTCCTCTACTCCTCCCAGGTCCTAGCCGCCTCCCCTCCCCTCCCCTCCCCCCCCCTCCCCTCCCCCCCCCTCCCCTCCCCTCCCCTCCCCTCCCCTCCCCCTCCTTTCTGTCTCTCACAAGAAAAGAATGGGCTCTCTTCCAGCACTTCACAGGTGCTATTGCAGGCTGTTTAGGACAATTACAATTACGTAATACAAGCTAATTGTGGTGATGGTGAAGGTTGAGAACCGCTGCTCTAATGTAACATTAGTTTGTGATTAAAAAGAGAGGCTGACTATAAAGCATGAAAACCAGCAGATACTGCTGAGCAAAAGCAAGCAAGCAAACAACAACAAACTACAAAAGGCTCTGCTGTGCGGTTCCAATGATACCGTCATTCTAGAAAAAGGAAAAACTATGGACCACCGGATCCCGGGTTTCCAGGTAGGGAAGGAGAGATGCACATAAAAGCAAATCATAGAGAATTTTTTAGGGTAACGAAACTCTCAGTGTGACATTTCAATGGTGCAATGCATCACATTACATATTGTCGAAACTAATAGAGCATACAAGAGTGAACTCTAAAGAAGGGGCCCTGTGCCTAGCTTGGTTCTCAATGGCACAGTACAATAGTCCACTGTAAATTTCATAGGTGGGAGAGTGCTGTGGACATGCAGATTTGGATAATATATGGTAAATTTGATTGAATTTTCCTATAAATGTGAAACTTGTCTAAATTTTAATATAGGCTTTGTTTTCTTTAACTGCAGTACAATAGCAACAGGCCCAACCTTACGAGCTTGTCAGGAGTACAAAATGAGATAAGCAGTTATTAAAATTCTGGCACATAATTAGTGGTAAACAAATATCAGTTCCCCCTGGAAACTTCTCCCTGTCACTAGCCCACTGTGCAAATTTCATCAACACTTCTGCATCCACTCCTCATTCTCAATGGAAGCAGAAGGGTCTGCTGGGATTTTTATAAAACATTTCATTCAATAAAATAACTAGTAATTGACTTATTTAGCAAGAATTAGTTATGTAATTCATGAACTCTGTGCTTGACTAAGGATAGTGTAAAAAAAAAAAAATAGAAACAGCATTAAATCTCCAGAAGCAGCAGAGAATTAAACAGCAGAGAAACAATTGGTGGTTATAGATTATGCAGATGCTTCATGCTATAAAATGATCTAGATTTTTTTTCTTTAGAAATAATATTTCTTTTAGTTTTTGAAACTTTTGTACACGTATACCATACATCTTGAACGTATCTCCCTCAACGCTCTCCCTCCAACTTCCCTCACTCCATCCAATCCCCACCATACCTCCCTTTAACCTCATAGCTTCCTTTTGCCAAATGACATTGTGCTTCCCATGTGTGTGTGTGAGCAATCCTACCAGTCATCACTCCCAAAAAGTGGATGCTCCCTTCTCCAGCATCCACCATCTGCCAACAGTCCCTCAGCTTGAGGACAGCTCTCTGGCCGAAGCTGAGGGCGGCACAAATATGCAGATTTAAACTTAAGTATTTAGAGGACCGTACGGCAACATGAGAGTTTAGCTTAACAACATCCGTAGCTCTCAGGCCCCTGGCTTGTCAGCTATGGGATTTGACCGTTCTGACAATACAGGCATAAACTCCATCTTGCAGGGAACTATGGGTTGCTCCCATAGGTAGTCTGGCTGCTAACTCACCATGGCATATCTTGCTCGACAGGTTGTCACAATAGCATGCAGGATCCAGCACCAGGTAAGACTGTTGATTTTTTTTTTTTTTTTTTTTTATAAACTGGAGATGTTAGGTAAAAAGGTTTACCAGCCTAAGGGAGGAAGCAGTTAACAGTCTACAAAGCTATTTTAAAATGGACTCAGTGGAAATTATTGGCCTTTTACAAGCAATCCTATGTTTGATTAGGTGTATATTGTTTCATTTTCTTCACTGACAGTCAAAAGATTGCTACCTAGACTACGGTGGCTTAGAATTATATCAGAAAAATATTTAGCATTCTAACTGCAAAATCATTTTAAAACAATGTTTACCTATGACATAAAAAGACAAGAGGCCACTGTAATTAGAAACAAACTTTCTTTCTAAAGTAAATTTTGGATAATGATTTTTAATGAATTTATTAAAGATTATAACTTTAGAAGTGCCACACTTGCTATAATTTCCATTCCTGTTTTATTAAAATTTAATCCAGTCATTCGGCAAATAATGAGTGATTTTCACAAACTCAAGAGAGTCAGACAAGACTTCTCTAAAGAAATGATGAGTAAAGCCAGAGCTGAAGGGTGAGTAGACAGTCACTAATGAGAATGGTAAAGCGAATCCCATTTCAGCAGTTAAGAGTACACAGCACACATAGTCACACATGCACACGCACGCATGCACACACATACACACACACACACACACACACACTCACACATGAATAACAAAATAAAATAATTTAAAAGAATGCCTATCTCCAACAGCAGCCTTGTGCAAAGGCTACAGTTACCAAGATTCCAAGTAATGGTCGAAAACACTTAACAAGGACATTGAGCTAAAGATGGAGAAATAAGGAGTGGCTGGTGATGAATGCGTTAATGAGGGTGTATGTGAGGGAAATGGTGCAGAGCTTGGATTATATTCAGTTCGAGGGAAAGGCACTGGAAGTCTTTATTACATAGTGGTGATGACATCACAGCACATTACAGTGAAATATAGTACTCTCTCTGCTTCTGAACAAATGATAATGAATAGGAACATATAATAATATACAGAAATAAAAATAAATTCAGCATGACATTTCAGTTCTAAGGGGAAATTTTTTTTTTGGAAACTTCTATTGCTATTTTTGAAACACTCAATTGCACACAGTAATATGACAGATAAGAGGTAGTTAAATGTCACCTCAAGCATCTTCCTCTTAGCCATTAGATATCTTGACCTCCCACTACCGTTAAGGAGAAGAGAATTGTGGCACTAAGATGCCAAAATTCCTTCTGGAATCATCTTTTTCATTAAAATTTATTTTATATTATTTAAAACTATTTTTAAATTTTAACTTTGGTTTATCATGTTTCTCCTCTCACGCAAGTCATCCTTAATCCTCTTCCCCCTCCCTACCCGCCCAACTTCAAGTTCTTTCTCAAAAGACAAAATTGAATACAATGACAAAATTCCACCAAAACAAAAAAACCAAAAACAAAATAAAAATAAAGCCATGTGCCAAAATAATTCTAGTTTAGTGTTTTCAATAAACCAGTGTTTCCCGGGTGAGCAAACGAGTGAGTGGGTCTCTGATTCTTCTGCCTTTCCTTGTGTTCTTTCCCTTCTATGGTCTGTCTTATCCATCTCTGAAGTGATAATTTTTGTTTTAGCCAAATGAAATATTTTATTTTGTTAATTTAAAGACAGACAGACAGACAGACAGACAGACAGACAGACAGACAGAAAGACAGAAACAAAGAAACAAAGAAAGAAAGGACTGACACTTGGTATAGCAACACTCCAGGGCAGGCCTCATTGTTCAGGAGTAATTGACTAACGTGTAAAGGGCTCCATAGTGTTTTTGTATACATTTAGTTGGTTACAGACTCATTTCTTTAAGTAGTTATATCACTACTTAAAATATTTTGGGACTGTAATTTCTGAAAATTCAAAGATGTGAATCCTGTCATTTGCAAGCACATATATTTATTAAACACATACTGAGATAGGCACTTGAGTTGCAAATGGGTCTTAAAAACAGCCCTGGAGGAGCTTAGGATCTGAAGCATCATGCTGAAATTGCACATGAAAAGAGAACGGCAGATGCGCACACTGCAGGGATACAGACAGGGTTACAGAAAGAGCAGCAATTGTGTGAAAAGCCTTTCTGGGGACCATTAGGCTTGACGCATGAGACCTAAGGGTTGGTAGTCCCTGCAGTACGTTCTGAGCACCCGAGATGTCATATTCAAGTGTGATAGTGACCTATTTGTACCACATTCTTTACTCAGTGAAGTGAGTCTTCTTCACTCTAGACTTCTCATCAGTTATAAATCAACAATTATAGTAATTCACTTATAATGTGCTGATATAAAAATTCCACCCTTTTATTAGAAACAAGCATTTATGGGGGTATGTTTTGGCTTTAAATTTGATAATAAAGATGGAATCTTCCAAGATATGCATTTTTTAAAAAACATGCACAAATATAATTATATCCTACAAAATCTTCATGCCATGCCTGTGTCTGCAGACAGGTGGGGTCACCTCTGTACACCTACTCTTAACTTGAATAGAGATTTTATCTCAGTCTCCTAGATAGGAGACTCCTGACTTTACTTCAAAGTACTAGTTTTTGCATACATTGTATCCCAGGAAGAAGTAGAAAGTCGCTGACATGGAAAACCTTCACACCCAGACATGGCTCTCCTCATTCCTCACAGAATTAATGAGACCAACCAGGGGACAAGTGTGAAATGGATTACATGATATTGATATTGTCAGGAGACAGTCCCACACTTATAAGAATCAACCTATTTCCTTTCCATTTATAAGACTTACTAGACTGTTTTTTAAAAGCTATTTTAGGTTTCACACACACAAAAAAATATTGAGAGAAAAAAGAAACTGTCTGGGTTTAAGAGATGGCTCAGCAGATCAAATGTTTGCTGCAGGTTGGGAATCTGCAGAATCCACGCGAAAAGTTGAGCAGTGGTGGCAGCTGCCTGTAATCTCAGAACTCAGACGCCAGGGACAAGTGATGTCCTGGCAAGCATGTGAGCCAGACAACCCTCTGCAAGATCTGCATTCTGCAAGGGACTTAATAAATAAAGTGGAGAATAATGGACATAGGTGTGGTCAACTTCGGACCTCTACATGCGCAGGCACACATGTGACTCACACCTTCACATTTATGTGCAATATTGCTAATATGCATATAAACAAAAACACACATATACACACACAAAAGTTTTCTGTAGAGCTGTCACCCCTAACCACCGTTCTATCCCCACTTATCTTAAGCTGTATTCTTTTTTTAGTAACATTTTGTATTAATGCAGTATATTCATCATAGTTATGAACCAACACGGCTTCATAATGGTTAACTAATGTTGGTAGAAGTTTATATTGAAGATTGTTCTTCATTGTGTGTTCCATAGGTTTTTAACAAATGTGTAATAGGTTTCTAGCACCACAGAACAATATAGAATAGTTTCACTATTTCGGGCACTCTCTGTGCTCCACCTACTCATCATAACATCCTTCCTGTTGAGACCTCAATTATCACTGACACTTTTATTGACCCTCGATCTTTGCCTCTCCTAAAATATCACATAATTGTAATGACTAAGTGTTAGTTAGCACTCTCACATTGGTTTATTTCACTTATCAATAAGTATTTAAGGCTTCTTGCCACCCAATAATATTTGCCTGGGGAGGTTAATGACACTTTCATTCTTACTGGGCACCTTGGTTGCTTCCAAGATTTTGAAATGCTGCACAGAATCACCTGCAGAATTTTGAGAGGGTGAAAGGTTACAACTCATTTGGTCAATACAAAAGATAACAAATTCTCGATCAGTTCATAATTGTTCAGTGCTGTGGGAAACTGACAAACCAATAGTTCTCAACCTGTGGGTTGCAGCCCCTTTGGGAGTCTAATGACTCCTTTACAGGGTTCACCTACGACCTTTGGAAAACACCGATACTGTCATTATGATTCATAACAGTATCAGACTTCCAGTTATGAAGTAGCAATGGAAATAATTTTATAAGTGGGGGTCACCACAGCATGAGGCACTGTATTAAAGGGTTGTAGCATTAGGAAGGCTGAGAGCTACTCTGACAAACTATCTTCCCAAGGGGCAGCACAGCTGCATTCTCTTCAGAAATGAGGTAGTGTCCCTGCTACTCCGTCCCCTGGACGGTGTGCTGTTCCTTAGATTTGAACCAGGAAGTGATGTTGTAGCATTTCATTAAAAGGTGCAGCTGAGCTTTGAGGAAACCCTATTCCCAGTTTTCTGAGAACGTGCCAGATAGATTTCCAAAGTTTGCATTCCCACCAGCAGTGAAGGAGTGTCCCTCTTTCTCCACATCCTTGCCAGCATGTGGTGTCACTTGAATTTTTGATCTTAGCCATTCTGATGGGTGTGATCGGGGCCCAGGTGGATCTACTCAACTATTACACTAACCAAGGACAATACATGCAGTAAACATTGAAACCCTACTCTGATCTACCCAATGGACAGGACATTCTCCACAGTTATGTGGGCAGCAGGGACTGACTCTGACATGAACTCTGGTGCCCCATATTTAACCATTCCCCTTGATGGGGAGGCCTAAAGAAAGAATAAGCAGGCTACCATGATGAGACTTGATAGCCTATGACCATATAGTTGGGGAAGAGGTCCCCTTCGGTCTTAGACCTAGAGGAAGGCAATAGGGTGAAAGCGGGAGGGAGGGAGGGATGGGAGGATACAAGTGATGGAATAACAATTGAGTTGTAATCTGAATAAATTAATTAAATAAAAAATTTAAGCATAAAAAAAGGTGCAGCTGTCTGGTGGTATGTGCGAGTAGTGATCTTTCTTTAGTGGACATCTGTATGTGTTCTCTGCTGAAGGGTTGCCTTAGAATCTTTGCTCATTTTTTAATTGAGATATTTACTTTCTTACTGTTACTCTTTTCGGACCCTTTCTCTTGTCCATTCAACTTTCTTACCTGTTATAGCAAATATAATGGCATAATAAGTATGTTTTGTGAGGTTTTCATTTAGGATAAATATTACACAAAGCTAGAGCCGTGTCTTCAGCAGTCCCCTGTGAGTGTGTGTATGTCACTTCAGTCCAGAGCCAGTAGAAATAAAAAAGTGCATGCAAGGTAAAGACCTTTCAAAAATGTTAAGACATTCCTATAAGATCCAGGAAAGCTCACCAACATGGCTGCCTAAACATGTCCTGAACAAGTACAACAGCGATGAATGCTAACACGGACAGAGGAAAGCTCAGGGTGCCTCAACACTAGATAAAGATAAAGAACTACAGGCGACCAAGGGATGCTGAGAGCAGTAGTTTTGCCAGGGAAGAGTATGCTAATTGCTTCTCCAATTCCAAACAGTCAGCCCTGAAAACATGTACACACAGGTAACATGATACAGACTGAGCAGGCTGTGTGTGTGTGTGTGTGTGTGTGTGTGTGTGTGTGTGTGTGTGTGTGTGTGTGTGTGTGTGTTGTGGGGTTGGGAGGCACATTTGAAAGAGGGACATAGAAAGTCTACCGCTCTGTAACACTCTGTATTAGTTATCCCACCAGTCATAAAGCACCCATAGAAGAAGTTCAACCCCAAATATACTTTAAACACACACACACACACACACACACACACACACACACACATACACGCATGCACGCACGTACGCATACACACACATTCTAAAAGGACTGTGAATTTGAAAGACATCAAAGGAGCATACATGGAGTGGGAATAGATGGCAAAGCTTGGAGAAAGAAAATGTATGGGAGAAATTATGTAATTACATCATAATTTTTAAAATATATTTTTTAAAAAATCTAAGAGTCAAGCTGGAAGGCCACTGCCAAGCACAGCATTCAATGGCATGAGACTGTGTTGGGGACCTGAGCTTGTACTGTCCCTGTTTTCTTCTGCGGGGATGACTCTATGTTTTTATGATGTCATCCTTGCCTTGGTCCCTAGACTAGTTCATTGCTTTATGAATAGACCCATGAATCATACTAGATATGTGAGTCGTTTTTCAGGAAACTGGGAAGATATCAAAGACACCCTGGGGAAAATATCAAAATATCCCACTAAAAGTTATTACATACTCTGGTTTCATCTCACCTATTATTAATTATGCAAATCATTTCCCAAGAAAAGCATGGACTGAGTGTTGCTATAAAATTCCCGCATACTGACAATTTTCCAATTCCTTATGTCAAAAATGAAGGAGATGAAATCACGTGACACATAGGTCAATTCTTTCTCAGTCTAATAGACAGGAGTGGCCAAGAGACTGGGGCATATTCCTCATCTTGATTTTTTTTTTTTTCTATTGTGAACAGATGGTAGCTCTGCTATTTAAAGAATAGTAGATCCTGGTATTTGGCCGTTATCCAAAGCAAAAACGAAAGAAGGAGCAGCGTTCATCTGGCTCAGTAACAGAAGACAACCAAAAATAGACTCCCAGCCAGCCACAGTGAGGGGTGCAAGTAGCTAGGCAGGAGGGCTTCTTCCGTGGTGGCTAAAGGCTTTCTTCCTCCGTCCACTTCCTGGCTACTAAATCATTCTGACATATTTGTTTCAGTATTTATGTTGAATGCCCCCATCTATAACCTTGCTGCTATAATTATTATTAATATCATCATCATCATCATCATCATTTTGTTGTTGTTGTTTGTTGTAGTGCCGAGGATCAAGCTTGGGGGCCTGTGCATACAGGGCAATGCTCTACCACTGACCTACAGTGCCAGCCAGCCAGTTCATTTAGTAAACAAAGTGATCAAAATGACTTGCAAACTGAAGGAGGTCTAGTTTTTCTGAGCCCAGCGAGTCTAACAGGATAGTGTACCTTTTGAATGTTTTTATTACAGATATTATTAGTTTATTACCAAAAAAATAAATTTCCTTTCATTAAGGGTGTAGCCTCCTGAGAGTTTCTGATATGGCATCAAATACAGTCACTAAGTTGCTACTCCAATCTTGAGCAACTACTGGATTACTGTTCCCCTGTCTAGCGGAGTAGAATTCACACCTGCAGGCTTTCCTAGGAATGCTGGGTGCATACATGTGCCCTGAAGTCTCCGTGACAGACTCCTGTGGAGAGGTGTAAGGCAACTCAATGAGGATTGTATAAGCACAGTACTGGGAAGTAGGGCTACTTATCGATTAGGAGAACAGAAAATGAACTGACATTTCTGAGCCTCAGATGCGTCCTCTGTCACCCATGTGAGATGGTATTGATAAAAATTATACCTTACCACAGAGATGAAGCAAACTGAAGACAGTCTGGGGGAAACTCACTGAAACCCTGAACAAAAGGGGCAGAAAGGAGCGGATGTGTGGTATATGCTTCAGAGCTGGAGTGGAGCCTGTACTGTTGGATGTCAGCTTGTCTTTGCAGGGTGGGAAACATCGGGAACTGAGAGGAGCTATGAGCTCTTCAAGGCTGATAGACATATTTTATTCCTTCATCTGATATTGCTTTTGTGGATGTGTCATATCACTCACAGCCATTCATCAAATTCCATATCTATAACTTTTCAATCTTTGGGATATATGCTACTTTTTATTAAATCAATAATAAGTACTACAATCCACAACCAAATGCCTGTCTTGGAAAGCAACATCTTACTAATGGTAGGTTACTATGTTTTTTTAGTAGACAAACCATTAAACACTTGTGACTTTAATTATTAAACTATTAAAAATTGTGAGTTAAAAACTGGTGAATTATTTTTAAACAGCGAGTACGCTTCTGTACATTTGCTAAATTAAGTTTGATTTGTTAGCAAGCTATTCCTAACTGGATAACCACCTTTTTCTCTTAAACACTGGCAAAACCTAACCAAAATGAAATGTGGGTTGGCACATACACTGTGGACCACACTGCAGCATTGACCATTGATTTCCCCAGCTTCGTTGCTCCTAAAGCTAAGCTGACCTAATCATATGGGCACCAGTCATGGGCAAGCCTTCAGCCTGACCTTATTCTGTAGTCCATGGGTGATTCTACACAATCACAGATATAATTTACCTACATGAGTGTTTCTTAAAATAGCCCATTTTGCTCTGCCTGCATGCCCCCAGGATCTGGCTCTTCACATTTCTGTGTACTTTTCCACTCATTATTTTAATTCTATGGGATTACTTATCTAACCCTAGATTTTAAAAACGAATTTTATTTTGAATTCATCACAACTCAGAAAATATAAGCAACTACATACAAGCATAAACAGTTATTGTAGTTAGGCATTTTTCTACTTTTTTATTAATTTATTCATATTACATCTCAATTGTTATCCCATCCCTTGTGTCCTCCCATTCCTCCCTCCCTCCCGCTTTCACTCTATTTCCCTCCCCTATGACTGTGACTGAGGGGGCACCTCTTCCCCTTCTATATGCTCATAGAGTATCAAGTCTCTTCTTGATAGCCTGTTATCTTTCCTCTGAGTGCAACTGGGCCTCCCCATCAAGGAGACATGATCAAATATGGGGCACCAGAGTTTGTGTTAAAGTCAGTCCCTGCTCTCCACTCAACTGTGAAGAATGTCCTGTCCATTAACTAGATCTGGGTAGGGGTTTGATGTTTACTGCACGTATTGTCCTTGTTTGGTGCCAGAGTTTGAGCAGGACCCCTGGGTCCAGATCCACCCCTAATAATGTTCTTCTTGTAGGTTTCTAGGACCCTCTGGATCCTTCTATTTCCCCATTCTCCCATACTTCTCTCACCTAGAGTCCCAATAGAATGACCTCACATCTATCCCAATTTCCTGGTAACTGAAGTTAGGCATTTTTTAAGGCAAGATCTTGGAGAGTGTGTATTTCTGTCTTCCGACAAGACACCTTTGAATGAGTTAGGTCCTATGCCCACTTTTTCTGTGCATTTCCTTAGCCACTAACTACGATTCAACAGTCCCATTGTTTTCATACAGCTGTATTTATACCTACAGATTCTACTCAGGTATATAAGTAATTAACAAATTTGATTAAATAATACTCAAGCCAATGCCTGGCTCTAGTATAAAGATTGTTTTCTTAGTTAAAATCATCATAAGAAGTTTCCAATACACTTTTATGAATAATTCATGCTTTAAAGAATAACATTAATCATTGTAGGTTACCATAACAAGGAATGAGACTGAAGACCCACTGCAAAAGTAAAATTGCTTCAGGAAAGTTTCTTAATAAATTTGTTGGTCGAGCTGGGCATGGTGGCACAAGCCTGTAATCCTAGAACATGGGAGGTAGAGGCAGGTGGACATCTGAATTCAAGGCCAGCCTGGTCTACAGAGTGAGTCCAGGACAGCCAAGGCTACACAGAGAAACCCTATCTTGAAAAAAAAATGATGGTAAAAAATCGTGTTTTTCTAGGGATCTCAGATGCTACTTCTTCTTTTTTTTTTTTTTTTTTTTAATTATTAACTCATAATTTGTCTTCTGTGTGGCACAAGGAAAGCTTAATTTTATTAGATAATTTTAGTAAGTCTTGGAGTCCGGTGTCCTTCATCTAATTTAATTAGCACGATCCATGTGTCCTATGACTAGTTCTCCACGTTTGGCTTGTTATCTATAAAGGAACCCATGGAGGTTTCTGCCTTACTTCTCTATCTGGCCATCCACAAAGATGCATTCAAGTTTTTAATCACATTTAAATTAATGTTCATGGGTACCTAGTGTATAGTTAGAGGGTAGCTGGACTTACAGGTCAATTTTATTTCCTTTATCTCATTTTCCTTTAATTCTTTATGTTCTCTGCTAGAGAGAAGGGGGCTAGAAGGACAGCATCCTCCAGGAAGGCACTGTCGGGTCTCTTACACTGGCATATCGGGCTGGAAAGGGAGAGAGAGGATTCAGGCCACCGTTTCCTCTCCTTGGGGGTTGAGCGGCATGTGAGTGTTGGCGACCCAGCTTCCTCCTATGATGCCCAGAAGAAAAATACGCTGAGTCGGGAGTCTCAACTTTATTATGGCCCATTTCTCTTATATAAAGTATAGAGAGTGGGCGGGCCATAAGGTGTCAGGAGATATGACATCTCCCAGGACGTAAGGTGGCCTGATAATCTGGGACCAATTGGTTTGTGTTACATGGCTGTTGGCAGGCAGGGTTCGCACCAGGATATGCCCGGATGGACCATGCTGAGTTATTCCTATGAGGAAGTATTTACCAGAGACTGTTGCTGAAACTCGGGCCATGCTCGGTTCTGTCCTCAAGGCCTCAGAGGGCTGACAGATTCGGGCCATAGGGCCCCACAAGGCACCATAAGGCATGCTCCAAAAGGGTTTCTCTTTGTTGACTCATATCTGCTGGAGCTGCAGAGTAGCAAGGGTTTTTGCCATATGATTTTATTACCAGTTCGACTACATGCACTTCTTAATAGTAAGAGACAAATAAAAAACTTCGTTTTGTGTGTATTAATCTTAGAACTCACTCCTAAGCAGTGCAAGTTGTATAGTACAGATTTGGGGATCCTGGACACTTGAGCAATACTCTTTGCTAAAGCACAAGAGGTTGATGCTGCCCTACTACACTGATCAGGGGTGAACATAAGCTGCAGGCTTAGCATAAAAGAATGTTTCTTATGGGGAGCATAAAATGCCATAGTGTCTCTGTAACTATACATAGTAACACGTACCTGGCCTTACACATGTGAAACATTCTCACCTTTATTCTTAATAAGAGGAATGCACACCATAACCAACATGGAAGCACATTTCTTCCCTATTCAAGAGCGGCAATATCAAAACAGGAAGGACATTATATAAATAACGGGCAGAGTAGGTACTGTTCCAATTACTATGGAGTGCAATGGTTCAAAATAACAAGCGTGCTTTTATTATGGCTTTACATTCCCTTTGGGGGAGTTTATTTTACAGATGGCACTTGCACAGTGGGCAGAGTATTCCTTAGAAAATAATCATCGAAGCATTATACCTGTAAGAGCAAAAGACTGAAAGCACCTCAAGTATCAGTTGATATGTGAGAAGTTAAGTTTAAAAAATAGCATAGTGTGTTCATAAAATGAAACAATTTGCACTTACTTAAAAATAACAGAAGCTTTTAATATATGGAGTTTTCAGGGTACACAAGCTGCCAGTACAAGGCAATATGAAGTGGGTTACTACAATGTATTTGTGCAAGCAGGAGGAGAGAATAACAAGGGCTTCCTCGTGCCTTTGATGGACCACACGAGAAACTAGTGTTGCCAGCAGTCAAGAAGGTAAGTGATAGAAGACAGCCCTCAGCACGTATAGCTTTATGTGCCATGAATTATCAAACTGGTAAATAAATGAGCTGCTCAAGAATGAAATGCAGTAAGAGAAAATAGAGAAAATTGCCTATTCCTGACCAGTGATCTTATTCAATTAAGATTTAAAATGTCATCCTAATTTTAGAAACAATACCATGCCTGGGACATCTGTAGTTGGCACAAGCTGGTCTGCCGGGCCATTCATCTTCATATTAAACAAATGGGAGATTTAAAGGGCAAGTCAGTCAGATGGATTACACAGCCTTTCTCACTTTCAAGTGGTACTTGTAATTTCCTCCATTTTTCCTCGGGCCTAGTGTACTTTCCTGCTTGTAACTGTGGTGGGATAAGGGTTCACCCAACCTGTCTTCTTCAGGCTCTCTTAAATTTGTGTTTATTGTGCTTTCCACTAAGGCTCTTCTTCTCTTTCTCAAAAGGCACACTATATGAATGAAGATCCACTCCAGGGCATATCTTTGGTCTTCTGAGAGAGGGGAGAGGAGGGAGGAAGGGAGAGAGGCAGGAGGGAGGGAGGGAGGAAGAGATGAGACAGAGGCAGAGACAAGCAGACAAACAGAATCAGAGGCAGAGACAGAGAACAGAGAATACTCCAAAAACTCTAAACTCTCACTTCTCTGGTTTGATCCAAGCTACCTCTTACTGTGGTGAATTCCATGACCCTTATAAACTTGTATCAGAATCCTCTGAAATGATTACAGAGTTATTATTAATGGCTTGTGTGTTTCCTCCAAAATCCGCATGTCTAACCCTTTTGAAGAAAGACTTGATTTGGTGGGTGAGAATGGAAATAGGTCATTAATCCTCCCCTTTGCACATACTAGGCTCAGCATAATGAACTGAAATTAATTTCTCCTAGCATCGCCCTTAATATTGGGAGCACTACATCAGGTAGTTATTAAATTGTTTCCACTTGGATAGCTATTACTCCATGAAGTCTAAAAATATGTATCAGGTGCCCAGCTCTAATTCAGGTTCAAGGGACACATTTCCCGCACATACTAGCTGCACTGGGATTTGTGGCTCCCTGGAACCAAGTAAGGCTGTTGTGGAGTCAGGAAATCGTAGTGTTTGTCCCAAAAGTTAACAGCTCTCCAGAAGTCCTGGGTCCTTTGGTGGAGGCAGAGCACATTGCTTCTCTCCTGCCCTTCATTTCTCTTTCCTGGGTGAGAACAGGAACCATGGAATCTGATGAGTTAACCATTTCTGTCATCAGTTCCTAGTCCTGACCGCTGGAGAGCTCACTGGAAGCTAAGAGTCTCCTATTAATCTTCTCCTAAGAAGACACAGATCATTGTCTAATTTTGCAGTCTATTTTTAGTAGATGCTGGAACTGGAATCTGAGGGCTCTTTCCTTTCCTTTCCTTTCCTTTCCTTTCCTTTCCTTTCCTTATTTTCAGGAAAAGGAAGTAGTCATATTTATTTATAATTTAAAACTCCACTTCTTTACTTAAAAAACAAGACTTAACCAGGTATCATAAACTTTTGTTACCTTTTGACTTCTACCTGCTTCTTCCATTTACATTTTCTTTCGAGAAAAAACCATGTCACATCTTTGCCCATTTTTTCCTCAACTCAGGTCTTTACTTAAAATGAATAATTAAAACCATGCAACTAAAAACATCAGAAACCCTGCAGTCAAAGTAATTTATTTTAATTAAAATTTGATTCACAGGATTCAAACTTGTCCCATAAGGCAAAAACTTGCAGCCAAATTCAGAGGGTGTTTTGGGAGGCTGAAGAAGTTCCGTCAGCATTTCTAATGCCAATGTAAGCTTAAGATCATTAAAATGACTCCAGGGAAATAAGCAATGATGAGAGAGATGTAGATATTAATGTATATTTCAATGTTTGATCTGGAGGGACTATGGACACTGACGGGCCCCTAAATTTGGAGATATTGACAATTCTGGAATAATCTAACAATATCTAAATGCTGTGTATAAGCGCAAATTTGGATGCCCAAGAGATCAAAATAAGCTTAATATAAAGATAGGCAGTCAAGAGCAGGGAGAGAATGCATGCATCATTCGAAAAAATGGAATTTTTTATTTTATAATTGTAATTCAACTTCTAAAGAAGCACACTTGCAGAGTACCCGGGGGCAAAAGCAGTCTGAGTTCAAGGTCAGATGGGTCTGCATGATGAGTTCCAGATAGCCAGGGCTATGCATTGAGATGCTATCTCAAAACAAACAAACATATAAAAAACATAAAAGCAAAGGGACCATGTCTGTAATCATTGCATATTAAATAGCATCATCAATCACCATTACTAAAACTCTTTTTATAGGCTCATGTCTTTAATTTTATTTATATTTCAATCTAATTCTTAACCCCCCTTTTCCTGGTTGTAGAAGAATGTTAATTCAGAACATGGCTGTACAGGCAAGAAATCACATCCAAAGACCTTCTAGGTTTCTGTGGAATATAAATATGTCTTCAATCCAGGAGACAGGGGCAAACAGATCTGAGTTCAAGGCCAGCCTGGTATAGAGCAAGCACCAGGTAAACAAAAGCTTAGGTCCAGGCATGGTGGTACATGGCTTTAATCCCAAATGAAGGTAAAGTTAGTTTGTAGAAGGAAACACCCATGTTTGAAAGTGGTGTCTAACTGAGTGGCAGGAAAGGTGACAAATCAGAGATTTGACATAATAGATTACACCCAACTCTCAAGAGAAAAAAGAAAGGAAAGCCACTTACGAGGCAGTTTTACAGAGAGAGGGGGCAGTTTTTTACCAGGACAGTAGCAGAGAAAGAGAGAGAGAGAGAAAGAGAGAGAGAGAGAGAGAGAGAGAGAGAGAGAGAGAGAGAGAGAGAGAGAGAGAGAGAGAGAGAGAGAGGGAAAACTCAGGTGAAGATGGAATAGGCCAGAAAATGAGAAGAAGCCAGAAGATTCAATCAGATTACTGTGTTAGTTTGAGGCCAAGCAAAGCAACTCCGGGCCAAGAGAGCAGGCCGATTAAATAAGGTAAATGGGAGAAGAGTTTGAGCCAGAACAGCCTAGTTTAATCAGCCAGCCCAGAACTCAGAAAGAACAAGTACGGTGAGCTTATTAAACAGTAAGTCTCAGAGGCTGAAAATATCTAGGCCTAGGTTAGATTGTACAGAGGTTGGAAGCTTCCAGGGCTAGGACTAGGACTAGGTTAGCAGAAGGACGCAGTAAGCTTCCCAGACAACAGTTGTGCCAGAAAAATAAAAGTCACTTTTACACCTGGTCCTGGGGTTGAACCCACAGTCTTGCACACTCTAGGGAAACACTTTGCACTGTGTGTGTGTTGTATACTTTAAATTCTACAATCTAATAATAAATATTTACTTTTATTTCATGTTGAAAGCCAGGCTTCCAACCCTGTCAGTGAACTCCAGCTGAGCTAAACCCAGACATAACTTCCTCTCCAGCTGCATATCACCCAGCGTCATTTCTTCTGAACACTGATGTCACCCACACCTGACATTTGTACTGCAACTCTTTCTGTAAGAGTATAATGTATGTCAGATAGTATCCAGGAGTGGAAGAACCTAGGTCAGCCTGAAGTGTAAAAACATAAACATTCAGGGATGATTATTAAATCCAATCATGAAAAATACTCAAATGGAAGAGAAGATGGGCTCGTGAGTATTAAGTGAGAAACAGAACTTTATTCTGATGGTAGTTTATTCTTTCCTGTTTTGTTAGACTAAAGATAGTAATGAGGATTCCAACTTCGTTTAAGAAGCATGTGGACAAATGTGAGGCACCCTGGAGGGGGAGACCTGGTGGCACTCAGAGGAAGGACAGCAAGTAGCCAAGAAGAGACTTGATACCCTATGAGAATATACAGGGGGACGTAATCCCCCTCAGGAACAGTCATAGGGGAGGGGAATAAAGGGAAAATGGGGGGGGGGGGGGAGGAATGGGAGGATACAAGGGATGGGATAAACATTGAGATGTAACAAGAATAAATTAATAAAAAAAAAAAAAGAAGCATGTGGAGTTTCATCTAAACAAATATATGAAGTGGTCAGCCCTTGTGTTGATTTCTGGTGCTAAAATACTTGGAGCTTTGTATGTCAAGATTCTAACACTAAAATACCTTAATGCACTAAACATAGTGGTGCACGCTTTTAATCCCATGCTTGGTAGGCAGAGGCATTCTGATCTGTGCACTTAAGGCCAACCTGGAACATATCAAATTCCAGGCCTCTCAGGTTTACACAGTAAGAACTCATGTCAAAAACAGGAAGAAATGTGCACAGTTATCAAATCACTGTTTTAAATATCACCACTTTTTTACTTCTCTCTGTTTCCCTTACTTTACTCAATCCCTTCTCCCCTTCTCCCTACTCCCATTCCTTCCTCTCCCTATCTCCCCCTCCTCCCATCCCCCCCTCAGACACACACACACACACACACACACACACACACACACACACACACACACATACACACACACACCCCACAGTGGATTCCCAAAGAGCAGATTAAAGCAACTCTGAGATTTTCACAATTCTTTCTTATTATTTCAAGGTACACATGAAGCTGCGATTTTCTAACCACTTAAAACTCTTCACAGACAGAGGTCAGGCTAGTACTGCTGAGTGTTCTCCCAGCCAGCAGATGAGGTAGCTGAGCTTCGTTCAACACCACTGCTTCCAGAAAGCTCATCTTGGCCCTTGCTCTCAAGAACCAAAGGCATTTTTTATTTTATTTTTTTAAATTCATGAGAATTTATTCAGAACACAACGCAATTGTTATCCCTCCCTCTTCTGCCCTATTTCCCTCCCCTAGACATCTGACAGAAGGGGACCTCCTCCCCAACCAGTTGACCACAGCCTATCAGGTCTCATCAGGATTACCTGCTTCCTCTTCGTCTGTTTGCCTGCAGGGCCTCCCCATCAAGAGGAAGTGATCAAATTGTGGGCGGGGCACCAGAGTTCATGTCAAAGGCAGTCCCCACTCTCCCCCACAACAGTGGAGAATGAGCTGTCCATTGGCCACATCCAAGTTTACTGCATGCGTTGTTCTTAGTTGGTGCAACAGTTTGTGCAGGCCCCCCTGGGTCCAGATCCTCCAGCTTTGATGGTCTCTTTGTGGGGTTCCTGAACCCTCTGTGTCCTTCCATTCCCCCATTCTTCCAGACTCCTCTCACCTGGAGTCCAGCAGTGAGTCCCAGCATCTGTCCTGATACCCTATGGAGTGGAGACTCTCAACGTGCATCTATGTTGGGCTAATAATCACTTATAAGTGAGTATATACCATGCATGTCTTTCTGGGTCTGGGTTACCTCAGATGATAATTTCTAGTTCCATCCATTTGCCAGCAAATTTCAAGATTTTCATTTTTTAATAGCTGTGTAGTATTCCATTGTGTAAATGTAGCACAGTTTCTTTACCCATTCTTTGGTCGAGAGACATCTAGATTGTTTCCAGATTCTGGTTATTACAAATAAGGCTGCTATGAACATAGTTGAGCAAATATCCTTGTTGTATGGTAGATCATCTTTCAGGTAGATGCTCAGGAGTCGTATAGTTGGGTCTTGAGGTAGAATTATTCCCAATTTTCTGAGAATGCACCCGGTTGATTTCCAAAGTGGTTGCACAAGTTTGCACTCCCACCAGCCTTCGTATCCTTGCCAACATGTGCTGTCACTTGAGTTTTTTGTCTTAACCATTCTGATGGGTATTAGATGGAATCTCACAGTCATTTTTGATTTGCATTTCCTGATGGCTAAGGATGTTAAGTATTTCTTTAAGTGATTGTCAGCCATTTGATATTCCTCTGTTGAGAATTCTCTGTTTAGCGCTTTTCTTAATTGGGTTATTTGGTTTGGTGGTGTTTAGTTCCTTGAGTTCTTTATGTACTTTGGATACTAGACCTTTGTTGGAGTAGGGTTGGTAAAGATTTTTTCCAGTCTGTGGACTGTCATTTAGTTCTGTTGATAGTGTTATTTGCCTTACAGAAGCTTTTCAGTTTCACGAGGTCACATTTATTAATTGTTGACCTTAGAACCTGAGCTGTTGGTGTTCTGTTCAGGAAATTGTCTCCTGAGCAAATGAATTCAAGGCTCTTCCCTTACTTTTTCTTCTAACAGATTTAGTGTGCTTGTTTTATGTTGAAGTCTTTAATCCATTTGGATTTTAGTTTTGTGCAGAGTGATAAATATGGATCTACTTGCATTTTTCTACATGGAGACAATAATGAACATAGTAAAAATTACCATTTTACCAAAAGCAACTTATAGATTCAGTGCAATCCCTATCAAAATACCTAAATATTTTTTAAAGACCTTGAAAGATAAATTCTCAACTACATATGGAAAAACACAAAACCCAGAATAGCTAAAACAATCTTGTACAAGAAAAGATCTTCCAGAGGAATCTCCATCCATGATTTAAGGCTATGCTATAGAGCTACAGTAATTAAAATGACATGATACTGGCATAGAAATAGGCTCGTTGATGAATGGAATTGAATCAAAGACCAGAAATAAGTCCTCACACCAATGCACACTTGGTTTTTGACAAAAAAGAATTTTTTCTTCTTGTGCATAATTGTTTTCCCAATTGACGCAACTAATGTAGCTACGGTTTCACATGTGTTCACCTTGTTAACTTCTATCTCAGTTCTCTTTAGAAATCTTTCTTATTATTGTGGTTGGTACTATCATTGATATAACAATACCGCCATGCCAGTAACACTTCCAGTGTGTGTGAACAAAGCAAGGAAAGAAAACCGGTGATTCTTTCGGCTGCATTCCTTGCCTCCCACCTTCTTTCACACATAATAAACTGCCTGTGACCATATCCCTCTAATGTTCTGTGAGCTTTCCCCACTCACTAGTTTCCTACTTTCCACTTGATATTTATGGATTGAGTTCTTGAGTCAGTCCTTGAGTCTACTTACCTTCTGTTCAGTTTCAACAGGTTTGACCTTGGCTACAACTGAATGAAAGACAAGGACACTGAGTGACGTCTTCTGATTCCACCATCTTTGAGGCAAAGTGTTGGTAAGACATACAAAAGGAAGTCTCAGAAAAGACATCAAATGTTAAGTATAGTTATATAAACTTGTTTTTTCCCAAGATATTAGATTAATGTCCCTGAGTTTGGGAACATATTAAGATTTTTTTTTCCACAGAATCTTTATACCAGAAACCAAACAGGGACCTTGCCACTGTTTGGAATGAAAGAATGTCTTTCCTCTTATTGTCTCAGTAAATTTATTGGACCAGGAAGACATCCTCTTAGATGAGAAATTTTAATGTGGGCAGTAATTCAACATTTTACAGTGACATCTGACCTCAGTGTCCAGTCTCCCAGGGAATCTTCTCAGGCTCAGGGTGGCACAGGACAACTGTCATTATTTTTCTTAAGCAACATTGTACTTCTAATGAAAAAAGGGTTTTGTATTTTGGCTAACAATTCAACAGTTTCATCTTCGGGTTAATTTAAAAGTTCAGGTAAAAATCCATCTGGTCTCACAGATTTAACTACATTTGTTAGTTCATGAGTTCCAGAATATCGTGGATCTTTTCCAATGTTTTCTTCATAAAACAACTTGTGGGGAAAAGTGTAATAACTTTCTTCACAAAAATGTTGACAAGTAATATGTTTTATTCTTTGCTGTCTACTCTTTTTATTTAATGTACCACTAACAATGAAGGAAAGGAAAAGAGTGTGTTATTGTCTGCCCTTAAAAACACAGGGTTCAAATTGTGGGCCGTAGAATAGTATTTCTTCATATTTTAATATATTAAAATTAGTTTGATTATATTTCTGGGTTTTAGAAAACAAATGAAATATTTTCAAGCCAATCCTTTTTATTTTTATAGCTGAAAATAGCAGGGTTTTTTTTTTCCTATTTAAACATGTAGTAATACTGATAGCATGATTAATCTCAAGATTCTAGTTGGCTATCTTGGAGAACTTTCAAGGATATCAGTATATAAAAGAACTTCTATAGTTTCATTAAAAATATCCAGAAATTACTTATCAAAATTCTGATTTACAAAGCCGACATAATATAAAATACTGGACTTAAATAAGACATGACAAGATGTTTAATAGATATGAATACAGCATTATCAGACAAGTGAGATGACCACTACAGTACACAAACTCCAGACTAAATGTAACACTGCTATAGATGACAATAATAGATGACAGATTGTATGGTAGATTGAAAAAAGATGATCCTCATCTCCTCATTATTTGAATATTTCCCCATGTAGTGGAAATGTTTGGAAGGGGTTAGAATTTATGGCTTTGTTTGAACAGGTTTGTTATTGGCGTGGGCTATGAGGTTTCAAAATTCATGCTATTCCAGTTAGTGTTTCTCCCTCCCACCTTCCCTTCTCCCATCCCTCTTCCCCTCCTGCCTTTTGCTTGGGGGTTATATAGGAGCTAGCAGCTATGGATCCAGTGCCATGCCTGCCTTCCTGCTGCCATGCTCCCTGCTATGACGCTCATGAGCTCAGTGTCTGGAACTCTACGCTCTTTATACACTCCTTCTTCTGTAAGTTGTCTTGTTCGTAGTATACCTTCATAGTAACAGCGGAGTCACTAAGACAGACTGAAAGGTGGCTGGAAAAAAATGCCCTCACTGCTAAAAAAAACAACACGTGTGAAATATTTAAGGGATTGGTTCTACCTTAAGGAAAGTATCGAGAATGAAGCCACCAGGCTCTGCAAATAAACACATATGGATTAATCAGTTCACATGAAGAACTAGTGTAAACTTCTGCTATAAAAGGATCACTGTAAGAGAATAAGACCACGACTTTTAAAAAAAAAATATCTTATTTCCTTGAGAATTTTGTATAATGTATTTTGATCATCTTAACATCCTCTTCGCCAACACTTCCAGGATCCACCCTAACGCTCTATGCACTTAGCTTGATTCTTTTTCTTTCTTTATGGCTATCTAATGTAGTTCATGTTGTCTACATACTTTTGGGTGTGAGCCTGTTTCCTAGAACATGGACCGCCTATCAAAGATCACTCCCTTAAAGTAAAGGGACTCTCCTTCTTCCAAAAGCTGTTGCTTTCCAATAGTTCCTCAGTCGTGAGCAGGATTGGTACCTGCCTCATCCCTCCACCCTGAGATTTTGTTTCACTTGAATTTGCACAACCTTTGTGAACATTGTCATGAACACTGTGAGTTCAGATATAATACTGCCGTATTGTGGTCAAAGACACATCTTCGCACATTCACAGCCTCTCGCTCTTACAACCCTTTTATCTTGCCTTCTCTTCGGCAATAATCCTTGAGCTTCAAGGGTAGGACTCTGATACAGAATCTACAAAATATTTCATAAATTGTTTCCTATTTGGAGTTGAACATTCTACTGTCTCTGTCTCTAATTCTTTCCAGGTTGAGCAGTTGGTCATGTTGTCATCCACTGAAAGAAGAAACTTCTCTGGTCAGAGTTGGGAAATGAACTTATCTGTGAAGTCTTCAAGAGTCAGTTTAGGACTGTGTCTATTGGTAACAAGTTTTCCCTTAAGCAGACCATGTTTTATCACATTTCTAGGGTACTCTTTCCAATTATCTGTCTGGAGTATTGTTTATTCTGAATGCCAGTGCAAGTTTCAGGAAAAAATTGTAAATAGTATATAGTAGGATAATCTCATTAGAGGACAAGTATTTTTGGAACAGGAAACAGTGGCCAAGTAAGAACATGAAGGCAGTGCTAAAGTCTGGTATGGTATCATTTGAGAAAAGTATAAAAAATATAACTGTCTAGGGATAATACTTAGAGCCTAAGAGGCTTCTAGCCCCAGTTTACTATTAAAGATATTTACAGTTGTTATAGCAGCGTGGCTGTCTCTGCTTGCAAAATAATAAGTGTTTTTACATTGGAACTGTTAAGGAAGTGCTAAATTAAATTTAAATTTTCAGAAATCCCGTCAGATTGGAAGTTAAACTAATAATCTACTTGCCCCTTTAAATTAGGAATGATATTGTTATGTTGATTACTTCCAGTTTCTTGCTTCCATAATTTGTTCATGTGGAAGCTTTCCTCAGGATTGAATCTCTTCTTAATGGCCTTGCCTCCTAAGATAATAAATACAAAGGCTAAGATTTCAACATACAAGTTTGGAGAGCATGCAATCCAACTTTGGAAAATAATAATTTCTCCATTCAATAACAAGCTATGCACCTATTGAATGCTTGCTATAATTTAAACTCTTCATAAACAGATCTCAGTAATTTATCAATAATTCTGATTGATCAAAGCATACACCTTATGCACTACAATATTTTAATTTTTATAAAGAATGTAATATAAATATTCTATTTGGTCCAGAATATATATGAGACTTCTGGAATAGTTATTATATTCTTTGCAGGATTGGATAGTCACAATGGAAGCCACGTGCTGTGTAGAGCAGTTGACAGCCTGTTGACACCGCCTTTCTTTGGCTGTGTGAATCTCAGCAAGGCATTTACACTCATGATTCTGTTTTTTCTCTCCTCAATGCTGTATTTTTACCATTCACCATGTGGGTTCTCTGTGGATGGTCTGGCTAACCAGATACATCTTCAGGAAAATGGAAGATGGAGAAAGAGAGAGAGAGAGAGAGAGAGAGAGAGAGAGAGAGAGAGAGAGAGACCCAGGTTATGTTTTTCTTTTTTCTTCTCATCCTAGCCACATTTAATAGTTCCCTTAGAATGTCCTTTCTTTCAGTATGTCTTTACTCAGTGTCAGCAACACTTCTCTTTTTCTTCTTCTTCTTCTTCCCTTTTATTTTCTGAGTTGGGTATAGCTGTGACTCCTTGGGTTGCTCATCTCTATTGACAGTATTGCATGCCCTTCCCATGGACTTCACTGCACCACGTGGGGTCCGTTATGCCCATTTTCACCTTTGAAAACTGCCCTTTAGGAAGATGCCACTTGTTGCTTACTGGGCTTACCCCCACCCCCACCACCAAATTTCATTAGTTTATTTACAATTGTATTTAGTATAAGAGTTCAAGAATTTAATCCAGTTTTCAGATCACATCTCTTAAACATTTTTCATTTTGGTAAAGGGATGGCTTAAATATCCTTAGTTTTTAAGTAGCTGGTGCCTTACTATAAAGACAGGAGCCCAAACCTAGATCCAAAATTCATGGGTATTCTAGCCAGGAACTGCCACTTGTTTTCCAAGGACAATGTCAAATTCTTTCACGGACCCTCCTCAGAGTGACTGCAATGGAGCACAAAGGTGGTGAACCTCTGGGTACTCTGGTCTGTCATGGTGAAGGTGGTGAACCTCTGGGCACTCTGGTCCATCATGGTGAAGGTGGTGAACCTCTGGGTACTCTGGTCCATCATGGTGCTGCTAGAAGCTCAGTAAGATGTGCAGAGAAGGAAGGAGGAAGAAATGGGGCCAAGACCTCAGGCTCCTTTCTTTATGACCTTGCTCGATTACTGGATTTTTACTTACTGCATTGTTTACTCTTGGCACTGATAAGTTGCTTGTGCATCAAAAGATGGCTCCACAAGCCTCTGCCCTTGGGCAATGCTAACTAGATTCAGTGAGTTAAAAAATAAAAAATGGGACATAAAGTTGGGACGTATATGGCAGGATTCTGAGAGGTTTAAGGGAGATATGATCAAGATATATTAAGTACACATAGGACATTTTCAAAATATAAATACAAATATTACAAAACTATCCCTGAGCCTTGGTTTATGTGGGTTCATGAAATTATTCAAAATTATGTCAATGAGTGCCTGCAAATAATTAAATAAAATTATTCTGTAACAATCCAGCATCTGGCATATAAATATGAAAATAGCTATATTTTTATTTCTGGGTTAGTTTGCTCACTCAAGGATAAGAAATAGGTAAAACATCAAAAAATGGAAGCAGTGTCACCTTCACTCATGGATGACCAGGATAATTACCTGAGTAGTGACAATTTAGAACACCACATCACTGCCATCATTTCATACATGTGTGTGCACATAAATATATTTATATGTGCAATGAAGTATGATTCTTACCCTCTCTTGATAAGGGAAATATTGAATGGAATACAGATTAGCAAGTACATATTTTAACATGAGGCAAAATTTTTGGACATTTTTCCCAGGGTGCAAAATGTACCTCTTCAGAAGAAATTCTTTCCTGCCTACCCTTATAGATCTTTCTTGACCAAGTCAGCATTCAGTGATTTATATTGCCTGGATAGAATATATAATAAATTAGCGGGGTCTAGTGGTTCTTCTTAGGGCCCATGATAAGACACAGATGGCTAGGCAGATGGCATGTAAGGCCAGGCAGTGTCTTCCCAGGGAGTCTGAAATGACTCACAGAAAACCATTGCATCATCACTGTGACCAGCTTGAGACTCCTGCGAGTCTGGGAAGACACACTGCTTAGCACAAGAATGATTAATAAGTGAGAGTTCATCATCTTTCCCCCTGCTGCAAACAGGCAATATACATAAGGAAGAGAAGCTACAGCTTCAGGTCATTGACGTAGGTCAAGCCTTGACATAACAAAGGTTGAACCACACCTGGGCCAAAACCAAAAAAAATTGTAGTTCTTTTTCTTCTGAGATCTCTTAGGATTAGATTCTGAACATGTTTAGCTAATGGATAAGCAAGGTTATAAAAGAAACATGTTATGTGACAAATTCAAGTTCAATTTAGAATCCCCTTGTCGAAGTCACATTATTTCATCATTCAAAAGATGTGTAGCAACTTAGGTCATATAGCTGCTTAATACTTCCTGATTGATTTGTCCTGGTGCAGAGGGAATATATTTGTAACTTGTGACCTTCAAACCCTTATTTATGACGAAAAAAAAAAATGAAAACAAAATCAAACACAAACAAAAACAACTAACCCCCTTCAGATTGAAAGGCCTTACAGCGTGCAGAAAATAGCCCATCTCTTTATGTTTTGTTGTCACAGTTGCATCACTGCTACATGGTTCTCTGCATCTCTTTGTCAACCTGAATTTTCAATGAGGACCAGGTTAATTGCCCTTGCTACTTGTTTTTTTTTTTTTTTTCTATACAGACACTATTGTACAATAGACTTTGCCAACACACTGGGTAAATAATAATATATGCAATATAATAGCATAAAATATTATGACCTTTCTCCAGGTTGCTATGTCGCTCAAAAGTTCATGTGTTTGAGTCCACAGTCCCCAGTTGTTCACACCATTTTTGGAGGTTATGGGACCTTTTTAGATGGGAACCGTGGCTTTCAGACATTGGCCTTTGTGGACTATAGCCAAACCCTACTTCTTTCCTAAGATCTCTGCTTCCAGGTTGTTACCATGAACAAGCAGTTGCCACATCCACTCACTCCTAAGGCCACAAGTCATTCCAACACTCCCACAGTAGATGAATTCCTGCAGCAATAAGTCAAAATAAAGTTTCCTCTTTTCATTTTCATCCACCATGTATTATAGACTAGTCAAAAAAGGCAATGAGCACCTATAGAGCTATATACAAATTCTTTTAAAATAGTCTAGACAGGTGAGTTTTTCCAGTTTTCCACCATTTCCCCCAATAGTCACAGTGGTACTAGAGCCATACTAGAGGTCACATGACTCTAATTTCCCCCCAATAGTCACAGTGGTACTAGAACCACTCAAGAGGTCACATGGCTCCATTTTCATTTTCACTGTCCCTTCTCTGATGCATATTCTTTCAGTAGATGATTTGCTATTTATGATAGGGCACAAAATGACTACTTCCCTGAGCTTCTGAGAGCATGAGCAGACATTATTCAGATGGCCGCTCCCTCTGGAGCTAGCACAGGTGAGGAGTGCAGGCTGAACAAGTTGGCTAATAGCCCCAGCTCCTTTTTCTAGTTTGGGTTGTTCATTCCTCAACACAACACTTCTTTGAAAGAACTGACTGGCAGTTGAAACGAGGTAGCTTTGTGGATCCATTTTCCTACCCAATCCACCTCGCCCCACTTCCATTCCACAGTTGCTGACTTGCTGACTTCAAGACCAGCCCCAGAAATACCTCCTGTGTGCTATTTCTGACTTAAACTTAATTTTAGAAAGGTGCATCAGTAAGATCGTAATGAAAATAGCCCACCAGAGCACCATAGAGATGGGGTTTGAAGCTAATCACACAGCTACTTGGCAGACAATGAAGCCCCTGTCACTAATGATAGGCATAACATAGGCAGTTCTCTGCACCAAGTAGCACTATGATTATTAAGATGTTCACCTGTGAGGAAGAGTAATGACATATATCTAAATATATATATACATATATATATATATATATATATATATATATATATATATATATATCTTGTGTCATATATATCAGGAATTGAATAAATATAGGGTAAAATTGTGACTCACTTATGTAATTTCAGCAAAGAACCTGATAGATAGTCTTGGCAAAATAGGGAAGGTACTATACCCCCCAAATTTCTGCAGCACCACTGACATGAACACAGAAGACATGGAGTATACATTGTTGTGGGTTTGGGAATGCTTGATCAGGCTTGGTAAGGTATGGGTTGGAAAAAGACAATTTCTTTGACATCACCCTCTTAAAAGAGTCATAATTTAGCATCTTTGCTAGAACATGGGGAGATGATGAGATGCTTCTATTAGTCATGTACTAGCGCTTTTGGCAGATATACAGGACTGAATCAGAAAAGGGGCAAGTTGATAAAGGGTTACTGTGCAACCAG
The DNA here is from genome assembly GCF_903995435.1 of Acomys russatus. Taxonomy (NCBI): domain Eukaryota; kingdom Metazoa; phylum Chordata; class Mammalia; order Rodentia; family Muridae; genus Acomys; species Acomys russatus. The sequence continues at coordinate 8,158,661 of NC_067153.1, read as the reverse complement.
AATAAAAAAGAAACATATTTATGAGATACAGCCCAACAAGAAGACCAGTAATGCCATTTCCAGGCATAAATACTGTAGCCTCCACCTTTAGTGTCATGGGCAATGAACACTCGCCATCACTATGTTGGTACAGCCAATCTGTTAGTGGCCTCGACGTTGCTGACACTGCTTTTGAATCAGAAATCAGTCTCCAGTGATTCAGCTTCTTAATTTCATGTGTGTCAGAGTCTGAATTCATGGGTGGTGCATTTGATTCACTTAGAATGAAAGACAGATACAATTATTGTCCTGAACTCATTATGAACTAAGATATAGATGAATATAGTTAGGTCAATCCTAACTGATAAGTCATATATATTCTTCAAAGTTTTAGACTCTGTTAACCTTTAGGCCTTGTCAACCTTTGTCACTCTGAACTCACTGTGAACATACGTAATATATACATAGATAAGAAATGTTTAGTCTGAAAACAAGTAACCTGTTGTATTTTAGAATTCATCTGTTTTTGTGATTAATTGCCCTTTTTTGACCTTGAGGTACTTTTCTTTTATCAGAAGTATAAAGTACAGTGCCCAACAATAAACGCTGTTGGAACTGGGTAGCTTAATTTCAATTGAAGTTAAGATGCCTAACTTCATCCACCCCCCCCCCTTTCTGTGTATGTGGTTTATTTGGTTTATTTTCTATCTCTCTCTTATTTCCCTGTAGATTCGCAAATAAGTTAGCCGACTCAGGGCTTTACCATTAGCCTTCTAGGGCTAACAGGTCTAAGTTTACATTAGCTTCGTGGAGATCTTCCCCAAAGAGGCCTACATACAGATGAAAGAGACTCCTTTTATGACCCCCTCGCTAGAAGCTGCTTTGACAGCCTCAGTTATAGGAAAATTGTGGTCAGTTTAAGTTTTCCTCCTCGGTTGCAGTATAGCCAGACTCTAGAGAAGAAATCCTTGGCTATCTTTCCTTTTCCTTCTTTCAGTCCTGATCAGTGACTCAAGAGATGAAGCCAACTGAAAGGGAATCTGATCCTGCCACGGAGACCCTACCCTGGAGCTCTTCAGAGTCATAGCTGGGCATTAACAGTTTATATTACAGTAGATGGTCCTACATGCATACACATATGGACCACATTAACTGCACACAGTGGATTAAAAGGCAGGCTACAAAGTTAGGAGAGAGACATGATGAAGGGTCTGCAAGAAGTAGTGAGGGACAGCTATGATCAAAATACATGGTATACATGTATAAAACAATCAAAAACAAATGAAAAGATATTTAAAAATAAGATGGAGACAGCTGACATTGAGATTCCACAGATACATAAAATTGAATCATATATATTATATACATACATATATAAACAATAAAAAATCAATTAAAACTAATGGTTTAGTTATCTCAACATGTTGTAATATGTGTATATATGTAGGCTTCTCCAGGAACATATTTATAATTTGAGGTCATAAACTTCCTATTCTTGAACATGCTCTCCTTCAATATGAACTTTAAGCATTTTCTAAAGAATAATCATGTTCAAAAAACCCAAGAAATTGCATTTTTGCATGTAGTGAAATTTGTATAAGGTGAACACTAAGTTAAAGCAAAAACACATTTGTTCTCAGTTAGAGATCAATTTAAGATTCATTACTGAAAAGCCAAAATTATCTCTACAAACTTTGAAATTGGCAATGTACTATATAAATGAAAATAAGCTATGAAAAATACTTGTAACAGCACCATGAGAAATTAAATTAGCAAATTCAAATTAGTAAAACTGAATGAATATTTTGAAGATACTAGAATCTGAACCTAAGCTCTTTCATGAAGGAGTGAGTCATTATATCAAAAATAATTTATATCTTCTGAGATAGCTTCAAATGAGCTATTTAAATATAGTTGATCTATGGCCCCCTTTTCACACATAAATTATTTAATTATGAAGACATGAAAACATGAATACACATATTATATAGACAGGCAGAAAAGACATGTTTAAAAATATATTGTCCAATGTTCATGTCATTAATCGATAAAATTGACGTGTGTGTGTGTGTCTCTGTGTGTCTGTGTGTGTGTGTGTGTGTGTGTGTGTGTGTGTATGCCTGAGTTGTTATCTCTTTTGTGTTGCAAGTTTATGTGTCAACAAAGGATGTAAAATTAGAAGTTTCCCATATGGATCCATGCGATGAGTTGTTGAATGACAAACCTGGAGAAGCCCTTGTGCCTATCAGAATCTTTCTGTGCATTTTGTGGTAAGCCTGAAATGCAAGTTTCGATACCTATAAAGAATTATTCAGGTAGATCATTGATATCTATAGCCTGGAATTATCACTCTAATGCCTAAACAAGTGGGCTCAATGCGTCACTGATCTATGTGTTTGGTAGTTCATCTGATATCTACTCCTATAAGATATCCTCCCTCTCTCTGTTTCTCTCTCTCTGTCTCTCTGTCTCTATCTCTCTCTGTCTCTGTGTATCTCTCTCTCTCTTTTTCTCCCTTCTTCTCCCATCCCTTCCTCTCTTTCCTTCCTTCCGCCTTTGTGGACATCTCTGCCAATGCCATGGCCAAAAGGCAAGAAAGAAACCAGTTCACTACGACTCAATAGCTGATGTTGGTTCAAACTTCTAGTTTCTGAAACTGAGAAGTTTATTTTAGGCATATGTATGAACAGCTCACTTTTGGAAGAAAGTTTCCAGATGATAACCAACTCAATCCTGCGTGTCTGACAATATCTAAGACGTAATCACATTGAAGCCCTTCAAAGCACATATGACCTCTTCTATAAAGATGGATTCCATTGAGTAAGAAGCAGTGCTCAAGATATGGATCTAGGAAGAATAACCAATAAATATACAAGTTTGGAGAGTCAGATGTGACCTGGACCTGCAGATAACACAGACCATTAGGCTCTTGACTCCCTCCATCGCCAGGTTATATATCAGTTAAAGAAACAACAACCCTGTCTGTTTAACATTCCTGGTTCCCCCTTGTGTTTATCTTTGTGAGCACAAGCACCTCCTGCCCTCTAAACCCTCCTCTCCTCTCCTCTCCTCTCCTCCCCTCTCCTCTCCTCCCCTCCCCTCTCCTCTCCTCTCCTCTCCTCTCCTCTCCTCTCCTCTTCTCTTCTCTTCTCTTCTCTTCTCTCTTCCCAAGAAATTCATCTGATAATGCGAAAGGACAATACAATGTAATTTTAAATCCTCATTCCCCAGTTTCAATAATTTGTTATTTTGGACCAAATTCTTGGGTACATTTACATCTGCAAATATTTTAGCAAATCTATGATAGTTAACAACTCTTTCAAAATGTAGCCACAGCAATACTAACATAAAATTAAAATTATTCCAAATTCCCCTTCTACTTGGTCCTTTTTCCTCCCTCCTCTTATAATTTATCTGCTGTGGAAACCAGGTCATCCATCCTGTTGAGTTTCCCTCAGAGTGGAGCTGTGAAGTTTTGAGAACAAAAAATAGTAATATATGAAGTGTGAGCATTCACAGCTTTGTACACCTGGTCCCTAAAAGAAGCCAGAGTTTTCCATTTTCCTCTTGGAATGTTGTCTCACATATTCTAGACAATAACACAGAGAAATGGGCTTGAGAAACAGCAGGATGAAATATTTGCCTTAAAAATGGCGATATGCTTGCTCTAATGCAGGGAACAAGAAATAAAGGTGAGAAAGAAGAGAAGGGGGTGAGAGGCAAGGACTTGAAATGGCTTATTCTGTGGCTGTAAGAATCTACAGATTAAGTTGAAACTGACAGAGGTGTGAGGAACAGCTGACATTTCTGGAGATAATGCTAGAACAGAGAATGGTTCTCACATTGGCTCTTTGCTATAAATTAGAAATGTAATCACCCCTCCCACATTTTGTTTTTCAGATAAGTAAAAGAACCACAGGAATTATTTACTTCAAAGATTTTAAAAATGCCAAGCAAGTAGGTTTTTTAAAATGTTATTTAAAAATATTGGATCACTTGGCATCTCAATGACTTTCTTATGGTCCATTTTTTCAAGACCCATCATTTTTAAAACAGCCCCAGACAAATCAATGGTTTTTATTTTATATATTTAAAGAAGGTTATGCCTAAGACTGCATGTGTCTGTATAAGCTGTAACCTTTTTTCCTCACTCCAGGTCTGTAGAGCCCTGCAACAGAGCTGTACTTTGTCTACAAATAGTGTAATTGATCTCAGAATTATAAAAATGGCAACTTATGACAAGATCTGAGACAGTATAGGATATTTAAATGTATATTTGAATGAATATATGTTCAAGAGCTCAGGTCTGCTTCCATTTGACACCTCTTATTGTTTTCAAATGTCTACAGGATTGCCATCCATCACATTTCCAACAAACAAAATCCCAAAGATCAAAACAGCATCTCTCTTTTTTTTTTTTTTTCATGTCTTTTCAGAAACAAAATTTGTATTTGTTAGCCTTCTACTCTTGTTGCCTTAGTTGGATGCCAAGATTCTTCCTAAGCTAGAACTCGACAAGAAACTTGGAATTCCCATGATCTCTTTGCCTTGGATTTATCAGAACTATTCCTGTGAGGACCAGAGCTCTTGACATTTTTCTGGAGTACAACAGGATGTGCAGGAGAAATGTCTAAGCAGGTATAGTCAGTGAAGGAATGGTGACACAAGGGTCCTAATTGCTTATATATCCAACAGTACATGTTATAAGTCTTATCGGGTGCCAAGTACATAGTAAAATACAGTACTCTGGAAGTAAAAATGCATGGAAAGGCGGAAACTCCAAAAAAGTAATAATATCACTCTTTCTCCAAACTCCTGTTGTAGACATCCTTACACGTTCGCCAGCATCTTAAAGCTGTAACATTTAAAATGTGTTGTTCATGGGAAAGAAGAGGCTGAGGTGCTTATAATCCAGGTTTTATTCTTTTTTTTTTTTTTTTCAGGCCAGGGACTGAATACAGGGCCTCCTCTGTACTAGGCATATGTTCATTTCATTTTATTAGAAAAAGGAAACTGGGTGATAGGACCAGGAAAGGCACATTTCAAAGTGGAAGTGAGGAGTATGAAGGACGAGAGGTCCGCACAGGGTAGAAGGGACAGCACTCAGTGGGAAAAGTTCTCACTACACTGTCTCTCCACAAAAGGCACGTGGGTTAAAGGCTGTGACAAAGAAATAGAGCAGGCATGTTTGGAAATAACATTTACCCTGTTACATTTCTTCGCGTCTTGATGTTGCAGCTAGCAGTGGGAGTGTTTAGAACACTAATATGGAAAGCCAGATGAACTCATTTTCTACCTTCATTGTCCAGAGGCCTTGTGAGGAGAAGTGGCCATAGAGAAGAGAAGAAAGTTAACTAATAGGCTCTATGGGATCCCACAGACAAGCTTTACATTTTCCCATTGCTTCTGCAAATAATCCTAACTCGATAATGCACTCCTCGTCCCCCAGCCATGCTCATATTTCTTTTGAGCAGCTAAGCCATAGACTACTTCTGTGTTAGTCGCGAGTACATTTCATGCACCTGATTAATCGCTTTGTGGAACCTTCCTTCTCTCTCTGGCCCTGTGTGGATCATATGCTTTGATATCTAGTTCTGTTTTGCATCCTTGATAAAATACCCAGACACATATGTCTGCTTTCTATTTCCTTGTGATTCAGGTTTTGCTGTATTTTTCCATTCACTCACAGTCATTTAAATATGATTTACACCTTGGTGGATTTTATATTTATATATGTAGTCAAATTCCTCTTTTGCATTCGAGCCTTCAGCCAACTGATAAATGAGCACACACGTCTGAATGTAAGACAGACTTCTCACAGGCTTCATCTTTGTCCTCTACTCAGCTTTTCTCATAATATTAGAATATCATAAATACAGCGGCTCATGTATTTCATCAAACTTCGTGATAGATACTTAAGTGATTAAATGATGCATATTTCATGGTTCTCCAGGTTTATTTTCTTATGGATTTTTCTTCTCTCTCTGTGTCTGTCTCACTCTGTCTCTCTCTCTCTCTCTCTCTCTCTCTCTCTCTCTTTCTCTCTCTCTCTTATTTTTATGGAAGAAGGAGAAGAGGAGGAAGGGTGGAAGAAAAGATAACAGACAAACTATAAATAAATTCTTTTAATCTAAATTGCTGCCCTTTTTTGCGACATATTTAAAAGTTTTAGTAATACTTGGCACATGTACAAAAATGGTTTTCATTTCACTAGTGTTGGATTTACTAAGAAATCAGGATGATACCAAATAGATAAATTAAGAGATTTAAATGGGAAAAGGTCAGGAAGAAGGAGTTCTTTTATACCAAGACGATAAGCCAGTTGGTGGTGACCTTGACAACTTTCATGAAGGTTTTAATGTGGCACGAACAAGGACCACAGAATAGAGACTGGAGTGGCTCCTCTGTATGACATAGAAAAATGTCTTAATGTGAGGACAATGCAAGTGGTCAAAAGACAAATTTAGAAAGAAAAACGTATTGTAATAATTGGCTCTCAGTGGCTCAGTCTAGTGTCCCATCTGACAAAAGTCTTTGATCACAAGAGGTAAAGGCCAGCATTGTAGTGCTTCTAAGTATAAAAATGTTCTCACAGTTTAGTTTCTCAGTGCAGATATTTTGAGCAAGAATGTCTAACATGTGATGTCTAGGAACCAATTTCATAGGCATAGATTAATGTTAATTATTTTGTAAATAAAAAAATTATTTGCACAGCTAAATGATAAGCATTAGAGGAAGATGTTTGTCATGGGGTCCCAAGGGCACACGATTTGTCCTTAAAGCTTAGAAAATAATTGGTCAAATGATTTATTCCAATGCTCCTTCTACAATGCTAAATTTTGATATGTTCAAGCCCAGAGATACGGGAAATAAAATATAAGAGATCATTCTTTATGGCATTGTTTTTATGACCAATGATAGTCTTCACAGAAAAGGAGTGACAAGGCAGTCCTGCAAGGTGAGTTGAGCAGACAGAGTTAGCTATCAAACAACCACTATTGACTCTTTTCACTGGGTACATAGAAGTGGTCACTAGATTGTACAAATGACAGCAAGTCGGCCTGATTCTATTCAGAGAATCTGGGAGAGTCACTTGGAAGAGGAGGAGGGGCCAGAAAAAACAAGCAAGAAGTTACTAAGTGTTTCAGACAGACGAAAGAACATAAACACGTGGGGGAATAATCTGAAAACTCTTCACAGGAAAAACAGTGAATTTCAAAGTGAGATCCCTCTAACTGGGGAAACATTTAATCAGAATCACAGACTATGAGCCCAATGGTTACAACTGGAGTCATTATTTTATTAACCTTATTATTGGAACTGCCAAAATGCAGAATCATTTTAACTACAAATTAAAGTTATCTTTCAAAAAAATCTTTGCTTAAATAGTTTAGTCTGATGTAAAAATTAATTCATCAATAAGTTACATGATGAAAATAAAACAAAACAACATATATGTAAAAGAATGCCACACTAAAACCAATTGTTGTGTGCATATTCCCTCCTTACCCCAAAAGAATGTGAGACTTGAGTAAAAATGTCAAAATGTTCAGATACATCTGTCTCTGTAGACCTCACTTTGGTTGGAACCAAACAGAATTTTACAAAAATATAAAAACTATGGGGGGGGGGGGGAAATTACAAATATAGATCTAGAAGCAGGGACAGAAAGATGGAAAGATCCAGGTGGGTTATTGCAGCTAGACCCTTAGCTATCTATTGGTGTGTCGCAGCTGCCTCTAAACTTAGTGACTGAAGAAATAACAATTGTATTATTATTTCCCATGACTTTAAGGGTTGACTAGGCTCAGATGAATGGTTGCTATGGCCATGCCACAAGAGCTCATATTTTAAAGATGTGGTTAGTATTCTACAGGGTTATTGACAGGTGCTTTAAAAAGCAGGGCATGTGGAATGTCTTCTGGCCATCTGCCCTTGCTTCTTGTCTTCAGACAGGATGACCTGAGCATCTTGCTTCACTGTGAGCTCCCCATATTGATGTACTGCCTTACCCCCATTCCAAAGCCAACACAGTCAATTGACCATTGCCTGAAATATTAATATATAAAACATTGATGCAAAACAAATCTTTGCTCATCTTAACTTCATTTTGTTTGGTAATTTGTTACAGTAATGGGTAGCTGAGTGATAGAGTGGTCTCAGTTTCCTGTAAAAAAAAATCAGCTGAAAGTACAGTCTGAGGAATCCATTGGAACACGATGTGCTAGATCTCTTACTTTTGTGGCTTGAATGCAAATGCTGACTCTTAGATGAATGTTCTTCTGTGGCTCCAAATTGTAAGTCTTAGTTGGGCGTGGTTGGTATAAGCCTTTAATCTCTTCACTTGGGAGGGAGAGGCAGGTGGATCTCTTGAGTTCTAGGTGAGCCTGTCTACTGTGAGTTACAAGAAAGCCAGCATACACAAAGAAACCCTGCCTCGAAAAGCAAAACAAAAGAAACAAAACCTACATAAACTGTAAGTCTTAGATACAGTTTTCCATATTCCTTGAAGTTCTCATAATATAGTAGCTGACTATTTTAAGATTGAGTGTATCCTCACATACTCTGGTGCCTCACATTTGACCATGTCCCCTGGAGGGGGAGACCTAGTGGCAGTCAGAGGAAGGATAGCAGGTAGCCAAGAAGAGACTTGATACCCTATGAGAATATACAGGGGGAGGTAATCCCCCTCTGGAACAGTCATAGGGGAGGGGAATAATGGGAAAATGGGGGGGGGGTGTGGGAGGAATGGGAGGATACAAGGGATGGGATAAACATTGAGATGTAACAAGAATAAATTAATAAAAAAAAAGATTGAGTGTATCAGAGAGGAGGAGCCAATGCTCTGTCCTCTTAACTGCTTAGAGTCCTTTCTAGGGCACAGACTCTGTGATTAATATCACAGTCTATTGTGGATTCAAACAAAGAGGACCAAGTATTACAGGACATGCAAATCCAACCATCAACCATACAGAAAAAGAAAAAAAAATGAATACTAGGATGCAAGAAACAGCAATGAAAGTGTGCCAACTGGGCAGGCCAGATAAAGAAACCAACACAAAGGATGTTGCTGAAATGAATTTTGTACTATTCATGCCATTTCTGAGCATGAGTCCTCAGAAATAACAAGAAATGCACATGAGATTCCCCCTAGGTCAACTAAATGGGATGCTTAAACCAAAATTCAGTTGAGAGAGAAAAGCAAGATCCATCCAAAGGTACCATCAGACTCACTCACAAACACCAACTCAAAATTTATCCTGTCTATAAGATGTTCATGGATAAAGATAGAGCAGAAATAGAGGGAATGTTTAACCAATACCTGGCCCAATCTGAAGCACCTACTAAGGACCACACATGAACTGGAACTAGGTCCCCTACACAGATGTAGCCAATGGGCAGTCCGAGTGTCACATGGATCCTCTAGTAAGGGGAGTGGAGGCTGTCTCTGACATGGACTCTGTTGCCAGCTTTTTGATCACTTCCTCCTGGAGGACCTGCCTTGACAGACCCCAGGGGAAGAGGACAAGCTCAGTCCTGATGCATCTTGATGTGGTCGGGTAGGTTGGAAAGGGGGCTCCCCTTTTTTAAGAAGTAGAGGAAGGGGGATAAGGGCCCGAGGGATTTAAGGTGAGACAGGGAGGAAAGTAAGGAGAGGGCTATAATTGGAATATAAAATGAATAAATAAATAAATTAAAACAAACAAAAACTTAGGTAGAAAAAGTAAACAAGTCACTTCCAGCCCCCACCACTAGAGGGAGACTATCCCCAGAACAGGTTCTCTGGAGAGGTTACTGTGTTAGTTTATTACATTGACTAGGGCTTGAAGTCATGTAGATTTTGTTAAATTGAATTCGATGAGAAGTAAAAATATATTTACTATTATTCTTATGGTTTTTTTCCCTGCTGGTTAATAGTTTCTGCATTAAAGCATGACATTGCTATGGCAAAAGCAAAGAATATCATTCAAATGAAACTAAATAACAAATTGAAAGTTCCACGTGGGAGTAGAAATAATAATTCACTAATCATGTCACCTTCTGTCTTTTGTGCTTCATTATTAGCATATTTACCACATCAGAAGTCAGATAGGATGTGATTGTTTCAATTGGAAAGGTCTATGATAATTACTCATTAACATTTTTAATATTTGAAGACATTTTCTATAGGATATAGAGAGATGAAGCTAGTACCTCAAGTAAAATCCAAACAACCCCATGTGTCTGTGACTTTATGGTATTTTGTAGAGCATGGGTGGTTTAGCAAGTCATCCTACATTTTTTACTCTGAATATGGTAAGAAGACAAGTCATTCATTCAGTCACTGTAATGAGCCTTTTTGACCATATGCCATGGACTTACCCCAATCCCATGTCAAGGACAGATAATAGTGACATGTGTCTTGCCAGACTAAAGCTGTGCTCATAGTAATGCAAATAAATATATTTAACCTTCATTAACATTAACATATAATGCTGAAAGGATTCTTTTTATTATAAACTTACTCCACTTCTTTTTAAATCCTGTTTCATATTTTTAGGTCTTGAGATTCAGTGTGTAAGAAGATCATGTCCTATGTGGGATGTTTAGGCTTTTTCCATAAAGTTTATCATTTTGTGGCATTTAGCACCCTACACCATCTCTGTCTGCCCTCCCCACTGTGAGGGTGTCAATGCCTTCCTTCAGTTCCTTAACAAAGACCCCAGTGTTATCTAACCCAGTGATCACATTCAAGGCCCTGAGAATGTACGGGATCTGTCTGCTTCTGGTCAATAATCTCTTCACCTTATGGTCAAAATGTTACCCCTTTAATCCAGAGAATAAGAGGTAAGTGCTAGGAATTCCCTCAGTTCTGTGAGTTAACAAAGCCTGAGTGTGGCCTCTGGCTCAGCTCTCCTACCTTCCACTGCTAATCTGACTCCTCATATCTCTGTTTAGCATTTTACTGACTACAATGGTCACTCTAGTACACTTGGGCCTGCTACTGAGACTGGAGAAATGCAACATGCACAGAGTGTCTGCTGTGGCCATTGGGAATACTAACTTCTACTCAGATCACATTATAATGGACCCTCCTCAGACTCTCTCATTTGTCCTCCATGTAAACATAACTAGTGACCTGAATTATCACAGACTAGAGCACTACTAATAAATATCCTTTTGAGATGCAGGGCATGGATGATTTTACAGAGGACCTGTACACTTTGAGCCTTTGTCATCTTTTCAGTTTTCCCTCTTCATGTTCCCTAAAGATTATATTTGAAGTTGTCCTTAATTTTTCTTCCCAGAGGCAAGAAATCTTAGCCAAACTATGTTTCTGTAAGATTAGTAACTACAGTGATTGCCACATTATTTCTATTTTTCAGCAATTTGTATTTGCTCATCAATAGGAGCTTGGAAGACAGAATATATGAAAACATTCATTATTTGGTTTTGTATCAGGTTATATTCTCAATAGGTAGTCAGAAAATGTATTGGTAAAGATCTGGCTGAGTTTGGAGCTCATTTTTGCCTAATATGCCTTAAGGCCTGATTTTTCAGCTCCAACACACACACACACACACACACACACACACACACACACACACACACACATATACAAACACACACACATACACACACACTTTTGAAAAGTGTTTTTTTAATGTGTGCATAATGTGTCCAACATTGTTAACCTGTCTATAGAGATGAAAATGACTGGAAAATGGATGTCATTTTACAATGTCTGTCTCAACTGCAAAAATTATAGAAAGATGATGCAGAAATTAGAATTATGTCCTAGACAGAGATAATACTTTAAAGTTTTTATTTAAGGGGGAAAATCATGTGGATATTTTATAAGGAAGGAAAATGTAAAAAATACTCATTCCTTTGGGAATATTGACAGATATGGTACCCTCAAACCTCAAACATTACAAACTATTGCTAATGCTCTTGTCTACTCTTCAGAACTTGATGCCAAGATTTCACTGCTGATGACATTATATACTTGAGTCACAGAACAAGGAGAAATAAAACTGGTAGGACCTAGTAGCCTCTTCCCTACTGGATAGCTTTCATAGTGTTGGAAGGCAGTACATACAGTGCTGTGGGAGCAAACCTATAATTAATCTCACCCAGATGTGATCATTGCCAGCTACTATGAATACCAGCCTAGAAAGACATACCCAGTGGTGCAATAGTGGCATAGCTGTAATAGTAGCAGCTAACCACTTTCTGAATTAGTTTAAGGAAGCTGTAAATAGCATCATTATTGGGTCAAGAACTTATGACCAAACATCTCATCTCTCCACCTTCATTAGAGGAGGATTTATTTGCAGAATTATAGATGATGATCAACACAGGGATCCATAACTGGTCAAGGTGCAGAGAAAAAATACACTGCAATATATATATAGCCCTAAATGGCCTTCTTCCAAGGTTTAGAAATCATTGTAGAATGGAGAAGAGAAAGATTATATGAGCCAGACATAGTAGATGAATAGAAGGCAGCACTTTTCTAGAAACAGTGGGGTATCTCTACGTAGACATTCACAGCACGTTGGATATGATGCACAAGCCCAAGGCAGACCATATGCCAACCCAGGAAGGGGGAATTGGGCACGGAGTCCCACCACTAGATAAAGAGCTATTGGCCATTATTAATGGCTGGGATAGAGAACGCCATTTCATTTCTGAGAATACAGTCCCACAATCTAGTAGAAGACCACATATCAAGAATATCTGAGCATCACAAATTGCCCTTGATGGCACAGGCACAACAACAGAAGGACACAAAGTTGGGTGGGAAGAGAAAAGGGATGGAGCCCTGGGAAGAGATAGGAGAGGGAAGGTAAAAATAATTAAACATTGTAAGAAATTCCTTAAAAAGCTAATAAAATAATTTAAATGAATACAAATTGCTTATTCCCCCAAAGATTACTCATTACTTATGATTTACTTGTTATAATTGAGTAACTCTGCCTCTTATAATCATATGTAAAAAGTTACGGATATATTAAAATGAAAGTTATAACTGCTTTTGTTGAATTGAAAGGCACACGTAGAAGACTCCATTAACTCAATCATCTGTGACACACTTAATTTTTCTCTTAACATGATGCTACATAAATCTTTGATGCCATCTAATTTAACTTTTATTATGCCATATTTATAAAAAGAAAGAAAGTGGAAAAAAGATGTAAATGTTGTTTTTATTTCCTCAGATGAGGGAATGAGATGAGAGACATACCTGAGCTATATGAATACACACCATGAGCTGAGCCCAGAGTGTTTTTAGCTCTTTTGTAGCTATGTGTAGTCTTATAAAGTTTCAGTCTCTGAAACTTAATGCTGAATAAGATCATCCTTTTTAGTGATTTTTAAGCTCTGACTGGCTGGTTCTACTCAGCTGTTCTCACTCAAACTCCTCTCCAAGTTGACTGATTCAAACTGGTTTCTCTCCACTTCACACTGGGTTGCTCTGCTTAGAAAAACTGCCTCTGAATTCCACAAACTCAACCGCATGAACTCAACTGCACTTACCTGAAATGTACTGTTCTCCTGAACTCTACTGTTCTGTCACCACAAATTCTCTGCTTTCTCCCTGAGCTGCTCTTACATAGCCTCATAGCCTCTCCTTCTCTGTTCTTGTGAGACTCGGGCACTTCCTATCTATGACTCATTCCTTCAGATCTTTGTCTGATTCATCACTTTGTCTGCATCTCCATTAGATGTCATTGTTCGAGATTAAAGGTGTGTACTAAAGGCATGTCTGTGGATGTGATCCTTTGCCAGAGTAGGCACATGGCTGGATTAAAATTCCTTTACAACAAGAGTTTAACAACTGAGTGTGCGTGTAGATAAATGTATTGAAGGGCATGTGGGGAATCTCATCCAGGCTCTGAGTATCATGAAGGAGCAGAGCATACCAGCTATGTAGACCAACACAGGGATAATGCATAAGAAATGTATATTGGGTACATAAAATACTACAGAGTAATATTTTAATACTTTTCAATATTTCTCCAAACTTAGGAAGCCTGTGAAATCCTCTTCAATCTCAAATTGTCTTCTTTGCTTTTTTCATTTCATTCTGGTTATAATTAAAGTTGTGTATTTGGAAAATATGGCCCAAAGAAGTAATCTCAGAACAATTATTTTTCGTCAGGCTCCATTTGAGCCTATCAGATCATTCAAATAAGGTGATAAAATGTTACCTACCTGTCCAGAAAAGAAGGAGGAAACCATTCCACCTACACAGTGAGCAAGGAATGAGCTCTTTGAAAGAATGGGAAAGAATGTTATACTTGACAATATATAGGAAATGGTACCCAGCCATTACAAAGCAAACTGAAGCTGCGAGGCAGAGACAGGATCCAGATACTTATTTGGTTTCCTGGATGTTGGTCTAAGTTTCAGGATTGAAACTATAATTCTGGAGAACAGGGAAGTCCCTGTAAATGTCACAGAGAAAAGAAAGTTGAAATTCTAGGTAGCCAAGTCAAAGGTAAAAATCGTATGTCACCGAAAGGCATTGAACTACGAGAATACAAAGAAGCAATTGTTCCTCAGCAAACTGCATGTGAACAACTAAATTTATAAGTAGGTTACATTTTTCACATAAACTTTGGGTTCCTCTAGACCACCATTCTTTTTTGGTAGCACTTTCGGCAGAACATGTTCACAGGAAGAGGGCGAAGTGTCACCCTCAGCATCACATAAAGTCAGTGAGCAGGAACAAATACAGACCTGTGCCACACTGATGAGCTGCACCTCTGCTTCCACCATTTTTTTTTTTTTTTATTCTTCCAATTCATAGTCCAGGTTTATTCTCAGATTCAAAAATGCAAAACTTTCTTATTTCTGCTGAGCATAAACTGCCAAGACAAGTCTTTAAATTAGAACTTTACCAGAAAATGCTGTAAAAGACAAGTTTAGACGGCTCTGAAGAATTTTTTATAGGGATATTGTAAAATTTAATGATTTTAAAAAAGAAAAAAGTGCATTTAAAACTGTAATGGATTATTGCATAATACAGACAACAATAGAAATTGCAACACAGATCTTTACTAATCCTGCAATGGAAATAAACTGAGACACATAAATCAAGGCCTCAGTTGAGGAGCAGCAAGTGAAGGGCCCAACAGATTTTCCATTTCATTTTGTTCCAAGTCCAGGTTCCTGTAGTAAATCTTCTAGACAGGCACTCTGTCTTTGAAATGGCTTCAAGCAGAGCCAATACAATGAGCTACTAACAAATGTTGAATATTGATGAAGTAGTTGGTTGCAGCAGGCTGTTAATGATCTGATAAGAGGCACCTGAAAACACTCAGACTTCCAAGGGAAATTCAAGATACTTTGAAAGGGGAACTTGCTACCTTTGCGTTACAATTATCTGACTGTTTTGAGCCGGTCATTTAAGCAATGAAATCCTGGAGCGATCTACTAATTTTTGCTCGTTCTTGTAGCTACGGGACAACCAGGGCAAAAATTTCAGGCTGGCGTCTAGAAAGACGCGGAAAGTAGAGATCTGCGGCTCAGCTGAACTAAGTCTGCAGAGGCCCTGGCTCTGTGTGTTATGACTTACAGACTCTAACGTGGCATTTCACTGGGCAAACATCACCACAGCAGCCTTGCAGCTGCCTCTGCTCTCCGTTACTCCCGCTGGCAACTCTCAGCGCAGCCCTCGTGGTGAAGCCCCCACTGCTCTTCAGCTCTAGAGAGAATGGTATATGTCTATTCGCTTCCCTCAAACAGGTTTGGAATCGATGCACAGACTAGAGATGTTCCAGCATTAACCAAGATGCAGAGTCGGACATAAGACCTTAGGGGAAAGGTGGGGATGAGTTTATAGAGCAGGATGGAACGTCTGTCTGAACAGACTAACCTTCATATCTTTCTCACTGATTAATATTGCAGTACTGAATGGGATCATTCTTAAATCCTTTTGTCTGAAGATTGTAGCTGTATGAAACAGTCAAGCTATCTCAGTGGAAATACTGAAGAAACGATAGACAGCTAAACACACATTTGTCTATTTAAAGTAATGTGTGTTGTCAATTCCTTATTGAGCTGGAAAAGGATTTTTAAAAATATTGCAAGCATAGTTATTCTAACACCAGGCTCCATAAGTCAGTAATGATTAAATATGAAGTGAACTCGGAGTATATTCCTGTGTGTATGCAGGTGCTTTGTGTGTGTGTGTGTGTGTGTGTGTGTGTGTTTGTGTGTGTAGAGTATAAGAGGCCCAAGAATAACTTCAGGTATTTTGTTCACAGGATGCTATCCATCTTTGTTTTTATTTATTCATTTGTTTGATTTATTTATTCATGTGTGGGTCTTTTGCTTGTCTGTATGTCTGTATGTCAATGCTTGGTATGTCAATGTATGTCTGTATGTCAATGCTTGGTACCCAGGAGGCTAGAAGAGGGCATCAAACAGTTATGAGCCACCATATGGGTTCAGGGAATTAAACTTATGTCCTCTGGAAGAGCAGCCACTGCTCTTAACCACCGAGCCATCTCTTTAATCCCACTTTACTTTTTAAAAAGCTTGTTGGAGTAGTTGGGCTAGCTGGCCAGTGAGATCAAGGCATCCTTCTCTCTCCTCCTTCCACTGCAGGAAGTGAAACTGTGTCCACTGCTCCTGGCATGTTTACATGGCACAAGGGATCAAACCTAAGTTTCCATTCCTACACAGAGAGTTATTCTCTTAGTCCATTGATATGGAACTTATGAAATATTTGCTTTATTATGATTATGTGATATGCATGTGACTATGTGTGGGTATCTTCCAGTGAGGGCAGATGCCCACAGAGACCTGAGGTATTAGATTTCTTATCTCTTGACCTACAGTCAATTGTGGGACAACAAATCGGGTGCTGGGAACTGGACTCTGGTCCTCGACAAGAGCCATACATACTCTTAACTGCTGGGCCATCTCTTTAATCCTATGGCAACTTTTAAAAGGGTGCTCAGACAATCGTCGTAACTTTTGCCGTAACTGAGGCCATAATGATGAGCGATCACTCCTGCTGTGATTTCTGACCCAACTTACTTTTCTACGTATCTGTACATCAGTGTGTGTTTCTGATTTTCTAATATTTTGCCTAGAATGAATCAGAATTTGGAATACGCCATTAAATTTTAGTCTCTTTAGTCCTTATTGCCCTAACACATTCTGTCTACCAGATTTCTGGCTTTCTTACATTACATTGCTTTTTTTTGTATCCTTCATGTATGATATTTCAGTTGTAGAAAGAGAGATCCATAAAATACATTCATAACCATTGCTAAGCATTGCAAGCATTCTGTAGCCAAGCACATTTATGAAAGTCCTGAAAAGGAGGAGGGCTATTTCTCTTTACTATAGAAAATTTCAGAACTTTAAAATGCTCAAAGTTGCCTAACACTCTAGGAAGAGAGATCATGTTGGCTACTGTTTGAAGACAAATCTTTCCCTCTTTATCCACCAGAGAAGAGCTGTGGCACTGTTTGTGTTGGAGTGTATTTGGAGGGAAGGTATAAATGTGGCTCTTTAAAGGCATCTTTAAGTTGATTCTTCTTTTGTCACTGAAAAAAAAATCAATAACAATAAAGAGGAAGTAATCATTGTAAAGGACATTTCATGAGATGAGCAAAGAGAAAAGCTCTGCCAAGTGTTCACTTTGCTTTCCTCTAACATCCTGTTCCAGGCCTTGCCCGGGGTCCTTCCCTCAACCTCTCCTTGCCTGAAACAGACTTTGCTGCACTCACTGGAGCACAGTGACAGCTCTGAAAGGTCCATTTTTAGATAGAATTTGAAACATCAGCATGACAGCTCTATGCTAAAACTCACTGGAGGCAATTTTATGAAAAAGAATCTCAGACAAGGTACTACTAGATATTTGACACATCGATTTTTTTAATAGGAGGATTACATGAACTAATGTAAAATAATGTAACAGAGGATAATGAATATTGTTAGATACAATTAATAACAACCAAACTTCTTGATAAAGACAGGTTTGGCCAAATAGAACAAACAGAATAGAATCAGTTATTGTTTTTTTAATCTGGTTATTTATTTAGGGTTGATTTGTCCTCTTCCTTCCATTCCCAATCCTTTGTCATTTATTCCTGTCATATTTCCTGAAGAACTGACAGGCTATCAGGAGATCAGCCTCTAGGGTGTTGGAGTGGAGATTACAGTTTTATGTCACTGTACCTGATAGTAATTAAGATCTGATTACATATACACAATGAGATGGGGTCAGGTCATTTGGTTCTGAGATCTCTGTGAGATCTGCATGATGATCAATTCCTAGCAGCAATGAAAAGAATAAATGAGTCACCACGTTGATTCACTTCTCGCAGTGTCAACTCCAAGATGTCGCAGCCTGTACATCCATCCTTGCCATTTAAACGTTCTTGACTCGGAAAATGTGTGTTCAGTGTGGTTAGCACTTCGAGTCTTCACCTAAGACAAAGCTGAGGAGAGCATCCAGCTAGCTGCAGGAGTAACCATCACCTTTCTGTTGCCTCCATGGTAAACTTTGTTGGGTTCTGATTATTTGAAATCCCTTCGTCTTGTTGCCCTTGTTGGTTTTTTTTTCCTCCCATTTCATTCCCTTAGAGCAAGAAGAGTGAGCAGCCTCACCCCATGACAATAGAGAGGAGCTACACATTTCCATAGCTCATGAAGTCTGCTCAACTGTTTGTCACACATCTCTTCTACATACTGACTGGGTTGTTTTACACTCTAGAGGCAACCTGAAAGTATCAGAAGATCCCCTGGTCTGTGGTGGTGTCACTCATCTTGCAAGTAAAGCATTTTGCTGTGTATCTGACCTCCAGCACTTTCCTTTTTTATTTTCCTCTCAAAGTGTCACCCCTAGATAACGTCACAAACATATATTAGAGCCCCCCAAATCCAGCAGTAATTATTGAGGTCTGCTTCCCACTTCCCGGTGTTCTCAACTTTTCTGCCTCTTGTTCTAGATTTGGCTCTTCTGACTTGATGCTCTGTTAGGGTATGACCTTCATTTTCCTCCCCACAACATGGTTTCAACATAGCACTTTCTACAACTTTATTGCATTTATTTAATTTTTATGTGTTCCACCCTCCATCCACTCCAGCCTCCATGGCATGAAAGAGACATGCAATGTGTGTAGGAAATTATTTGTAACCAAACACCTGAGCTTGAGAAACGGAGAAATGTATTATTATAATCACGCATTGTTTAGAAGAAAAAAAAATCATATCTCTTTAGACATCAGTTATTATGTTATTCATGTCATAATGCCATGCTTGTGTTCAATTATAGGGATACAGCGAAATAAGTCTGATGTGATACAATCAGTTTTGGAATCCCCATTGATTGTATGTATGGACCATCCCCAAGACACATTTTAAAATGCATACACATAATATATCTATATAAAAAGTTGTAAAAATAAGATAATCCTCAAGAGAAGAAGGAGAGTGGCTAAGGGGAACTGTAGAGGGTGTTAAACATGCTTAGCTATCAGAGAAATGTAAGTTAAAGCTACTCTGAGACTCTGTCTCACCCCTGTCAGAATGGCCATCATCACAAATGACAAGTGCTGAGGAGGATGTGAAGAAATGACACTTCTTATTCACTGTTGGTGGGAGTGCAAAATGATGCAGCATCTATGGCAATGAGTGCATAGTTTCTCCAAAAACTTAAACAAGGGACCCAACTGTACCACTTCTGCACATGTACCCAAGTACATCTTACTATAGAGACATTTGGTCCCCACATTTATTGCTACTTTATTTACCATAGCAAGGAAATGGAATCAGCTTAGATATCTGTCTACAAGTGAATACATAATAAAGGTGTGGTACATGCAAAAAATAGAATGTCATTCAGCCATAAAGAAAAATGAAATTATACAATGCACAGGAAATGGGTGCAACTGGAAAGTACTGAATTAAGTGAGGTAACTTGGACTCAGAAATATAAATATGCCATTCTCTCCCTTATATCCAGATTTTAGCTTCTAGCTTTTCTATATACATATCTATGAGAGAGATGCCAGGAACTATTTATAGGAGAGACTCATGAGAAAGGAAGCTTTTAAAAAGACAGGAGGTGAGGGTAACTGAGCACATGTGATCTGAAAGTGAAAGGTCAACTACTGGGAGTGGAAGGGTTAAACAGGCCTGAGAACAGGGAGAAAGGGGAGAGAAAAGGCAAAGGGAGGGCCAACGGAAACTAAGTATGTATAGAAACATTGTAAGAAAATCTGCTACTTTGCATGAAAAGAAATTGAAGAAAAATGTTTAATATGTGCCAAAATGTAAAGGAGAGAATGTAAGAGAAAATAAATATGGTTATTGCTTAAGATCAAACTAAAATATGAGCTGTAAAGTGCCTGCCTTGTTATTCCATGAGTGGCATAATATAAAGAGTAACCAAATTGATTGAGGAGAAGGCAAGATGATATGCTGATACAAGCAAATTGGAATTGCTTCAATTGACTCTTAAAGTATAAATATGTATGTAGCCGGCGAGCCTATTCTTACAAAGGTGGGGCCACTTGTATTTCCTCTTGGTTTTACCTAACAAAGGTGAACATACCTAAAAAATATATATATTATGTTTAATTTTATGCAAATCAATTTACTATAATTAATACACGCCACTAAAATGATTTAGTACCAATAAAATGGTCTTAGTAAAGCTCTACCTTGTCAATAGCAATTGAGAGCTGCCATTACGTCATAAATGAGCTGTGTGTTTGATTTCAGATGGACCCATCTCTATCAGATACACCAACCAATCATATCATCTTCTTTTAGCAACTTTACCTGATTTCCTGTCTTCAATAAATGCATTTTCAATGCACCACACAGGCTCCCAGCCAAAAAAAAAAAAAAAAAAAAAAAAGCACATATTAGAATCTTGCTAAGATTTACTGCTTAGCTCCCATTAGATGTACTCTAACTCTTTTTAGGCTAAAAGCAATTGTGCAGTAGTTTATGTCCCTGCTTGTCCCTAAGCATAATTTCATAAATTTTAAAGACAACTTCATTAAGTTGCAAATAATTTATAGATAGAAAAAGCTTAAGCATAAGGGAATTATGGACAGCTGAAAATCAGAACCCTGACAGAGATGGGTATTCACCAAACAGCTTTATCTCTCTTCTGTTTTGAGTGCTTGACAGTCTATGGAAAACATGGCAGGGAAAAATCAGTACCAGACTTAGATTTAGGAGCCCTTGGGCTAGATCCCACCTCTACTATTGACTAGCTCAGTCATCATTCTAAGTTTTGTGTCCTTTCTAATCTCGTTTGATTATCTATTTGCTGAGGATAAACTCATTGAGTTGGTACTAGGGTGAGCGAGCTGGCATGTGTGAATGTACCTAGCATTGGGAGAGCCTTGTTCACTATTAAATAATACTTGGATTTTCTCCTAAACAGTTCCTTTGAGGGGAAATGACGCAATTTGACTTTTTATACATCTGTCATTGGGGTAAGTGATTATTGTTGGAGAGAGGTCTCAGGACAACTGATAGGTAGGAATGCTAGGAAGTATAGATGCCAGGAAACTATTAGTAGAATGAGACCCAAATTAATGTACGAAAAATGGTCTGTAGGACACATCCCAAGGAATAGGGCTAACGAACTGAGCATTTCAGTCGTTATTAAATAAGAAAGAAGGAAACAAAAAAATTAGAAGATGTCACAAAACCTGAGAGAAAAAAAATACACTTTTATATATGAAGTGGAACGTTAGGCATGAAAGTAAGATTCATAATAGGTGAGGATACCCCCAAAGGAGGGAGCACAGAAAGAACAATCCTAAGGCGATAGGATCAGAACAAACTATACTATTAGAACAGAACAGACTCCAAGGGCCTCCAGTGTCTACACTGGAGCCTGTGGTGAGCTGCTGGCCAGCACCTGCTCCTGCTGTTAGAATCATCATTACAAGGGAAGAATATTGGCTCAGGCTGTATGGTGAGATCTTACTAAAAGTACTGTGAAAATGTACATAGATAGAACTGAAAACTCCATCTGGAATCACAGTGAGGTTCTACAGCAAGAACAGCAAGTAATCAAGAATGAAGTTAGACAATTCATACTCTAGTCATTCGACCAAACTTCGCGTCCTCAACATTTAGCCACGAGAAAGCTCTAATTTTATTTACTTTATTGAGCTTAGGCTACTGAAATTGTTTTTTAATTGTCAACCCTGTCACATTGTCACATTGCAACATGGATCTCACAGTCTGAATAATTGACTAGTGGGGAATGTTGACTATGACAGCTCTTCAAAGACAGCAGAAAGCAGTGAGTAATGATTGGTTACCAATTGAAAATCAAAGAGAAATACACAGCGTTGAGGTAGACTGTTCACTGTCTTGGAGGAAAAGATACTCATATGTACTGTATCATATGTGATGCCTTAACATGTAGATTTAAACACTTAAGAAAGAACTAGTCCAATAGTAAATAATAATAAAATTATTGGAAAGCCTCCTTTTCCTCTCTATTTGAAACCAAACTCAAGTTATGAAGTTGGAAAAACAACAACAAAAATTCTATTTTCTGGAAGAATTTTCATTTTAAGCAAGCATTCACTGTCACACATCATGACCAGCAATTTATATAATCCCTTCTGAGTCATCAAAGGATGCTGGCACTGTTGACCTAAATGCTTCTGATGTGCAACAAAATTGAGCAATCCAATGACAGAAGTGTTTACTGCTTTGGAAGAACTGTGTGCTGAGACTCCTTGAAAAATTCAATGCCCTATTATTCACACATTAATTAATATATTTCTTTTTCAATTCCATGCTTCAAGAAACTTGTCCAATTCTAATTCCACATTGACTAGCTATATAAGGGAAATAAAATGCTTTGGATAACAAGATCCTTAGGAATTTTTAGGTCAATTCAGCATTTCTACTCTCCTATCTTACTTCCAAACATGCTGTAGAAGGGATGATGCCATTGGCCTTGGTTTCTTCCTTTATAAGATGGAGATTATTGGCACACTTGCTGCTGTAATGTAGAGGACTGTAAGGATTAAATAACATTGCCATGGTTGGTAACTCAAATTTCCCTCAAAGAGCATAGGCTTATTTTTCAGCCCTTGGTGCTTTAAAGGTTTTAGGGTACTAGGGGATACAGTGGGATGAAAGAAGCCTTATAGGGTATTAGGGTTCTAGGAATGGTAGAATCTTTATAAGGTAGAGCCTAGAGGGAAGGAAGTTATGGGAGTACGTTAGGAAGTTAGGAAAAAGGGGATGAGTCCTTGAAGTGGCAACAGGGACACTGTTTCTGTCTTTATTTCTGCCCCCTACACCGCTAACAAAAGCTGATCAGTTTTCTTAAACTCCATTGTCCCTGCCATACTGTTCTGTATAAACATGGTTCCGAAAACAATGGAGCTGGCCAGAGAAAGATGGACAGCTATGAAACTTGTCTAAAATAAATAATTTTTCCTTATAAATTACTCAGATATTTTTGTAGCAGTAGAAAGTTAACATAGCTATGAGGAGAATAAAGAAAAAACTCCTTAGATTATCTCAATGGATGTAAGTAACTTCTCCAACAAAACTGGACATTCATCTGGGATACTAAGAATATAAATTAACTTTTCAATATATTTAAGAAATTTGATTAAAACCTACATCTAATGTAATAATTAATAAAATATGAAAATTTACCGCCTATATTCAGAATAAAAAACAATGCCTTCTAGATCTTTTTCACTAAAAAAAAAATGCTATTATTGTATTAGTTACTTTTTCTAATGCTGTGATGAGATGTTATGACCAAAACAACTTTTAAAATATTACCTTATTTTAGATTTACAGTTTCAGAGGTTGAGCCCAGGACTATCATGTCAGGGAACATGACGATAGGCAGGCATGGTGCTGGAGTGGTAGCTGAGAGCTAACTTTTTTTTTTTTTTAACATTTGAAACTGACATCATGAATGCCTTTCATTTGCTCACTTTGTATGTTAATGTTAATGGACACTGTGATCGTATCTAGAATTTGTATACAAAACTTCTTAAAGAATCTTTACCTGCTACTGGGCCTTCTGCAAGCCTGATTAATGAATTACAACTTCATAGGCTGCAGGGAATTTGAAATGCTACAAGTACAGAGCCAAGTTATTCGTGGTATCTTTAGCCCCCTAAGTAGCCACTTCTTGCCTTGGTCCACAAGTGAGATAATGTCTTTGTGAATATTATGTAAACTCTTTGGAATATACAAAAGGCACCTAACTCTTACCAAGCAGAAGCTAAGAATGGCAAGAGACAGCATCTGAGGCCCTTAGCAGAGATTTCAGCCTTTGCTTTAGACCACCCACCCAATATCCCTACCAAAGCATTTGAGAAGTGCCTGCATTATGACGTGCTTGGCTCTGTTACTGTATAACCTCGTAAACCGCTTCCTAGGCTGGAACATGGAATTTGGTATGACGTGAATCTGTGTTCCAAGGCTGGAGCCACTAATATATGACTCCAAAATAAACCACTGCTTATCTCCTTTGAGATGAAAGCTCTGATTTTCACATGAGCAACTTCTAGGATCTTGTATCTCTTATATTCCTCAAACCTTACCTGTGAAGATCCACTCACCATCTCCTAAGCCATCCCTCTTGCAGAAGCGAGTGCTCCTATTGCAATTTTTAACTAATTAATTAATTTATTTATTTATTCACATCAATTCCTGTTCATAGCATCTTTCCTCCTCTCCTTCCAGTCCCATCCTCCCTTTCCCCTCCCTATTCCTAAGAAAACGGAGCCTCCACCACCTACCCATCCCAGCTCATCAAATCACATCTGGATTGAGTTCCTCCTCTTTTTCTGTACCTTGGCAATGCAGTCCCACTGGAGTGAACTGATCAAAAAGCAGAGTCCATGTCAGAGAGAAATTTACCCCTTCTCCCCTTACTAGTGGACCCACATGAATCTTGGGCTCCGCATCAGCTACATCTATGTGGAGGACCTATGACCAGTCCATGTACAGTCCTTGGTTGGTGCTTCAGACTCCACAGGCCCCTCTGGACCATGGTTAGTGGCTCCGTTGGTCTTCTTGTAGAGCTCTTGTTGCCTCTCGGTCCTTTTATCCTTACCCTTACTTTTCCACAAGACTCCTTATACACCACCCAATGTTTGACTGTGAGTCTTAGCATCTGTTTCTAACTGCTGCTGGGTGGAACCTCTCAGAAGACAACTCTGGTATGCTCCTGTCTGCAAGCATAGCAAAGTATCTTTAATAGTCAGGGGTTGGCTTTCCTCAATGGAGAGGGGCTTGGGTTAGGCTGGACATTAGTTGGACATTGGCTCAATCTCTGGTCTATCTGTTCTATGTTTATCCCCGCATGTCTTGTAGGCAGGGTAAATTTTGGATCAAAGTTTTTGTGGATGGGTTGGTGTTCTCCTCCCTCCACTAGGAGTCTTATGAAGTTAGAGGGTGTCCTCTTTAGTCTCCATGACCCCTGCTACTAGGAGTCTCAGCGAGAGTCCTCCTCATATCCACCCAGAGGACTATTAGGTCTACAGCTTGTCACAGAGAGGCCCCTACCCACAATTGTTCTTTTATCTGCAGGCATTTTGTCCCCCTACAAACGCTGTCTCCAGGTCTGATCTCCACCCTTATTTCTCTCTGTGTTCCCTCTCCTACCCTTTCTCTATCTCTTCCATAAACACCTCTGTCTGTCGTATTTCCACTTCTGAGGGAGATTTAAGGATCCTCCCTTGGGTCTTCCTTGTTACTGATCTTCTTTGGGTCTGTGAATTGTAGTATGTTTATCTTATATTAAATGGCTCCCTTATAAGTATGTACATACCCTGTGTCATTTTGTCTGGGTTTTGTCACTCAGGATGGTCTTTTCTAGTTCCATCCATTTGCTTAAATTTCACGATTTCCTTTTTTTTTTTTTTTCCTTAAATGTACACTATGGAATACTATTTAGCTATTAAAAATAAGGAATTCCTGAAACTTGTGGACAAATGGATTGAACTAGAAATTATCATGAGTGACTTCACCCAGAAGCAAAAAGAGACAAATGGTATATACTCACTTATATTGAGACACTAGCCCAAGGGACATGTCCCATGGAAAACTTTACTTACCAGGAAAATGGGTCAGAGGGGAGGATATCCTATTGGGACTTTAGGTGAGAGAAGCATGGTGGAATGGGGAAATAGAAGGATCCAGAGGGTTCTGGAAACCTACAAGAAGAACATTAGGATGGGCGGATCTGGGTCCTGGGGTCCTGCTCAAACTATGGCACCAGCCAAGGAAAATATAGGCAGTAAACTTCGAACCCCTACCCATACCTAGTCGATGGACCGGACATTCTCCACCGTTGAGTGGAGAGTGAGGTCTGACTTTCAGACAAACTCTGGGGCCCCATTTTTGACCACGTCCCCTTGATGGGGAGGCCTGATGGCACTCAGAGGAAGGATAACAGGTCACCAAGAAGAGACTTGATACCCTATGAGCATATACAGGGGAAGGAGGTCCCCCTCAGTCACAGTCATAGGGGAGGAAAGTAGGGGGAAAGTGGGAGGGAGGGAGGAATGGGAAAATACAAGGGATGGGCTAACAATTGAGATGTAATATGAATAAACTAATAAAATATTAATAAAAAATGTAAATGGCTGAGTAGTATTCCATGGTATGGTTTTGACTTCTTTGCCAAAAATAAAGTGTTTGTAGGTGTGTGGGTTTATTTTTGGGCCTTTTGTTAGAGTTCAGTGATCAGCCAGTCTATTTTTACATCATTATCACGCAGGATTTATTACTATTACTTTGTAGTTTAGTACAGGGATGGAGATATCTTCAGAAGTTCTTTTATTGTATAGGACTGTTTTACCTAGTCTGGGTTTTTTGTGTTTCCTTATGAAGTTGAGAATTGTTTTTTAAAGGTCTGTTAAAAATTGTGTTTGTATTTTGATAGGGATTTCATTGGATCTGTAGATTGCACTTGGTAATGTGGCCACTTTTATGATGTTAATCCTACTGACGCACGAGAATGAGAAATCTTTCCAACTTCTGTTATCTTCTTCAATTTCTTCAGAAAGTTGAAGCTCTTGTCATACTGAATTGCTTGAGTTAAACCAAGATACTTTATATTATTTTTGGCTATTGTGAAGCATTTAGTTTCCCTAATTTCTTTCTCAGCCCATTTATCATTTGTATACAGGAGGGGAACTGATTATTTTTAAATTATTCTTGTATCCTGCCACTTTGCTAAATGTGTTTTATCAGCTGTAGGATTTCCTGCTGAAATTTTTGCAGTCACTTATCTAACTGTCATATCATATGATAATAGCGATGCTTTGACTTCTTCCTTTCTGATTTATGTCTCCTTTATCTCCCCTAGTTGTCTTATTGCTGTAGCTAGAATTTCAAGTATTATATTGAAGAGATATAGAAAAACTGAGCAGCCTTGTCTTGTTCCTGATTTTAATGGGATTGTTTTGAATTTCTCTCTATTTAAATTGATGTTGACCATTGTATTGTTCCCTTTGTTTCTAATTTATTGATTTCAGCCCTTAGTTTGATTACTTCTTGCTGCTTACTTCTCTTGGGTATGTTTCTTTTTTCCCTAAAGCTTTCAAGTGACCTATTAAGTTGCTAGTATGGGATCTCTCCAATTTCTTTATGAAAGCATTTAGTACTGTGAACTTTCTTCTTAGTACTGCTTTCATGGTGTCCCACAAATTTGGGTATGCTGTGTCTTCTTTTTCATTGAATGTTGGGGACCCGTTAATTAATTTCTTCCATTATTTTTTTTCCCTGACA
The DNA here is from genome assembly GCF_903995435.1 of Acomys russatus. Taxonomy (NCBI): domain Eukaryota; kingdom Metazoa; phylum Chordata; class Mammalia; order Rodentia; family Muridae; genus Acomys; species Acomys russatus. The sequence goes on along the minus strand of NC_067153.1, from coordinate 8,130,914 downwards.
CAGTGAACATTGAACAGGGAGTTGTTCAGTTTCAATGAGTGTGTAGACTTTTTGTTATTTCTGTTGTTGTTGAGGTCTACCTTTAATCCATGTGGTGCTGAGAAGGAAGTATATTCTTTTGTGTTTGTTTCTATGCTGACTATAGCATAATACTGTTTCATAAAAGGAAAAAACATATTACAGTTACTGGGATATGAAAGGTACCATTTTTTAAAACACTGCTATGGCGTATTTTAGCCACATTGTATTTATCTACCTGCCCACATCAAATATGTCACAAATAGATAATTACAACACAATTCCTGTCTGCATTTCTATTTTAGAAGTTATTCTGCCTCGTTAAACAATGATAGGAGGAGGCCATTTACCACAAAATTATAAGACAGGTTTTACATCCAAATGTTACTTTTTTTTGTGGGGATATCCTGTATTTACCAGGCCTATGACTTTATGATAAAAATATAAGAATTTTAAAAAGCTGTTTTTGAAATTTTGTGTAGGAGGCACCTGTGAAGAGTCATATACTATTTCCAGGTAAAAGCTGTGTTCGGAAATAAAGAGAGCAATGTGTTTGTTCCCTTGTCTCCCCCCTATCCCCCTGTGCTCCAGATGACAGAATAAATCTATTTCTGGTACTGAGGCTGAGTATGTCCTTCTTCCATGGCAACATGGTGGTACTAACTAGCCTGATTTGTTTTCACTAAAAGTCCACCAAGTCATTGCCCTTGAATAGCATAGTAGCATCTGCTCTAAGTCCTATGCTCTGAAGAAATGTTGTTTAAAAAAAGAAAGAAAAAGAGAGGACAAGAAAATAAAAAAGAGTAGAAAAGAAAATGAAGAGAAGAGAAAAGAAAAGAAAAGAAAGAGAAAAGAAAAGAAAGAAAAAAGGAAACTATCAGTATCAGTCAAAGGGTGTGGCACCCTCCTAGTCTGTGGTCCATCTGTACTTCCTCTCCTGCACACCCATAGCCTGCAGTTCCCTATTGTGAGACTCAGAGAAGATGTTTCACATAAACAGAACTTCATTTGTCTCTTGCTTTACTCCTCTGCATTATCCAGGAATGCAGAGTAACAAAGAGAAAGGAGGAAGATGAGGAAAGGGACCGTACATTCTGAAATGAAGTTTACTACCCATACCTGATAGCAAACTCAGAAACTATCAACATTTTAGTTCTAGGGTAGACCCTAGGTAACATTTTCTCTTTAAGTGTGGTACTGATTGAAAAAAAATAGAGATTCTTATAAATTTCATCAAAGTTTTTGTTTGATTGTAGAGATTATTGAGTATTTGTTCAAAATTGGGAAGGAACCAAGCTAGTGAGTCATGGCTCTAAAAGAATTTAGCATATATATTAACATTTAAAATGATGATGAGAAGGAGAAAAGAGATTGTATTTGATCAGAAATGACTTATTTTGTACTTTTTTGAGTTTTTTGCACTTTAAATTTCACATTAAGGGATCAAAAAAATAGATAAAATACTTCAAAGACAGCTGAGATTATAGGTATAAGCCATGATTCACAGACCTGTAATACAGATTTACTCTGGAGGAATGAGTGAATCATAATATTTTATTGCATAAAATGATCTTCTAGTATTGCCAAATTACAGACTATTAAATTGGGCTTCATGAACTTAAATGATAATTCCAAAGTCATAAAGAAATTTAGTATGTGGATTAGAAACAGCTTCCAACTTAGCCTTTGACTGTTCCAAGTCCCCTGGCCACTGAGCTGTTGTTGGAGGGATGACTACCAAAGCTGGGAAAGACATGGACTTAAGGAAAGAGATGATTAATTCAAAGGCATGTGAAATAATGTGTGTGTCGTCCAGAGTACTGGAGACAATTCGTAACTAGGTTGTGTATACAAGACAAGCAACAGATACTGTTGATCAAGAATAAGGAAATACGAGGAAAGCAGCAATATTTTTGATGGAACCTTATCTTCAAATGTTTTGACTTTTTTGTAGTATCTATTGAGCTAGAAATATCAATGGTCTATTGAGTCAGACCATTTGGGTAATAAAAATAAGAAACCCAGGACAGATTCACTCTAACCTCTCAAGCACATAGTAATTCTCCAATGAATGACTAAATCTAAGTCTCCCAATAAAACGCACTTGATGTGCTCTTCAGATTTTTTAATAGTAAAGATTTTAAGGTATGGGTGGAGATGTAGCTCAGTTGGTATTCAAAGTTCAAGAGTATCCTTGGCTCCACAGCGAGGTCCAGGACAGCCCAGAATTCCCAAGACTCCATCTCTAAACAAAATAATAACAACAATTACAACAAAAGAATTTAAAATAAATCAGGACTTTGTAAACGTTTCCTTGAGTTTTCTTTTTTTTTTTTTTCATAGAACTAGAACAGCTTTTTAAAAATTTTGCTTTGTTTTGTTTTTGTAGTTTTTCAAGACAGAATTTCTCTGTGTTATCTTGACAGTCCTAGACTTGCTTTGTAGACTAGGTTGGCCTCAAACTCAGCAATCCATCTGCCTGTGGTTCCTAAATGCTGGGATTAAAGGCGTGCACCACTAGGCCTGGCAGAATTAAAACAGTTTTTATGTGGCCATATACATTTTTAATAAGTTAAAACTGGCCCACTGTTTTTAAAAGTCAATTTAAAGTAAGAACTTGATCAAAAATTTGTTTCAGGGACTATTTCAAAATTCAATTAAAATAGCAACAAAATAATTATTATATAATTATTGAAAATTGTATGCTACAAACATACATTTATACTCTGTGGCTATTAAAATATAAATTAAACTGAATTGAATTATAGTCATGTCACTAGCACCCAAATTTCATATAATAAATATTTCCCAGATTTAAAGCAATATTTCACATAAATACATATTTTTGAATAGTAAATTCAATATCAGTAACATTGTCACCATGAAAATATGGAATTGTCATTATGTTTTAATCTAATACCCACTCTGTTTTGTCTAATTTTAGGATCTAGAAGCAGAGACTTACATAGTAGGACACATCTCTAATACTAGCGCTCGGAATAGGCAGATATAGATATTTATAGGGTGAGGCCAGCATAGTCTACATAGCGAGTTTCCAGTCTCCCAAAGCCACATATTGAAAAATACATTCATCATTATATAATTCAAAGTTCTGTATCACCTTTATATTTTACTTATTCCAATGAATTTTTACATTCTGTTATCCCGAATTCCGTATTTTATTTCACATTATCTTTCAGTGCTTGGGTTTGAGAGTCGATGATCCAAATTCTTTTCATATTCTCACTTATATAATATGCACAATAATCTTTTTAAACAATTTCTGACATTGTCATTGCTTGGGAAATTGAATTAGAGAGGAAATAACTTTCTCAAATTTATACAACTAGTGATTGAAATTGATGAGATTTAAATGTAAGTGGTGTGAACTTAACTCTGAAGACCTCCTTCTGAGCCATGACCTCAGATTATTTTCAAAAATTTACCTCATGGTCATGTTCAGTTATTACCATTTCTTTAATTTTTTTATTTCCATTAAAAGATGTTTCCACTTAGTTTTCTCCCACTTAAGGTTAGCCTATGTGGTATTAGTTAGCATTTTTTAATCTGTACAATTTATGGTTTTGTCTAATATGATAGGTCTGGGAACACAAGCTCATGTGTTTTACTCCCACCTCTTTTTCTTCCTTAATTGAGACTACAATTATACATACATTTAAAACTCTTTACCCAGGTCAGTCCTTCTTGGTATCTTTCCTTAACCTTGCTGTTTATCCTATTTTTGTATTTCATTTTGAATAACTTCTATTTGAGTTGTACCTATTTAATTCCTTTCAAGTTAATTGACCACTCTGCCTGCTTGTGTTGTCCACTTTCTTGTGATGTATAAAGCACACGGTCTTGTATATGTGAGGCTATCCCCTACTACTGAGCTTCTAAGCCATACATGCTGTTTTCTTTTTAATTGGTGTGTGTGTGTGTGTGTGTGTGTGTGTGTGTGTGTGTGTGTTATAGATGTGCATATGCACATCTCTGTGTGCATGTCTGCCTCTTGACCTTGTTGCTTTGAGAAAGAAACTCTCATTGGACCATAAGTTTGAGGTTTGGGCTAAGTTAGCTACAGTGAGCTCCTGGGATCTGCCTGCAGTCATAAAGGATGATTCACTTTTTTCCTTTCAGTCAACTTAAGTGAATTTTTCAGCCCACAAATTTTAGTTTTCAAAGTTCCTTCTTGATCTTACAGCTTTATTTCCTTAGTATCATTTCCCAGGTGAAATACATTTGTATTTTACTTTAAACACATTTAGAATCACTGGTATAGTCTCTCTTCTGACTCCAACACTTTTGTCATCACATGATCTGGGAGAAAAACAGAAGTAAGGACTTAGGTGAAAGCAGAGATACTGTGTGTCCCATTAGATAGGATAGTTGAATAGTTTACACACGGGGTTTTTGTGTACTCATGAAAATAAATGATTATATCTAAACATATAATCATGGATGGTTTTCATAGCTTCATACTTAATAAAAATCAATTTATTGGGAATTTTCATAGTATATGGTTATTTTAAAGGTTGAAAAACAGTGTCTAACTTCACATATACACATACAGATATAAATACAAGAACCAAAACAATAAAATAAAATGGAAAATATTTCATTTTCCTTTAATTAGATGGTTATGAGAAAACAAAGAGAGGAGTAGATGCAGTCAGAAGTATTTTATTCTTTAGCTAGTGGTTTTGTGAAAATTCATGTTAAGAAATAAAAACTAATGTGTACAACATATAAGTAAATAAACATATGGAAAAGCGGTCATCATACTGATACTAGTGGTCTAGTGCGGGATGAGGAGAATTATAATTCATGAAATTTTATGTCCACATATCAGATTAAAAATGAAAAAAAAATTGGGGCTGGAGAGTTGGCTCAGTGGTTAAGAGCACTGCCTGCTCTTCCAAAGGACCCGGGTTCAATTCTCAGCACCCACATGGCAGCTCATAACTGTCTGTAACTCCAAGATCTGACACCCTCACACCAATGCACATAAATTAAAACTAAATAAAAAATATTTTAAAAAAGAAAAAAATTATAATTGAAATAATGCTGAAGTAGTAGGAATACCCTGTCCATAATTCGTTTCCTTCTTCTTGCCTGTGCATCTGTCTCACTGATGCCTTCTTTGCACACAGTAGGCAACATATTCTAAGTCCATTTGAGTTACTGTCTCCATTCCTCCTAGTGAGGAATGCTCGCTTAAAAAAAAAAAAAAAAAAAAAACATCCACCTGCCTAACTCAGGGTGCAGAAGATGAGAATGATAGTTACTTCCTCTTTCTATTTCTTTTTCTTTGCTTGGAATTTTGATTCGTTTTGTTGTTATGTTTTGTTTTTTTAGACAAAGCGTCATTGGGTAGCCCCAGGCTGTCCTAGAACTCACTCTGTTGACCATGCTTGTCTCAAACTCACAAAGATCCACCTGTGTCAGCCCCCTGAGTATTGAGATGAAAGTTGTGCACCACCACAGGCCAACCAATAGTCATTTCTAGTTAACTGACACATCTGAGATCTCCAGGTCTCCAGGTGGCATTTTAAACATTATATTGTTTCTGTGTGTTTGTGATTTAATACACAGAGATACACAAATACAGACACATAGACAGAGAGATAGACACATTAGCTCTCCCCCACATATATATCTGGGTAGTTTCAGTTGACAATTCTGGCTACTTCGCTGGTTTCTCTTGCCAATGTTTCAGAATTTCTTGGTCCCTGGTGTGTCTGGATCCATAAACCAGGCTAGGAGTTCTATTGCCTTCTCTTTTTCATACAAGTCTGCAGTTCCAAAGGTGAATCGTGTGTTCATATGGAGCACATATTTCTAACATGGAGGCTAAGAAACTAACAGTGTTTGAATTCTAGGCCTATTCTATCTCCTGCTTCAAGTGGGATGCTCTCTTGACCTTGCTCTGTAAATGAATTCTTCCAGTTCAGTTCTATCCCTCTGAGAGCTGTGTTTCATTGGTGCCCACTTTCTTGCTTTTCTACAAGAGATAATTGTAACAAGGATATTCTGTGGTCAATTTAAAAAAATTTTTAAAATACATTTTTAATAAGTAAATATTTTAAAAACATATTCCTTCCAGTTTTCAGCTGAAAGAGGATTGCTTCTGTGGCAGGCACTATTTCTGTGGCTATTTATTTATTTATTTATTTGTTTGTTTGATTTAGTAAAACAAAAAGCATTCTGCAAGAACAAGCAAGGTTACAGAAAGGGGTCAATTCCTACATTTGCTTTTATGTTGAGAATATGAGGAATGGATAAAAAGAACACAAGACAAAACAAAACCCCTGAAATCTAAAGCCAGAAAGAAAAACTGAAATGCTACTCGGGTGCACTAGGGAAGAGTTTAAAGGACTTAGCAAACAATAAACTCTACAGCATATCCAGAGAAAATGGGATTTGAGTGGACAAGAGAGGAAAATAGACTTTGTGAAGTGTTTCAGTAGGATATAAATTGAATTTCTGACAATATTTTGTAAGAATAACTTGTAATGACTGGAATTACTTTTGAATAACTATCTCTAGTTTGGCTTTGTTTTTCTCATTGCTACTCCATCACGGTCCCAGATCTGGGGGATATGACGTTTAATATTGTTTGCAGCTGCACAGTGCTCCATCTAGACTTTATAAGGGCACGAACTGTTGTCTACACTGTGTCTAAGTAACTGTGTACTCACTAGGTTTTATTAAAAGGACAAAATATATTGTGTTGAGATACATGGTTAAGGCAGAAATATGGGTTCTCTTTGAGTGCAATGCAGAAATATTGAACTTTATTTGTAATAGATGTATAACTGCATTGAATATACTTTAAAACTGATGACTTCAGAAACAACATGTAAGACTATGTAATTGCTAAGAGACTGAGATTGAGGCTACGATGGCGGACAAAGAGAAACGTATGTGATGGACAGAGTCTATCAGAAGGAAAACAGGGGTTAAACGCAAGAGTTAGCATCTTGGTAGAATTTTCAGGGCTGCCGTACGCCTGTTGATGTCCCTGGAAAGACAGAGAAAGTTCCTGTGCTTGACTTTTGGATAGGTCAGTGGTTATGAGGGCTGAAACTAGCCCATGTGTTAGGGGAACAGATAATAACATCTGTATTCTGTATCCCAGAAACTAAAATGATACCTTACTCACTAATTGAGGCAGACATATAGACTGAAAAGAGAGGGAGCAATTGAAATTAGAAATGGTCATCCTGAGTGAGTTAACCCAGCTCCCGAAAGACTCACATGTTATATACTCATTTATAATTGGACACTAGCCCAACAGGGATGTCCCATGAAAGTCTTCACTTAGCAGGAGATTGGGATAGATCTTGGGACTTCCTATTGGGACTCCAGGTGAAAGAGGTGTAGGAGAATGGGGAAAATAGAAGGATCCAGAGGGTCCTAAAAACCTACAAGAAGACCATCAAGGCTGGCAGATCTGGACCCAGGGGTGTCTGCTCAAACTACTGACCTAACCAAGGACTATGCATGCAGTAAATCTAGAAAATCTATTCAGATCCAGCTAATGGACAGCACATTCTCCATAGTTGTGTGGAGAGCAGGGACTAACTTGGGCCTGAACTCTGATGCCCCCTATTTGACCACTTCTCCTTGGTGGGGAGGCCTGGTGGCACTCAGAGAAAGGGTAAGCAGGCTACCAGAATGAGACCTAATAGGCCATAATCATATGGCAGAAGAGGAGGTCCCCTTCTGGCGCAGACCTAGAGGAGGGGAATAGGGTGAAAGAGGGATAGAGCCGGGAACAGGAAGATATAAGTGGGGGGATAACAACTAAGATGTAATTTGAATAAGTTAGTTTAATGAAAATACTGTGTTTTGCTTGGAACACTCCAATTTTCTTATCTTGTATCACAGCCATTTAATATGAGCAGGCCATAGATGCACAAAAGGAATTCTGCCTTTTTTTTTTTTTTTTTTTTTGAGAAGCTTAGGGATAGTACTTCCAAAAGGCTAGCATACAGATCAGCTGAGAAGCCAGACAAGATGTGTGGAAGCATAAACATCATACAGCATTCAGATTTCAAACTGAGCAAATAAGATCATTGAGAAAATCTCCAGCACTAGGACAACAGAACAGACTTGTGTCTGCATCCTGGAGAAGTTGTGGAAGGCTTAATGTTCCCAGAGGAAGGAAGTAGCATGCCTGTCCAAATCCTTCTTGGGTACCGAAGGGCAGATAGAAGTAAGGAGAGTCTTATCTAACATTTTGAATCACTCCTGAGAAGCAGATATTCAAGCATCCTGTGAGGATTCTGTACCAGGCTTAGAGTTCCACAGTAAACAGATGTAAATTGCATATGTTACTTTTTGTGTATTTCTATTAGAAGCTGTTGTCAACTTTGAAGCTCACTGAAGAAGGTATATCCATCCCATAAAGAGAAAATATTGCACTTAGTACATATAAATCCTCCTCTCAAATGGGTTTATAGGCCCCGTTTGGTCACCTTGGAGTCTGGGAAACAGATACTTTGAATATTTTTATTGGAATAGCCATTGTCACTGGATTTTCTCCAAGTGGTAATTGGCCTTTCCTTAATTTCTTTCTTGTCTATGACATTTTACAGAGAGTTTTCTGTTCCAGTCCTGGGTGAGTGGGCAGAAGAGGGTGTTGCTCCAGGCAGGATGTCTGCAAACTATTTCCTCCCAAAATGTCAAAGCATCTGGCAATCAGGACAATTCCCTGTGGATCAGATCAAAGTTGATAACATTATTCCAGACAAACATCCTGGATTAAAACTGCCGTTTTACCCCTCCCAGGAACATTCTGTATCTCAGCAAACTATATTTGTACTTTTCCTGATTAATACCTCCAGCTAATAAAATCTTTCCCATAGCATGTCCCTTTATTTCACTCCATGTAAAAAAGAAATTCCAGATTGAATTTGATATTTTAATATAGCTGAAAGCACTGTCAATGTACTGGTCCAAATCTGAGAAAGATCTGACCTAATATACATGTTCTACCTTGTATGGTTAAATAAGTTAGATTTGTGGTTTAGATGTGAGTGTTTCAACATCAAAATTACCAAGACCACCTAGAACAATAAAAATTACAAAAATATACCCCTAAAGCCCAGCAATGACAATCATGCTTTAAGGAAGAGAGAAGGCTTTCTTGAAGTATGTACTCTGTACTCTGGTGTGTGTGCTTCTTGGATTTCCCTAAGGCTCAGTTTCTGCCACGGCCAATTGATCCCTATCCACGATTTGATATGGTAGAGGTTATATTCTAATCAGTATTAGGGGATGGATAAAGAAAGTGGGGAAGAAACCCATTATAGAAAGTGCTTCAGATCTCCTGCATTGATGTGTGGGTGTCTATGTGTTTGAGAAAGAGAGAGAGAGAGAGAGAGGGAGAGAGAGAGAGAGAGGGAGGGGGGGCAGAAGACAGAGTGATAGAGACAGAGATACAGAGAATTCAAGAGGAAGAAGTAGAAAGGTGGGAACAGAATGAACAATTTAGGAATGTGCCTGGAATTTTGTTACATGGACACTCGCAGGTATAAAGAATGAACAGAAACGCTGTCTTTTGTCTAGGGTTCATCTGCTGATGTAAGAGGTAGAGATTTTATTATTTAGTTGTGGTAGAAAATTTTGCCACCAGGTGGACGCGGGTCTGTGTGGTGGGCACAGGTCCACGGATTTCGAAAGATGAGGTCCTCAATGCTTTCTGAGGATGATTGTGTCCCAGAGCTACACAGAAATATTCACCCTGAGAGCAGCCTGGTTGGGAAGAAATGCTTAGCACAATGTATTAGAAGTACCCAAGCTGAGATCATTCAAGATGGTGTCGATAGCACATTGTGTCTGATCCTTGGAACAGCAGTGACTGTGCAGCCACCAAAGGACCATACTGAGAGCTCCAAAACATACTACTGGTGTTTACCAGAAAGAAGGACATCGTGTCATGTAGATTGGTCATTCCCTCCTGCAGCAGGACCATGGGACCACACTCCAGTGAGCCCCCAGGGATCCCAGGCCATGTCACTGCTGCTGCTGCTGCTGCTGCTGCTGCTGCTGCTGCTGCTGCTGCTTTTTGGCTTGCAGCCCAGTGCAGTGTAGACCAAGGAGATGGTGTTCGAGGAGGTGGTGCTGTTCCAGTCAAGCCTGAGAGAGGACTGCACCACCCACACCGCAAGCCTCACAGACCTCCTCTCATGGGCCTGGACTATGCTTAGTGCTGAGAGCTGGATCATGCAGAGGTGGCTATTAGTGGCAGCACCAAGGTGGGGGTCCATGGTAGATGGAGCATGTGATAGAACCAGAGGCTCAGGAGGCAAGAATCAACAAAGCTACATGTTCCCCGGGACAAGAAGCTGAGCTGGACCAACATCAATGGTTTCTGTGAGCAACTCAATAAAGACATTGATGGGCCTCCACTTGCCACCTGCTTGATGGCCCACAAGATCTAGTAACCACAAGAGTAGGCCTTTATGGTCAGCAATAATCTGGCGAATTGAACTGGAGCAGGAAAGCTGGACCTTAGGACATGGAAGCAGGAGAGCTGACCCTGAGGACACAAGAACAGGAGAACTGGCCCTGAGGAGAGCTGGCCTTGCCACAATGACATGGGAGTGGGAGCGGGAGAGCAGGCCCTGGCCTGAGCACACAGGAGCAGGTGAGCCTGCCCTGCCCTGAGGACATGGGAGCAGGAGAGTGGGCCCTGCCCTGAGAACACAGGAGGAGGAGAGCCAGCCCTGCCATGAAAATAGCAGACCCTGCCATGATGACACTGGAGTGGGAGAGCAGGTCCTGCCCTGAGGACACAGAAGTGGGTGAGCCAGCCCTGCTCTCATGACATGGGAGCAGGTGAGCCAGCTTTGCCCTGAGGACATGAGATCAGGTGAGCCAGCCCTTCCATGAGGACATGGTGGCGGGAAAATGGGCCCTGCCCTGACATGGGAGCAGGAGAGCAGACCCTGCCCTGAGGACAAGAGAGTAGGCCCTGACCCAGGGCTCTGAGTGGACCTCACCCCAACATCTACGTTATGTATAACCTGCTGTAACACATGAACAGGCCAGACCTGCCGATTCAAATATTAAGAATCTCCTTGACACCCGGCAACAATGCGATATCTGACAGCAGTCCCAGTGAGTATCTGGTAATGATAGTGTAGGCCTCAAACCAGACCTATGACTTGTAGCAATGAACATTTGAAAGTAAACATATGTGGACAAAAGCCTATCGTGCATGATACACCTACAGCTTCTGTGACAAGAAAAAAGAGAAAGAAATACAAAAAAGCTACTGTTTGTTATGCTGATTTTGTCATCTGACATTTTATTGAAATTTTTATAACTTCCAAGACTTCTTTTGTGAAATATGTTTTGTTTTTTTGCATATAAAATATAACCTGCAAACATGAATGTTTTGGGCCCTAGATTTGTTGTGTATAAACTTTATATGTTGAGTCAAGGGATTTTATCCATGAAGTGGTAGTCAGTGTGAGCAAGGCCCTTTCACTCATCAATATGCAGAACTAGCCAACTCTGCATCCCATAATGAAACAGCTTGGCTGGGTGCAGTTGGTTTGCTGCTGGACACTGTGCTGACAAAGTTTGCAAATGTTAATAGGGACATGAGCTCCTGGCTTGTCTTCTGGGCTTTTGTAGGGTGTTGGAACAGGGCAGTTCTGGTCTCACAAAAGAGTGGAAGTCTTCCTCCCTTTCAGGTCTGTGGGGGCAGCTTGAGAACTTTAAATGTGTGGTGGGATCCAGCAATGTAGGGAGGCAGCCCTCAGCTTTTGTCTCTAGAAAATTTACTGTTTGAATCATGTTACTTGTTGCTTATCTACTTAAAAGTTTACAGCTAAGGTGATTTGTGCCCATTAATTTGTTCATTTCTTTAGCTATTCCGAACTGTTAAAAATATAGCTCTCCAATAAAATCCTAGGGGTGAAGAAAGAAAGAAAGAAAGAAAGAAAGAAAGAAAGAAAGAAAGAAAGAAAGAAAGAAAGAGAAAAATTTGCCACCATAGCATGTTAACTTCTCTGAAAGGCAAGATTCATAGGGGTGCACTGGACAACGATAGCCAAACAGAGTGCAGAGAAGGAAAAGTTTCTTTAACCAGGAGAACTAACTTCATGCACCAGGCAGAATGAAGGATTCTTTTCCATCCATGTGTAAATACGAAGTAGTCAGCATCACTTGTTTGGGCTTGAGGATCTCCTCAGTTTTACTTCTCTCTGTAGGGTCTTCAGCTGCTGTGATCAACCGGGCTTTGAAAAGACAGTCACAGTTGGCGGCATCTCCTTTCCTAGTGAGTCAGCTTCTGCAAGACTGGATGCTAGCTGTGGATCTGCATACATCACTGTCAGCCAGAAGATCTATATTCTGCAACTTCTCAGTTGCTTTGATGAGTCTAAAGGAGCCTGTGCTTAGTATTTCAATAGCAACGAACCGGGAATTAAGAACAAAATATTCCTTCTGGAATAAACGCAAAACTCTGGGTCATTCGGTACTCTGAGAGTATAAAATACCATTAAAAGCCCTTTCTAACAATTTTACAGAATTAAGCAATAGCTAAGTCTATATTTAGTATGTGGAGTCTATCACTGCATATAGAAAACTTGATAGGATATTTATTTATTATTTGCTATATTTTATCAAGTCATTTGAATACTCCTCAGTAATTAGTCCCTTGAAGTTCTAATGGAAAAATTAGTCAATATTCATCAATTTTTGTAAAAGATATTATGATTAAAGGAGAAACCAGAGTCCTTGAGACCCCATTACTTATCACTTCATTGTTTTATCACTATAGATAGTCCTCAGTCCTTCACACAGTTTTGCCACCAATAGATATGAAGCTGGAATGCAGCCATGAGCACAAATCTATAATACTCAACTTCGTGTTGATTATATTTCTGATTGTGCTTGGCAGCCTGATTCACCATGCTGACAAGCACTTCTTGCCTTCTCTACTGCTGAACAGCAGTAAGATGATCACTGGCATAGCAAATGGCACTTTTTTCTTCTTTAACCATCCTTTCCATCTCTGCCCTTTCCCTCCCCTTCCTTTTCTCTGCACCTCTCTTGTTCTATCAGCTCTTCCCCATCTCCCCTTTCTTCTGCGTGCTCTCTCTCTCTTTCTTTCTCTCTCTTTCTCCACTTCTACATCATCTTTACTCTCTTTTTCTTTCTCCTCTCTTTCCTTTCTTTTCACATTTTTCTTGACCTTCATTATGAGCAATACATTACAAGTTGGCTGTCCACATCAAGGTAAATATGAACTAAGTTCTAGACATAGTCTTGGTGTGGTGGTGAGCACCAATAACCCCAGCACTTAGGAGGCAGAATCAAGACAATCACCATAAATTCCAAGCCAGCTTGGATTGCACAGCAACATCCAGGCATGTCTAGGATGCATAATAAGACCCTGTCACCAAACCAAACAAATAAACCAAACATTTGAGAACTAAGCCTTTAAATCCTGGATTCATTAACAAGACAGACTACCCAGACAATCAAAAAGAACTGAGACCAATATTAAAATCCAGAAAGAGAAGACAAACACCAGCACAATCAGAACCAATGGTGATGAAATAAAGCTTGTTTGCTTTATTTCAAAATTAAAGCTAGATCTATGCAATCACAGGCCAAGTACTAGCTTATAAACTTAGAATTTTATTGTTTGTTTTGTTTTTATTTATTTATTTTTAATACATCCTGACCCCAGTTTCCTCTCCCTGTACTCCTTCCATTCCTGTTGCTTCCCCCACCTCCTCGGTCCCCTAGATCCACTCCCCCTCTATTTTCCTTTAGAAAAGAGCTGGCCACAAAGACACACAGGGTATGTACTCACTTAGAGTGTATATTATACATAAAGTGCTGGATCACCATACCACAATCCACAGACCAAAAGAAACTAAGGAACAAGGAGGGCCTAAGGGAGAATGTCTGAAGGCAAAATGGAATAGTCATCAGAGGCAGTTGAAGAGAGGGAACATGAAAGGAGAGGCAACAAAGAGGGAAACAAAGGTGGGGATTGGATACATGGTGAGGGGGAGGGGAGGGGCTATAGGACAGAGGGCTTGCAGAGGAAGGAGCACCCATAGGCAGAGGCATCTCTTGGACAAGCCAGAGACCTGCAACAGGGTGGGTTCCTCAGAGGATTTGGGGGTAACTCTAGCTAAAATCCCTGGTGGCAGGTGTCATGGAGACTAGAGAGACCACCCTCTAAGCAGATAAGACTCCTGGAGGAGAGAAGGGAACACCAACCCACCTACAAAAACTTCCATCTAGAATTTATCCTACTTTAAGGATATGCAGGGAGTAAGATAGAACAGAGATCAAGGGAATGTGCAACCAATGTCTGGCCCAACTGAGACCCACTCCATGGGAGAGAGCCAACCCCTGACACTATTAATGATGCTTACTATGTTTGCAGACCATAGCCTAGCCTGGCTGTCCTCTGAGAGGCTCTGCCCAGCAATAGACGGAAACAGAAACTAAGACTCACAGCCAAACATTGGACAGAGCATAGGGAGCCTTATAGAAGAGTGGAGGGAAAGACAGAACAATCTAGAGGAGCTAGAGGTCCACAAGAAGACCAATAGTCCCAACTAACCTGGGCCCATAGGGGCTTACAGAGACTGAAGCACCAACCAAGGACCAGGTACAGACTAGACCTAGACACTCTACACATATATACCCAATGGGCAGCTTAGCCTCCAAGTGGGTCCACCAGAAAGGGGATGGGAGCTGTCCCTGACATGGTCTTAGTTGCATGCCTTCCTATCTCTTCATCCTGGTGTGGCTGCCTTGCCAGGATACTGAAAGAGTCCTGATGAGACTTGAAGTGCTGGGGAATGTTTACAGGGGGTCTCCCCTTCTCTGAGAGTGAAGGGAGGGGGTTAGGGGGATGAGGGAGGAATGGAAGGGAGGGACTGGAAGGAGAGGAGGAAGAGGGCTATGATGAGATGTAAAGTGAATAACTATATATACATATATACATACAAATATATGTATACACATATATACATACATGTATATAAGTATACACATATACATCATATACGTATACATATATGCTAGCCTCCCAGGGGTATCAACTGAACACAGTATAACAAGATAGAAAACAAGTCCTAATAGCAAGACTGGATGAGGCAACCTAGTAAGAGGAAAGGGGTCCCAAGAACAGGCAAAGGAGTCATAGATACATGCCCACGCTCCACTGCTAGAAGTACCCCAAGAACACCTAGCCACCGAACCATAACATACACGCAGAGAACCTCAGACCCATGCAGGCCCCAGGATTGTCACTTCAGTCTCTGTAATCCCCTATGAGCCCTGGTTAGTTAACTCTATGAGCCATGTTCTCCTGATGTCCTCAATCCCTCTGGCTCCTAAAACTCTTTTCCCTCCCTCTCCCTTGAGGTTCCCGGAGCTCCAAGGGGGAGAATGTGATGGAGATCCCCAATTTAGTATCTCTCTTTCTGCCTAATGATGAACTTAGGTTTTATCAGTAACAATTTTTGGGCTTTCAAGCTCAAAAGACATGTATTTTCAAGTGCATAAGTATATGGCCTAGTACTTAAATATGAAAAAATGTGATATTAAGGAGGAATATTTTATATAGGTACTTTATTTATTTATTTATATTCATCTCCCTCTCCTAATTATATATTTTTCAGTGAACTCCATTCTATTTTGGCTCACTCCATCTCAGGAACCTGGGATATAAATATAGTCCATGTGGACACAAACTCTGAAGAGTCTTGAACTTGCTAAGTGACAATACCTAGACAGTAATGTTCAATCATACAACTGACTGATTGGGGTGCTCTGAGAATATATAACTGGGAGTGCCCAGTAATGCTCCCATGGTTTCCTTGTGCTTGGCTGATGAACTGTGGAGAGCAGTGTCCACGGCAAGGCAGTTCTTTGATTGTTACAAGACATGGTGAGCAGTGGCATTTGTGTGCTGTGGGCGTCTATATGAAACCAACTCCAGAAGAACTGAACAAATATTATCTTACTATAAGAGTCCAAGTGAAACTTTATCACATTCTCTGCCCCTTCTGAATGACAGGACCAGCCAGTATGCACACTGTTCAAAGAAATATAAGCAGGATTTAATCCTTTCTAGGTAAATTCAAGACACATCCGTTGGTCAACTTTTAATTTTTAGAAACTATATCATATACTGTGCAAGTAATAGATTCTGAGTATAATCTATGACATCTATCATTTCACAGTAGAGGAATTAGATACAAAATTAAAGTAATATATAAGACAACATTATATTGACACAGATAATGTTCAGAAGAAGCAGGTAAGAAATGATTCACCCCAGCGGGAAGGAATGATTTAAAGAAGAGGATACCAGATCATGGATTTGAAGGTTTACAGAAGCAATGGTAACAAGGCACAGACACGATGTATGTGTCTTGGTTTCCTTTTCTGTTTCACCATGAACTTGTTCTACTAACTTTGCCAGCACATTCAGCAAGCTGAGCCCCTGTTTTCTTATCTCTAAAATGAATCAATTTAGAACTTATGGTCTTCAACAGTCTAACAACAACAGCAACAAAAATCTGTGTATCTAATGAATTTCATATGAAATAATAAAGGAAAGGTACTTTTCCTTAAGGACCTTTCAATCTGTTAGAGGCTAGGTGACAAGAACACAAATCACTATATTTGAAGTAATTCCAGTGGGGGGGGGGGAACTCCTGAGAATAACACTGCCTAGATACATGATATATGTTATCAGCTCAGATTTATCTTCTTATCAGTGATGATGAGGATGGAGATGAAGAAGTGGAGGATGAAATCTGCCAAACCAACGCTAGCATTTTGTTTGAGTATTGCTACACGCTAGCACTTTATGCATAATTCAAAGTATTCCACACTCTGCCCCTTCTTTATGGAAGACACTAAATCTTGGACAGGTTAGGCAACACATCTGGCTTATAAGGTAGTTATCTCTAAAGCTAGACCCAAAACCTTTTGTTGCTGTACTCAATGGTACATTCTATAGCTATGACTTTGAAGAGTAGCCAGGACTTTGACCTGATGAAAATGGCAGAGCAGAATAAACATTATCTACCACTGTGATACTGGCAACGTCTAGGGAACATCCCAAATATGGTTGGAAGGCAAGGAAGGTTCTCCTCAAATGACCAAAGAAGCTTGGGGCATAGGCATACACATGAGATAAATATTCCAGCTTTGCTGAAGAAGCCAGCAACCTACCTATCAAAACTGAAGGTCAAGATAAGACTGAATTCATGATCAGGAAGCATAAGCCTTGGCAGAAAATCAGGCAAGAAGAGCAGCATTAAGGAGTTCTGGTGAGGATGACAGTGGTATTTTGTTATATATTCAAGCAGTGAATTTCTGAGCCTAAGGCCTGGAGATGAGGTTGGGTGGGAGACCTGGTGGCTTGTTGGTTGAGGATGAGTGCTTCAAAGTCCACATACCTGTTCTGGATTAAAAGTTCCTTACAAGATCTGACCAACTAAATAACTCCCTGGCCCTCGGTTTTGTCTGTGGACATTGTCCAATAAACAGATAAGAACAACTGATACAATCTGTGTTGCTGTTGAAAATGTTATCGAAATATATCTCATACATACTTAGAAATAAGCTGAACAAAAAGGCTAGAGTCTCAGGGGAGGATGAGAATAGCAGTCACTAGCTAGTAAAAGCTTATCCCAAGAAGAGGGATATAGGAAGTTGCATCAAGCCTAAGCTGATTTTCCAAGTTCCCATTAATGCTGAGGCAAGTGGAAACTGGAAGAAAGGCTAGAGTCCCTCAAGGCAGAGATAACAAAAACAGAAAAACAGGGGATCTTCCAGCAAGCAGCCAGTGAAGAAAAGATAACCTTCAACCACAAATGAATAAAGCACCACTTACAAGACTTTAAGGTTGGCAGAGCTGTAAGGAAAAGATAGAGAAAAGCATCCAGCCATCAGCCTGGACCAAACCCTAAACAAGAAAGATCAATTAGAACAATTATAACCCATTTTGAAAAAAGTAGAGCTTTTGATGGGGGTGGAGGAGGACAAAAAGAGTAGAAAAACAAGGACATGACTTAAATAATTGAGAAATTCAGTATATGAATGCAGAGTATAATTTCTATTTAAACTTGGGTTAAAAGACTTAAGACCAAATTGAAGAAATATATCAAGGAAAGGAGAGAAATAGATATTGAGCACTTATAGTTGAAAATATAAAGGAGTTAATAAATGGATCTAAAATAATTAAAAAGTGCAAAGTAAAAGCCACAAAATGAGTTTTAAACACATAAAAAGGTAATTTTATAAGTATGATTTGATTTGAAGAAGATTCAAATTGTCAATTGACACCCAACTTCCAGACAGTATTGATGGGCTCTTTTTCTCTTCCTTACCCTGTGTATGACTGCTGAGGAATAGTCTGGAAAAACTTCCAAGCTCATAAGCATTCATTCAACGGACAATCAGTCTATAGAAGGAGAGAAAAGGGCATTGATAATGGACATCTCATTCACAAATGACTTCAAACACAGAAAAATGATGATGACAGATAACTAGGAGAAAATAATCAATCACAGAAAACTTCAAACACAACTAATCATTAATTCATGATGGCAAAATATTTGAGGGTCTAGGAGTGTTTAGCATGGTAAGATACAATAGACATTGTAGGGGGTCTTAAGGAGCATAATTTCACTTATAATTTCAGTAATTCATAATTTATTGGAATATTAGATAATTTGTATTTTACTAAACTATACTTGAAAGTTTTGATGAAAACAGAGAAACTTGAACAGAACAGCATTATTTGAATACAGTCAAATAAATGAATTAGGAGAATAATACGAATTTCTTATCAAGTGTAAAAATAGTGCATTTATACGGTATTTACACAACATTGTTATAGAATATGCAAATCATGGATCAACTGTAAGTATCCAGAATAAACTAATTTAGGTACAAAATTCTATTTCAAATACAGACAATGTAATTTTTAAAAGGTGAGCTGTTTATTATACTACAGTTGATAAACTGACTAATTATCTCAGAATAAATAAAAATCACCATGGACCATGTATAAATTGTACAGGTCAATTAACACTAATTCAAAGGTCATGAATAAAAATATTATTTATCTTAAATCAACAAAATGGTTACACTTAAACTAAGACAGAGAAAAAGACATAAGAGAAGTTAAACTATTTTGATTAATTAAAATTTAAAATGCTCACACATCACAAAATACTATACTATGGCTATTTAAGCACCTCAAATTTAAATTTCTAATGAATATTTTACATGAAGAGCTAATATCTCTAGTCTATCAAAAATATTTTATAGGCTGACATGTAAGAAAGACAATGAGCATTAAAATAATCTTGTAAAGATGTATGTTTATATAGGCATATGATATATGCATATGTATATACACATATATACTTATAGTCAACAAAGTCAAAATGCTTTAAACTTCAGTAATAACATGACAGGTGAGGCTTCAGATATTCACAGTGAATCGCTTTTCTGTTATTATTCTGGGGACATACCCATGCTGCCTGCTAGTTAACAGGTACATAGGGAAACCAAAACTTTTCTGTGCTTTGTGAAAAAGTAGGTTTTCACTTTAGAAACTCAGGCTGACCATATCCCTAACTATAGAAATTCAATGCATTCTTTAAAGTTCTGCCTAAATTCTTAGAAACTATTTCCTGCTATTAAAGGATCATCACACAGAAAATGTCTATGATGGTCTTTTCCTTCAGCTTACTTGTGGTGACTAAATCCTGGTGCCTTCATTAGGGTTTCTACTGCTGTGAAGAAAACCCCATGGCCAAAAAGCAAGGAAGGGAGAAAAGAGTTTATTTGGCTTTCCATTCAATATTGCTGTTCATCATCAATGAAAGTCAGGGCAGGAACTCAAACATGGCAGGAACCTGGAGCAGGAGCTGATGCTGAGGCCATAGAGGGATGCTGCTTACTGGACTGCATCCCATGGTTTGCTCAGCTTACTCTCTTATAGAACCCAGGACCACCAGCCCAAGGATAGAACCATCCACAATGGGCTGGAACGTCCCATATCAGTAATTAAGAAGATATCTTAGAGCCAGAATTATGGAGTCATTATCACAATTAAGTTCCACCCCCTTCTTGTTTCAGATTAACTGTACTTTGAGTGTCAAGTTGACATAAGACTAGTCAGTGCACTTGGCAACAAAATTGATGTACAAAAATTTAAGAATGAAATATGATGCAGCCTTTTAGGAAAATGAACCCCAGTGAATCCAAATACTTCCTGTGGGAGTGTTGTCTGACAATAGCAAGGTGTAAAAAAGGGGAGTGAGTTAAACATTCTAAAAGAAAACACACTTTCACGTACATGAAACATGTACTGTTCTCATGTGTTTTGAAGGGTACTGATAAGATATACACAGTATCTTTCCCCTGAGATGTTGGCATATAAAATTAGACAAAATAGACATGTACAGCTTGACCATGTAAGGAAGGGAAAGAATTCTATTCCTGATACAATGTGATTGGCCAAATAAGGGTGTGCACTGTTTTTCTGCTGAAAACAGACTTGTGAGAGAACAGGTGATGTTTGTACAGGCGGAGAAACCACTTCTTGCGGGGCCATGGTCTCTGCCAACTGATAAACATCCTGGTATGGACTCTGAGAGTGTGTATATATATACACACACACACACACTCTCAGAGTCTAAAAAGGTCTACTTCTTCTGTTCCTATTAACTTTATTTTTTTAGTTTTTTTCAAGACAAGGTTTGTCTGTGTAGCCCTGGCTGTCCTGGACTCACTTTGTAGACCAGGCTGGCCTCGAACTCACAGCGATCTGCCTGCCTCTGCCTCCCAAGTGCTGGGCTTAAAGGTGTGCGCCACCACGCCCAGCCCTATTAACTTCTTTTCTCTCTTATCTAAGGTAGGTGGGTTGGAAGGAAAGTATAAGCATTAAGGAACCCCAATAAAGTTGGTTTGAAAAAATTCAAGCCTACACTGTACAGCAACAAAAATCAGCCTTTTGGTATTTTAAGTGCACAGCATGCACAATTAGTAGTTTTATTGCAGTGGTCAAAAGAATATCATCTATCTATTATCTATCTATCTATCTATCTATCTATCTATCTATCTATCTATCATCTTCCTATCTGTTCATGTGAGCTATATATCATTAATGTGTTATATATATTTATATACAAATATATGAAAAGAAAAAGAGGTCATGAATCTAATAGAGCATAGGGGTAAATAGTAGTGGTTGGAGGGAAGAAATAATGTAATAATATTTTGTCTTAGGTCTTTATTGTTGTGGAGAGACACTATAATCAAGGCAACTTTTATAAAGGAAATCATTTAATTGGAGCCGACTTAACACTTTCAGAGGTTTAGTCCATTATCATCATGTGGGAAGCATGGAGACACACTGGCAGACATGGTGCTGGAGAAGGAGCTGAGAGTTCTACAGTTTGCTCTGCAGGCAACAGGAGGAGACTGTGTGCCACACTGGGAATAGCGTATATAAAATATCGATACCTGGGTCTACAGTGACACCCTTCCTCCAACAAAGCCACACCTACTCAAAGAAGGTCACACCTCCTAATAGTGCTATTCCCTATGGGTGAAGCATTCAAACACACGAGTCTATGGTGACAATACTTACTCAAACCACCACATATTTTAATTTCAAAGTATATGAAAATATTTTAAAAGTAGAGTGAAATTGATCGATTTACAGGCAGGAGGGCTGGTCACTTAAAAGTCAACAGGAGAAGAGTTCTAGAAGTCATCTTTTAAAGATGGTAAAAATGAATTGCAATGTAGCTCTTTTTAGTGGGAAAAGACGTAAGTCTTCCATGGATGATATTGGATATCTAAACGGAAGCTCAGTGTGTAGTTCACAGCTAAGATGTATCAAAGACCAAATTCAATGCCTACCAACACAAACTAATGAAGTAAGCAATATTGAAAAATACAATCCTGTCAAATATAAAGTAGACTTTGCTATAGTAAGACACGGGCCTGCCTGAGTTTTCATCACATGGTTGTAGATGCAAAATGAATCTTTTATATGAAAATAAAAAGTAATTGTATATGTATGAATATATGTTTATATATCACATACAAATTAAGGTAGTGCACACTTTAAGTGTTGCAAACTATTTCTCAAAAATTTTACATTCAGTGAAAATATCAATGCATCCATTACGGTTAGTGACGATGACCTTTTTTTACCTCTTCAGGCATAATAAAGGTATAAAATATAAAGAACCATTTTATTTTCGTTATGACCCAGTTGGTACTGTATCTTGCTTCTTTTTACCTCATTTAAAATTAACTTCCACAGACATCTTTTTCTAGTTTATCACTGTGTACCCACACATCAGCAAGCAAAATAATACTGCGATACATGTACCTATTACTTGCCTTTGAACTATTTTTACGGTGCTAATTCTTATGGTGAGAATCTGAGATATAGGAAAACAAACAAAAATATTAAGTAGGACACCTAGGAGAGAGCTACATGAGATATTTATGTATATACATATATACATGTCTATGAATATTTACAAATGCATTTAAGTTTTATGGCATTTATAAGTATTTTACTTTTAAATACTTATTAATAATATGATAGTAGCTGGGCATAGATACCGAGGGCACTTAACTACCCCCCCCCCTATTTCTCTGCAAATTCTGAAATGCCTCATCTTGTGTGTGAATTCCTTGAGTAATTGGATGACCTTCACTTTTGAGAAGATGAAACAGTTCCCTTGTTTATGCTCCTGGAACTTATCAATTTAAAATAATATTATCTAGGAAGATAAATTGAAGCTTGACCTGTTTGAACTACTCCACAACCCAAAATAATGGAGTCAGAAAGTAATGAGACTTCATTGAATTATGCATTAGCTGGTTATACCGCAATGAGTTGTTAACGGGACATATTACTTATTTAACTCACTGTGTGGACTTTCAGCAAATGCCAGTGAGATAAAGTTAGACAAAGTGGAGAATTATGAAAACAAACTTTCTACTTGCTTCACATGAAAGCTGTCATGTCACGTCTAAGGCTAGAGGTTATATTTGAACCAAATTTACATTTTGCTGCCTTGAAATATTTTGAAAAATGTAACATCTAACGTGAGTTTTTAAATTTAAATTTTACTAAGATCAAGAGGGCTCATATTCGTTCTGTAAGCTTACATTAACCCGTTAAAATCTAAGATATCTTAGCTGTACCTGATGTTGCAGTATACATCAGAAGGAAACAAAACAGAAATATTGCCTTGGGATGTTGCCTGGAAAATATATCTGGCTCCAAAGAAGGTTGAAGATAGATTTTTCCTTAGAAAAAAAAATTTCTATCAGGGTAGCACGCAGCCACCCAGCAAAGGTGTTAAAATGTTCTAAATGTTTTTTTCTCTCTCTCTCATTTTGGTTGATAATGGTAAACAAATTCCACTGGAAGAATTCAAAGCCAGGTTTTAAAGCTAGAACAAACAGAATAGTATACACCCTTGGGTTTTAGCTTAAAAGAGACTGCAAGTCATCAATAGTTCCTGCCTCACAAATATGAATGTCAGATATACTGAAACAGAAGGCTTAAGATGATGCTCCAATGTTATAGAGAGTGTTGGGTGACTGCTCAGGCAGCAAATTGTCTCTGTCATCTTCTCATTTGGGAAGCTGCTAACCTACACTCCTTGTATACTTAGGTAATTAATTTCATTCCTTCTTAAGTCTCTGATGGGCTTGAAAACCAGATAGTTTAGTTTTACAATTAAGCTTAGTTGTTAAGGGGTTAAGATGTTTCTAGGTCTAGATAGATGCTTTAAGTCGATAATGATGAGATATGATAGATATTGATTTACATTCAACATTTTAGACTTACCAAGATAGGAAAGATGTTTTTTGTTTGTTTGGTTTTGGTTTTTTTGTTTTGTTTTGTTTTGTTTGCTTCAAGGCTGCCAGATACAAATAGCCAAAACACTAGGAATGTAACATTTATATAGTTCCTGATTGTTTCATGGTTCTTCTAGCTGTAGGTAGTTTATTGTATATTTGTTTACATAAATGTATATATACATACCAAAAAATAAAAATAAATAAGAGAACAAGAGGAAGTTAGGTAAGGTATATGGGTGTATATGACCACATTTTATTCTATGTATGAAATTTTCAATAATATAAAATAGTAAAAATAACTTTCTTGCACTAATTACTGTGATTTCTCACACGAAACAGTTGTATTTATCATTATTATTGGTATGCAGAGCAAAGCAGGGGTAAAATGAATCAAAGCTTGTATATTCCCACTTTTGTCTGTCTACTTTTGCAAAATCAGTTTCTTTCCTTTACATAAGGCATACTGATGATTCTGTACACCACCTACCCTGTGAGGGGTGATGCACTGGAATCATTTAGGTGACTATAAACCCATATTTATCTCAACATTTATAAAAAAAAAAAAACCACAGTAACACTTCAAAGTATTACTTGACTGATATCACCTATTGTAAGATTGATTCATACATGTTGAAATAAGCTTAACTATATAACAAATTCAAATGATATAACAAAAATATTATACACATAATAATATACATCATAAATATATGGCCAACATGTGACATTTATCTTTCTGAGTCTGGGTTACGCTATACAATATGATCTTTCTTGGTCCATGAATTAACCTACAAAGTTCATTATTTCATTTTTCTTTTTATAGCTGAATAGTATTCCATAGTGTATCTGTACCACATTATCAGAATTCATTTCTCAGTTGTAGGACATTTAGGTCATTTCCTTTCCCTAGCTACTGGGAACAGAGCAACAATGAACATGGCTGAGCAAACATCTGTGGAATGAATTATGAGAAAGCTATCTCAATTGTATTTATTTTTATTTAACATGTCCACTGGAGAGCGGTATTTGGTTAAGCCAATAGAGTTTTCCCTTCTATTTTCTACTTTCTGGTTTTAAGAAAAATACCCAAGAGTGTCACATTTTTGGCAATAGCTAGAGAGGTTTAAATCCTTGGCCTTATCCTGTGACCTAAAGGGCAATCATCACTGAAATCAACCTTCACACCCACATCTTCATATATCTTCCTCTTTCTCTTGTAAATACATTGTCATTGCACTGGAGTAATTCAGAATAATCTCATTCAGAATCCTTCATTTATGCATCTGAAGAGTACCGTTGCTATCCCATCATTTCCCATAGGCATATTTGGGACAGGACAAGGCTTTTGATTTTTCAGTCACAGTATCTGACCACCGAACACCTATTGGCTTCCTTCTTTCGTCTTCCTTACCTGGGTCATGTGCTACTCTATGCTCTCCCAAGGGCCTCTGCACAGTCCTGATGCTGCTGCCAGTCGAGGCAGTGCTTTGTTGCACTGAAGTCATTTTGAGATCCTCAGCAACACCCTCCACCTGGCACATAGTAGACCCATTGAGTCTACTGATTATAAACAAACGTCTCCAGTGCATTTGATAACATCATGAGCACTGCCATCCCATGCCTGACTGTGAACAACAACTTTGGAATGAGGGTTATTAATGTATCATATATTATATTAAATTTGTGAGAACAGTTTAATTTAGATTTTAAATAGAAACTGAGTGTGTGGGCATTGGCCCCAGATTGTATGGGTTAGAATGTCAGTTTTAAGATTCATTAGCTATGATGCTGACCACAATTAAGATACCAAAGAGAAAAGCAAAAACGAAGCAACTTTTTGATATTTCCTCAAGTTCAGATTGGGAAAGTTAACATCATTGACTTCATGGGAATCTGCTGTAGATTAAAGAAACACACTGATGCAAGCATACTGTGCAAAGGGGTGCCAGCTGCTATTATGACCATTAGCAAATATTATTTCCAATGACCACAGTTTAGACAGACATTCTGATTAAATGTCATGCATAGTTTATTATTGTATATAGCCTATCATGATCTCATAGTACAAAAATTTGATTCCTTAATCTCCAATTCAATTGAAGACATAAAGAATTTAATAATTGTACCTTAAACCTGGATTCATGACACTAATTTATTGTTGACAATTAATGTTACATAACGAGACTACTCCGTGTGTGTGTGTGTGTGTGTGTGTGTGAGAGAGAGAGAGAGAGAGAGAGAGAGAGAGAGAGAGAGAGAGAGAGAGAGAGAGAGAGAGAGAGAGAGAGAGACAGAGAGAGAGAGAGAGACAGAGACAGAGACAGAGACAGAGACAGAGAGACAGGCAGAGAGATTAACCAACTGTGGCCAAACATTTAATATTTCTAAAGATGACTAGCTTTGCTCTGTGGAAATGCATCTAGATTTTGGTAGCTTGATTGAACTTAATCTTTGTAATAAATATTTGGATATTATAGGGAAAGAGTAGGATTTAGTATAGGGGATAAGAGGAGTGCCTCTTTAACAGAGACAGCAAATATATCATTGTGAACTTTCTTGCCTGAGCATCTTTCATATGATATCCCCAGAAGAAGGCGTCTCAGAAGCTTCTGCTAATTGATAATGCTGCACTTCTATTTCTAGATAAGTTACATTTTTCCTTTTCTTAAAAATAGATAATTTTTGTCTTAGAGGAGACATCCTGGTTTTCATTTCCCTCTATTTTTATGAATTCCTCCCCACAGCCCCTCCCATCTGGATCAACCCCATTTTTGTCTCTCATGAGAAAACAAACAGGCTTCTAAGAGATAATAATAAATAATAATAAGATAGAAAAATAAAAATATCAGAATAGGACAAAACAAATAGAAGGAAAAGAGCCCAATAAAATTAAAAAGAAAAAAATATATTTGGAGACCCACTCATTCGTACATTCAGGAACTCTAAGCTGGAAGCTATAATATATATGGAAAGGTCTTGTAGGGTATAAAATACTATAAAATACAACAAAAAATAAAAATAGGGTGAAGTTTTTAAAAAGCAAAAACAAATGTTACCACCACAAAATGAGATAAGAAATCTCAAAAGATAACCACTGAGTTAGTTTTCTGTTGGCCATGCATTGCTGGGCATGTTGCTTACTTTTAAGTGTAGTTTGCTTCCCCAGTGAGACTCCCTTGAAGAAAACTAAATTTTCATTTGCAAGTGGTTATCAGTTGGGTATAGGTTCTACATTAGGGTAGAGGGCATGTGTGGATCTCTCCTTTTAGCTCTAGGATCCCATTTGGTGCAGACCTGTGCAGGCTGTGTACATGCTGCTTCAGTCTCTGTGAGTTCAAATGCTCTGTGAGTTGGCTCCTGTGGACTTAGCGGACCTTGTTTCCTTGATGGTCTCCATACCCACTGTATCCAACACTCTCTCTTTCTTCCTCTTCTGCAGGGGTCCATGAGCAATGAGGTGAAGGATTTGATGGAAATATATAATTTGGGGCTGAGTGTTCCAAGGTCTTTCACTTTCTGCATATTGTTTGGCTGGTAATCCCAGCATTTGTTTTCCTCTTCTGCAGGTGGAAGCTTCATTGATGATGACTGAACAAAGAACTGATTTAAGTGGAAAAAAATGTCATTAGGAGCTATTTTATTCCTATGTTCTTTTAGTATAACTGGAGAATTTGGTCTGGACTCAGGTTCTTGGTCACCCAAACAGTATTAGGTATGGGTTTCGTCTTTTGGGCCTTAAGTCAAATCGTATTTTGATTGGTTACCCCACACACAATTTGTGCCACTATTGCATTAGCATGTTTTGCAGTCAGGATCCCACTGTAGATCAAAAGGTTTGTCGAGAGGGGATCCAAGATGGCAGGCCAAACACACACATCCTGTCTGATAAGCAGGACAGCAGTGACTACATAGCAACCTAAGGAAAAAAAAACTGGAAACTACAAATCACCAGTGCTGGTGATTTCCAGGTGAAAAGGGTCCACGCTGTGTGGAGCATGGGGGAGTCCGGCCTCAGACCAATGGCTGGGTGAGTCTGGCCTCAGACCGATGGCTAATCCACTGAGAAGTCTGTGGATCCCTGCAGGTGTGTGCCCAGCCTCCATCATCTAGCTATTATCCTACATGTGCATGGCACCTGTGCTCTGTGCATCAGACTGAACTACAGACTACAAAACACCATTGTCTTGGTTTTGTAGTCCAGAGGACACCCCGAAAGTCTGGAACAAAAATGGACCTGACCCCATGTCACCCAACAATCTATGGAAAGTTCCTGAGTCCATGAAGGTGCCGGCACAGGCTCCAAGGTCTAGCCACACACCTGGCAGGTCACACAGAACCTGAGCTCTCTGTCTCAGAAGGAACTGTGGGCTATAAAACACTAGTGTCTGAGTCTCCCTGCCCAGAGGAGACACCATGGTGTGGAGCACAGGTAGATCTGACCTCAGATCCACTGGCTGGTCCACAGAAAGTTACCTGGTCTGATCTTAGATCCACCAAGAGTGACCTGATGCCTGCAGGTGAGAGATCTCAACCTATATCATCCAACAGGACCAAGTAGGCTTTATCCCTGGTATGCAGGGGTGGTTCCATATACAGAAATATATCAATGTAATCTACCATATAAACAAACTGAAAAAAAAAAAAAAAGAACACATGATCATCTCTTTAGATGCTGAAAAGCATTTGACAAAATCCAACTCCCACTCATATTTAAACTTTTGGAGAGATCAGAGATACAAGGCACATATCTAAACCTAATAAAAAGCTATATATGTCAAGCTGATAGTCAACATCAAATTAAATGATGAGAAAGTCAAAGAAATTCCACTAAAATCAGGGACTAGAAAAGGCTGCCCTCTCCCCTCTCTCTCCAATATAGTACTTGAAGTTCTATCTAGAGCAATAAGACAATGAAAAGAGATCAAAAGGATTCACATCAGAAGGGAGGAAGTCAAAGTATCACTATTTGCAGATAATATGATAGTGCACATGAGTGACTCTGCAAATTCCACCGAAGAACTCCTACAGCTGATAAACACCTTCAACAAAGTGGCCGTTTACAAGATCAGCAGCTCTCCTGTATACAAATGACAAATGTATCAAGAAAGAAATTAGGAAGCCTACATCCTTCACAATAGCCACAAATAATGTGAAGTATCTTTGTGTAACTCTAACCAAGCAAGTGAAAGACTTGTATGAAAAAACCCCAGAAAACATAGTACATACCATATTTGTTTTTCTGGGTTGAGGTAACCTAATTGAGGATGATTTTTTTTGTAGGTTCTATCCATTTACCTATGATTTCATGATTTCACTTTGTTAATGACTGTTTAATATTTCACTGTGAAAATGTATCACATTTTAGAATCTACTCATTTATTGAGGGATAGCTAGGTTGTTTCTAGTTTCTTGCTATTTAGAGCAGCAATAAACATAGTTGACCAAGTTGTTTCTGTGGTTGGATGAAGCATCCTTTGGGTATATATTCAAGTGTGGTTTAGCTGGATCTTAAGGTCTATAGATTACCATCATTCTGAAAAACTGCCACACTGATTTTCATAGTGGCTGTATGATTTTGCACTCCCAGCAGTAATGGATGAGTGTGCATTTTACTCAACATCCTCATTAGCATGAACTGTCATTTGTTTTATTGACCTTAGCTATTTTGTTGAGTGTAAGATGAGATCTCAAAGTACCTTTGAGTTTTATTTCGCTGATGACTAAGGATATTAAAGGATATTGCTTTACATCCTTCTCAGCCATGTGAGTTTCCTATTTTGAGAATTCTTTGTGTAGATGTGTATCCCATTTTTTGTTGTTTTCTTGATATCCAGCTTTTGGAGCTATTTAAATATATTTAATATTAGCAGCCTAATAGATGTGTAGTTGGTTTAAAAAATCTTTTACTTATCTGTTTTCTGCTGATTTGTTCAAATGACTGTCCTTTGCCACACAGAAGCTTTTCAGTTTCCATGAGCTTCTATGCTTTCAGGTGTTTCTGTTGTTAATACCCAGTTTTAATCCATGATGGTCAAATAGAATTCAGGGTTTTATTTTGTTTTGTTTGTTTTTTTTCATTTTCTTCTGTATGTTGAGGCTTGCTTTGTGTCCATGTATGTAGTCAATTATGAAAAAGTTACATGATGTGCTGAGAAGAAGGTATATTCTTTTGTATTTGGGTGAAACATTCTATAAATACATTAGGTCTGTGTGCTTTGTGATGTTGGTTAGCGCCAACATCCCTCTGCTTAGCTTTTGTCTCGATGACAGGTGGGATGTTTAAGCCTCCCATTATCAGTTTATGATGTCTAACAGGATTTAAGATAGAGCAGTGTTTCTTTTATAAACTTTGGGGCCCTTATGTTTGGGTTCCGATATGTTAATAATTAAGAATTACAAAGTTCTCTTGGTCCCAGATCCACTAGCCTTTATGGCCTCCTTGTGGGACTGCTGAGCCCTCTGGGACCTTCCATCTCCCCACTCTTCCATACCATTCTAAGCAGTCTGCTCAGAGTCCAGCTGTAAGTCCCAGCATCCATCCCATTTCCCCGCTGGGTTGAGTCTCTCAGAGGACATCTATGTTGGGCTAATATACACTTAAAAGTTAGTATATACCATGCATGTCTTTTCAGGTCTGGGTTACCCCACTTAGGAAGATAATTTCTCATTCCATCTATTTGCCTGCAAATTTTAATATTTCCTTGTTTTTAATAGCTGAGTAGTATTCTATTGTATAAATGTATTACAGTTTCTTTATCCATTCATTCTTCAGTTGAGGGACATCTATGTTGTTTCCAGTGTCTTGCTATTATGAATAAAGCTGCTATCAACATAGTTGAACAAATGTCCTTGTTGTATGGTGAAGCATCTTTTGGATTAATGCCCAGGAATGCTACAGATGGGTTTTGCAGAAAATTCCCAATTTTCTGAGAAAGTACCAGATTAATTTCCAAAGTGGTTGTACAAGTTTTCACTCCCACCAGCAATGAAAGAGTGTTCTCC
Source organism: Acomys russatus (assembly GCF_903995435.1). Classification (NCBI taxonomy): domain Eukaryota; kingdom Metazoa; phylum Chordata; class Mammalia; order Rodentia; family Muridae; genus Acomys; species Acomys russatus. Next base: position 8,099,972 of record NC_067153.1, on the reverse strand, counting down.
TTTCTCCACAATCTTGAAAGCATATGCTATCACTTGAGTTTTTATCTTAACCATTCTAGCAGGTGGAAGGTGGAAGGGAGGCCTGTACAAACTGTTACAACAAGCAATGATAATGCATGCAGTGAACCTAGACTCCCTGTTCAGATGTAGCAACTGGGCAGCTCACTAACCACCATTGTGGAGGAAGCTGGGGCTGCCTCTGACATAAACTCTGGTGTCTCTAATTTGATCTCTTCCCCTTGGTGGGGAGGCCCTGCAGGCACACAGAGGAAGGAGAAGCAGGCTATCTGGATGAAACCTGATAGGCTATCATCATGTGGTAGGAGAGGAGGACCCCTTCTGTTAGAGATCTAGGGGGGGATAGGGTAGAAAAAGTAGGGATGATATTCTTGGGAAGATACAAGCAAGGGGATAACAAGTGGGATGCAATATGAATAAATTATTTTTTAAATTACAGAATAATGTTCTCTTGGTGGAATTTTCCTTCAATGAGTATGTAGTGTCCTTCTTTATAACTTTTGATTAATTTTTGTTTAAAGTCCATTTTGTGTTATGTTAAAATTTCTATACCATCTTATTTCTTAGATTTGTTTTTGGAAGACATTTTTTTCCATTGTTTTACCCTTAGGTGATATATATCCTTTATATTAAGGTGTTTCTCAGATGCAGCAGTTGGATGAATCCTGTTTGCACATAAATTCTGTTAGTTTCTGTATTTTTATTGGAGAATTGAGACCATTGATTTCAAGAGTTATCAATCAGCAGTGTTTTTGGTTCCTTTGTTTATTGTTGATGATGTTGTTTGGGTGTTAGTGGTGATGGTGATGGTGGTGGGAGTGGTGTGTGTGTGTGTGTGTGTGTGTGTGTGTGTGTGTGTGTGTGTGTGTGTTATTTGCTGGCTTGGGATTACCCATTCCTGGTGTTCTCTAGAGAATGATTAACCTTTTTAAGTTGATGTTTTCTTCTAGCACCTTCTGTGCGCCTGACTTTTAAAATAGATATTGCTTGAATCTTTTATCATGGAATATCTTATTTTCTTGATTTATTGTGATTGAAAGTTTTGCTGGGTATAATAGTCTGGGCTAGCATCTTTAGTCTCTTAGAGTCTGCAATGTATCTGTCTAGGACTTTTCTGCTTTTTAGAATCTCCATTGAGAAGCCAGATCTTATTTTAGTATGTCTGACTCTATATGTTAGTTAGTCTTTTTCCACATCAGCTTTAATTTTTTTTCTTTGTTTTGCACATTTAGTGTTTTGACTGTTATGTATTGAAGGGAATTTTTTTGCCCAGTTTATTTAGTGTTCTCTATGTTTCTTGTACCTTAATAGGCCTGTCTGCCTTTAGATTAGTTAGGGAAATTTTCCTCTATGATTTTGTTGGAAATATTTTCTGTGCTTTTTACCTAAGTTTTATCTCTTTCCAGGTATTTTCATAGTGTCTCACATTTCTTGGATGTTTTATGACAGGAGAATTTTTATATTCAACATTTTCTCAGATTGAAGTACTAATTTCATCTATCATATCTTCTATGCCTGAAATTCTTTCTTCTATCTCTTATATTCTGTCAGTAAGACTTGCCTCTGACATTCCTGTTACAGTTCCTAAATTTTTAATTTCCATATTTCCCTCATTTTGATTTTCTTTACTGATTCTATTTCCACTTCAGGTCTTGAAATGTATTTATTATTCATTTCTTTCTATTATTTGTTTGTGTTTTTATAGATTTCTTCAAGGGATGTATTCATTCATTTTTTAAAAAACTTCTATTATGTTCATAAAGGCTACTTTAAGGTCTTTGTCTTGTCATCCAGCTGTGTTGCAATATTCATGGCCCTACTACAATAGGGGTGCTGGGAACTATTGTCATGACTGTTGTTGATTGTGTTTTTCCAGTGGAAAGTAAACACAAAGATAATTCTAGGTGTTGATATCTGGGCTTTTCTTTGGGAGTAGATGCTTGGTTCCTTGGTTTTTGTTGCCTTTTCAAGTGTTTTGGAGGGTGTAGGGGGTGGATGTTGCCTGGTGAGGAATTCCTCTGGACTCCTTCTAGATGTGATGACTGGGGTTCTATATAAAGTAGATTGCTAGATACTGCAGGCTGACATGGACAGGGATGGGTTGGGGAGAGGCATTTTAGGAGGTCCTCAGGAGGCAGGAAAGCAGAATGTTCTACCAGAATCTGCTTAGTCACCTGAGATTAGGGGCCAAGAGTATGGAGTGTTGAATCTGCTGTTGAGTTGGGCATGAGACTGGGGATTTCATTTGGAGGAGAAATGGGAAAATGACCATTTGAAGCCCACCTATATGCCTTGCTGGCCTACTTGCTTCTCTGGCAGGCTTGGGTTTTGGGTTCCCCAGGAATGCCTGCTGGAGTTGGGGACTGTGTTGACAGGGTGAGTCAGAAGGAAGGTTGGAGGAGAAGATCTGTGTCATCTTCGGGAGATGGGAGAAGGAGCAATGATTCAGCGTGTGGTAGGCTACAGAGCTTGGCTTGACACTGTGGGAGTGGCTTTGGAGGAGAGGGGGGAGATAAAGATCTGCAGTCAGCTATCTGTTTCCCTGGCTGGCTTGACCTGATCAGGTACATTTTCTGTGGGTCCATTCCAAGATCAAGGACTAGGTATGTGGTTTATCATGGCCTTTCAGCTCTCTGTCATGTTTTATAATCTTACAGCCTTCAGAATTTCAACAGATGGTGACTCTGGAGGTTAGATGAGCAATTAACGTGCTGTCTGGTTGCTCTGTGTCAGTACATATGCTATCCACATTTTATGCTAAATGCGAACAAACCACACAGTCTTCTCTTGCCTTACTTTCCTCTTTGGGAATTTAGGAATAGAAATAATACTTCTTCCTGCCTGTGGTGAGGAATGAGTCATAGGAAAGATGTTATATATCAAATTCAGTTAATATCCACCAAAGCTGGGGAAAGGCATAGATTCCTCAATCGTGCTTCTAAAAGTAACTTGCTCAAAAACTGTCCTCAGTAGGAGTTCACATCCTGGGATCAAATGATGTTTTTTTTTAAGAGGCTACAAATTAGCCTTTGTGCAATTAATTACCCGGAAGTTCTCTGCTTGCCTTAAAGGCATAGGTTTCTACTCTGTTAATTGTCCATTTAGTGATCTGCTGTGCTGAATCTTAGCAAGGGTGTATATTTAACATTTATTATTCTTTTACTACCTGGAATTTTACCTAATGAGGTAGGCAGTGGTAGAGTGCTTGAAAAGCATTTGTGAAGCCTTAGGTTTGGTACTTAATACTGAGAAAGAAACAAAAGAATATTGCATTGTACTAGAACCAGAAAAGGATTTTGATTAAATTCAACAAACTTTTATTACATAACATTTCTACAATAGAAAAAGATCTATACATGGAGGGTAACTCTGGATAGTCTAATAATGTAGCCTTTTCCCAGAAGAAATGTATAATAATTTTATAACAGACAGAGCTATATTGTCAATGCCTTGGGGTCAGAGGCAGCTTAATAAATGTTTATTAAACTACTGGTAAATGTCATGAGAAATGCAAGATACAGTTATTGAAGTACAAGCATAGATACATTTTGAGTAGAACAGCTGAAAGAAAAGCCAATGCTTTGGTTCACTCTAAGTGGAACAGATTGAGCATTGAGAAGATTCGTTGGTGTTGAGCCTGGCATATGTGTGATGGAGATGTGAAAGACCAATTGGTGAGAGCATCCTGGTGAGCTTTGGCATTGTGGATTTTTCACATAGGGTCCACAGAAAAAATTTCAGAATGGAGCTAGAAATGAAATTTAAGGGCAGGCTATAGAGGTTTACACATGCTGAAGAACTTGGCTTTAGGTAAGGAGAAATGGGAGCCTTTGAAAACACAGGCATTGTTCTTAGGGTAAATGTCATCTTATAGTAAACAGTTTGGTCCTTCACTACAGAAACCTCAAACTCTAGTCTGCTCAATCTGAGATCGTTGGACTGAGATCTGGGAGGATCCTTGTATTTAATTCTTATCAGAGATGGTGTGCTGACTCCAAGATACTATTTCCAGGGTTTGACATTCTCAGAGGTTTCTTTTGGGATGTTCTATTTAAGTCTACTTAATAAATATACTTGAGGGAGAAGTTGGGGGAATCTGATGAAAGAGTAAATCACAACTCAGAAGAAAGATGAAGAAAGGATGGGAGCATCTGAAACAGGAGGAGAAAATACTCTATGAAGGGAAAAGATTTGAGTCTGGGGAGTGAGGGCCTGTTCCCTGTTATCTGTGAACTTTATGAAACTATAGTACATTTGTGTACAGGTGCACTTCACGTCGTGAGTTGCTTTTAGATTTTCAAAAGGGATATGATCTCACCTTAACAGTTAAAGACTGTCACTTTGGATACGCGTGATGACTGAGTCTGAGGGGCAGCTGTGTGTGCATTCGGGTACAAGGATGTCAGTGATATCAGACAGCAGAGTTGCAAATGACATGGAGATATTTTAAGTTGGACATCTGGACAATGAACATTTTCTGATACTGAAAAACAGTAACATAAACAGATAAATAACCTAATGAAAATTGAATGATATTTAGAAGATAATCTGGGGCAAAAATAGAGCATTTAAGATAAAGTAAAAACACGTAGCTCTTACTTCAAATAATGTAACCTCATTCCTAATTATTTTGTCATTACATAGACTACTGATTATTCTTACAGGCCAAATCAAAGACCCTTTGAAGGAGAAAGATGAGGAGAGCAAATAGAGAAGAGATAAGATATAAGACAGAGAGAAAAAGAAAAAGCCAAAATCAGGCTCAAATCCTACTCTACTGTAAGGTATTTGTTTTATTTTATTAAGACTTTTCATACAATTATATTTTCCCTCCCCCAAGCTTCCTAGATCTTCTCTGCCTCTTGACCACTTGTCTCTGAAACAGAACCAACCAATAACCAACCAAACAAAAAAAGCAATGCTGAAAACAGTGTGAGCCAGCAAGAATCAGAATTCAGTGGCAGGGTGATTAGTGAAAAGATTAGAGAGGCTAAGAGGTCAAAGAACTTTTACTTTCTCTCTCAGTAATTTTGTCACACTAGGAAAAATGACTTTCTCTTTCAAATTCTCACTTACCTCACTCATAAGATGCAAATGCTGAACTATTCAAACTCATTTAGGATTGAAGACAAGTCCTGTAAGTGACTAGTGGAAGATGTTCACACAGGCTCTTGTTGATAGTGTGTGACAAGTTCTTGCTGTGTCTTACAGTGGAAGCTAATTCAAACACTAATTTCAGAATGCATATAAGTTAGAAGATGTAGATAAACAACATTTTAGTTTAGTTGGATTATTTAAGAATCCTCTCCGTTCCAACATTTTAACTGGTGGATATATATATATATATATATATATATATATATATATATATATATATATACAATAAATTAAGACAAATTGCATAGGATCGAAATTAGTCAGAGTCATGCATGCTGCTCATCCATTTATGGACTTCAATGAAAACTGACTCTACGAGGTTGCAGTTGAGCTGGAAGGCCTCAAGGGTTTTAAACTGGCATCATATAATTTGTATTGATTTGCCTTCAGCCTTGATGTGACTTACTAAAAAATGTCAGTTTGAAACAAATCTTAATGGACAGAATCACTATCTCAGTTCCTCTTCTAAGGGACAAGAGAGAAATACATTTGATACTAAAGCTTTCTCCTAGATGATATATTTTAAACTTTGAATTAAAGACACCAAAGAACTAAAATAGCTTTTGTGAGGTTGTTAAAACAAATTCCCATAAACTTGGCCCATGATCCTAATTATCAGAGCCTAAAATTGCAACATAATCATCTTTGTGTACGGAGGCGATCTATCCCTGGCCCTCCACAGCCTGAAGAGGGTATAGAGCTCTATTAATGTCTCCACTGTCCGCTGTTATTTCTGTCAGCTTCTGCATCTGTGTCACTTCCTTGTGGATGGGTGTCCATGTGTGTAAGGATGTGTGTGCATAGATGTGTTTGTTTAGGTATAAAGCATTCCTTTGCCTCTTTCTCCTGAAGACACGGTGATAACAATCAGATCCCAGAGCAATCTGGTTGATACTCATACTGAAGAGAAGAAGGTTGCTCACTTTTTGACACTAAGGTAACAGTCACAGCTTCTGGGGATTAGGAAAAGAATACATATGCGAGACATCATCTTTCAGACAAGCACAGTGCTTGCCAGAAACTTAATTTATGGAGAATTTCTGTTTAGAATAAATTATTTAAAAATAAGAGTGAAGCAAATTATGTAAATAGAGATATAAAGATAGGCGAAAAACATTCTCTTAGCAGGAAAAAAAAAAAAAAAAAAAAAAAAAAAAAAGGAAAGAAAGAGAGAGATTGAATCTTGTCACGAGGCTCCATGCATTGATTCTTTCTGTGACTCAGAACTTATGGACTACTTTACCTTTTCCTGAAAAGATAAAAAAGAAAACCTATACCATTAAAAATGATTAAGAAATACAAGTTAAATGTTAGTTTATCAACTCATACACATGTCAATTACTAGTCTATTTTCATCACAAGAATATATACCTAGGTTTAACAGATAGATATGATTCTATAGATAGATAAGGTAATATACCAGATAAGGTCTTCAAAAACCTCAGAGACCTATAACATATGGCATTTAAAGATGTTGTGATTTCAAGATCTTTTGACATTAAGACAGGTTAACTCCTGGCAACACCCAGCCTACCTCAAAGAAGATGATAAGCATCAAAGAACCTCCTTATGGAGATGGCTTCAATGTGGCAAACAAACCACTGGGCAAAATGCCTTCTTTTCTGCCACAGACAGAATTCTGCCTAAAATTGGACAAGCTTGGATGCAGGCAGAATCGATGGCCAAACACTGCCAAGACAGAGTAAGCAAATCCTCAATAGTTCCTGTTTCACAAATATGTCTGCCAGATATAACGGGCCAGAAGGCTGAAGACAGTGCTCCAACATTATAGAGTTTTTGGGTGACTGTCTAGGCAGTGAACTGTCTCTGTCATTTTCTCATTTTGGAGGCTGCTAACCTTCACTTCCTCTTTACTTAGGTAATTAATTTTATTCCTTCTCAAGTTTCTGATGGGGTTGAAGACCAGATAGTTTAGTTTTACAATGAAGATTAGTTATATAAGGGTTAAGACGTTTTTAGGTCTAGATAGATGTTTCTAGGTTGATAGAGATGAGATATTATAGATATTGGTTTACATTCATTGTAAACTTACCAAGCTAGGAAAAATGTTTTCTCCCAGGTTCCCAAATACAAGTAGGCAAAACACTATGGATGTAACATTTATATAATTCCTAATTGTTTCATGGTCCTTCTTGCTGTATGTAGTTTATTGTATATATGTATAATAATATAAATGTATGTGTAAAAGTAAATAAATCAAACTTAATTTAAAAATATAGATATTTTGAGTTAAGACTATAATGGAAACAATAAGAATAAAAGTTGGCCCCAAATACACAGATCTTTCCAAAAGGAATTGCAGGTGGTTGGAATGGTATTAAAATGTGATTATTCTTGCTAATAGGAAAAACCACTTTTGTTCTTCCATTTCTGTTATGTGTTCCCACCAGCCTGCTAACTGGTTTGTCCTCTGAGAAGTATCATCAGGCTCTCAAGAATCTACCCAGAGTGAATTTACTAACTCTAGTAGCATCCATTTTTATTTTATCTGAATCTAGTCATCACTAGCCTAATGTACTTGATACGTGTATTTTCTAACACCTTCCAGGTGTCTGTCTGCAGCAGCTCTTTGTCTGGTGTAGGAACAAAGAGGACACATATATAGTATCAGAGCACAATGGGGTAAGTAAAAGATGCAGTGAAGGCCCCAAAGAGAGAGAATGTGCATGTTAAATCATAAAAGTCAGGGTGGGGAGAGCTGGGCGTGGTTGTTCACGCCAAGAAGGCTGGAGACAGAGATAGAAGAATTGCTCCCAGTTCTAGGACAGCCTGGACCACACAGTAACAGATCATACTGGGTTACAGGGTGAGATTTTGTCTCAATAAGACCAAAAAGCCCAAACAAAACAAAACAAAACAACAGACCAAAAAATCTCTACCACCACCACCATCAGACACACACACACACACACACACACACACACACACACACACACACACACACACACACACCATATATGAAAGATTAGTAACTATACAAAAGAATTCTTTTTTTCCATTCACTGGGTACAAACACTGTGATTAATAGCAGCCCTATGGGATCTGTGGTGATGTTAGCATTTCTCTGTCTCTGTCTTTTGTGTCTTCCTTGTTTTCTGATCATCTGCTCCATAGAGATGTGGCTTTACTAACCTGGAGAAGATTTCACCCAATAATGATCTTCTTTCTTTCTTCCTGTCTGTCTGTCTGTCTCTTCCTCCCTTCCTTCCTTCCTTCCTTCCCTTCTTTTTTGTTTGTTTGTTCTTGGTTTTTGTGTTTTGGTTGGAGTTCTTTGTATAGTCCTGGTTTCCTGGCTCTCACCCTGTAGACCAGTCTGGTCTGAAACTCACAAAGATCCACCTGCCTCTGCCTCCCTAGTCCTGCGATGATTAAAGAATGCACCATCACCTGGTCCTGTCTCTGTTTCTTATATTTTGTTCTTCCTTTTATGTTAGTTTTCTCTGCTTACTTTAGTTTATTTATTGATTGATTTAGACAGTATTTTTTCTTAAAAGGGAAGCTGAATTTATTGATTTGATGCCTGATTCATTTTCTGAAAAAAGGTCTGTTACTATAAAATCCTTTCTGTTTTTTGCTTTATCAAAAATCCACATATTTTAACATAGAATTTTTCATTTAGCAGCAAATACTTCAAAATTTTTCTCTTAATTTCTTTCTTAACTCATGTGCAATTTTAAAAGATCTCATTTGCTTAAAACTTATGATTTTTTTTTCTGGAGTATTTATGTTTTGGTCAATATTTTATTTTATTATTATTTTTTTTTTGAGACAGGGTTTCTCTGTGTAGCCTTGGCTGTCCTGGACTCACTTTGTAAACCAGGCTGGCTTTGAACTTACAGCGATCCGCCTGCCTCTGCCTCCTGAGTGCTGGGATTAAAAGTGTGCGCCACCACGCCTGGCTGCGGTCAATATTTTTTGTTATCAGGTAAAACAGTTTTTATGTCTTATAATGCTTTACAATTTTGAAGAGATGTGTAGTACTTCAGAATATAGTCCATTTTCCTAAAAGCAATCTCTGTCTTGTCATGACAAGAGACAGGGAATGAGTGTTCTGTTGTTTTTGGATAGAATGTTATAAATGTGAATAAGAGATTGACGAGACGGCTCAGTGGATATAAGCACTTGCCACCAAGCCCAGTGATCCCAAGTTCAAACTCCAGGACCCATATAGTAGGAGAGAGTTGACTCTCACTAGTTGTCTTTTGACCTTTATACATCTTGGTACACATATCACACAAACACACACACACACACACACACACACACACACAGACACTGTAAAGTCAACTAAGTGAACATGTTCAAGTTTTGGTAATCATAAGTACAACTATACTTATAAGTTTTTATTTTTGTAAATTTAATTTCTGTTTATAATTTTTACAACGCTGCAACTGTTCTTTACAAGGTAGTGACATAGGGCTCCCTCTGGTGGCCGAGATAAAACTCATGCATCTCTTAAGGTCATTATGATATAACTAAGTGCTTTCAGTATTATAGATAGATTTTGAATATTTCTACAATGATGAATTTCACTAGAATATTACAAATAAATGCTGAGTTTGAAAATTATTTTATTGCCACAAGTTCAACTTATTGTTTTTTCCTACTATTTTCACAAATCATGTGTTGTCTATAATTTCTTTGTTAAACCTGAAAAATAGTGTCCGTGTCATAAGTATAATAAATTAATTATGATCTTTATTCTAGTCAATCTGATAATATGCACTTCATTATTCTAAGCAATCAGTTATTCCATATGTGGAACTTGTATGCAGATTATTTGTTTTTATGAGTTGAATTAGACTTTCAAATTTCAAATATTGTTGAGGAGTCATTTTGATCTGTAGAGGGCTTGTAATGAACTCTAAGTTCATTCTCCGGCACCCATGTAAAAATCTGGATGTGGTGGCAGGTGCCTGTAATCCTGGTCCTGGGAAGATGGAGACAGGCAGGTCCCTGGAGCTCACTGGCCAGTCATCTTTGTTTAATTGATCAGCTCCAGGTCTCATTGAGACCTTGTCTCAAGAACGGTGAGCAACTCATGAGAAACAACATCCAAGTTTGACATGTGACTTCTACATGCACATGCACACACGTTATTCCCCCCAACACAAATTAAGTTCACATACCTGTAAAACACACACACACACACACACACACACACACACACACACACACACACACACGTGCAGGGAGAGAGAGAGAGAGAGAGTGAATTGACCTTGATTCTCCTTTATCAGACTCTGGTCTTATTGGGGAACCAGATCTTTATTAAATTAAAGTCATCAATTTGGGTTGAAATCCAATATAAGTGCTTTTTTATTGGCAGAGAATGTGAAACTGACTCAGAGTAAGGAAGCCCCTTACTGAACAATGGTAAGGCCCGGAGATAGGTCTGCAGCTGATTTCACACAGCTCCAACACCCGCAAAGTTATATACACAAATTCTCTTGAAGGCAAAGTTAAAAGGCTATTTCTCAGATTAATCCTTCTGGATCTTAGTCCATTTCTGCTCCATATAAATAATCAAGAACTCCCCTCTTTAAGTTTGTTTTGTGCAATTTGATACCCCTCAGGATTGTTAAGTGAGTTTTAATCCTTAATTTGAGAAATCTAAAAATGCTTAGAGCCCATAGGAAGGCTTGGGCAGAGGATCCCAGACAGCTCACCTCATCGGAGTTTGTGCTCTCAGTTGAGTTTGCTCACGGGCAGCTTTACATGGTTTCCCAGGGAACAGCAGAGATTCTGGTAAAGACGACAGAGTTGCAGCGAAAGTTCTTTATTCTGCCGGGATACCCATCCCGTACCGAAAGAATCAACAGTGGATATAAGTATGTGATACATCTAAAAGCAGAAGCTGCCACTCACAGCATCAAAACTTAGTAGAACACAATGGGTGCAATACTTCATTTTGGTTTACTCTTGAAACAGATCTGATTCTGACCATTTCCGTCGACTTTGTTTATGATTTATTCTATTGTTTTTGCTCATCTTGCTTTTTTTTTTTTTTTTTTTTTTTTTTTGCCTTAATCTAGCAGGCAAACCCCTTCACTAAAGACTTTTGTTGTGGCTGCCGCTGCTGTCTTTCTCAGTTCTGTGTTCTATGTTTTAAACAGGTGGCATTTATTCTAGTTATTTTAGATAGAAAATAGATGAGACCAAAGGAATGAAAATGGTTCCTACCTTGGTTGTTTTGATTCCCTCGGGTGGTTCATAGAGTTCTAATTTCATCATATCTAGTTTTCATCCCTCTCATGGATCGATACTCATAGCTGGTTCTTCCATGGTCCTGCTCACAGATCAATACACCGGAGCTCTGAGGCACACTAACCTCTGTGCATCATCAGCTTTCTCACTCAAACATGCCATCTGGCCTCTACTGGGGACATCACTCTCTCATGAAATTGGCACTAGTGACAATGTTCACCTAGCTTCCTGTCCCTGGTAAATATCAAGCCCTGTTGATGCTCTTTTTTTAATAAATATGGCGTCTACTACTTGGGAAACTATGGCCTGTTCCAGTGACTAAAAGTTCACCTTTGTCTCCCGTGCTGGGTTAACATGTCTCAAGGTGGTTCTCCTAGGGCCTTTATCGTACAGTGTTCCTCCCAAGTTCAGTCATCTTTCTTTTCCATCACTTTTTTTTCTCACCAGAGTCCACTAATGTGGTGCTGAGGGCAAGTAGAGAGAAATCTTCATGGAGCTGCCAGAGCCATTCCTTAATCATATCCACAGGTTGCTGCTCATCGGCATGATGCAGTCATCGTTGTCCGCCTAGGATTAAGTGTTATCCTCTCGGAAGCCCTGTACAGGCAAGTGTCATGGCTGCCTGTGGAGACAAGTTAACCATCAGAGGTTTACTTCCTCCTTTAATCTCTGAGGACAGAAAACAAAGCAGAGCCGCACACATGAGGTCTGTGCACTCCTTGGCCTGAGGATAGGATGTTGCAGCCAAAACACATCTCAGTTATCTTGGATTTATGAACTATAGATTCCAATGAGCCTTCTTGTTTTTGCTTCTGATGTGTCTGTCTATACTTAACGAAAAAGAAACTACTGAACCACCGCAGGGTACAATCTTTGCCCCTCTGGTTTGGAGTTGTATATCTTGCAATATTTCACACATGAATTGAAAAATGTTACCCATTATGGAGTGAGAGAGATTGAGCTCTTTAAATAGTTCCCCAAAGAATTAGGAGAGGTTAAGTACAGCTCTATTTTGTTTTGTTTAGTTTTCTTATGCATATGCATAAGAAATAACATATGCATTGGTCCTTTGGTTTTATGAATCTTTGGTTCAGCAGTGTGTGTTTCGTACCTTCTTGGTGGATAAGATAATATATTACTTTATTATAAAATACTTGTCAATTCCATGATGTCAGGGAGATGATTAGCCTTGAAAATTCCATATATATATATTCCTACATCCATTCCCCCTAATTTAAACTTTTAAGAATATGAAGATATTTATTAGTGATTTGATTTATTGTTTTCACTTGTAGGCATGTATTTGCTTTAGAAAATTTGATCTGTTCTAAACACTGAATCAAAGTCCTTATAAAGCATCAAGCAATGTGCTGCATTTTGATGCTGAAGAGAAAAAAAATGAATGGAAATATATAAAATTACACTTAGTATATATGTTTCTTAGATTAAGGGACAGATAATTTTTTTTTAAATATTGAATTAACTATTTTATATAGACTGTTTTTCATTAACTACAAAAATTACATGTTTATTTGTAGAATATATACGCACATAAAATTAACAGGTAAGAGAAAACATATATATATATATATATATATATATATATATATGTATATATACACACTATATACACACACACATATTAGTATTGTAAGTATAGCTTCCCTAACTAAATTATAACCTTGACTTTAAACTTTTTCAATAGACTCAGAAGACTCCATTGACTAGGCATTTTAAAGATGCTGCTTGATCTAGCATACTGATTCAGTAGGAATAAATCAGCGAAAAAGGCTAAGGAAGTCCCTTTAGGCAGGGAATCCTCTATTAAAGCTTCTCTGCCAGGTACTTGATGCATACAATGCTTTCCTTTTCTATAACTGCTAATGTAAATATAGAAGTACATCCACCTTCTACTATTAGAGGCAAGGCCATAGCACTAAGTACCTACATTAGAAAAAAGTAGAGGGAGAGATCTCATATTAATAACTTAACAACACCCTGAAAGCTGTAGAAAAGAGAGAGGAAGGGAGGGAGGGAGAGGGAGAGAAGGGAGGAAAGGAGGCAGGGAGGGAGGGAGAGAGAGAGGGAGGGAAGGGAGGAGAGAGGGAGAGAGAGAAAGGGAGGGAGATCACACTTAGAAATGAAAAGATGGCAACAGGCTGAAGTCAATAAAATAGAAGCAGAACAATTCAAAGAATCAACAAAACAAAGGGTTGGTTCTTTGAGAAAATTAGTAAGACTGACAAACCCTCATCCAAATTAACTAAAAGGCAGGAAGAGACAATCCAAATTAACAGACTTAGAGATGAAAAGGAGAAAATAACAGCAGATGCCAAGGAAATGTTGAGAATCATAAGGACATACTTAAAAACTCTAGGTTCTACCAAACTAGAATATCTAAAAAAGAAAGAAAGAGAGGAAAGAAAAGAAAAATAATCTTCTGAATACGTACAACTGATCAAAGTTAATCAAGATTAGATAAACAATTTAAACAAACCTATAATCCCCATTGAAATAGGAAATACAGCCAAAAGGGAAAAAAAGAGGCATGGGGTGGGGTCCAGATAGTTTTCTGGAAGAATTCCACCAGATTTTCAAAGAAGAGTTAATGCCAATGTTTCTCAAATTATTTCACAAAATAGAAACAGAAAAAAACATTGCCCAATTTGTTCTACAAGTCCACAGTTACCCTGATATAAACCACATTAAAAAAAAAAAAAAAAACAACAAGGAAAGAATTACAAACCAATTTCTCTTAAGTGGTGCTTTGAATAAGAATGGCCCCATATGTCTGGATCCTTGGTCAGTAGGGAGCAGCACTATTGAGAGTTGTGTCCTTGTTGGAGTAAGTGTGTCTTTGTTGAGGGAGTGTCACAGTAGGTGGCCTTTGAGGTCTTAGGAGCTTAGGCCAGGCCTAATGTGGCTGTCTTTTTCTGCTGCCTGCCAATCAAGATGTGGAATTCTCAGCTCCTTCTCCAGGACCACATCTGCCGGCAGGGTATCATGCTTTCTGCCATGATGATAATGGGCCCAACAAGACAAATGCAGTGCGTGTTCACTATATGTTGATATTAGCTAATGATTCAATAACCAGGCTCTATAGTTCACAGAGCCACAGAGGTTAGGTATAGAGTAAGAGACTTGGGTAGGGTGGGAATGAATACAACTCCCTAGGAAAGAGAAATAAAATCAGTAGTTATGCTTGGGTCAGGTGGCCTGAATGACAGGATCAAGTGGGGATGGGATGTGAAGAGAGGGCCAAGGGAAGGCAGCTAAAGTTAAGGGTTATTTGAGGGTTAGTGTGGAACCTAATGCAATAGGGATTTCCATATATATATGTATATGAAATTGTCAAATAATGGGGGAGACAGAGCCCCAACTAGCCATCTCTTGTCATCAAAAGAAACGTCTAGTGCTGGAAAAGGATTACATCTAGTTGAGTTGTAGGCAAAGGGTCCCATGGGAACCTCAAACAACCAAAAGCTGTTCGTGGCTCTCCACAAAACAGAAATCAAGGTCCTGTTGCTGAACACAACACGCACACAACTTTTGAACATCATGAATTTGAGCTAGTGCCTACATAAAGCCTTCACCCCTATGTACTACTACTGTATTTGGTACAGAAAGGTATTCTGCATGCCACCAAAGGAAAAAAAAAAAAAAGGCCCAGGCACAAATGGTAGTCCACAATGGTGTGCTATCTGCAAAATGTGCTAGTACAATGGTGGTGTAAAGCCTGTCAGGTAACCAATAAATATTTGATTTGAATGAAGGCCCACTCCATAAGATGAGACTCATGCCCAACAGTGCTTAGGTGATTGAGAAGCTAAGACTACATGAAAAACCGAAACAAACAAGTAAAACCAAATGCTACAACCAAAATCTACTAGAATACAGTAGTGAAATGAGTATTTCTCATATTTTTCTATACTCGTAGACCGGTGCCTTGCTCAGCCATCACCAGAGAAGCTCCTCCTGCAGGTTGGAACAAATTTAGATATGCACAGTCAGGCAATATGCAGCGAATGAGAGCCCTTGAACCACTAAGCTCAAATGGTATGTCTTCATCACATCCCTCCCCTCAAGGCTTAGGGAATCCTGCGGAAGGAGAGGACCAATGAGTGTTAAGAGCCAGAGAAGATGGAGGACACCCAGAAAACAAGGCCCTTTAAATCAGCAGGATCCCATCACATTTGAACTCACAGAGACTGGGGCAGCACGCACAGGGCCTGCATGGATCTGCATCAGGTGAGGTCCTTGACAAGAAGCGAGAAGGGACCCATGCACTCATCCCTAAACCATAGACTATCCTCAGGTGATATCCAGGGGTGTTTTCTCCAGGGGTGTGTCATTAGGGAACCGCACTACTCTTAAGGTAGGCTGCATGCCAAGCAAAAGAGATTCTGCAGAACTCAAGGCCACCAAGACATATTATTAACCATCTTAAAGTTTGATGATTTGCAAAATATTCCACAAACAATTGATATCAATAATATAAAAATCTGTATCATTTTAAACATACTTCCTATATTTTTGTTAGGGAAATTAATTGACCCAGCTATAAGTTTATATTTCAGCAACTATGATTTAAATGCAGTCATGCTTGCACTTTTTTTCATTGTGCTTCTGGAAGGTGTACAGTCTGTAAGTTTACCTGAAATACCAAGAAGCCAATATTTAATGTTTTTTTTTCAATATCATTCATTGTATTTCTGTAACTGTCTGATTATTTTGTTTTATCAGAACTGAGATTAGCTGCATATGTGATTGTTCAGAATATTATAAAAGACTTGCTATCACTCAGAGAAGTTAAAACATATTTTATTCAGGAACATAGTAAAAATGTTAAAAGACCATTATTTATATTTGTTTTAAAACATTGATATAATTTGTAACATGAGAAATCAGTATGACCTTTTGGGGGATTAATTTGATTATCAATCAGAAGACACAATTGAGTAAATAAAATAGACACTCTTTTTAGGTATTTTGTGTTTTCTGTGTTGATTGTTTGTTTTTGAGACACTATCTCTCTACATAGCCCTGGCAGTACAGGAACTTGCTCTGTAGACCTGTCTGCCATTGAACTCACAAAGGTCCATCTTCCTCTGCCTCCCAAGTGCTGGAATGACAGGCACCACCACTTTCATCCTAGTAAAATACTTTTAAAATAAAAGATATGTAAAAATAGTCAGTGAATTTTGTCCATGGAGTACAAGGTAAGAAAACAGTTCTGACAGGCAACCCTGAGGTGTTTACCTTGTGCCAAGAACACTGAAGTTTATACGCTTTACATTTTCATTTAATTCCCATGAACTCCCTCTTTTCTCTCTTCTCAGCAAAGAGGAAAAGAGACTTGAAGTGTCATACTGACTTGCCAGTCGTCAGCAAGCATTGTACCAGAGAATTTGTACTTTAAACCAGCATATGATGTAACATCACAAGGAGAGGCAGTAGGCTATAGTTCCATAGGGAGATGGTTATGTAAATGTCTTCACTGGATTGGCAATTATATAATTATTAAATTGAATATTTGTTATGGAAGTATGGAGCAATGTAGACTTAAAAACATTTGCACTAGCCCGCGCTATATTATCGTTCTCAATCATAAAATTATGTCTCTCACGAGGATACTAATTCATATCTAGTATACATAGCCAACAATATTCACAAAGGCAGTGAGAGAGCACTGAGTAAGAGTAAGATGGCATTGAAGATCCGGCCACCTTCAGGTTCTAGGGATAAGAAGATGCAGCCTACGCAGTAAGCCAACAGCTACCAAAAGGACATTGGAACTGAATGGTAGCCGTGAACACTTGACTGTGGAAGTGTGAAGTTGGAGCAAGCGGCACATCCAAACACAGAAGGGAACTTTTTTGACACCTAAACCTTACACTTTCAAGCAGAAAGAAGTTAATGAAGATTGACACCTGAAGCCTACGCTTCCATTCTCTCACACAGTGCAATCTGCAGTACATAAACTCAGATGGTAAGCAGGGCTCCCTCTGCTGTCAAAGGCTGGAAGTACCGCAAACCCCTTCACAGCCAAGGGCAGTTCATGGTAGTTGGTCAAGCCAACAGGAAGGCTCTATTTCTCTTTGAATAGAGTCACGTTGAGAAGCTTGAATTTTTAAAAACCATAGTGCATCAAGGGCTACAGAAACTTGACTAGAGAACACTATAAAAACTCTAAATCATCTGGATCAGGGACTTAAGGGCCTCCAGACCTCTCCGCGCCAGCTTCTGGAGAGCCCTAAAGTAATTGTAATGTTATTTTGACCCTTGAGTAATCTTCAAGACACTGGGTGTACCTACTTCTGTCTACTATAACTATGAGGGAGATATACATCATGAGATATAATGACTAACGATTCCTACTTTGATACCATGAAAACATACAGGATACAATTATATAACTGATTTCTGTTAATTCTACAGTATGCAAAGGGAGTAAAAAAAAAAAAAGCCCCACATAGAGCTTGTTAAGGAAACTAAAGCACTCAATTAAAAAGTTAATAAGTTTATGGACATTTTTTACTTTATACATTTTCTCCTTACATTATAATGTTTCCTTTGAAGACTGTATTTTAGTGAGGGTTCCTTTTAGCTGTGTCCTCTTGCTACCTATTGTAAATGGACCATTTAAAAGAGCATATCTTTTCTTTTCCTTTCTCTCCCACAGGGGCGTGATGCTAATAGTCACAAAACAGAATTCATTTATTCACAGAAGAAATTCAGTGCTGGCTCTTGTATGATCTCTCGGTGAGTTTTTGTAATAGTTTATAGTCATAGAGGGCACAGGCTTTCTCTCAAAGCAATTTCACCAGTGCGTACTCCAAGATGGAGGCAACTGTCCATAACCTTTCCTCAAAATGCGTAAACAAAACCAAATAAAACAACAACCAATTTGTATCAAAGTAATAAGAAATGAGAGGCAGTTAACTACTGTTTCCTGATTTCTGAATGTCATGGCACTATTCATTGCTATCTAACTGATATTCCCTGTGGAGATTTCCAGTGCACAGAAGTCCTATTATACTTGGTCAGGTTGAGGTGACTCAAGTCACTCATGCAACAAGAATATTCAATGGAAAAAATGAATATTCAATGAAAATGGAGAAAATTGTGCAAATATATTTGTGGCTTTATTCCTCTTTTCCTTCCCATTTTCATTCCTTCCTTCATAGAAAAATTTGAAGTTACCTATCTGCCATTAGATACATTTTAGGCATGCTGGCTTAAAGTTCTAATTATTTAGATGTAGCAGTTTTTGTGGCAAATCAATTTATTAAACTTCTTAAAGAATGGGTTTTTTAAATACTAACCATACATTTAAAAATATGATGTGGCATGGAGTGACAAAGGGGCTTTACTCATATTTATATTTATTCTGTTTTATATGATGTTAATAGACATGGTGATGTTTATACACAGTATATAGTCCCTATATATCACATACACATTCTTTTATAAAAGGATAACTCATATATTAACATTTTAATGATGAACAAGCTCTAATATAATATTCTCATGCAAGGGTCTCATGTCATCTTGATGTCAAAGCGTCAAGTGGTGTTACTGAAGAGCTCCATGCCGGCCCTGCCTCTTCAGATGGATGCTTACCATTCTGCAGCAACTGGTCAAATTTCATGTCTGTTAAAATGCATATATTATTTAAGAACTTTAAGTGTATTTTAAAGTAGCAAAGCATAAGTGCTAGTTGACTGGTACCTGAAATACAATACAGACTGCTCCTAGAGTCTTACAAAAGGAAGTTTGTGAACTTCCATCTCTGAACTTGCCAGCACTGGTGAGCTGCAGGCATCAAGCGGAGCACATTGTCCCCCACCGATCCTTGGCCAGCCTGGTGCTAATAAACCTCTTTTCTAGGGCTTTCATCAGCTGCATTTCCTGTGACTCAGCCAAGCCTCCCACTCTCTCGAAGAGAGTCATGGACCATTTGGAAATAGTTCAGAATATGCCCCTTTGTGCTTTGATGACGTCCAAGTGGGCTATTTAGTCACCAGAATGCAAACATTTGCCTCTGGAAACAACCACATCACTTTTTTTTCCCCCAAGCAGCTAACTTTTGGTGAATATTTACTCTGGCCAGAATATTTTCTGTGAGTTTTTCATCTTTGAACTCATTTTTTTTCAATCTTTCATGAATGAGTACTATTGTTGTCCTTGTTGTTGCTGTTGCTGTTGTTGTTGTTGTTGTTTCAAGTGAGTGATCAAAGACTCAGAATTTTGAATAACCAGTTCAAACTCACACAGAGAATCTGCAGATCTAAGACTGGTTCCCTGTGAACAAACCTCTTCGATCTTTGACCCCTCCCACTGTCTTCTTTATTTTCTATGCTCTGCCCCCAACTTCCTTGCATTCTGCACCCACTCTTCTATTACTCCAGCGATGGATTGCTTCCTAATGATGCTGCTGCTCCTTCTGATTGCTGTACAAGCCTCCGTGTAATCTAGTTGCAGTGAAGCTCTGGCGTAAAACACAGCTCAGGAGATGATGCGTAGGTCGAGAGGTTTTGCAGAACTTGAGGAAGAGAGAGCTACCTTTTTGACTTTAGGATCAGTTTGCTGCATATGCACAGGTGATTAAATGAAGGATGCAGAGATGTCTTGTTACACTAACTGTTAGTACTCTGACAGTGGAAAAATAAGGGTGCTAAGGATCACGGTATATATGTGTTAGATGGCTAGTGAAATTTAACCGCTGACTTTGTTACCAATAAGCATGGCATCATTCATATCAGTACAATGACCCCATCTACATGCCCTGACTAAAGAGTCTCAGTAGCATCTGGCATTCATGGACTGAATGGCATTTTAATACCCCCAAATTCACTTCTTATTTTCCTTCTTACTACAAATGAAATATGCTTGTGTTCAGTAGTAATACACTCATGTGCTTGACTCAGACTACTTGGGGAGTTGCATTTCTCTCTGTCTAGGTGTACAAAGAATAGATTGAACTAATTATCGCATCACAAGTCAGAACATGTGAGTGCTTAGTTTATAACATATTTCCAACACTGTGTTCTTTGGTGCTTATTTTTAAATTGTGTGCAATGATAGTTTATCTTCCACCTACAGTGCTGTTCATACATCACTTCACTCTTCTGTTTATGACACATCTATTGTGCCTCGGGAGTGGACCATGAAAATACAGACACTCAAAGTTTAAAGCATGAATAAGTCAAGTGTCCATTGTGACCAACAACTAAAAGAGTTGGTGCTCGGTGTTGTTTTGCTTGTTTCTAGGCCCCTTCTACTTCCATCTACTTAATTACTTTCTGCCTTCAGACACCCATGTGACTCCTCTCTCTAGTGGTATTGAATTATGTTTTTGTGTCTTAATCACACACAAAGTCCACATCACTTAGCCCTAAGCCTCATAAGAAAACCTTTGAAAGGAGCTGTTGTTATGTCTATGAGTTCTCACTTACTCTATGTACTCTATGATTCTCTCGTGTATGCTTTAACTCTACCAGCTTGGCTTGTTTTCTCCTGCTCTCTTGTCAGTGAAGCCTGCCATCTGTATCAGTGTGTACTGGCCTGCTGTGACTCTGCCTTTCAGCCAAATGTGATGGTTCTCTGCATGTTGCTCATCTCTGGGCTTTTACATGCTATCATACTCAGCTCTCCGCCCTCCCCCACCCTGGCATCCCCATTCATCATCCCCTCTATTATAATTAAAAATAAATGATATAGATAATAAGATAAGATAATAAGACAATAAGGTACCAGATGTCAGATATCAGATTATATGAGGTTTATTAAATGAGCATGGGGAGAGAAGGAAAGGTGGGAGAGGTACCCCAAAGAGAGAGAGAGAGAGAGAGAGAGAGAGAGAGAGAGAGAGAGAGAGAGAGAAGAGAGAGAGAGAGAGAGAGAGAGAGAGAAAGAAGAAGAAGAAGAAGAAGAAGAAGAAGAAGAAGAAGGAGGAGGAGGAGGAGGAGGAGGAGGAGGAGGAGGAGGAGAAGGAGGAGGAGGAAGAGGAGGAGAGGAAGAAGAAGAGGGGGGAGAGAGAGGTAAGAGGGAGAGTAGAGAGAGCCGAGAGGAGGGTCTGTCCTTTTATATGACCCTGGCCAGGGCCACACCTGTGTGGCAAGTAGGCAATGACATCAGAGGTAGACAGACTGAAGCAGAATTCTAACACTCTCTACTTGGCACCCCTCATCTATTTGCCTTTTGATGTCCTCAAACATGCAGATCTCTGCTCCTTTCATGTTTACACGTTTTCCTAAACTTCCCCCTTGACTAACCATGTGCAGTGTCTTCCTAAGTAAAATCCAGGGGAGTACCGGAATCTCTCGATCCATCCTGATATTCACAACCCCAACTCTTTCTCTGATCTCCATATCCAGCTGTTTTACTGGCATCTTCATCAGTCTCCTCATGGGTATCTCAGACATAAAGCAAGCTGAGCATTGGATCCTATATCAATTCTTTCTTGATTCTAAGCATCCTCTGTCCTTGAGGGCCATCACTTAAGAAGCATCCTCATCTGCTACATTTCCTTTGTCTTCATACACCTGATCTGTGGTGGTTGGTGGAGGATGGCTCCCATAGGCTCCTATGCTTGAATGCTTGGTCCCCATTTAGTGGAACTGTTTGGGGACAATTTGTAAATGTGACCTTGTTGGAGGAGGTGTATCCCTGGGGGCAGATTTGACATTTCAAAACCAGGCTTGCCCCATCCCCGCATTTGCTGCCCATGGATTACCTGAGCTACTGTTTCTGTGCCATGCCTTCCTGCTGCCATACTCTCCACTGTGATACCCATGGGCTAATTCTCTTAAACTATAAGCAAGCCCCCAATTACATGCTTTCTTTTATAACTTCCCTTCACGGGTGTGTCATCACAGCCATGAAAAAGTAGGACACCCCTCATCTGACAATTTCTGGTTTCCACGTCCACCACAAGACTTGCAGCAAGTGTGCTCACACTTTGAATGAACATTACCAAGCTCCTGAGTTTTCTTGCCTCTATTTCTGTCTTCCCTAACCATAGCAACCATCCAAGACAAGCAAGCAAACAGACAAAACAATAGCAGCATCCAAAATACCATGTTGAAGACTTCCCAGTGGCTGAATAGATAGCTCAGTCAGTAATGTACATGCCACACAGCAGTGGAGGTTGATCTCCTGAGTCCACATAAAAACTCAAAGGTGGCAATGCAGGTTTAGGGGTGAAAACCAGAGGATGCCTGTGGTTCACTGGGCAGTCAGTCTAGCATAATTTGCGAATACTGATGAGAGACACTATTTCAAAGAAAGTGTACAATGTTCTCCAGGATGACACCCAACATTGTCCTTTGACCTCTACATGCAACACACACACACACACACACACACACACACACACACACACACACACACACACACACAAGTGTGCATGGGCACTCTTATAAGAACATCTAAACACCTAAAAAGACTATGCAATTATTTACACTGCTCATTATCCTTTCTATGGTTTTTAAGAGGGGTTGGCAAACCATCTCCTGCCTGTTGACCACATAGGATCACTGTTGCTTTTGTAAATGGTTTTACCTAGACACAACCATGATCATTTATGTGTACAGTTTTCAAGGTTGCTTTTGAGCTTCCATGGAAGATTATAGCTGCAATTGTGTCCACTTGGGTCAGAACCGGTGGTATTGACTCACTGAATCTTTACAGAAAATGTTTAGTCATCTATGCTCTATTGATCTTATACAATATAAATCCTATGTCATTCTGAGTTCATCTCTTCTTAAGTCATTTGGACTTCTTCCCAACAAAAGGCCTTTCCCTATTACTGGAACAGGCCTAGTACTTTACTGGCAGAAAGGATTTCTTAACTGCCCTCAATAGTGAATGCTCTTTTCATAGATTTTTGCTTGCTTGGTGCTTTCTTATTATCTAGCTCTCATCTCCTTGGGGAGATATATTCCATACAATCTTATGTAAAATTGTCCCTAATTATCCTCCGTCCTGTTGTACTTACTTTTAATTTCATTCAAAGCACTTATTCCCAGCCAGTAATTACCTAGGTTTTTGCTAACCTTGTATCTTTCTACACTAGAAACGTCATAATCCTGGAATGTTGTCTACTTTGTTCTTTGCTCTCCCTGACTGATGTATTTTTATATTACACATCTGAGTACATATTTACAAATAAACAAATATGGTCCTTGCTTTTAGTCCTGAGGTAGGTTTCCTACTGAACACTCCCTTGTAGGTGCTTGAAGCTTGCATTGCTTCTCTAACTGTAGATTTCTCCTTCCATCCCTACTGAACATCCCCCACCAAGACATCAATGCCCCTGGGTCAGTAAAAGGCATGGAGATAAACCACTCTGGAGATGGGTCCAGGGAGCAGTATCTACTTTATCCCAAGACAGAAACCACTTATATAATGGAAGCCGCTTGACATGACTGGTCAGCACATTACCCCAGGTTGGACAGTGAGCTCACATATCGCCAGGGTCTCTATATAGAAAAAGCACCTTAAAGGAGACATGGAGAGTGCCAACTAGTCTGCAGGCCAGCTACCAGCAACTCGGGCTTCATCAGAATTCAGTGTTCTGACGGCAGGAAGCTGCTGTGCCGTGCCTCTTCTCTAGAATCACAATGTGCCAGGAAGGCTGGCCATCACACCATGCCTCATTTTCTCCTACAGTCTCGGTTAGAAGACAGCAAAGCAACATTTGTTCACTGGTCACCTCCAGATAGCAGATTCAAGCCTCTCGGGATAAAACCGAGAACACTGTCAGTCAATCTCCTAAGGGCATTATTCTAGTTTTTCTCTAGCCCTTGGAGGGGTGTTATAAAGTCACTGTGATTTATGGCATTTTTTCCATAAAGCCGACTTTCATTTTCTATATTTTCTATCTATAGCCACTAGCCCAACAAGGCTCACTAAATCAGTCCAGCATTAGGAATAGAGAAGAAATTCAGAAGATTAATTCATACTGTAGTAGAAATCAGATTTTTGTCACCTTGGTTACATTTTCTTGAACGCCCCTATTTCTTGGAATATGCTCATATCTGAGACCCTTCAGTGCTCCTGGATTTAGCATTCTGTAATTCTGCTTTTTCTAGAACTTGGTCTTCCTTTAGTAACAGCTTTCAAGTCCTGTAGCATCAGGCTTTTCAGTTAGATGGCAAAGTTATGTTTGCAAACCCATGATAAGTGATCCGTGCAATCTATTGGGTATAACTCTTAGCTCTTCGTGTCCTAACATCCTAGACCTTCTGTTTCCTTAGGTAAGTTAGGGATCTTCATCTGCACTGGAAACTTATTGTAAAGATCAAATGCTTTTAAAGTTTCCACTACGTGTGAAGCGGTGATGACCCATGCTGTTAATCCCAGCACTTGAGAGGCAGATCTTTGTGAGTTCAAGGTCAGCCTGGTCTACAGATGAAGTTTCAGGACAACCTAGGGTACACAGAGAAACCCTGTCTTGGAAAGGAAAAAAAATGTCCATTATAACATCTTACCCAGGTATATATTCAATTACCCACTGCATGTATTAACCAATTACCCACTGCATGGCTTACAAAAGGGAAATACTATTGGCAAGGAAATAATATCATCTAGATACTAAATTTTTATTGATTTTTTTTTTTTTTTTTTTTTACTCAGCTCACACCTAAATACGAGGTATCTAGGAACACAAAAATTCTAACATTCAATAGGTGTAGCTTTCAGACAAAGTTTGTAAAAGTTCTCGGCAAGAGTTGTTTACTAGAATAACATAGTACTTAAAACACTAAAAATAAAAATTATAATTAAAGCACAAAATCATATCACTCAACTGAAGAGTGCATGAGTGATATTGGGAAAATGGCATTATCCTAAGAGAAGTTAGGTGTGGTGAAGCTAAGAATTTTTCATCAAAGTACATTCCTTGAAAACACCTCAGTCATCTATTTGAATTCTCAGGATTCTCAGAAGGGAGAAATGCCTATTGTTTTGATCTGTTTGTGCTTTAATCAGTGATTTCAGATGGCTTCCCTGCTTTAAGTTAGGTATCATCATCCACATTATGAGCATATTATTGAAGATCAAATGATAAGATGTCTACAAAATGCCCAGGAAACAGAATGCTCAATTATCTACTGTGTGATTTACAAAGAAAAAAATAAATATTGGTAATAATATAAAATCATCAAGTTACTCAGTTTTTTTATTTTCTTACTCAGTTCACAACCTAAATATAATGAAGTAGACTATTTAAGAATTGGCTTTGTGAAATTAACAAAAGAGGGCTAACTGGCAAACGGAACTCTATCTAAGATAACAATATTTCTTTTTGTCCTATGAAGATATGAGAGAAATTTCACTGTAAGTGAATATTGGATACTTACGTTGTGCGCCAATAAATATCATCAGCCCAACAGCATCTAGGTTACCTAAGAGACAAGCTTCTGGGCATGCTTGGGAGGGACTAGATTCATGAGGTTAATTGAGGTGGGAAGATACACCCAAGGTTCACAGCACCCTTCCATCATGGGCTGGGGTCTTGGGTTGAGTAAAACAAAGCAACAAAAACCGAAGAGCAAGCATTCATGGCCTCTGACTCCTGAGACCCTGGACAGAGTGTAACCATGAGGCATCCTCCTGCCTCCCCCCCACCCCCACTACAATAGACTTCCCATCAACAATAAACACACATGCACCCTCTGTAAGCTGCTGTGGTCAGGCATATCTTTGCAGCTGTGAGCAATGTAACTAATATGGCTTGACTACTTAAATACAATGAATAGACATACATGAAGCCTCAGGTTCATTGCTTTAGAAACTTAGTAAATAAAGTAGGAATGTCCACTCATTATGGTCAAAGGTTCCCCAATAATCACCATGTTTTAAATTTTTAATGTAATCTGCAATGCTAACTAGTCCTCCTTTGTTTCAATAAGAAGAAGAAAAGGTTTTTAACACTCTGGAGGGCTTTCACAAGCATCAATCCATATTCCAAACAAGCACAGTAAGCAATGAATTTAAGTTAAATATAAAGTTATGCATGTGACACAAGTGGCATTTGCTTATTGCTTTCTTTTCAACGAAACAACATGTGTAAAAGTACACATAGAAAAATTGTCTTCCAATTCACAACTGCATTGGACTTCACAGTTCTGCGTGTCTGCCAGTGAGCTTCATGTTTTTATATGAAAACACATAGAATTGACCAAATTTCTATTTAAAACCTGAGATTTTTAGGAAGAAAAAAAAAAAGATAAAAATGAAGACAACATGATTCCTGTCCATTCTGGACCTGTCTTCAATATGTAGTTGACTTACTAGAGAGAGGAAGGGCTAGAATTCGGGCCTGGCGCTCTGAAGGCTTTGCAGTGCTCAGCAGCAAGGCCTTCCTCCTACAGGGCGTGCCAGCAGTTGAGGGTCTGGGTGTCTTTGTCCCTGATGGCTGCACTCTGTCAGAAGTTAGACATTCTCAGAGAGACGACAATTCTAGGTGCTGCTTCATCCTTCACCAGTACTCAGTAGGACAGAGCTTTGTGGCAGTAACCTTTCCGTTTGATTGCACTTCTTACATTTGTTTCTGTATTTGGTACCCAGCCAACGTGTCTCTTCAGCATCAAATGGCTGCCATTATTACAGACGCAGTCTATGTTCTTTTGTTTACTCTCTCATTACAGACTGTTTGAAGGAAGATAGTACTAATGTTGTTTACAAGAAGAGAAATTAAGAGTTGAAATATTAAATATTTAAAAATGAGTATGGTGGATAATAAAAAAAAAACCAGCCATGTGATAAATACATTCCGATCATGCTCTCTTTCACTTAATTTTCCCCTAAATTATACTTCATGCCTAGTGAATGAATCATCAGGCTTGTGTTTTTTCTCTCTGTGATTAGTATAAACTGATTTCTCCCTCATCATATATACCTATATGGAGATGAACAGTGGTCAGTGCTGCCATTAGAGGCCTAAGAGGCTGCAGGAAGGGCTGCCTGCACCTTTTCTTTCCTTAATTATACTAAACTGATTGCCATGTAAAGAGATGGATTGTCGAGATCTGTAGCTTGGGCTACTGTGCTCTCCGTTGCTATGTTGAGTGTAGTCTTCTTGAAAGAATACATTCACAGGGCCTCTCTGGCTTCCATCATATACAGTGATTCAGTGAATGCATTTTTGATACATTCAGATAGAAGGATGTGAAAGAATTTGCATTCTTGAGACTGGCATAAACACATTCATTTATGCTTTCTCTGCAGAGCTGTGCTAACTTTCTATCCTACCATCATAACACAGTCCTAGAAATGAGGCCTGCTCTAGTCCCCCAGATCGTTATATCACTCCACTGTAGCGATGGTTCCATGGTTATTAAAATGGGGAACAAGACATAGCTGGCATGCTGGATGGTCTATCAAAATGTATATATTCCATGACATAGGAGAGAAAACCCAGAGGGTTCTGAGACCTGATGTCTCGGGGGAAAAAAAACAGGATCCCAAGATTGAGTGTGTGCTGGTATATTCCTTGTAAAACTAAGGCTTTGATGTCTGATATATGTTCTACCACAAAGAAGGAAGCACTGCAGGTTTTGAGGTTTGAAGTAAAGCATTCTCTGTCTAGGAGTACTGGCCTAGGTCAGCCAAGGCTGTTGGGTTTGAATGGAGGCCAAAACATGAAAGAACTTGGGCAGACCCATCAGTATAGTGAGCTGCCTACCCGCATGCCATCCAACTCAGCGGACTTTAAGGTGGCGAGAGGCTCAGCGGTGGACAGGCCACTGCTTGGAAGGTGAGCAAGTCCTCTTGGGAGGATAATGCATTAGTCAGAGTTCTCCATGAATTTTGACAGCCAAGCACCGTTGAAGCTTCCTGCAGTGTGGCTAAATTCGGACCCAAGTGCTGAATGCAAATGACACATCCTGTTCTGGTTTGTCTCAAAAAGGGATGTGTTTATTCCTACCTTTCTCCTGCCCCAGTGTGAGTATTGGTCT
The DNA here is from genome assembly GCF_903995435.1 of Acomys russatus. Taxonomy (NCBI): domain Eukaryota; kingdom Metazoa; phylum Chordata; class Mammalia; order Rodentia; family Muridae; genus Acomys; species Acomys russatus. The sequence goes on along the minus strand of NC_067153.1, from coordinate 8,071,602 downwards.
TAAAAGTCTGCCTTGATTAAAATGCCTTCCTGACTATAAGTTTTTGACTTTCTTTTTCTGAGAGTAGCAAGGGCTTATGCTGTCAAATCATACTAGAGCTGCAGTTCCGACAGACACCCTTACCTAGTCCTAACCTACGTATCCGCAGAAACAAACCGACCACCTGCAAATCTCATTGTAAACTGCGTCCGAATCGAAAGCTGACCCTCAGAGAGTACAGCAGCTGAGTGGCCCACATGCCCACTCTGAGCCCCACCCATCACGTCTGACTTTTGCACACTATTTTGTGTCACTGGCCATAAGTATTTTTCAACCACGCGATAGCTCTGGAGTTGTTCTTTAGTTATTCTAGTGCTGGGGGCTGTGTCATTCACTGGTCTTTGCTCAATTATATTCTACTAAGTGTATTTTGTCTGCAGTTATACTTTTAATAAAGAACAGTTGTGGTAAATTAATATTTTTCAAGCACTGTCTCTCTGGTAGTATCTGAATTATGGGAGGCAGCCTCTGTTACCTTCTTCCGTTGAGGTCACATGAAGCTGGGGGTATGGATTTTGTATGGTAATGATGCCCTTATTTGAGAACTTATTAAATCTCTGGGTAATGGGGCTCATTTGCATATTTTCTTTGATAGGTCTAAAAGGCTTATTTATGTTTAGTTCGCATGTTCAGCCTGATGATTTGTGGATCAAAAATCCTACCCGGCTACATCGAGCTTTCCTGGTCCTCTGCTTTTGGGTCAGACTGACCTATCGCTGATAAGGAGCAGGAGCCACAGGAAAATCTGGGCTGTTGCCCCCGAGCTTTGAAAGCTAAGTATGAGACATGGCTGCTTCTCCAGAGTGTCAAATAACTAGCAAGCACTCAGCCCAGGCTCAGGCCGGCATTCACTGTGTCTGCAGCATGCTTATAGTGTGTTCCATTCAAAAGCAGCTCTAAGTTTCTGTTCTTAGACCTTCTCAGCACTCCTTATGAGAATCACCTTGAAGTAAAGGAGATGGAATTAAATCATTCATCAGCTAATTTACAGGCAGCAGAAAATTCAAAGTAACTGTTATAATAATCAGCAAATTATTATTCAGAAACTGAGCACATTTGAATATTAAATGCAAGTAAATTAGCATATGTTGACACTATTACTGTTGTGTTCCTGAGAAAAGGGATTTCTTAAAACAGAAAAATGTATCAAATAAGCTCCTTTATTTTGAAAAGTTAAATAACAACTTGATATTATTTTTTGTAAGACACATGCAATGATAATATTTCACAAATTAGGAGTCTCTTTCATGTCACCTATACTTGTGTGTGTGCACAAATATATGTATACATAAACCCCTCTGAGTCGGTTTTTTGTTGTTTGTGCATATATGCTGCATATATGTTTGCACATTGCTGACAGCTGTGGATGGGACAGCCAATACGAGCACTCATCCCTGGGAGAAGCTAATTCTCCTTCTGCCAATAGTCAGTAGTTGTCTGTAGTTCTTTGTCTAGAGGTCACACTCTAGGAAAAATGTCCCCTTCCATGTTTCCCATCCATCAATATGGCTATTGCTTCAGTTTTGTTTATTTACCCATTTCTAGGACAGACTGTTTCACAGCCGACTTCCTGGTACTCTGCCTCTTACAATACCTCTTCCTCAATGTTCCCTAAGCAGTACATGTATCCATCAGGCCTGGGCTCCCATGGCTCACTGATCTCTGCATGGTGTTTTAAGAACCATTTTGACCGTGAAAATCTTTTGTACATGCTATGATCATATAGCGTAGTGGTAGATGGTACCACTGTGATGCTAGGTTTCCAAGGTTTAACTCTAGCTTATTAGCTGAGGCTCTTAGCAAGTGTTTATCTTGTCTCCCTCTATAAACCAGTCATAGCAACAGTACCAGGGACATATGCAATAGTGCTTTTGTAAACAATTTGCTGAGTAGTGTAAGTGGAGGTCACCATTATTATTCTTTTGTAACCAGTAACTAAATCAAGAAGAGCTTCTACCCAGCCATCTGAACACCTTACTCTATATTTTTCTTAAAAACTGTACTCAGTAGCTGATGAGATGGCCCAGTATGTAAAGGTGCTCGCTGGAAAGCCTGATGACCTGAGTCCACTGTCTGGATCAGACATAGTTGAAGAAGAGAGTCAACTCCTACAAGCTGCTGGTTGGGCTCCCGATTTGTATTGTAGCATAAACATATTTCCCATAGATAAACAAATTAAATAACCAACCTACAAACTTAATTATTCCCAGAAACAAGTTAGTTTTGGTTCTCACACATCTTTCTAGAACTTGCCATTCTTTGGGTTTATTTTTGTTTTTGTGTTTGTTTTGTTAAGGCTTATTTTAAAAAGACGTACTGTCACCAGCTTTTGGTCACCAGCCTTTCTTGATTCCTATACAAGTAATTCAAAGTTGAAGTGTTGCTGATGGTGAGGATGGGAATCATATTATAAAGTAGAAAAGGCATGGATGTCGGTGTCGAGAGCAGCTAAAACACAGTGTTTGGCTCCGCTGTGTCTCGGGAAAGCTTCATTCGGGAGAAATGACTCTCTAAGAGACTTCTCAGGCAATGAGAGGGCAACAGAGGCACAGACTCACAGGTTCAGTCTTTCCTCCACTCTCATCTCTTCCTTCTGGGCCTTTCTTGATGGAGGACTTTCTAACCCCTCTCTCCAGGCCCCTGGATTGATGGGAACAAGCAAGGCTCCCTTACAGGCATGTTTCATGAGGATATCATGAAGAAGCTGTGACCATACTCTGGGTCTCTGGAAGCAAGTAGCTATGACTCCCATGAGTCACCTAAGTAACCTGAACCCATGAACAGCCCACAATAGACTGAACTGAGCTGATGGATGAAGAGAGGTAAGCACACAGTGAGTAGACACAAGTGCTGACTTAAGTCCATGCTGACTTAAATCTATGTTTTTAAGGGCTAAAATAAACTTCTTTAAAATCCCAATTTCCCTCTTAGGACTAAGATTAAAGTGTTTTCAAGCATTCCTAAGAATTTTATTTTTCTCTCTAGCAGTCAGCTATTATTCCTTAAAGTATGATATGAGTATAAACCCTTTTGATTAAAACATTTGCTTACTCTGGAAAGGGTATTTTTATATTTGCAGACATATTTTATTCTTCATTTTAGACCATGTCATAGAATCAATTAATTTGTAATCAATAAATTACCTTATCTGGTTATTCGATTAATTCTTAAAATTTTTAATTAAATAGTTCAGTAGTGCTTATAATTAAAAGCTAATGTCCCCTGATCCTCTGCCCAATCCACAGCTTCCCTAATGAGACTCCTTTCAGTTGGTGATGATCTCATACGATGTCGCTTTTCTCCAAATGGCACTTTTATTTGGGAATGTATCAACTTTAGGTTGAGTTTCCTGACTCTTGCTACATAGGATGGTATTTTATTGCTACGGCTTGGATGTAAACTGTCGCCCCACAAACTCATGGGTTTGAATGCTTGGTCCCTAGCTAGTGGCATCGTCTTGGGAAGATGTTGTTGCATACGAACTTGAAAGTTTTATCTCCTTCAGCTACTAGTCTGTAGCTCTTCCTGAATAAACTTAATGTTGACTGTTTCACAAGTTCCCATTCATAAAAATAAGTAGAGTTTGTTATTTACTTTATTTTTTAATTAAGTTTGTACTTTTAAAATAATTTATTCACATTACCTCCCTATTGTTACCAGTTTGCTCTTATCCTCCCAATCTCACCCTCCCTCCATCTTCCAGCTATTCCCATCCCCTAGTCTTCAGATGGGGAGGGGCCCTCCCCCACCATCTGACCACAGCCTATTCGGTCTCATTAGGATATAGCATGTGTTCTCTTCCTCTGTGGCTCCTCAAGGCCTCTGCAACAAGGGGAAGTGATCAAATCACGGGCACCAGAGTTCATGTCAGAGGCAGTCCCTGCTCCGCTTCCGAGGGGTTCCATTTGGAGAATGAGCTGTCCATTGGCTACATCTGAACAGGGGCTCTAGGTTCTCTGCATGCATTGTCCTTGCTTGGTGCCTCAGCTTGTGGAGATCCAGAGGGGGCAGGAGCTTCACAAGGGGACCATCAAAATAACTTTGTTGTTTTTTAAACTAGCAGGTGAAAGGATGCACAGCAACCCCCTTACTTTTATGTTATAGTCCTAAGCACTAAAATCTCAAACAATGACTGCATTAGTTACTTACTGATGGCTGTGACAAAATATTACATCTGACAAAAGCAACTTGAAAGACAGAGTTTATTTTGGCTCAAAGTTCATGACAGTGAGGAGGTATTGATGGCAGATGGAATGGGAAACTCTCAGAGGCCCTTAGCTTAGATAAAGATCTTCAGGCAGGCTACTCAAAGAGGGGAAAGTAGTCTTTCTCATTGATGGGCCCCCTAACAGATTACACAATCCCAAGTGGTCAGCCTTGAAGTCACATACACACTACAAACACTAAATGTACTCAGCAGGTTATATTTATAATCATGTGTGTGTGTATGCGCATGCGCGCGCACGTGTGTGTAAATAATAATGAAAAAGAAGCCATTAACTTAAGAGACAATGGGAAGGCATGGGAAGGGTTTAAAAATGAAAAGAGAAATGATATAATTATATTTCAATAATAATTTAAAAATTTAAACATAACAATGTCCCTTTTGATGACCATTTTTTAAAAAGAAATAGTAAAGTTTAAGCAATGTTATTAACATAGGCTCTAATCTAACATGACTTTATCCATATAAAGGAGAATTTTGGACAGTTTATAAAACAAGGAAAGTATTTGACATTATAGGGAGATGTCCACTATAGACCCAGAATAATGCTGACCCTCACATTTCCTCTCAGCACTCCCAAATAACCATCCCTACTGAGATTCAGAGTGAGAGTCTTCCGGAAAGGTGACACTTCTGTGGCCTAAGTCACCCCTTTGTTACAGCAGCTCTACCCAGCAAATAGAAGCAATCCCTACAGAGCCTCTATTCTAATATGGAGTCAGCACTAGTCCTGTTTCCATTTTCCCTCTGCTTTTGCTATTTCCCACATCTAAGCAACTGTCATGAGATAAGTTTCCTCAGTAGCTGACAGTCTTTCTCCTCTTTTGTTATCTCTCACTTGCTAAAGAATTGACTTCCACTTTCTTTGGCTCTAGATGCTTAGTGGGTCTTTCTGCTCATGCCTCCCTTTCCACAGCATGTCTCAGGAATCACAGCACTCTCAAGTGAGCAAGGAAATGTTAGGAACTTCTGAGACCCGAACTCACAGATGCGTTAGTGTCAAAAAAAAAAAAAAAAAAAAAAAAAGTGGGCTCGACCAGTACAGCAAGATGCAGACGTGACTGATCTTTGTTAATAATAGTAAGGCAATTATTAACTTGTCAAGTCTAATAGCTTCTCATTCGCCAAATGCAATAACACTAGCCAATGCATGGACATTAGTTAGCACCCTATCTAGCATAGTTATGGACCCACGAAGTGTAGACAATTATTTTAATGAGTGTTATCACCATCCCTGAAGATAACAATTGGAAAGCACACTGTTAATTTTTCCCTTGTTAAAAAAAAAGAAAGTACTCTGGATGGGTTCAATAATAAGCTGGTTCCTAGTTGTGAAAATAATGAACAAAGGGCTAGATATATTCGGAAGGTTGGCCCCTAATCAGGAACACTTCTATTCTGATATTAGAATCCACTCTTTGTGCTGATTTAAAATAATCGTGTTTCTTTCTTACAATATGTGGCTCAAAAAGTCAATGGTTAAAAATTTTTTAAATGCCTACTTATGCTATGATAAAATAGCATTTTCTTCTCACAAAGAAATTTTTTTAAAGTGATTTCAAACAGTATGTTCAAAATAAGATTATCATCAGGGAAATGTTGATGCAGATGGATGTTTCTAGAGCTCGAAGCAATTAGGAGCTCTTGGCAAGAAGAAGGAAACTTTGAAGAAGGAGAATCCAACCCTTTACCCAGAATAATCTAATGTTGTAACATGCTATTTTCTGTTTTACCAAAATTTTGAAGAAATGCATATAAATGAAGGTCTCGTACTCTGGGCACGTGCATGAAAAACATCGATTGAGTATGCATTCCAGTTGATAATGTTTTGCTTTAATATGACAGAGGTACAAAGATCCGTGATATCTGTAAGAATGTTATCAAGCTCTACACCTGATCAGTGTATAGTAAGGAAACTAATGAAACACTTCATTGTCTCAGAAAAGGATTTTAGAATTACTGGGCGTCTGACCACTGACCAGCCAGCTAATGTGAGGCCTCTGGATAAATCATGACTAGCAACGTAGAGGGAGATTTACTTCACTGAGGACTAAGTGGTGTTTAATTAAAAGAAATATAAAGCACCAAAATCCAAAACTAGAAGTCTCACATGGATTCAAACTATCAGCCAAAAGCTGTGCTCCAGGTTCTACAAGTTTAAGTCGAGGAAATGTAATAGAATATTCCATTTTGATTGTTTATTCATTTACTATTTTCGTGAAAGCAGCATTTATTCCAAAGCATAGACTTGGCTCTCTATATCCAAATTAAAAGATAAGAGAAAGCTTAGGAAATGATTTCAAGGAGCTGAAACAAAAACAACAAATGTTTTAAACGAAAATAAATCACAAATTTTTATTTTTAATATAAAATAAAGATGTATTCGAAAATAAAAGAGGTACGACCTTAGTAGACTTGTAACATGTTAAAAGAGTGTGACATTTATACCCAAGGCTGGCTAACTCTCAGAAACCTGGCAGAGAGAAAAGATTGGCAGGAATAGTCTAGCACAGGAAATCATAGTTGCAAAGGAAGACACTCAAATAAGAACTGAGAAAGTGAAAGAAGTTCAGAGTGGCTGAGGGTTAATGAATGAAGGGAAACAGCTGTGGGAGAAGACAGGAGTCAGGTAGTATGCGTCATTGCTTAACACCAGTATATGCATCAGGAACCACAAGGTTCTGAAAAGGAGAAGGCTTGCCAGGTGTTCAGGAGATGGCTCAGTAGATAAAACACTCGCCACACAAGTACAGGCAGCAGAGTTCAGATCCCAGAACCCTCGTGAAGCCCATGTGCACATCATCAACAGCAGCTCTCCACCATGAGGTAGGAGGTGAACATAAGAGATTGCTCAGATGCTCACAGTGCAGCTATCCTGGCATGCCTGGTGGAGAATTACAATAAATCTTGCCTCAAAAAATAGTGGGGGAGCAAGGACAAACACTTGGAGTGGAGAACAAGGACCCTAAAAGTTTTACACAAAGCTGGTGGCTAAGCTCGTGCCTGGGGAAGCAGTAAGATTAATAGATAGAAAGAAAACTCTTATCTCGTATTCAATATGATTTATTTTTTCAAGTAATTAATCACTTAATCCATATACTTTGATGCAACTGAATAAAGGAAACAAAACAAAGCAAAAACAAACAAACAAACAAACAAACAAAAAAAAACACGTGAACTAGTCTTATTTGCATGACAGTAACTGTGCTAAAGAGAGCCATGATGTTTCCCAATTTTTAACCTTAAATAGCTTTTCCTCAAAAGGGCATGAGTCAAATATGAATGGCACATCCCACTGTTGAAATGTTACATGAATTTCTATCATCACAGAACAAGGTGAGAAATCAATTCGTTTCCCAAAACCATTGCTGGAGGAGCACTAGGTAGATAGATGGGTGACAGCACACTTGGGAAGGCTTTGTGATCTGTTTAGATGTTACCCGAAGGCATTCGTGCTTTCTGAGTGGTGGGAGCTAATGGTCAGCTAAAATGACACAGTTCAAAGCTTTGCCCTGGTAGTCCAAAGGATATCAGGTCTGATATAAATACTGCTGACACTTGGTTATAAAGTTACCAAATGCAGACCATGATAACTTGGTCCCTTCATCTGCATTATTACAACTTTCGAAGATCTGTAAAAATTTAAAGCTGTCATTTTCCCCCCATGGAAATTTAGCTCCATGCTGGCATTAGAGAATGCTGCAGAGAGGCCTTTCCATGTCTTTGGCAGAGGCATACTCTTCTTGGAGGTTCATTGGATTATGCCATTAACCATGAAATAGGAGATCTGGTGGCAGCAGAGCATCCATGGCCACCATGCCTGGAGATGAGCTCCGGCTAGAGAGACTGAGACATCACAATATCCTTACGAAGCAGGGTTTGGCTGTGGAAGTTAGTCTCTGCAAAGAATGCTCATGAGGGAGAAGAGATGGATATTTGCCTTGATGTATGTTCACTCATTCGGAGCAGCAATCACAAGCAAAAGGCCTTTGTTTTCCCCACAAGCAAGGACTCCCCCGGTTTTCCAATCATTCCTGCAGACTTGCGTTTCAGATGTTGCTAGACACCTCTTGAGACATCGAGTGTGCTGTTTCCATGGCTACTCTTTCTCCAGAGGTTTTGGCAAATGCACAGCCTGCATGACTTATGGGTTTAGAATATTATACAGAACAGGCTGTCTTTGTGATGAAGCGTTGGCTGCAGGTGAACTGGCTGCATCCTATGTCCTGGCTTCCGCTTGTGCTAATATGATAACATTGTACTTTCTTTGCCTTTGACAGCATGTTGGCCTCTGGATTAGACAAAATTTCTCCATGATTATCAAAGCACATCCCTGAAATTAAAGCAAAACTATGACCCCGACTTCCTCTGACTACTTGCTAGAACATAATTTGAATTGCCAGATCCTGACTCCTGCTGAAGAAGCAACTTGCATTCACAATGTGGACCCCACATGTGGGTGGGTCTCTCTTGTGGTCTTTGCTTAATTTGAAGTGACGATTGTCTCATCGTCACTGAGTACAAAGCAAGTTCCCCTATGGTGATTTAAGATTTAATGACTATTTAGTTTTATTTGCATGCATAGCTTGACCAAGGTAAGGAGTTTTGTCATGTACTCCTATACCCAAATAATATATTTTGATCCTATTTCCATCTTGATTACTTTCTACTTCCTTTTTCCATTCCTCCTTTCCCTTCTTCTTTGACATCAGCACATCAACAGTTAATCTCTTTCTTTAAAAATCTGTCATGTCCTTTGTGATTTTCTCTAGAATCCACATATAGGAGCATTTTTTTTATAAGCATGACTTCTTTCCCTTACTATGATGATACCCATTTCAATTTTTTTACTGAAAATAATATAATTTTACATCAGTAAAACTCAAATATATATGTGTGTGCATGTTTTACTTCTATTTATTATACATATTAGAATATTATGCATTCTATATATTATGTGCAATATATGTACATATATATATATACAATTTTCATCATTTCTTCACTCTTTATCACATAAATTGATAATGTGGCTTCTTATGAAATGTTCAACATCTTGAGCCATCAGGAAAACACAGATCAAAAGTACACTGAGAATTCATCTTCCCCTTGTCTAAATGGCTATCATAAAAACCACAAACATTAATAAATAATATAAAGATTAGGTGAGTAAAAGAGTTGCTTATTCAATGCAAATTGTAATGTAAATTAGCCAGTGACTATAGAAATTAGTAGGCATTTTCCTCAAAAAGTTGAAATTAGGACTTCTATGCTTTCTAGACACACTCCTTTTTTATATGTAGAAAAAGAATCAAATTTAGTAGTGTATAGAAACAGACCATCTACCAACACATGTATATTATGGACTATTCATAAGATCAATCCAGTACCACAGAAATTCCATTCAATCTCTCATTAGAGACCTTTTATTTTCTCTGAAAGTCTTCCCCAGTATGTCAGCCTTTGCTTTTTTTTCTTTTTATTTCCTATGTACAATCTCCTTTATCGTCTCTTGCAGTTTTGATCCCATTACTTGCATCTTCAATTCACAACAACATTTGTTGAAGCACACGGCGTACACCTGCATGTAGCAAACTTCACTGATCAAGCATGTTCCTGTTTCTCTCTTTTACCCTCATATATCCATTTCAGTGACGTGCAGCTAACATAACAGCCTTGCAGGTTTGACAAAGAGTGTGTACCTATAGATGGAGACACGGACACTATTTACATTGGCCCTGCAGCTCAGCAAGAACACCCGAATCACAAGGTTGACTCTCAATCAGTTTCACCCCACCTGTGAGTTCTACCCACATGAACATGACCAACCTGAAGTTCATCATCTTAATTCTGATAAGAATGTAAGTTTACCATGCTTCAAATGAAATGCGTTTCATAACGATTATAACTCAAACTTAATTCGGACATGCACACAAAACATTTTCCTTTTAGTAGAGTTAGTTGCTAGGGCGTGGAGCCAATGAGTATTTGCAGGTAGGGATAGCACTCTGGTATACAAGCTTGTGTAGCATGTTTTGATAGACCTCCAAGTGATACTAGAAACCCATAAAAGAATACCCTGGGCTTGTAAACTCACTGTTTTCATTGTCAAATTAGTAGGATGGCTATTTTTACAGGGTACATAATACAAGATGAGAAACTGAACTGACTCTTCCGAATTGGACTTGGCTGTTGTTCCTTTTTGACTAAAAGGGCCATTGTGTCAGATGACCTGGGTTCCATGAGCACTAATGCACGACCTCACATGACGGGATATTGTAAGTCTACATGACTGAGGTAAAGGGTAGCGTATAATAAAAATAGATTTGGCAATGGAGACTCCAGAATTTGAATGTTTCAAATATCAAAAGCCAGGCAGGAAAAAATAGCTGGAGAAATAGATGCTAGGAAAGCCAGTTACAAAAGAGGAAGGTGTGTAATTATGTTGAAGTGTCGTCTTCTAGGCACTATGAAACAATAGATCCTTCAGAGATGCCCTATTGGGTAATAGGAGTCACATCAAAGGGATAAATAATGCCAACTCCTGTAAATCAAGTGTAATGTAGTTAGTCTACACTGTCATTTCCTTCTCATAATATACTTGACAATTAGATTATATCCTCACTTCACAGAGGAGAGGCTGAGAAAGAACATTTCCCAGAGCACAAAGCTCCTAGATGACAGAAGCAGGACAGGCTCTCTGCTCTGCCTGATTTCACAGCCAGAGAAGCAGAGCTGCAGACGACACCATTCTGTCTCTAGGATCTGCTGGATCCTAGGTAACGTCAACCTACTTTCCTGCCTTCCCTTCTTTCTAATCCACCTATTCATGGTAAAGCTTTGTCTTTGCAAACTAGTACAAATACACCAGCAGAGTGCAGTGTTACCAGACTAGTTAATAGACGTTTTCTCTAGATTTTACATGAGGATATCAGACTCAAACACTGGAATACGGTTTGTCTGAATTCAAACCCCTGTTTGAAACCTTGAACAAATGAACACAGTAATCCAGAACATAGTCTTGGCTTTTCTAAATTCCCAATTCCTGAAAATAAATGCACAATTAGGAGGAAGTGAATCAGACAGGGAAATGAAGAGAACAAATTAAATAATATGCAAGTGAGAAACTTACCCACCAGCTCAGCATTGCCAGTTTCTAAGAAATGATGAGTGAGTGAGTGTGTGTGTGTTTGTGTGTGTGTGTGTTTGTGTGTGTGTGTGTAAATACTATGCACATTTACATGTACTTATGCAAATCAGTGGTAAAATATGTTTGGACAACTTGGCTATATTAGTCCTTTAAAATACATATAAAAATTCTAATGAAGTTAAATAAAGCAGAGCGTGTTTAGCTTTTTTACATTTAACTTTCCCAAACTTACTTGATAATAGAACTCTCTTCTTTAATTCCTGAACCTCTATGGATATTCTATAACATGCCTCTGGCCTTAAAGGGGAAAATCAGATTCTGGAGTCTAACAGCTATACAGTGCAGTAGACACCTGATACATACTAACACAATTGTCTTTGAAAGCCTAATAATCTGTTTGAAGATCACCACTCTGGCAGTTGTCACTGAAGCAATGCTAACACTCACACACTTTCTCTTGACTATGTAGAGTAGTAAGATTTACAGGAAAAAGACAGAGAGTGTAGCTCTCCAGACCAGGGGACTAAGAGACCAGACAGCATGTAATGTAAGAGCATCACTGGGGGGGACTGTTCATGCATCGCAACATCAAATAAGTGGGAACCAAGCTTCTCCCTCTTTGAACTTTCTATAATCCTATTTACTGTCCTACTGGATGCCCCAGGTCTTGAAATATCTAGTGGTTTCCCAGCTCAGTAATGGCGGTCCCCAAGGCTTTAGCGTATTTATAGATTATATCAACAGGAAGATTAGAGGATATTAAAAGGGTAACTCTTAGAGATAGCCCCACAAATCACTAAAAAAGCACTTGCAATTTCCTGAAGAGATAAAAGGTTGCAATAAAGAAGGATGCTTCTAGCTGGTTGCCTAGTAAAATACAACAGATGTGAATGTAGTGACAGACAATGCCTCTGTTATAAAAAATGATTGCTGCCTTAGCAGTACACCTTTAAATTTTTTGGCTCAAATTACACACACACACACACACACACACACACACACACACACACACACACACGCGCTCGCGTGCGCTCGCGTGCGCTCGCGTGCGCGCGCACACACACACTTCAGGAGTTTCTATTTGGATGGGGAATCAAGGCCAGGGACATTTCTGTCCTGTAGTTTGGAGGTCTTTGCATTGATTCCGAAAAGAGAAAACATATCTTTAATTTAATTACTTTGGCCCAGATGAAACCTGAGTTAATTGCATGGCTTGGCAAGGTAGAAGAGGACAGAAAATGGAATTCCTAGCTATAGTCATTTCCACAATATTTCTACATATTGTAAAAGAAAACATGTGTTTGGGGAACAACAAGCTGGTTTTGCATATGCAATAATGGTACTACTTAGTGAGAGTTTAGATTTCCTTTATGTATATTTTGTTTTGGTCCAAAATGTGGGATGTGGAAATGTTTTCAGTTCATCCTCAGTTGAAAACAAACTCATGAGGAGGCACGTACGTGATCTTGGTCAGCTGAAAAATGATGCAAGAGAGGCATGTGACCTTTGATAACAGAAAGACAGACCCATGAGAGGGCATGTGATGCCATTCTGAAAACTGTCTTGTGAGAGGGCATGTGATGCCATTCTGGAAGCTGTCTTGTGAGAGAGCATGTGATGCCATTCTGGAAGCTGTCTTGTGAGAGAGCATGTGATGCCATTCTGGAAGCTGTCTTGTGAGAGAGCATGTGATGTTTTACTGAAAACAGACACAGGAGAGGGTGTGTGATGTTTTAAAAGAATATAAATAGGAGCCCAACAATGGTGAAGCAATGCTTTTGCATCACTATGCCTTGCAACAGTTTACATCACTTTGCTCATCTTTGTTTCTCAGAGAATAATGCTCCAGAGAACTTCGCATGGTATTCTGCCTGATCTGGCCACTTCTGCTGAATCTTACTGCAGCTACTGGTTCATGTTGCTGTTCGGTGTTTGCTATTGGACTGGACTATTGGTATCCTGACAGTGCAGAGTAGAATTGGCCCAAGGAACTACATCTAAAAGTATTCACATCTCCCACCCGTATTAACTTTCATTCTCTCCTACCTCTGATCAATGGGTTGGAAGGGAGGTAAAAGCATTTAAGAACCTTAAAGTGGGATTTTGAAAAATCTAAGCCTGAAGTACTGTATCAATGTGATGTTAGGAGAACCAGTCTTAACAGGTTATTATAATGTTATTAGCTTCAGACAATGTGTAGCCATTCCTTATAGCTCTAGGGGTATAGATCCATCCTAGATTGTTTATCATTTGTTGTGATAAGAACAACTGACAAAACTGAGGATGAAGATAGCAAATCAAAGGTGACTTAGAGTTATGGCTGATGTTGATGTAGATGATGACCTCACATCCTGGTAGTCTACCTCTGACTCTTTTCTACATATCCATAGAATAAATCCAACCAGTAAAGTAAAAATTGTGAAGTAATTTTATTTTAGCATCCTAACTGGACCAATGAACTAACTTATTTGCTGTGAGTCACAATCAAATTATTAGATCTAGAGTTTCTCTTCCTTCCTTCCCTCCTTCCTTTCTTTTTTCTTTTTTCTTTTTTTTTCTTTTTCTTTTTGTTCTCAAAACAGAAATCATGATCTGTTCTCTGGCTAACACTACTACGCTGCCTGTGCCCTGACCTCTAGAATAGAAGTTTAATATCATATTTTCATTGTTTCCATTCAGAGATCTACAAAGACAGTTACATAGGCAAGAGTTTGAGCCCAGAAGCTATTTGTGATTCAAACACATCTATTGCTCCCTAGGTGATAAGAGATGATTTATTCTAAGTCAAATATGAATGACCATGGACTGATACAAAAATGATGTTGCCCCAAATGACATGTTCCACAGCAGAAGGAAAAGAAGAAGAAGAAGAAGAAGAAGAAGAAGGAGGAGGAGGAGGAGGAGGAGGAGGAGGAGGAGGAGAAGAAGAAGAAGAAGGAAAAGAAGAAGAAGAAGAAGAAGAAGAAGAAGAAGAAGAAGAAGAAGAAGAAGAAGAAGAAGCTGTAGTCACATAGCAAAGTCAAGTAATAAATACATTGATGGGTATCAGATAGACAGGTTCAAAAATGAGAAATCTTTTCTACAGGTTTCCACCATTGTAACATTCTTAGTTTTAGGGCAGTAGAAACCAGTGGTAAGCTAAGTTAATATATTACAAAGGTTTTACCTGATGCTTAAAATGCTATTAGGTCTTATACAGAGGTTGGTAATAAATGCCAATAGACAGACTGAGGGGCCGGGCGTGGTGGTACACGCCATTAATCCCAGCACTCGGGAGACAGAGGCAGGTGCATTTCTGTGAGTTTGAGGCTGGGATGGTCTACAAAGTGAGTCTAGGACAACCAAGGATATACAGAGAAGCCTTGTCTCGAAAAACCAAAAAGGAGGAGGAGGAGGAGAAGGTACTGAGGGTGGCCCAAGATGTTTTTCATTCAATGTCTGCAACATTCCAAGACTGCACAATCATGGATTTGTAGTCAAACCATCAGTCTTCAGAAATCTTCAATAAGTGTGACATACAGCCTTTCCAGGGAATTTTACTTCATGCTATTCTACAACTTAGGTTGAACTGCTTATACAGTCAGCTGAGAATTCGCTCACCACCGTGTGCAGCAATACCAAAACAGGGGCTGGAGAGATGGATCAGCATTAAGAGCATTAAGATCACATAATATTTTTTGTTGAGGACCAAAGCTTGGTCCCCAGAACACTCAATTAGTGGTTTATAACCACCTGTAACTCCAGCTTCAATGCTCTTATGACCTATGCAAGCACATGAATTCACATCCCATAAACACACACACACACACACACACACACACACACACACATTGAAATACAGTAACAACACTCCCAGAACAAAATAACCTCCTAGTTATCCTCTTTCACCCCAAAAATGGAAACTAGAGGGGCTGTTATACACACCGTGGTGGCAAAGTGAAAATGGGTCCTTCAGAATTGAAAAATCATACTTCAGTGCCTTGCCAATTAACTCCCAATCGATTACTTCAAGTGTTTGTGCTGCAGAACGTGTAGTTTGTCCCAGAGACTCTGAAGAGCTGTGCTTAATTATTCATCATGAAATCTAATTTCAGGGTTTATAATCATCTAAGTGTTTAAGATGGAATTTGTCACTGAAACATTTTGAGAGATGATATGGAATCACTCACCATCCACTCATATCACTTGGAGTTTAGTTTAAAATTGGATGTGTTCCAAGGTTTCACCATGGCAATCACTTAAGGGCATGTACACTAACCTCCTACGTGTCTTTTGCTAATTTAGTTGATTTAGGTCAATTTGTATCATGAGTTGGAAAGAATATTACAGAAAAAGGGAGACAGATTCAAGATTTTCCTTTTCTCCCAAAGGTCCACCTCCATAGAAACCCAATTAACTTTCTTTCAACCATTCCTCAAGAAGCTGAGGAAAGTATTAGGTGACAAATTAAGCCAAAGTAGTAGGTGTAGAAAGATATTAACTGCTTTTCTTAAATGTAAAGAAAAATTGTTTCTTTTTTTTTTTAAAAAAAAAAATCTTAGTTCTAAAAGAGGAAAGTAATTGTGTGGTAGTTTGAGTAATAATGGCCCCCATAGGCTCATATAATTAAAGGCTTGGTCCCTGGTTCGTGAGCCTGTTTGAGAAGGAGTAAGAGGCATCACCATGTTGGAGGTAGTGTGGCCTTGTTGGAAAAGGTGTCATTGGTGATGGGCTATGGGCTTAAAAACCCATGACATTCACAGTTAGCTTTCTCTGCCTCTCTCTTTCTGGCACTTGTAGACAGGATGTGAGCACTCAGCTAATGCTCCCGTACCAGCCTGTCTGATTCCATGACAATCATGACCATATCCTCTAAACTGTAAGCAAGCCCCCAGACAAACAGCCCCCTTTTTATGTTGCCTTAGTCATGGTGTCTCTTTACAGCAATATAAAAGTAAATGTGACAAGATGGTTTTCAACTTTATAATATTAAAATTTCATGAGAAATAATTAAGTGCATAACTACAGCTCTGTGTTTGGGTCTGATCAGGTATAAATGTGTCACAACGGTAGCAGTGGCTGGTGGTTGATGTCCTGACCAGGTGGTAGCAAGTCCTTAGCAAACTTGAACACAGATCATATAGCATGAAGTAAACTTTATTTAAAAACAAAATGATGGTATGGGTGAGAAATAACTTGCAGGTGAGCAGTGATCCACTAAGTAAGAAAGCACTCCTGAGTTCCAATTATTGTTGGGAATTTCCTTTTGTGGGGTACAGGAACAAGAGATTGGGTTGGAAAGGGGACATAGTGAGGGTGATTGGCTGGTTAGATTGGTTTTCTTCCATTATGTAAACTTTTTTCTACTGCACATGTTCTTTCCCATAATGCATAGGAAAATAGACATAATATGATAAATAGCACTTCCCTCAAAAAAGAAAGTTCAATCAGAGGACAAAATTTGTCTTTATTGCTCATGCTCTCTAAATTAGTCCAGGCTGGATGGACCCATTGTCCCAAGATGTGTTTCAAGATCTGTGTGAATGGAAAAAGGACATCTCCACAGGGTTAACAAGGAGAAGGAATCTACTCCATTGTTTGAAGTGAGTGTACATATAGGTTCACAAAAGTGCAGTCTAAGGTTGCTAGGAGCATTGTTAGGAGAGGCATGTGTTCATAGACCAAGCCAAGCAGTGTCCTAGGTTCCTAAGCTATTCCTTATGCTTGTCCACATCAATAATGCTTTAGACATAGTAGATTGAGAGGAAATCCATTCCATAGAATTTAAAAGGAAAGGAAGCTAGTGACAGTGAACAGATTCCTCTTATACTATCACTGGAACATGCACAAAGGGTAGGATCTCTAAGAGTCATGAAGTCTTTAAACTTGACAGTTATCTATTGGGTAACTACAAAGTTTAGGAAGACTACCTACACCGAACTGTCCATCATTTGATGCATAGTGATACAGTGGATGACATAATTGTTGTTATTTAAAAGAACCAAAAGCATTATGCCCTATTGGATAACCTCTAATCCCCCTTTTCCACAGCAGTAGGACTGAGCACAAAGAACAAATCAATTCACATTTATGGCTTAAATCAAGTCCACTGTTTTTTTCTGTGCTGAGAAGCTCTGCATCGTCTAAAATCCTGACAGACTCCATAGAATGTCACACACTGTTCTGTCTTGCTCTTACTGGCCTCCAGGCTTTGCTTCAGGAACAATGTGTTATCCCATCCCATCTGCTACTGAGATATCTTGAAAAGTCCCTTTGCTTCCTCATCATGTGGCTGACTACCCTCTTCTGGGCACCCCAGAAAACTTACCTAAGTTATTTTACTAATCACCTATTGGTAACAATTAGAAAGTTTGTGGTATTTCTGCATTATAAATTGCACTGTAATATATATCATTATGGAAAAAAGTAAATTCATACTTTATCTTTAAAATGAACTTCTAGGATTGGAATGACTCCATCCCAAACCACTTATATTTTATCAAGTTGCAGATTATTTTTTCAAGTGACCTCTTTTATGTCTACAAAATACTTTTCATTTCATTTAACTGATCAGTAGCCCCTAACTTGTGACTATACTATATCATATTGGATTTTTCATTTGCTTCCTAATTTGTCTTTTTGAAGGTTGGGGTTAATTATGTCTTTTTTTGAGACAATAAGACAATTACATAATTTCTTTCTTTTCTTTTCTCCCTCCAAACCCTCTTGTATACTTCGCCTCCATCTTTTTCAAATCCATGGCCCTCTTTTGCATTAATAGCTGTTATCTGAATATATGTATATAAGTATGTGTTATATATATAGGTCTTAGTCATAAATATAACTGCCTCTGCCTGTATAATGTTACTGGCATGTTTGTTTTCAGAACTGGCCATTTTGTAGTGGATAATCAATTGGCGTACTCTCTCTTGGGGAAGACTATGTCTCTTGCTCTCAGCATGCCTTAATTGTTTATAGTACTTTGAGTAGGACTGAGAGCTTCTGGACTTTTCCATGTCTCATTTGGCATGTTTATTGTTGTCCTCGTTCAGCTCATGTTTAACAAGTCATGTTGGTGAGACTTGATGAGTGTAGTTTGTCTTTTGAGTGAACATTCAAGGACAAGTCCTTACTTTGAATCAATGACACCTTCTGGTCATTCTGTGCTTCTATTTTTCTGGTTGCTTCTGTTGGCAGAACCAGTGGGACCAACCTACAGTGTTGTATAAAAAGATAGCCATCGTAAAGTCATTGAGAAACTTAGGGTCACATTTTGGAGGTATGCATGCACAGAAAAAGCAATTGGTGAATAAATCTGCCCAATCATAATCTTTCCTTCTCAAAATCTGAAGATACTGCATTAATTTCAATCCCCTTTATAATTGTTTATCAGCCTTTTAGTTGGTTTACATGCTAAGCCTATCTGTGTGAATTGATTTCTCTTGGCCATGACAGAGCAATGATACAAATAAGGAAGGAAAGATTTGCTTTTGCTTGTGGTTTGAAGAGATACAGCCCGTGATGGCAGATACAGCATGCCAGCTGGGAGGAGCTATATCAGCATCAGCGGGAGCCTTCCTGATGCTCTCTTGCATTGCTTAAACATAAAATATGACAAAGCTTAGGGTAGAAACATAAGCCCATAATTCATAAGCCCACTCCTGAGTCTACATCTGTCAACTTGGCCCCAAGTTCAGATGTTTCTTGGACCTCCCAAAACCATTCTTCCAGCTGTGAATGAAGTGTTCATACACAGATGCCAATAGAGAAAAACTTTACACTCAAAACAGCCCCATTACAGAAGAAGGATAAAACTCACTGTCTGTAGTCCTCTTCATATTAAAAAAAAAAAATGATTTGGTAAAGTTGGTGGGCCCGAACACCTTTCTCTTTCTCTGTGAGTGAGTGCAGTGACAGTATTGGTCATTGAGTTGGGGAAATTTTATCCAACATGAAGGTGAGTCTTCCTAAGAAAACCAGAGAACAGACCTTGCCTCTCCTCTTACATTAAGAGACTGAAAAGGAGGAGAAAACAAGAGGACAGAAAAATGGAGGCAGTACGACATTAGTAATGAGTTGAGTAGGGGAGGAACAAGGCTGCCTGAAAACATTGTCATTTGCTGCACTCCAGAGTACCTCATCTATTTGGGGTGCCAGAAAGTAAGCCAAAGATCTCCCATGGTCCAGATTCAGCTCCAACAGACACACTCATGTTAGACAGTGGTTTGTGTTAGAATCAGTACTCATTCATTTGTATTCCACTTTTCCCCGGGTTTTTGTATGTAGAGATAGAGAAATTCATCTTACGACGTGGAAAGCTTTTTAGATACATTTGTATCATGGAATAAGCTCTATGACCTTTAAATAAAAATATCTGACTTTAAAGGGCAGAAGGTGAGGAAAGACATATGGGCTCCAGTCAAGGGTCATCTGTTAAGGCAAAGATCTGGGATCTGTGTTGTTCTCTGAGATTGTGTAAACAGTAAAAACCTAATTCTATTTTCATAAAATTATTAAGGTTATGAAATATCAACTTTACATAGCAGGCTTGCCTTGATGTTTTAAATAGATTTGCTCTCAAAATTTATGCTGGCAAGAAAAATAAAGGCACCCTGGATCATTACAAAGATATTATATTATTGAATATGCAGTTATTTATATGTATACAGTATATCCAATAATGGATAGATCAATGTGATTGTCTCTCTGTTCTTATGACATTTAATATTTATAGAAGAACTATTATATGGAAGACAATTTACTAGGGCTTATTTTGAAATGCCAAAAATCAGCTTCATTGCCTGTTTTTCAATCTTGAGTTCTTTGGTAGTCGCAGATACTGCTCACTTCTACTAAGTTATATTTGAGAAGAGACCCCAGAAAATTATAGAGATGAAAGAGAAGAGTGAAACAAAGAAGGGCATTAACAAATATATACCTCTGACTAATGGCTTTGCCTCAACCCCCACGATTCCCTTTTTAATCATCTTCCAGTTACCACTATAAGGGTTCTTCTTATGAGACAAGTCTTATCTCCACTGCTTCTTTCACATATCCTTGTCTTAAGTTATTTATCTTTCATCCAATAGATGAATAATGACATGTATTGGCATACTGGCATCTCTGTTCACAGAGTGGGTATTCCTTTACCATGGGGTCTTTGGGAAGGATCCTAGTAGAATTGAAGGGTCATGAACATCATTTCATTCATGTACTGTCAAGTCCATTCTGCTCTTCCAGGAGACCATCTGCAGGCTTTCCTCTCCTTACATGTGACTGTGAGACATCTCTCAGGAGGCTATAGGTTGTAGATGAAGTAGACTTTCCTTCAGGGTCTTTATTGCTTTTCCTTTAATAACTTTTAAGACTCATTGCCTTTTTTTTAAAGGTTTATTTATTTTTTATGTACATTGGTATTCTACTTTCAATGTATGTGAGTATGAGTGTGCTAGATGCCCTGCAACTGGAGTTCCACATAGCTGTATGTAGAATGAAGAATTATTCTTTCTATATTAATAAATACAGTAAATTATTAAGGCAGTAGTTTTCTTTAACCAGTTGGGTCCCCAATGACAGACCCAGAGAGGCTATGATTTATTTTTTAAGCTGTAAACACTATGCTGAGCATATTCTGAGCTACTCTAATCCTGGTACCTTTAAACCCACATAAAAACCAATCACTTGCCAATCTGATTACTCCTGAGGCAGCTTTCACTCCATCAGCCTGTTCCTATAGCCACATAATAGCACCATCTTTTTTCTCAGCCATTGGCCAGCTATGCTCCCAGCATCCACGAACACATCTGTCTTCTACTATGTTTCCTGACAAAAAGCCTTTTATCTTCTTTCCTTCCCAGACTTCCTTTCTGCCTAACTGGGTCCCACCTTCCACTTTTTGTCCTTCTGCACAGCTCTTTATTGATAGCTTTATACCCACACAAGACATTCCTCCACAATTCCCCCTTTAATTTAATAAAGGCCTTCTTTACATATACATCTATATTATTATACAAATATATAATAAGCTGCATACAGAAAGAAGTACCACAAAACAATCAGGAAAACCATATATAAAAGTTACATTACTAGTGTTTTGCTCATTTGTATTTGGCAACCTAGAAGGAAACATGATCTCTCCTTTTTTTTTTTTTTTTGTTTTTTTTTTTTTTTTTGGTTTTTCGAGACAGGGTTTCTCTGTGTAGCCTTGGCCATCCTGGACTCACTTTGTAGACCAGGCTGGCCTCGAACTCACAGCGATCCGCCTGCCTCTGCCTCCCAAGTGCTGGGATTAAAGGCGTGCGCCACCACACCCGGCAATCTCTCCTTTCTTGGTGTGTCTAAAATTGTGAACTTAAATCAATCTCTATCATATCTCGTATCCATTAACCAAAACCATCTATCTAGACCTCAAAACATGTTCTTAACTCCTAAGCAACTAAGCTAAATTGTAAAACCATAAATATCTGGTCTTCAACCCCATCAGAGACTTGAGAAAAAATAAAATTCTAAGTAAACAGGAAGTGTAGGCTATCAGCTTCCACAAATAAAAAATGACAGAGACAGTTCACTGCATGGACAGCCACCCCAAAACTCTATAATGCTGGAGCATCATCTTCAACCTTCAGGCTTGGTACATCTGAAAGACATACTGAGAAGCAGGAACTATTAAGGACTTGCTTACCCTGTCTTGGCACAGTTTGGCAGTTGACTCAGCCTGCATCAAAGATTGTCCATTTTAGGCAAAATTCTGTCTATGGTAGAATCAAAGGCATTTCTTTGCTCAGGTGGCTTGTTTACCACATTTGAAACCATCTCCATGTGGAGTTTCTTCAATGCTCATCATCTTCTGTGAGGTAGACTGGGGTTGGTGCCAGGAGTTGACATGTCTCATTTCAAATAATCCTTTAATTTTGTGTAGGTCTCTGAGGTTTTTGAAGATCACCAATTTATTCATTTTTACGTTATATATATGTATGTGTATATATATATTCAAATCTGTCGCGTCCCTCGCTTACCAGCGGAAAATAAGGACACGACCTGAGCGTTCTTCTCCAGGCAGCTTATTCAGGAACCTTTTCAGCAAGCTTCTTCTTCTCCCGCTCGCTCGCTTCTCCTCCCCCAACACCTCCGCGCCCCTTTATATCCTCTGCCTCACCCAATCAGCAGCCCTTACGTCGGTAGCTCCAATTGGTTCCCGACAAGACGGGATGCATACGTCAGAGCAAAGCGCGGCCCACAATCCAAATAAGGACTTGTTTACCAGGAGCAGAATTGAAAGTCATCCTGCCTGGCAGGTTGCCAGGCGCCATCTTAGCGAGGGCGATAGCTTCAGCTTCCCACACAAATCTACTTGTTAAAGCTAGAATGTTTATGCTATGCTAAATTAGATTAGTATTTGACATGACCTTGAGTTGATCAACTAACAATTATCTTGCATTATTTAGTCATCTTAAATAGTTTATAATAGCAGCTTTGAAAGTACTGAAAGTAAACCTTATATTATAAATGAATTATATGGGTACAATACCTCATGCTAGAGTAGAAATATGTGTGTTTGTGACAAAGTAGCCTTGAATTTGTATCAATATATCAAAATTTTACCAATGTATTAAAATATCCTTATTTATATATAACAATATCTCTAAGTTGAAAAGTAGATACAATAATCTACTTTTTGTCTTACAATTCTTTTTTTTTTTTTTTTTTTTTTTTTTTTTTGGTAGCCTTGGCCATCCTGGACTCACTCTGTAGACCAGGCTGGCCTCGAACTCACAGCGATCCGCCTGCCTCTGCCTCCTGAGTGCTGGGATTAAAGGCGTGCGCCACCACGCCCGGCTGTTTTACGATTCTTATCAGATATTTTTATATTCCCCCTTCTTTCCTTTCAAATTTTCTCCTTATCTAAGGAAAAAAAAAAAAGATAGAGAAAAGAAAAAACAAAAGAGAATTCCTTGAGTTTTCTTTCAGAATAAGGTCATTAATAACTTGTAACCATCACCTAATGATAATAACCATCCATAACCCCCTCTCCTAAAAAATAAGCAAAAAGTTACCCAACCCCCTTTAAAAGAAATGGCTTGGAGGATACTACCCAATGTATATAGAAGCCCAATGGCTTTTATTTAACCATATTCTATAAAGGTCTGAGAAGATTCAGCCACATACCTACTGTCTATGCACAGCACTGTTCCTGGCATCTAAAATGCATTGCATGCTTTTCTATGGTGAACCTGCTGGGTTGAGATTTTTCCATATATTATTGTGTGAATGAAGGGTTTGGAAGTTGATAGTATTATTACTGTCTCGAAAGTGTAACAGTGTTGGTGTCTGTGATATTCTGAAGAAATGTAATAATTCTCAATGTATTTTTGTAATCTTCCTTCTCTTCTGCTTTCCTTCCAACTATTAAAATAAGTATCTCCATGTAGATAAAAAATATTCACTTTGATCATAGGTGACGTTTCTAAACATTTGAGGGAGAAGCATCTTCACAAATGGCTCCCCCAAACTTCTGGGTCTGAATTCTACAACCGCTCGCCCAAGAAAAGCCTGTGTGTTTGAAAGTGCCACTTAAGCGGATTTACGTTTGTACAAAGCTTTGGCATGGCTTGACTGCATACTTTAAAAGATAGACTTCATCCTACCTGATTTTAACAAAGGGAAAAAAAAAAAGATAAATAGAAGCCAAATATACTTTGTATTGTCTCAGTCACACGTGCAAAGTTTTTAATTCAGCATAATTAAAATCAGCTACTGTCTCATTTTATATTCCCATCCCATATGTTAGACTTCTCTTATTCTTAGTAAAAAGATATAATTTTAATAAAAATGGACTTTTATTGCTTGCTTATACTGCTATGATTTTTTTAGAACTTAAATCCATTATTATTAGCTTTAGGCACTGGTGATTATTAAGTTCTCTCTGGGTTGTCATGCTAAAGCTTCAGGTAAGATGAAGGAAATGACAATTCCTAACCTTGTGTGGCCTTGAGGGATGGGACAAAGAATGATATTGGTGGGACTGGAACTGTGGAATGACTTTGCATCTGAGCAAAAAAGTTAGGTTCTGGTACTTATAATTCAGAATGAAGGGTAAACTCGGAATGAGTGGAGGGTCCATGTGGCCCATGATCCGTCTGAGATTGCCTACGTACTTACAGAATCTTTTTAGCATGTGAAAATCTCACTCTATATCCGCCCTGTGGCCAGCTTGCCTACAAGGAAGAGGAAAGTCAAAGAACATAGCTCTCATGTATACATACTTGTTTCTTCTCATAGTTTAGTATGACTTATTATAATTTAAGGCAAAAAAGCTTAATCTTTGTGCTACAAAGAATGGCTTTAGTGATGTGCCTTAATGCTAGAGCCTTGGCCCATGGATTATTTATCTTCAAATAGCACACCTTAGTATTTCTTTTTTGTTGTTTGATCTTTCATATATCCTTTTCTATTTGCCATCAGTAAGCCACACAGACGATTCACTTTTGCTACAGATACCATGACTTTAGAAACACAGGAATCTCTAGTTTAAAGAATTTTATAGTAATGAAGAAATGGCAGCTAGCTACACACAGACCTTCAATACATAAGCCTAGTCAAATTTTAAATGACATCATTTACATACATGTCTCATAAACTGAACATGCAATTCTGCTGGGAAACTTAAAATTCTTTATGCCCAGGGTAATCTCCAAATTAGAGCACCACAAAATCTGGGGTAGAATCTAATTCAGCAGTATCTTTCCTTTTTCTATTCTTTCTTCTTTTTTGAAATGAATGTTATAGTGTGTGATTCCTTCCCAGTTTCAATTATTCTCTTACAATAAGTAAATAAATTCACTTAAGTGTGCAACTGAATACACACAGAAATTTTATCTAAATATGATTCCATTTTATGGCTTAATATTTTTTTTTTCACAGAGAGAAATTCACAGAATATCTCTAATTCAATCTGCAATGCAAATGTCAACCAGGTAACTTGCATCCATGAAGCTTTATACAGTCGCTTCATTCTGATTAAGTTTTGGTTTCGGTGTGTGAAACTTGAACAAAATGAAAGCTTAATTTCTCCTTGCTAATGAATACTTTTGTTGTGGTGGCCTGTGAATTACAGGCTTTTCACTGAGGAGCGCGCAGTAGGCATCAGTTGGAGTCAGACGAGGCACATGATTTGGCACATGAACAATTTAAGCCTGAGTGCAGATAGAATGATCAAAATAGATAGATAATCAGCGTTTACTGCTCCAGTAATCTCTGAACAGGAGACGTTGTCACAAGCCACGTACCCATTGGAGAAGCCGGAATCCTGAGCAGCAAACTTGAAGAATGGAATCTATGGCTTCCTTAGTTGTTTGTCACTTCTCAGGCACAGCCAAACAATCTGAGAGTGTTTTTTTTTCCCCCCCGAAAAAGCTTTTGTTTGGACCCAGCATCACCTCTTCTATTATACAAACTGGCAAAGTGAATTCACGATCCTCCGGAAGCTAGACTACAAATTGCAGGGTAAAATCTTTGCCGACTTGTTTCGGGCTGGGCCCTCACTGCTTTTCATTAGACTCACCTGATCCAAAGGACTGACGCAAGCCTGTTCAGTGGAACCAAAGTGCAGCTCAGCGACTTTCCGACCTGGATTACTAACGACATCTAAAGACATGGAGCTGAATACTTGTCTGCATTTGTCTTTTATTCTTTTCCATGTTTATTAATATTTGAAATACGTAATGAACACTTTATCCTATCAGGATCCTATCTTTGGCTACGTTCGATAGAGAACGGCTAAGGGCCAAGTGTATCGCCTCTGACAGCAGAGGGCTAGTTCTCACATCCTCCTTCTCTAGCCTTCTCCAAAAGGCAGATACAGCTGCTGCTGTCCCATAATAGCAAGAGGAAGAAAGGCACCGATGGGCCTCTGAAAGAAGAGTGGGAGACTGGAAGACAAAACGGAAAAACATCCCTAAGCCATCCTTTTCGGTTCTTTTACTTGCTGTTTTTAAATCCTTCCTTTCCGTTGGTTGGTTACAGCTGTGTTCTTTCGACAGCTGAGCAATTGTGTGGTGGTGTTAATTTTAATTTAACCTGTGAATCATGGTGATTACAAGATCTATACCCCAGGCATGCTAATTAGGCCCCCTTTGTGTGTGATCTCAGAGCGGAGACATCCTTGAGCGTATCAGAGAGCCATATTTCGTGTGCGTGGCCTTGTCCTGCAGTGACGACATTGCCTGGAAATTTACCGTGTAGTTTCAATTTGGCATAGTATCCCCATCCATAAAAGCCTTTTTAGAGACATCAAAGGAAAGTAACAAATGTCCACAAAATCACTGCTTTATTGATCTTCCGGAGAGTCAAGAAGCTGTGTACAACAACATACATGTAAGGGCTCAAGTGTTTAAAGCTTCACCCTTGCCAGAGTCTATGAGAGGGAGCTCACTGTTTCCCACGAGCAGTGCAGGTTCTGCCAATCTGGGGAAGAACATGAAAGTTAACTGTGAGTTAACCCAGGAGTAAGAGACATTTGTGTTCATCTGTTTCTACTTTTCTGTGAGTAATTTGGTTCAAAGAAAAATATTTCTGTGTGGAGCTGATCTGTGAAGAGATTAAGTTATACTGGCCTGGAAATGTCTGATGCTTAGTAGGTTTTCTTTACTATTTTAGCTTGCATATCCTCATTCAAAACATAGGCACACACACACACACACACACACACACACACACAAAGCAGGGCTCATCAACAATTGTTGTAGTCTAGCAAGGTGTTTAAGCAATGCAAGTACCAATATACAAACACTCCAAGAACACCAACAATCCCCAACTTGTGCTGTTTTGTTACTTAAAAAACAAAAAAACAAAAAAACAAAAAAACCATTTGTTTCTTTACAGCAGAAAAATACAATTGATTTTCCAATGCATTTTAATTACTAATTTAAAAAGGGTCCACGGCAACAAAATTACTAAAGAACATTCAGTTATCCAACATTTAAACTAATTCAAAACATTATCCAAGTTGCTGCCATGACTGCTAACGCACCAAAAGGTAAGAACTGCTCACATTGTTTTGCCTTCAACAACTGCATCTATCATCTTCCTGGCCAGCATTCCTAAGACCAGAGACAAAGAATAAGCCTTGGGCTTAAATGAAATCACTTCAATTGTCCAGTCTAACTTCAAATAATAGTCTATATTTGACTTAACTCTGGTTTATACTAAATACACTTACATTAGAATATATTATATATCTATGCTATGCTTATGTTAAAATCTTGCATGGGTAATGTCAGCCCCTCTGCTCTACTATCTGTATTATTGATATATTTTATTTTGCATACTCTATGTACCTAGATGTAATGCTAAAATTTTCTCTTTCAAATATTTGAAATCAAACCTATGTACCAATAAGAGGTTGCAATCTATTTTCTCAGCAAAGTTTTATGATCATATCTATCATCAGCACACAGCCAATGGCTGCTACTGGATACTAGTAGCAGAACTGATAAGTTACATTGTGTGCCATGGACCTACAGAGCCTAAAGTATTTCCCATGTGACTCCTTACAACAAAGTTGTTTAGATCTATTTTAGAGTATTGTTAATTTTAGAGTGTCTCAAAGAGATAAAAAATTAAGTTAGTAGTTTAATCTTTAGCTATTTTTAGAAATTTTAATTTTTGGATGGTTATGTGTAAACCCAAGCTTACATGTTGAATTCATTCATTTGGAGAATTCCTTCAGCATTTTTTAAGCCTTGCTGGTCTACTGGTAATGAAATTTCTGGATTTCTTTTGTTTAAAAATATTTACAATCACTGTTATATAGTTCTGAACTAGAAGCTTTGTCTTTGTTTTCTTGCCATACTCTAAAGACATCGTGCCATCGCCATCTGGGTTCCACAGCTCATGAGAAGAATTCTTCTGTGTCCCCTATGTTCATCCTCCAAGTAGTGACTTTTTCTCTTCATCATTCTCAGTCCCTCTCATTATGTCAGAATGAGGTGGAGATGGTAAAAAGCTTTTCTTAAGGTGGCTACTTCATTTCCAGTGTTGCGTCTGCCTATGGAACTGCAAATAGATCGTGTTTGCATCTTCTTCCTCTTCCACTAGTGGTAAACTGTTGCTCTTCAATTGTCCAGTCTGACTTCAAATAATAGTCTATATTTGACTCCTTGCAGCATGTTTACCTCTTGCAAAGTGGAGGAAGTGACTTTCATCCTGTTCCTTACTTGCCCTAATCTTAAGCAACTGCTCTGTTTCTAAATCTTGGGGTGAGGTCTTCCCAGCGATCTTATCCTTCACTAAATTTTATGGTTGTCTAGACCCAGGGTAAGGATTTTCATCCCCCTAGAGTGGACTGCTTTTCTTGAGCACCCTCTCTGGTTTTCATAGCAGGAGGAAGCTTTCTTGGATCTCCTGTCCCTTCCTTAACTTGTGATAATAATCCAGTGATGTTCTGCAGACTTGGTGGAGCCTCTCATGGTCTCTAGGGCTGGCAAAGGTTCTAAGCACTTACAGTTTTTCAGGATTCAGCATTGTAATTTCCATCAAATTTCCAAAACTCCTGACACTCTCTTTTGACTCACTTACCTAGTCTGTTAGCAAGTTTGCATTCTTTGCTCTGCCATGGATATGACAGATTTCCTAGCCAGTCTCTTTAAGAGATGGCAGGCATCTGGTTCTGTACCTCTAGCTTGGAAATTTTTTGTCCTAAAATTTTTTAATATATTACAACACTTTGAATTTTTATTCTATTTTCTTAGATAGATCTGGTATTTTTAAGGTTTTCTCTTAACATCTTTTGGTAAATTCAATTTTAGTTTTTTGGAAATTTCATACACAAATACTATACTAATGTCTTCTCACTCTTCCTTCCTCCAAGTCCTCTTGTGTCCTTACACACCACCCTCTCTTGAATTCATGACCTGTTCTTTAACTATTGTACACACATACACACACACATAGACATCTCCTGAGTCCAGTTAGTTTTGCTTGTATCTGCATGCATTTAGAGCTCACATTAATGATTGGGGAACTTATCAGCATGCTCATCCTTAGGCAAAACTGATTCTCCCTCTTCTTGCAGTCATTGAACACCTGTAGCTCTTCATCTAAGAGAGAAACCTTGCTGAACTCCACAATCTACCATGTCAATATGAGTGGGTCAGGGTTCAGGTCAGCTGGCTGACATTCCATGCATCCAGCACTCCTGGCATATCTAGAAGACACAGTCTCTCACCAGCCATCCTGGTCTTCTGGTCTCTTTGTTTACATGTCCAGTGACCCTTTCTTGCTTGTTTTCTGTTTTCATTAGTGCACTGCTCTTCTTTGTTCACACATAGTAATCCTGAATCTTTAACCAAATGCACATTTTTGTCCATGGCAGTCATTCCATGGCAATGGAAGTCCTTGAGATTTTGTTCCTCCTGCCACAACCAACTAAGTGTCTGGGATTGTGAGCCTGTACCACTAATCTAGTCCCATCTTGTTATTTCTCCAGTGTAGATTTGTTTTCAATCCAGACATTCTTGAAGTATTTATTAATCTGTAGTAGAGCAGATGAGGATGCTGATCACCTGATGCACAGATTATCTCCTGTCTGCCTTATCTTAGGGATAACAGGCCAGGTTGAAGCATCATGTCATAGATTTTTTAAAAAGATTTATCTATTATGTATATGAGTATGTGTCTTCATGCACACCAGAAGAAGGCATTAGTTCACATTACAGGTGGTTGTGAGCCACCATGTGGTTGCTGGGAATTGAACTTAGGACCTCTGGAAGAGCAGCTAGTGCTCTTAACCTCTGAGCCATCTCTACAGCCCCCCCATCATAGATTTTTATGAATGCCAACAGCAATTGATTTGGACTCTGTCACATTAATATGTCCCTAATCCCACTCAGATACCCTTTCTGAGTTTATAGAAATAACAAATAAGAGACAAGTCCTCTATCAATATTTTGCTGAGAACTGGAAGATAATCTGAACTCATGGTGATTGGCTTCATAAGAGAAATTACTGGAAACATCACAAAAGCAGAAGCGATTCCTAAGTACTCTTTTAATGTTCTTCTAGGGTTTGTGCTTTATCAGCTGAGCTGTTTTACAACTCCTTGGGGGTAGAGTTTAATTTTTGTTCATTAAAGATGAAGTTAATTTTTGCCCAGTAGAAGAAATAATGCTGAATATTATAGTTAAGTCCTAGATGGACATTCTAGCCATTCTAGAGGTTTCATAACTAACCTAAAACTCTTTTATAACATCACACTTCTTGTTAAGTTTCCTCCGTGTTCCTTCCTTCCTTCCTTCCTTCCTCCCTTCCTTTCTTCCTTCCTTAATTTGAGTTATAGTATTGTGGATCACACTCAGGTACTTATAAGTGCCACTACCACTAAGCCACACTTCCAACCCGAGTTATATACGTTTGATATATGTTAATGTATTTACCTTATGGTTTTATACTCTTGCCCTTTTGAAATTATACATTTGCTAAATTTAAATTCTGCTCTATTTATTTCTGTGCCCCATTTCTCAACTGGGTTATTTGGTTTGGTGGTGTTTATTTTCTTGAGTTCTTTATATATTTTGAATATTAGACTTTCGTCAGATACACGGTTGGTGAAGATCTTTTCCCAGTCTGTAGGCTGTCACTTTGTTCTGTTGACAGTGTCTCCTGCCTTACAAAAGCTGCTCAGCCTCATGAGGTCCCATTTATTAATTTTTTGACCTTAAGGCCTGGGCTGTTGGTGTTCTGTTCAGGAAGTTGTCTCCTGTGCCAATATGTTCCAGGCTCTTCCCCACTTTTTCTTCTAACTGACTTAGCATCTCTGGTTGTGTGTTGAGGTCTTTAATCCACTAAACAGAGAATTTTCAACAGAGGAAAATTGAATGGCTGAGAAACACTTAAAGAAATGCTCAATGTCTTTAATAATCAGAGAAATGCAAATCAAAAGGACTCTGATATTCCATCTTACACCCATCAGAATGGCTAAGATCAAAAATTCAAGTGACACCACATGCTGGTGAGGATGTAGAGAAAGAGGAACACTCCTTCATTGCTGGTGGGAATGCAAACTTATACGACCACTTTGGAAAGCTATCTGGTGCTATCTCAGAAAAATGGGAATAGGGCTTCCTCAAGACCCAGCTATTCCACTTCTTGGAATATACCACCACACAACAAGGACATATGCTCAACCATGTTCATAGCAGCCTTATTCATAATAGCCAGAACATGGAAACAGCCTAAATATCCCTCAGTTGAGGAATGGATAAAGAAACTGTGGTACATTTACACTATGGAATACTACTCAGCTATTAAAAACAAGGAAATGCCGAAATTTTTGGACAAATGGATGGGACTAGAAATGAACATACTGAGTGAGTTAACCCAGAAGCAGAATGACTCACATGCTATATACTCACTATAGTTGGATACTAGCCCAAAAGTCATGTCCCATGAAAATCTTCACTTACCAGGAGATTAGCATAGATGTGAGGACATCCTACTGGGACTCTAGGTAAAGGAAATATAGGAGATGGGGAAATAGAAGGACCCAGAGGGTCCTAGAAACCTACAAGAAGAACATCGTGGCGGGTGGATCAGAGCCAGGGAGTCTGCTCAAACTATTGCACTAACAAAGGACAATACAAGTAGTAAATATTGAATCCCTACTATGATCTACCTAATGGACAGGATATTCTCCATAGTTATGTGGAGAGCGGGGACTGAATTTGACATGAACTCTGGTGGCCCATATTTGACCACCTCCCCTTGGTGGGGAGGCCTGATGGCATTCAAAGAAAGAACAAACAGGCTACCAAGATGAGACTTGATAGCCTACGACCATATAGTGGGGGAGGAGGTCCCCGTCAGTATTAGACCTAGGGGAGGGGAATAAGGTGAAAGCGGAAAGGAGGGAGGAACGGGAGGATACAGGTGATGATATAACAATTGTGTTGTAATCTGAATAAATTAATTAAATAATAAAAAAGAGAAAAAATAAATGAATTTGGCTCCATTAAAGATTATCTAGAATAAGTCTATGATTTTATAAATTATGATCTAGCAATTTGCAGTGTGTGGGCATACTCCAAAAGAATTCTGCTGGCCACTAAGGAGGAGGGGCAAATTTTTCATGAAGTTTGAATATGCAGTGAAGAAATCAAAGGAAGAACTAAGTACATAATAATGAGCTCTAAGTTATTTGTTTTTTTTCTGAACCAGAATTAGTAGTGGCATTAGCACAGTATCCAAAGCTAATATGGAGTATTCAATGCTCAGCAATTGAGTAACACAAGGAATAAATGATTTTTTAAAAACAGACATGGGGCATCACTGATAAGAAAGTGGTTGCAACTAACAGATTAAAACATAACAATTTTTTTAAAAAATTTCCCCTTTTGTCTTTAAGGCCTAAAAACAAAAGGTATTTTTTCCTTTTTTAGCTCAATACAAATTATGGTCTTTTAGTCTGGCTCTGTGTCTATTTTTCTACAGTGTAAGAAGATGAGAGATGGAAAGTGTGTTGCACAATCAAGTTAACAGCATCCGTATCCTTACTTCATCTTTCTTTTCAATCCTGCTTCTGTCTCCTGGTCATTTAATATATATTCTATGCCATAATTCAGACTAGTCTCAGCAATGACATCTGTAGAGTCAGATACCACGCATTATATTGTAGATTCTATATCTTAGCCATTGTCATGTGAAAGCAAGCCAAGAAAATGTGTAAGAATATATTCTTGGGTTATAAGAATATTTCATTTGTGTAAAAAAAGTCATATAAGGAAATTGGGCTAATGGATTATCACCTACCATCGCTGATACAGAGTCATTCTATGAATCTCTGCACAGGTTATGAATTCCACTTTCCAACATGTTTCCCAGAGCCTATTTTAAAATCTGTGCCTTTCCTCCCTTGTGTATTATCCAATACTCCTTGCTAATGTTTGTTGCCATGTTGCTTTTAATTTAACATTTACTGGCTCGTGCTTATTTCATTTCACTGTTAAACTTCTGCTTTCTTTTCTACCTATGTTAGAGGGCTGTTTTATTATTTTTTTCTGAACATATTTTCTTTTCTTTTTTTTCCCCCTTTTTTTATACACTTATTTTATTACACATGTATAGAACAAACTACATACAGCAAGGAGAACCATGTGACAATCATAAGAATAATGCGTTCTATACATGTTACGCTCATAGTGAATTGGCCCTCTGCATCGTCCAGTTTGAAGTAAGTGTCTTTCCTGTTTTGTTGGGTCTAAATTTCTGAATGAAATTCAATATCTATCCTATTTCAACTCTAATAGCTTACCTTCTTTTCTTGATCTAAAATGATCTTATCCCCTAACTAACTAAACTTGGTTGTAAAACTACACTCTCTTGCCGTCAATGCCCCTCAGAGACTTGAGAAGGAATAAAACTTAAATTCCTGAGGGAACCAGCAGTGCAGGTTAGCAGCTTCCAAAATGTACAAATTGACTTAAGACGATTTACTGCCTGACCACTCACCCAATACACTTTATAATGTTGGAGCCTCATCTTCCACTTTCTGGCTTAATATCTCTGCCAGACTTGTTTGCAGGGCAGGAACTATTGAGGTCTTGCTTACCCTGACTTGGCAAAGTGTGGTCCTCAACTCTGCCTGCATCTAAGCTGCCCATTTTTAGGCAGATTCTGTTTGTGGCTGTATACAGATGACAAAAGGGTAGAGAAAGAAATTAGGGAAACCACTCTCTTCCCAATAGCCTCAAATAATCTAAAATATCTGAGTGTAAATCTAACCAAGCAAGTGAAAGCCTTTATGAAAAAAAACTTCAAGTCTCTACAGAAAGAAATTGAAAAGGGTATCAGAAAATGGAAAGCTCTCCCATGCTCATGGATTGAGAGAATCAACATAGAGGGCTGGTTTATAGGATGAAAGATAACTTCTAATGTAGAACCCATTGTATGAAACCGGGAAAGCTTAAAACATGATGATGTGGCTTGAAACTGGCCTAGAACGACCATTTTCTCACCCAGCAGTACTGTTTTATAGTCCATGTTTGTATTTTTATGGATTACTAAATTGCTGTGGGCAGTTAAAGAGTTTCACAAGCATAAGAAAAACTTGCAATAAACAGGACAGAGAGAAATAAATAAATCAAGCCAATATTTTAATGAGTGCTAATGTGTTAATCAAGACTGGTAAATAAATATAAATGAGAAAGAGAGATAATACCATGAAAAGTGATTCTGAACAATCTACTAGCTGCTGATAGCTGTGGAGGAAGTTTCCTAAAGTAGACTCCAAACGCACTTATTTAGGCAGATGCAGGGGGGGTTGTAGTTTCCTTGGATGCCCAGTCGCTCTCAGTGTAAGCTATCAGAACGGGTACTGGGCATCTGGTCCTCCCTCCAGAAGCTGTAATTATCACACAGGACAGAGTTAGATGAAGCCTGGGCCTATCATGGTGACAGCTCCAAGAGGCAGAGCAACAGAAAGGGACAGATCTTATTTTAGGGATACAGCAGGAGGCTTTCTAGCTGCAAAAACAGCCCCCGAGATAGGGACAAATCCTTCGGCTTTTCAATCTTAGGATAAAAACAGAAAGGACAAACAGGGAATTTCTTTAACATTCCAGCTATATGGGGGGAGGGGGAACCCAGAGACCTCATTTTGTTTAAAAAAAAAAAAAAAAAGACGGTAAGGGAGATTAACACATGCCAAAAGAATCATTAAAGGAATTCAGATTGCAATAATATGTACATCTGATAAAGTTTTTAGTAAATGTTCTACTTAATCTATATAACACAAATATGGTTATGTAAAAACATGTTTTATTTTTGCTTTAAAAGTGATAAGAAGGGAAGTTGGGGTTTGTTCTTAAGTAACTGAGGGTTGGACAATCGGAAGCCAGTTAAGAGTGTGCCTGTCTGAACTGTACAGACTTAAAAGCATTATCATTTTAAAACAGGTGAATGGCAGCCTAACATCTCATAGGCACCTTGCCAGTTAGTAATCAGGTCAATCAGGTCTGCCCTGCAGCCTGCAGCTGAGGGAGCTGAGGCCTCTGAGGTCGCTGAGGTCCCCGAGGCTGGATCATCTGGTGAGGGACACTTATGAATCCCAGCATGACTCACAGAGGTGAGAATAAGATGAATCATGCTGGCTCCTTGTCTTTATTTTTAAAAGGATAAAATAGGGATTAAGAAAGAAAAGAAAAGAGGACAGAATTTGCCAGAAGTGAAAATGAAAATGAAGCACCCAATGTTCTACAAAA
This sequence comes from Acomys russatus, assembly GCF_903995435.1. Taxonomy (NCBI): domain Eukaryota; kingdom Metazoa; phylum Chordata; class Mammalia; order Rodentia; family Muridae; genus Acomys; species Acomys russatus. Next base: position 8,035,958 of record NC_067153.1, on the reverse strand, counting down.
AAGGAGCCTTTTTAAGAGGCACAGCTCTGCAGATATGGGTGCAGTATCATCCAAAGCTATTCAAACTTCATCGAGAGCCAATCAACCACTTAGCTACACTTTCATTCATTGATTCAGGTCGATGTCACACTTGGTGACCCTATTATAGATGTGATACATAGCTTCACCAAGAGCCATTTTGTATAAGCCTAAAAGCAAACTGAAGGTTAAGTAACTGAGTCTCTTTCCCCTAAGCTATCACTAATGATGCAGCCTGAGACCAAGTATGCCGTTCTTCTATTCACACTTTCCACAATGCACTGTCTTTCTTGTCCATGACAAGTAGACACCACATTACTGCCCACCACTTAGAAACTCCCCATCACTGTTGTACTTAAACTCGATGCTCCCAAGAAGGAAGAGTGGAGCATTGTTATATATTTAATTCTGAGCTGGGGGTGTACCTGAGATGTGAGAGTTCCTGATTAGCATTCACTAGGTCTGTATGTTGGCCCCCAGTACTGAAGGAACCATTTATGATGGCACATGCCTTCAATCCTAGCACTGGAAGAGCAAGGCAAGAGGAACAGGAGGTCAAGGTCATTCTCAGCTACATAGAGAGTTCAAGGGCAGAACAGATGACAGAGGACCCAATTTCCAAAATGTATAACGTATTAAGTTAGTTTGTGGGTTTGTTGGTGTTAGTGATGGGAGGTCGTGCAGCAGGAAAGAACACTTGCTGTGCAAGCATGGAGACCTGACTTTGGATCCTCATCAACCAATTATTAAAAAATAATGCTAGCTGTGGCTGTGCACGTATGAACCTAGTGTTGATACTAGGGTGGGTACAATAGACAGCAGTATCACAGGGCCATTCCAGCTGAAAAATAAAAAATTAAAAAGCCATCTAGCTCCAGGTTAACTGAGAGATCTTGTTCAACAGAATAAGGCAGTGAGTAATAAAAGAATACATGATGTTCCTTCCTAAGCATTCACATTATGGAGAGAAGAGAGAGAGAGAGAGAGAGAGAGAGAGAGAGAGAGAGAGAGAGAGAGAGAGAGAGAGAGAGAGATTGATGTTGATAGAAGTATTTTAAAATAAATAAGATAATTTTTAAAATAACAACAAAACCATACCAAGCCTATACAAATATAAAGTCAACATGGTGTCTAGTATTTTATCTAACTCATTAATGGGGGAGAGGGGTGGTCAGGAAAAATGCTGAACACTGGTTCAAAGGAGAAGTGGACAAGTAAGCTAGCACACTTCATGGTTTTTCTTAAAGTAGACACTCTTTTTCTGTGATTTTTCTTTTCTTTTTTTTCTTTTTTTTTTTTTTTTTTTCCTGGCAGGACAAGATACATTTCAGCTCAGCAGAACCACAAACAGAATATTATGTAAATGTACAACAACATCATGCACATTCCATCTTAATTCTATTTCGTATCCGCAGAAGCCAAAGTGGATGCTTGCACGTGCTGAGGAGTCCTCTGGAGGCAGAACTGCTCTTGCTCAATGGCTATATTTTTCTTTGTCTGTTTCTCCTATGTTTAGGCTTCAAGGTCTATTCCTGCTGATTTCTTCGTGGCAAAAATCCTTTACACTTAGCTGCTGTTTCTAAATGTTATTTGCTGTCACCTTAGTCGAGCTCACCGGGCAGGAGATCACTGGGCATCAGGGCTTGGTACCCACAACGCTACCCTCCTAGAATTTCTTTTCAGTTGATGTGCACAGCAATGCTAAATGAGAAAGACCATTCCCTGTTAACTCTTCTTCCCAAAGGTTCTTACTATTTCCAATACTTTTAAGCTTCACATTTAAGATGAATTGATTATTGGAAAAGCACGTGGAAGACGGACGAGCCGTCTCCAGCCCCCTTTACAAGCCCGTGTATAGCTGAAGGAAAGGATCAGTTATATCCAGTTTATGAGGAGTACAGTGCAGCCAGGCCAATAGGTGTGGGAACAGGCATCCTATCCCAGAATCCCTTAGGTACTGCTTGATTGTTATTCTTTCCTTGGAAGATATAGTGACATTTAAAGGGATGATTATGGCCCCTAAGGTGACGACATTCTTTTCTTTACCTTCACTGTGACACTATGGCATAGTTCCATTCAGAAGACCCTAATGGAACTGTGATTATTTATAAACTGTGTCATGCTAGTTAAAGTACTTCAGCTCTCTTACAGGCATTTTCCTTTTCAGGACGTGGGGATACAAATGAGAAAAACCTTATCTTCCATTTAGGGTAATTGTAAGAATCAACTGAATACAGCAAATGATAATGTCCAGAGAATTGGCTATTATAGCTTGTTGTTATATTGAATGTTGGAATAAAAATAGTAATAAAGGCAGTAGTGCTGGTTTTGCCATACTTATTTCACATTATTTGACCCTCAGCTGTGCAAATTTTGCAACTGCCAGCCATAGAAAATGACACAAATAGTGCACAGCCCAAGCTGAAATGTTACTCTGACATTTCTTCTTTGTTGTTGCTTTTAAGATCCCCCCCTCCTGTGTGTGTGTGTGTCTGTATGCTGTGTGTGTGGGCAGGTGCATATGCGCACGTGTGATCATGTATGTGTGCAAATGTATATGCTATGTTTGTGTGTGGGGGGCAGAGGAGATGTCAGGTGCCCCCCTCTTTTCTTCTTCCTCCTTTCCGCTGGAAAAGGACCGCTCCTTGAACTTGGGGTATTTACTTCCTCAGCTAGCCTGCAAGTCAGTATGACCCAGCAGTCCTCCTGGCTCCTGCCTCAGCCTTCCTCAGACGTGGTTACAGGTGTGTCTCCAACTCATAATCACACACACACACACACACACACACACACACACACACACACACTTGCAGACTGTGGGTTTTTGATTCATTTATAAGAGAAGTACCATAGAAAATTTTTTAAGTTTAAAGAAACACTCTATAATGAGAATTATTTTTTTTCAAAGATTCACTGAGGTCTTACGGTTAGGAAAAATATCTTTTGGATTTGTTTCCAAAACAAATCACTTTTCAAAAGCCAGCAGCTCTCTGTCTTCATTATGCCCGATTTAATCAGTAATGTGTTTCCAAAAAAGTGATGAAGGCTTCTTCACTACATAGCAGGGGCAGCTCCACCCACCCTCCAGTTACCAAAATGTTAAACTTTGCATCTGCTGCTATACTGAGTTAATAAAAGCACCATGAATGAATATGCAATTCATAGTATTTGTTTATACAAGTCATGAAGCCGATTTTGACTTATAGAAGGAACTGACTTTGGAAATAATCTGTTACTGGTGTCCTCTCAACAGAAGAATTTATCTAAGATACTTTTAACAGTTTAAGCAAAAGTTGAGGGAGAAATTGTCTCCCCCAAGGGAGAACAAACCCATTTGTTTATCCAATACTAAATCGTCAGCCTTGAAAATCTATCTACCTGGCCGGTTACATTTAGGAATATATGTACGTATATACACATATTCATACATTCAACAGTTAATGAAAAAAGAGGCCATGAACTTGAAAGAGAGCAAGAAGGAGCATATGGGAGGGTTTGGAGATAGGAAACGCAAGTGAGAAAGGGTGAAACTATAGTACAATCTTAAAAATTAATGAAAATCAGTTTAGCTAGGAAAGCAATGCATGCACTCCAAGAAGAGGTGGGAGTGGCTCCTCGAAATATGATGGGGAAGCTCAGTGTGTTCTCTATTATGAATTTTAAATAAAGTTTTTTTGAATATGTATGAAGTAGCATTTTCGTAGAATAAGGTGTGCCTTTTTTTTTCTCCCAAATCATGTAGATGGTTTTTCCGCTTTAGATTATTTTCCCATGATTCTCTGTTTTTTTTTTTTTTTTAAAGCCCTGTATGTGTAGTGAGGGTGGGAGTAGGAGGTGAAAGTGTGTGCACACATGTGTGTGGCCTGGGGAGGAATGGCCAGAACACAATTCAAAAGATATTTTATATGAAATTACTTCCTTAGTGGTCATGTATCACTTGGGAAAGTTACCCAACATCTCTGTTTTTAATACAATTGAATCAACCTAATTATATCTTCAAGGACAATGAAAAACTCTCTGTAACAACTGTCATGTCTACTGCTTGGAGGTGGCGCACACCTTTAATCCCAGCACGTGGGAGGCAGAGGCAGGCAGATCTCTATAAGTTCAAGGCCAGCCTGGTCTATAGAGCGAGTTCCAAGATAGTGAGAGCAACACAGAGAAACCTCTTCTGGAAAAGCAAACAAAAAAACAGCTGTCATGTCTGTCGTGGTTGGGGAATGTAACACAATAGAACTAAACAGATAGGACTGAATGCAGAGGAAAGATCTGGAAAGAAGAGCCTGCCAACTGCTCATCTATAACCATTCCATCTCTTACAATCAAATAGAAGTTTCTTAGCTATGGATAAAACATAAGCTCAAAGAAGCAAAAAGATGGAGGATGATATGCTTTAGGTTTGGTCATACAGTGTTTCAAAATTTGCCTTTTTATGCCATTCTTTAAAAAGAGCATGTATGTAATAATGTCTCTATCAAGCTTACTTCAGCAAGTAAATTTGTGTTAAGTACGTATACTTGTAAATATTTATGTATAAGAAGTCTCAGGTTTTGTGTGTGTGTGTGTGTGTGTGTGTGTGGTTTTGTCTTGTTTTATTTATTTTTGGACAAGCTGAGAATGCATGATCCTCCAGAGTGCCTGTTACAAGGTTGCACCATAACATTGGGCTTTGAGATCAGATTTGATAGATGAATTTCATTTTAGTATAGCATACTAAATAGCCTAGAAATATGATGTGTTCTTTTTTATTTTTATTTATTTATTTTTAGGAATATTTCAAACTGTGGGAAAGGAGAGGGGTTGTGGACTAGTTCCATCAGTCAGTGAAGTAAAATTCCAAGCACACAGTATTTCAGGGGATCCAGATTTGAAAAGGTGAAGAGTAGTAGGGTACATGCACTTAAGAAAAAAGATCTCCCGTCCATGTACTATCCAGGCCCAACCTTGCTTAGCTTCGGAGATCAGAGGAGATCAGGAGCTTTCAGGGTGGCATCCACCAAACCAAATAACCCAATTAAAGATGAGTGTACAGAGCTAAACAGAGAATTCTCAACAGAAGAATACTGCATGGCAGAGAAACACTTAAAGAAATGCTCAAAGTCCTTAGTCATCAGTGAAATGCAAATCAAACTTTACTCTGAGATTTCATCTTATGCCCATCAGAATGGCTAAGATCAAAAACTCAAGTGACATCACATGCTGGCGAGGATGTGCAGAAAGGGGAACACTCCTTCATCGCTGGTGGAGTGCAAATTTGTGCAACCACCGTGGAAATCAATCTGGTACTTTCTCAGAAAATTTAAAATATTGCTACCTAAAGACTCAGCTGTACCACTCCTGGGTATATACTTGAAATATGCTCCACCATACAAGGACAGTTGCTCAACTGTGTTCATAGCAGCCTTATTTGTAATAGAATCTGGAAACAACCTAGATGTTCCTCAACCGAAAAATGGATAAAGAAACTGTTGTATATTTACACAATGGAGTACTACTCAGCTATTAAAAAAAAAGAAAATCTCAAAATTTGCAGGCAAATGGATATAACAAGAAATGATCATCCTGAGTGAGGTACCCCAGACCTGGAAAGACATGCCTGGTATATATTCACTCTTAAGTGGATATTAGCCCAACATAGATGTCCTCTGAGAGACTCCATCCAGTGGGGATCTGGGCAGATCATGGGCCTCTCTGCTAAACTCTAGTTTGAGTGCTGAGAGTGGTATGGAAGAATGGGGAGATGGAAGGACCCAGAGGGTTCAGAAGCCACGCAAGGAGACCATCAAGGCTGGTGGATCTGGACCCAGGGGCCCTGCACAAACTGTTGCACCAACCCAGGACAATGCATGCAGTAAACCTAGACCCCCAGTTCAGATGTAGCCAATGGGCAGCTCATTCTCCACAGTTGTGGGGAGATCAGGGACATGAACTCCGGTGGCCCCAAATGATCACTTCAACTTGGTCAGGGAGGTCATGTAGACTCACTGAGGAAGGGGAAGCAGGCTATCTGGATGAGACCTGATAGGCTGTAGCCATATGGTGGGGGAGGAGGTCCCCTTCTGTGAGCGGTCTCAAGGAGGGAAATAGGATGGAAGAGGAAAGGAGGGTAGAAATGGGAAGATACGTGTGTGTGTGTGTGTGTGTGTGTGTGTGTGTGTGTGTGTGTGTGTGTGTGTGCGCGCACGCATGTGTGTGTGCGTGTGTGCGCGTGTGTGTGTGCGTGTGTGTGTGTGTGTGTATAATAACATTCTGGATATAATCTGAATAAACGATAATAAATTAAAATGAAAAAGAAAAACAGTCAAGTTCTGCATGTTCTGGACAAGCAGGCAAAGGGAGAATGAGGGGGCAAAGGCGAACCATACCACTGGGAATAAAGTTTTGTTTCTTTTGGTGCTTTGTTGAGGGAATGAATTTGACCTTCTTCAGACTTTCCATTCATTTTATATTATAATACATGTTGTTGCTAAGAATTATGATTTATGAGATGGCTGGTTCATTATTTACCTGGCATTATATTTGATGACAACTTGGCTTGGGTATCCTTGAATATCCTTATTATTTGGGGGGGGGGGACTTTTTGTTTTGTTTTGTTTTTTTTTTTAATTTATTTCATTTTATTGAGAAAGGGTTTCTCTCTGTAGCCTTGGCTGTGCTGGATTTGCTTTTGTAGACCAGACTAGTCTCGAACTCACAGCAGTCCGCCTGCCTCTGCCTCCAGAGTGCTGGGATTCAGGGCGTGCGCCACCACGCCCTATCTTTATTGTTTCGAATCTCTTTATCAGATCCTCAGTTCCTCTTTGTTTCAAGGTCAGGAGCATTCTCTGTGGGAAGTGACTAAATCCTGCTGTTGAGCTGATAGTAAAGTTTAGTTATTGACGTTCTAGGTCCCCTTTATCCTATGGGTTTCACGGCCACTATTACAGGAACCTTCAAGTGTTCACCCATAAGGCAGTTCTTCTTGTGATGATAACATTTCTTTTCAACTGACCTTCTTGCTGCAATCCAGCACACATGGGAATTTTAGAATTTAATCACTGAAAAAGAAGAGACAACCATAGTATGCTTAGAATGTCATCCGGCAGCAGAACTTTCTAGTCACAGCCTAACAGCTGCCTGCTTTATTATTTTTATTTTCAGTTGCATAGTGAAATTGAGACTCCCTAAGTAACTTCTTTTCTTTTAATAAATTAAGTATGGTATGATTTGTTAATGAGCTATGAATACCATGCCACCTAAAAAAAGAAAATAATTTATTGCATGTGACCAAATTTTTTATTTAAAAACTTACTCTTGATTGCCTAAGATATTTTTCACTTTTTTTTTTTTCATTTATTTCTTTGTTTTTTCTTGAGCCAGGATCTCGCTGTGTAGCCCTGGCTGTTCTGGAACTCACTCTGTCAAACAGGCTGGCCTTGAACTCAGAGATTCACCTGCCTCTGTTCCCAAGTGCTCATTTTTACTCTTAAGAGCATTTTATCCCACGTGGATTTCATGGCCAATCCTGCAAAAATAACCCAGATATATGCAATATTTCGAGTTTTTAGGAAGACACAAAGTTATTTCAGCTTACCTCAATCAAGGGAAGTTTAACTGATACATTATAGAAAATATTTTCCTTCTAATGTAGTATAGAATTCTCTTAGTGAAAGTTCAGAATGTAAAAATGGAGATACCATAATCTTTCTCCACATTGTGGTTGCTTTAGGGAACCTGTATAGAAAGCATGTTCACATTTAAGGAAAAACAATTATTAAAACTGCGGTGTGATGCATGGCCAGCAATAGACAGCCAACAGAAAACAAACTCATGGCATCTTTGGAGGTTCCTTGTCTCATAATGTCATGCCAGGGCTTTTCCTTTTTTTTTTTTTTTTTTCTGTGTGCTGAAATAGTAGCTGGCTTATAAAATGGACTCCAGTCACAAAGATCCCTGTGGCATGAGACCTCCAGACATTGTATTTACTCCTTCTTAGCGCTACATTCTTCTATACTTTAGCTGTTGGCTAGTCACCGATGTTTTTTTTAACCTATCCAGCTGGAAATAGCTTGTATGGCCAATTCATTCTCTCAGTAACTAATGTTCCATTAAAAAAAGCATTTTATGATACTTTTGAAGAGCATTTTTAGCAGAATCACATTGTCAAGTTACTTTGCAATTTACAGTTATTTTCTTTGAGTCTTGATATGTCTTAAAACTAAGGCACCAGCCAAGGACAATACAGGAGGTAAACTTTAAACCCCTTCCCAGATCTAGCCAATGGTCAGAATATTCTCCACAGTTGAGTGGAGAGTGTGATACGACTTTCTCACGTACTCTGGTGCCTCACATTTGACCATGTCCCCTGGAGGGGGAGACCTGGTGGCACTCAGAGGAAGGACAGCAAGTAGCCAAGAAGAGACTTGATACCCTATGAGAATATATAGGGGGATGTAATCCCCCTCAGGAACAGTCATAGGGGAGGGGAATAATGGGAAAATGGGGGGGGGGAGGAATGGGAGGATACAAGGGATGGGATAAACATTGAGATGTAACAAGAATAAATTAATAAAAAAAAAAAGAATGCATATATATATAAAAATAATAATAAAAATAAGTCATTTTGGGTGAATTTTTCCATTTCAAAAAGTATTTTATTTCCATTTGTGTGACTCCGAAATGCGGCTCTAATTCCACCTTATCACAGAACAGCCATTTCAGAAGTCCTGAAGAGTTTTCAAAGGTAATAAAATATCTTTATTTTATTTTTCTCACCATCTGGATGGTGAACAGTGGCCTAAAATGGTAAGTATCAGTCCACAATGCCACTGCACCTATGCACACTTACATCAGGCCTGCCTTTCACTCACAGTAATAGCCTCCTGTTTGCTGTAACATGTGCGTCTCACTGACTGCAGATTAGCCTGTTGGTTTGCCCATCTTGAGTGAACAGATAGTTTGTGCTGAAGTTTCAGGCTTGTGCTGAAACCCCAGTCATGTTCTGACCCCGTCGATTATCTGTTTGTGTAAGTCACTTTCATCTCTGGTGGAGCGTTAAAAGTGTAAGGAAACAACACTGGAGAGACTTCTCTGAAGAAGTGGTGAGATTCTGTGACCATTCCTTCTTGTCTCTGAACAATAACACTATTCAGGTGACCTGTTTGGAACCAAGGCCACTGACAACGTTACTTCAAAGTCTTCAAAGACAAAATCTCTGAAGCTGCCATTTCCTGTAGTCAAGACTTAAGTGATATTACAAATGCTGATACATTTTTTTTTTTTTTAAATTTTAAGCAAAACCTAGTTTTTAAAGAAAGTGTTTACTTTCCAAAGAAAGTCCGAATTAAGTCCTGACCATCTGTAAAGATGAGCAAAGTGTCTTCGCACTGAATGAATTAACTATATGACTTATTATTTTGGCAAAGACTGGCTTTTTCTTCACAAAAAACAACATAGAATTTCTCCATCATTCATCCAAGAATCAGACACTACCCATGAAATTATAATGCAATTTGAAATTCAGACTTTCTTTAGAAAGTAAAAGTATTGCTTAAAATTTAAAAATTGACCAGCGCTTGTAATATCATTTATTCCTGAGTAACAGGAAATGACAGCTTCATAGATTTTGTCTTTGAAGACTTTGAAACTTTCAAGAATTAATAATAGATTGATTTTAACGGGCAGAGGTTTATTCCTATAAGAGTCATTTGTGTCTAAAGGATTTTTATTTCAGACCCAAAAGATCCCCCAAAGACTTGGAAGATCTGCCACTACTCTGCCAAGTTCAGTATGCTTTGTACTTACCATTGTCAGATGGGAAAGGCTTGACTAGGGTGTACAACATTAGCTGCCCACATTTTTGTTGCTGATAATTCAACACAGAGGAATTGCTTGCTTTGTTCACTTCAGCTTAGATGTCACAGATGTGTGGTGTGTGTGTGAGTGTGTGTGTGTGTGTACACTTGTACACACATGAAAATGTTAAATTTCGGTGGGTAGTACTGCCTGTTATTGTTTAAGTTTGTCACAAGCTAGAGTCATAGGAGAGGAGGTGCCTCAATTTAGAAAATGCAGCCATTACAGGAGGCCATTTTCTTTTTTTATTAAATGTTTATTTTATATATATATATACACTTATATTATTACTTATATGCAATAAACAACCTACAGCAAGAAGAAACATGAAACAATCAGGTATTATATAAATGTTATTTTTAGTGTTTTGGCTATTTGTATTTGGCAGCCTTGAAGAAAACATCTTTCCTATCTTGGTGAATCTAAAATTCTGAATGTAAATCAATATCTATCATATCTCATCATTATCAACTTAAAACACCTATCTAGACCTAAAATGTAATTAAACTCTAAACAACTAAGCTTAATTGTAAAACTAAACTATCTGGTCTTCAACCTCATCAGAGAATTGAGAAGGAATAAAATTGATTACCTGATTATACATGGAGTGCAGGTTAGCAGCTTCCCAAATAAGAAGATGACAGAGACAGTTTACTACCTGAGCAGTCACCCAAAACTCTCTATAACATTGGAGCATCATCTTCAGCCTTCTGACCCAATATATCTGACAGACATATTTGTGAGGCAGGAACTATTGAGGACTTGCTTACCCTGTCTTGTCAGAGTTTGGCCGTCTACTCTACCTGCATCCAAGCTTGCCCTTTTTTAAGCAGAATTCTGTCTGAGGTAGAAATGAGGACATTTTCCCCAGTGGCTTGCTTGCCATATTTGAAGCCATCTCCATAAAGAGAGTCTTTGATGCTCATCATCCTCTTTGAGACAGGTTGGGTGTTGTCAGGAGTTAACTTCTCTCATTGACAGTGAATCTTTAAAATAATAAAAAAAAAAGTTTTTAAATGTCATATTCTGCATGTCTCTGAGGTTTTTGAAGACCTTATCTAACTATTTTAATTTATTGTACTATAGAATCATATCTTTCTGTTGCAGCTAAGATGTATATTCTTGTGATAAAAATAGACTAGTAATTGATATAACTGTGATTTGATCAACTAACAATTACCTTGTATAACTTATTTATCCTAAACAGCCTGCAATAGCACTTTCAAAGCATTGGAAGTAAACCTTGTATTATAATTGAGTTATATGGGTACAATACCTCATATTAGAGAAGAAATATATATAATGTGTGAAGAATAATTGTACATTTTAATTCTATACCACCGTATCTAAAATTAAACTTATTTTGCATCTATATACAAAATTCTATACCAGCGGATTAAAAATAACCTTGTGAGTGATAATTGAGGCAGTTGTTGAGGAGTAGATTCACTAATCTACCTTTTGTTCTATCTTCCCTATATATTTTTATATTTCCCCTTCCTTCTTTTCAACCCCTATCTCCAAACCTAAGAATGGAAGATAAAGGAAAAGAGAGATAGCCCTGAGTCCAATCTTGTTTTTTCTCTAAATAAGACCAATACGTGACTGATGGCTGAAGGCCCAGCCCATTGTGAGTGGGTACACCTCTGGGCTGGTAGCTCTGGGTGCTATCAAAAAGCAAGCTGAGCAAGCCACGAGGCGCAAACCCACAAACAGCACTCTTTGTGGCTTCTGAATACGCTCCTGCTTCCAGAGTCTTGCTCCATTTGAGTTCTTTTCTTGTCTTCCTTTTATGGTGAACAGTGATGTGGAAGCCTAGGCAAGTGAATCCTTTCCCTCCAAAAGTTGCTTTGCTCATGTTATTTCATCACAACATAGTAACCCTAACTTAAGACATGTATCAAAACCTTATGCTGAAATTCTAGTGATAACAAAAATACATCATAAAGATCACTTTGGAAAAATATATGGACCATTTGAATTTGATATTCAACAGATTTACTTTTCTTCCACAAAAAAATACTCTTTAGAAGCTCCAGTCAAGGACTAGACTCTACCAGGTTAGGAAAAACTGTCAGTCTTATAAAGACCTCATCTGATTTATTTCAACTACAAAAGTGTAATATGCACACATCAGCACTGCCTTATTCTTTTCTTTTTTATATGTATTTGTTTGTATATGTGAGTGTTTTTGCCTGCAAGTATTATGTATGTGGTATGTAATATGTAGTAAGTGTTTCACATGAATACCTGGTGCACAGAATAGACAAAAGGAACATTCAGATGTCATGGAACAGAAGTTACAGATGGTTGTGAGCCACAATGTGGATGCAGGGAATGGACCAGGGTCCGTGGAAGGGCCATAACTGATCTAAATTGCTCAGCCGTATCTCAGCTCCACACGACTCCACTCTTGTCTTTAGCTTCCATGATTTTGCTTATTAGCTGATCTGTCAGAAACACACTGAAACATCTATCTGGAGCCTGAGAGCCAAAACATTTTGTTATAGACAGGGTTTTACCAGATAATGTAAATGTTACTTTTTTTAATATTATCTCTTTAGTCAGTGTTTAGTTGGAAGCAACATCTGGTCCCTCTTCTTAGTGTATCTGTTTTCTTTGTTCTCTGTGTAGCTTTTGATTTCTCTCCTTTGTCTTTAAAGGTAATTATCAACTGGATGTTTAAAAGTTTTCACACTTGCAAGACTATGGCTCGGAGAGTTTGAAGCTAGTCTGGGCCATATCATAATGAGATGCTGTCTAAAAATGAAAGCCATTGTAATTTTGTAAAGACAGGAAGTGGGGAATGCCAAGATAGTTGAAATAATTTTTTGAAATATAAAATGTGAAATCATTTGCGTTTTTAGTAGTTGCATACATTATCATCAATTTCCCTAACTGAAATTCAGTGCTTATACTATGTCTATACAGGCTGAGGACATGGGTACTTGAACCATCACTAGAATTGTGAAAAAAAAAATCACAGATGGAGAGTAGAATGTATTCTTTATGATGGACTCTGTTTTAGCAGCATTTGAAGTTTAAGCTTGAAATATAGTTAGCACGAACTCTAAAAATTTCCAAGCCATAGTAATATAAAAGAAAAATAATTGATTACTGTTGAAGTACAGGAAATGTATATGTTCATTGTAACTTTAAAAGTAAGATTGTCGGGGCTGGAGAAATGGCTCAGTGGCTAAGAGCATTGACTACATTTCCAGAGGTCCTGAGTTCAATTCCCAGAAACCACATGGTAGCTCATAACCATCTATAATGTGATGTGATGCCCTCTCCTGGCCTGTGGGTATACATGCAGGCAGAGCACTGTATACATAATAAATAAATAAATAAATAAATAAATAAATAAATAAATAAGTCTTAAAAAATTAATAAGATTGTGAATAAGTACTTTAGAAAAACTTGAATGTTGTTACTGTTGACATCATTTCCTTATCTCTGAGAAGAAAGAGACAGGAGCTGAAAGATTTTGGAATATAATATTCTAGAATGTTGTTTCTGTTATGATTAATAAAAAGAAAATAAGATGATAAGATAATAAGATGCCAGGCAACAGATATTATGTTATATAATATCTGTTTATTAAGTGAGCATGGGGGAGAGAAGGAAAGGAGGGAGGAGTACCACAGAGAGAGAGAAGAGAAGAGAGAGAGAGAGAGAGAGAGAGAGAGAGAGAGAGAGAGAGAGAGAGAGAGATTAGAGCAGGTAGAGGGGGGAGAGAGGTAAGAGAAAGAGCCACATGGAATTTTGTCCTTTTATATGGCCCTAGGCAAGGCTATGCTCCTGTGGCAAGTAGGCAATGGCATGACAAGCAGGTGGACTGAAGCAGATTCATAACAGTTTCTATAATAATTTTTACCCTAGTCAGAAAAGCTAAGATTGAGAAAACAAAAGTTAGCAAATGCTGGCGATGATGTGGAGAAAGCAGAACTCTTATGCACTGTTGGTGGGAAGACAAACTGCAGCCACTATGGAAATCAGCATGGTGGTTACTCAGAAAACTAAACTAGGTTGGCTCTATGATCCAAATGTACCACTTCTGGGCACACAGCCAAAGGACTCTATTTCCTCCTTCTGAGGTACATGAGCATCCATGTGCATAGCTGCTCTATTCACAGTAGCTAGGACATTGTCCATCAACTGAAAGAATGAAAAATTAGAATTGCATCTCATAAGTATAGGGGCAGATAAAATGTCTTATACTGTAATAAATAGATGGGACTTGTATATAAGAAACTATTAATAAGCTTTAAAATAAAATCAATATGGTTTGAAAAATTCCCAAACCCAAGTGTGGCAAGACTGTCTTAAGCACATTAGTCATTGCTGTGAGTAAAACAACCCCTTATCAATGTACTGGCTGGCATGGTGTCTTACGAGGTGTTTAAATTCTGACACCCTAGAATTTGCATTTATTCCAGCCAGCAAGAAAGAAAAAGAAACATGGAAGAATATAAGGAACTATTAGTTCCACGGAAATTCTGTTGACTTCATCTGATCCACAAAGGATTCCTAGGGCTTCTATCCCAGTGAACATTTTAGCAATCACCCTGCCATGCAGTGCCAGGGCTGGTCAATCAATGGGCGGTGCTTGATCACTCACTCTTCACTAACACTGTGCTGAGTACCTCATGTGCATTGTCGTTGATTCAGTTGGAAATCCTGATAAAAAGCCACTAAAAGCGTGATTTTTGCACTCATGTGCTAAATTTGCAGGCCTAATACATATTCTGAGACATTATACACTATTTACTGCCATGGATATAAATATACTTTTGTGTTGATCCCAAGAATGGGATGTGAAAAAAACTTGTGAAAGGACTCATGGTGATTTTCCTCTGGAAGAGGAACTGCTTCTTTCAGGGGCATGTCTTTTGTCAACCGATAAACATCCTACTATGGCCTCTGAGAGGAATATATACATACAAGCTCCAAAACAAGAGTCTTGGCTTTTTGGTCTGGTCATCATTTCCTATTGTTTGGCTGTTGATCTCTCTGCTTTGCGATGTTACTAGAGTGAATCACTCCAGAGAATGCTTTGAGGTTCCAGGTTCCAGTAGGGCGCTAGATTCCAGGGGGCTCCATTTCAATCACTTTCGTTGAATTGCTGGTTTGCTGTTTAACAGGTCTTCTGAAATCCTGACTACTATTGCTCCACTAAACTGAGTCTAAGATGGTCTACTTCTCCTGTTTTCATTAACCTCTTTTCTTTCCTCTCTAGGGTAGATGGGAGGTGTAAGCATTAAAGAACTCCAAATATACTAGCTTTGAGAAAGTTCAAAGTCTACAGGTCACACCAACTGTTTACAGATTAATTATGAACATTCAAATGTTTATGTGTTTCCTTAAAGCTTTAACTTTTCTACTTTATCTTTGAAAATAAATTTGCCTGGCAGAACTAGGTTTGTATCTCCACTGGGAAATGCTTATTTAGAGCCAAGAAGTGGCTTCCGTGTGCACTCCAAATTGCTAGAGGAGCACCCAGCGGCTTCCGTGTGCACTCCAAATTGCTAGAGGAGCACCCAGTCATCCCTTTTCACTTCATTTTCCTGAATCCACTGCCACTGAATTTGTCTCCCTTGTCAGAGAAGTAATTAATTAATTAATTAATTGTGATTTCCCAAACACAAGAAACTACAAACTTTTGGATATATCTGGAGAAAGAAAAGTAACTTTACTTAGTTTGAGATTCTGTGCTCCCTGCTTCAAATATGAAAGTCAGAACATCTGGAGAGAAAACACAGGAGCATACAATGTCCATTTAAAGGTCAATATAAAGGTAAGTATACTTAACTTTAGAAAAAGAGGAGGGAGGAGCCAAAAGGGAGGAATGTGAGGATACTGAAGGGTAAGCAGAAACTAAAAAAAATATAACTAAACTGAAACTCAATTTTTAAAAACTAGATAAAGAGATGAATCAATCAACATTTTGGAGAACATAGTGAGTAGAACTCTTCATTATTATCTAATGTACTTAGGAACGTTGATTCAGCAAGAGAGAAAATTACAACAGAATCAGTGTGGTTGATAATATTAATACACACAGATAACTAGGATCTGTAGAAATTTCTCTCTGCCCAGTTTTGCACTAAGGGCTTTATGTGGATTCTTTCAGTTGGTCCTTAGAGAATCATGGCTTAACATCCATAAAAAAGTGATTGTTGGTTCCTGATATCACCATGTAGCTATTGAAGCTCAGAGAGATCCAGTGAGTGGTTTGGATGATCTGCCTTGGAGAGAGCCAGCACCCTCGGTGGGAGAAGCAACAAAGTCACAAACATCCTAGAGCTTGCTTCATCACTTACTTCAAAATATGACTTTAATTATTGACTGATATGGGATATGTTCTGGTGAATTAAATATTCATGAATTTAAAACGAGATGTTGCTCTTGGTCTTCTAGTTTCAGACACTTTGGAAGTCCAAGAACCACACCACACACAACAGTCCTGAAATGGTAAAGATTCAGGAATATAAAATTCATCTATGCTTCCTGTTAAGTCTACATGAATGTGTAACTCTACCCATATCCTCTGATACTGAAACGTTCTGTCCTGCAGGTAAGTTCATTAAGACAAGAAGTACACAACTCAAAATCACCAGGAAGTCCCTGAAACCATCCAGATTCACTAGACTCCTCCCTCCCCAAGAGGAAACAATAAAGATTGTTGACAGTTACTCTCAGACGAGCCCAGCTGTCTGGAAGAATCAGACCCACCAAGAATCCTGAAAGATGCATAAAGTAGCTGAGTTGCCTAGAAAAGGCTGCATTAACTGAGCCTATAAGAAAAGATTCTCTCCAACCTGTTAAGCTGCCCGCAAGTTGTGCGATGAGCTCCAGGTTTCCAGATTTCATGAGCTGGGGTAAGCTTTGGTGATGAGGATATCTTTGAGTCATTTCTGTTTCTGTAAGTAACACACCAAATACATTTCTATAAGTAGCCTCAATAAAGTTCATTGGCTCACCAAGTTGGACTTCATTGGTGTCTGGACTTTGATCTTTCCTAAACTCTTTATTTAGAATGAATGTGTGTGTGTGTGTGTGTGTGTGTGTGTGTGTGTGTGTGTGTGTGTGTGTGTGTGTATGTCTGTGTGTGTCTCTGTGTGTGTCTGTGTGTGTGTGTGTGTCTGTGTGGTCTTCCCAGGAAAAGTCTGCCACTTAAAAACAATTTAGTATAATATGAAATGAAATGTGAATTTTCTGTTAATGGTTTTAAATTACATACTGTATAATTATATGCCATAAATACAAGTTAAATTATATACCATAATCGAATATAGTATTTCTTAAGGTGAAATGATTAATATGCTATCAATACTATGGAGACCCAAACCCTACCTATAAGATGAAGTCTCCCAGAAGGAAGCAGATTGAATTTCAGAAGTTAATTAACCCTTTCCTCAGACCTCGTCAGGGAAATGATTCATTATATGCAATGCAGTGCAGAAAAATGTAAATTTACAAGTACATGGTTAAAGATAGTAAAGATATGATTTTATACCTCCAAATTATAACAGAAAATAAAAAGAATAACTATAAAATGGAAACATGGTTGGGAATATTGGTTGATTGTGGACTGTGAGGTTATTATGGAACAGAACCCGACTTCAACCTCTACTATCAAAACAAATAAAAGAATTTAATTTATTTGAATCAAACTGAAAAAAAAATAATAATGAAAGAAGTATGAGGTCATAATACCCACCAGTTTATTTATTTCTTAGTCCATAGAGTCTGTGGTCAGTGGGTCTTTTATAATAGGCCACATTCAAGCAGGGTTATAATACTTCCTTTGACATAGCCTGTTTCGTAGATGAGAGGCACAAGCCCTACCCCAATCAGCAGAAGAAGCCCACACAACTAGCAATGCCAAGCCAAAGCTCATGAAGGTAACCTTCTGATATATATGGGCCTGCAGCTCCTTTAGATGTCTGTGGCCTGCATTATGATCCCACTTATTTTATTGAGAACATATTCGTCACAACACAAACTTAGAAATTCTAACCCAGGAGAAATTTAGCCACATATACAACAAATACTTCAGAATTTCTATACTATTCATCCGCTCCCCTCCAGCCCTGACTATTTCTCAGTATACACCATGATGTTATTATTTCACCTTATTAAATGTCAAGTCATAATAAGTCAAATATCAATGTAAAATTTCATTTGTCTTGTTCAAAGGAAAGTTGCTGGTTACTACTATAATTGAGATTATTCTAGCTTTAAGAAATGTCATTATCACAGTAAGAGTAACAACTTCAGTTTTGTGGGCTCATGGGTGTGTTTTCACACCTTCCATGAAGATCATTCACTGTAGTTTTGGGTCTCCTTTTATAGACGCTTCATTTTCGTGTGTGTGTGTGTGTGTGTGTGTGTGTGTGTGTGTGTGTGTGTGTGTACTAAGCATAGAAGTTAAGTGTCTTCCTCAGTCACTCTCTGCCTCATTTTGTGAGACAGTCTCTCATTTCCTAAACCTGTAGCTTGCCAGGTTACCTGTCTCAGCAGCCCCACATACACAAACTATCGGTCTAATGGTGCACCTAATGCTGCGGTCCTTTAATGCAGTTCCTCATAACTGTAAATTTGCTACTGTAATGATTTGTAATGTAAATATCTGATATGCAGGATATTTTATATTCAGCTCCTATGAAAGGGTCACTCAACTCCCAAAGCAGTCTGGACCTACAGTTAAGAACCACTGATGTCTGGGATTATAGATGGATCTACCAGCCCCAGGTTTTTCTGAGGATGCTCAAAATCAGGCCGCACGTCCTCATGCTTGCACATTAGCAGCTCATCACCCGATTTCCTACTGCAGTTCTGCCCACAGCTTCCTCTGTTGTCCAAGCAGACACCTGGGCAGCAGCAGTCTAAGGGAGTAAGTACCACACTCTTGGGTCATGAGTCCTACCTGGGGAACAGGTACCACACAGTTCTCCTTTTTTTCCAAAAGCAATGGTTCTAGTTTCCCAACCATGATCCTACGCTGAAGACCTGGTATGTGAGGCGATTTTAAAGTCTGAAGAGAGACATCTTATACCTCCCTTGGGCCATCGCACCTACTTTTTTCCGTGGACAGAATTGGTGTGTGTAATAGGAATGCAGGAGCAGACCTTGAGATTGACCTTCAAAGAAAGGATACAAAAGGCTTCTACACTGCACTTATCAAAGAAAGAGACCTTTCCATCAGTCTTTGAATGAAGACATATTTTATAGCCACCATTCAATAACGTCCCTAAGACTTCTCTTCAAATGTGTGGCATCGTTAAAACAGAAAGCTTACTCCCATTTTCTTTAGGCAAAGACTTGGAGGAAAAGAAAAAAAAAAAATCTGTTTCTGTATAAGGGAACAGCATGCTCCATCCCATCTTCAGAGGTCAGAAGTCAGTACTACATGCTTTTCAGCTCATATCCCACAGTTTCTTACTACCTTTGACAGCTGTGGCCTTTTTGAATGAGAACATGTCTTTCATGGAGCCTTACAAATTATGCCACAGTGGAGACCAACTAAGGAAAAGGCAGGAAGAATTGACATCCAAAAGAAAATTGCTTCAGATCTATAATTGGCACTCTATAAGGTCTAGCAACATTGTAGGACTAGTATTACACCAAAGTCTAGGATATTTAGTGTACTCGGCTAAATTAATATTTTTTTCATATGAGAAAGTTAAAATTTCCTATGTATTTGTTTATCTTCTTGTGGTCCTTAGGGTCAGCAAAGCCCCTTGAGGTTGTATCAAGGGACAAATTGGAGATTGGTGCATTCCGTTTTATTTTCACATCCTGCAGAGCGAAAAGAATGTAAGATTTAAAACGGGGTCAGAGAGTACGGGAGCAACAATCCCGGTGCACAAAGATGACTTAATTCAGAGCACTGCAATAAAACAGAAATGGAATTCAATTTCACTAACACTGGAGGCAGAAGGGCTCACACAAGCACAAGAAAGAGCAGGTGGAAAAATGCTGGAGGGCAGCCCCGCCCCTCCCACAACCCATTAGCAGAGAAATTGATCGATAGGATGTGTTGAGCACATGGAGTGAGTTATTCCTGAATTTGCAAATGCTTTTCTCTGTGATTAGGCCATCTGTGTTTGCTAATTGGCATCTATGGAAATTGGGCTTCCACCCTCCTGTGGAGACTAGGAGACTGGGGTGTTCTGTTCTTTTATGCTGACATTTCAAAGAAAGGCTCCCTAGGTCTTTGAGAAAGACAGTCCTGGGTTATGTAACTGGTAGCTGTCTTCTGAGAGGCTTTTGCACCTCAAAGGGACAGAGAAAGAATTCAATTATATGTTTTCTAAAGTCAGAGCTTGCAGAAAGGAAAGCCCATTTGGCTGTAGTTTAGCTGAGTTAAAGGGAAAAGTTAGAACCGGCTGGGTCAAGGCTAAGGCCTTGGTTTTAATCACAGCCTTCACCAGCTTCCACAGCCTGGAAGTTTAGCAGGGTTCTTCTGATAAGCGTAATGGGGAGCACAGATGAGGTTGGCTTGGATCAGGAGACATCATGACTTTCTCAGGATCAAGTCCAACCTTTCCATTGTCAAATAAGGAAGGGACACGGGTCAGTAACAAATGGGCCAGAAGTTGCTTGAATGACCAAGTATCTAGCAGTGGACCCAGAGGGCAGAGAATAGAAAGGGATTAGAGCCTGCCAAATGCAATGTTCACCAAGGACTGCTTATTAGTAAACATATATTCATCTAGCAACTTCTTTTTTTTTTTAAAGATTTTTTTTTATGTATATGATGTTTGTCTGCATGTGTGCCTGCCCACCAGAAGAAGAGGGCACCAGATCTGATTACAGATGGGTGTGCACCACCATGTAGTTGGTGGGAATTGAACTCAGGACCTTTGGAAGAGCAGGCAATGCTCTTAACCGCTGAGCCATCTCTCCAGCCCAGCAACTTCTCCTAGCAATTCTTCATACATATGGAAAGCGTTGAAAGGGATGAAGGCTTAGCAAATGGAAAGTGTAAGAATTTGTGGTATGCAACAACGCACTGTAGCTTTTGTTTCAGAAATTATTTCTGTAGCTCATGAAACAATTAGAAAACTTGAGGGTAGAAGATCTCTGAGACCCCTTTCAGTTTGGACATCTCTATTTATCTGTCTGCATCTTTATTCTGTCAGTTATTTCCTTTCATTATGCATGCATTCTGTTCTGCTTATGTTGCCTGAAAGAACAGCTTATGCTTCCCAGTTCATACTGTTAGCATGTAGGCAGCCACACCAGCCCACCTCCAAGAACCTGGTAATCTGTGAAGTCATCACCTACCTGTCACTGTGCACTTTCTTACCTCTCTCTCTCTCTCTCTCTCTCTCTCTCTCTCTCTCTCTCTCTCTCTCTCTCACACACACACACACACACACACACACTCTCAATCTCTCTACCCTCATGGCCCATTCAGGCTCTAACTCCCATATCCCTCCCTTCCCTCAAATAAACTTCCTTGTATCAAATCTGTTACATGGCATGCAACTCATCATATATATTATAACACATACTGTACCAGTTTTCATATTTTCTGTTTTGCCTGAAATGTTGGTACAAGGGAGATCCATAGGGTGATCAGCCCATTTCTTGCTCTCCCTAATGAAGTAGTATATGGGAGGGCACAGAAGGCCACAAGGCAAGATATTTTTGCGAGAGACAAAGAAAAGCTCACAAATGGCACAGGAGGAGGTCTGCTGTGGACTTGGGGTGTTGGGTTTTCTGAGAGGTTGATAAAAATTTTGAAAGGGTATCATTTAAACCACTTCCAGTCTTCATAATGACTGTTGTATCGAACATAAGAGTCATAGGGTGGGGAAGGAGCTGAGAAATGCTCACTTCTGGACATGACATAGCCATTGTGCACATGAACACACAATGGCTGAAGTTACCTACTCGAAACCTTCACAAGATCAAGCCAGTTGAAATTATAGCAGTCTCCCAAGGCCTGACTCTTAACTGTGGGGTCGTTATTGGCAGTTGAAGGCTGAGGACAGAACAGTCACTCTTCTTTGAGGGTAGGGCTACTAATAGGTTGTCTGTGCAGGCAGTGGACGTCCTCACATCCATGTATGCTTGGGTAGCCCCAATTGGTCTCAGTGTTGATTAATTTTAAAAAGAAAAAAAGAGAGGCTGGAGAGTTGGTTGAGCCGTTAAGAGCAGTTGTTGTTGAGGGGGACCTCCTCCCCCTGTATATGCTCATAGGGTATCAAGTCTCTTCTTGGTAACCTGCTGTCCTTCCTCTGAGTGCCACCAGGTCTCCCCCTCCAGGGGACATGGTCAAATGTGAGGCACCAGAGTACGTGAGAAAGTCATATCCCACTCTCCACTCAACTGTGGAGAATGTTCTGACCATTGGCTAGATCTGGATAGGGGTTTAAAGTTTACCGCCTGTATTGTCCTTGGCTGGTGCCTTAGTTTGAGTGGGACTCCTGGGCCCAAATCTGCCTATCATAATGTTCTACTTGTAGGTTTCTAGTCATAGGGGAGGGGAATAAAGGGAAAATGGGAGGGAGGGAAGAATGGGAGGATACAAGGGATGGGATAACCATTGAGATGTAACAAGAATAAATTAAAAAAAAAAAAAAAAAAAAGAGCAGTTGTTGCTGTTACAAAGGTCCCAGATTTGGTTCGCAGCACCTGTATGGCAGGTAGCTCATAACCATCCATAAAGCCAATTCTAGGGACTCAGATGCACTCTCTGGATTCGGTAAGCACTGCACGCATGTGGTATGCACACATACATGCAGTCAAAACACTCACCCGTGTAAGATAAATAAATCTAAATAAAATTAAGAAAAGAGGAAGGCGAGACAGGGACTGAGAATTGTTAGGGGTTCCCCGTGGGTATTTGGGGGCGGGGGTCAGGGATTGGTATGGTCAAAATAGACATTGCATATGTACATATGAACTATATGTTCATGAAGTTTCCAAAGAAGAAGCAGAGAATATTAACTGAAAAATAGCGAATACTTGTCACAAAACCACATCTTGGGTGCAGGGGTAACCTGTGGTCCTTGGGCAGAGAGTAACTTGGGTTTCTGATCTGAAGGTACAGCATGCACAATAGGGCTGCTTTCCCCTGAAACTTGCCCTTTCTTGGGGAGTGTCACCACTGCAGGGACATACAGCAGCCATTTGCAGGGCTTTGCTGTTGTCAATAACTTAAAGCTCTCAGGATCACCCAGAAGCGTGAATCCCTCCCTTTCTCATTAGTCTCGAGGGACTGGCAGGTGGTTTCATTTGTCTATAAAACCAGGAGAGAGAATGGAATGAGCTAGTTGACAGCAACCCACCATTACCGACTCCTTGCCTAGTAAGCTCTTCTAAGTGGAACTTGGTCAGATATTTCATCTGCTTTCCCAGCTTGAAAATGAGCAAATTTCCAGTTGAGTGGGGAAGGGATGGAAGAAACAGTAGAAGAGGGAGGGTGTGCCTATGTGCACAGCCTTAGTTATTTTAGAACCTGTGCGTTGTTGTTGTTTTTGTTGTTATTATTGCTTGTCAACATAGACAACAGACTCCAGTTTTTTTTTTTCAGCATACAGGGAGCTTTCAGGTTTTCATATCATATCACTCATTAGTCCCTATAGTTTTGAAGCTTCTAAGCTTCTAACTGAGCAAGCATTGCTCCTTATGATTTATCAGCCTGTAGCTGAGCATTATGGGAGTTGTCACATTCTAACTATGTAAGCAAACCTGTAACCAGAATACTGGAGTTTGTGCAGCCTAGCCTGACATTCCATTGCCAATGTGAAGAGGCAGGAATCAGGTGGTCAGCTTCTTCATTGAGGTTCATGGTACAGGAACAGGAAGGTTATGTGCTCCAACCAGCCTGCTTCTAGGTTGCCTAGCTGCCTCTGATGTCATCATCTGTCCCTGCCAGCCCTCCCTCCCTCCCTCTCTCTCTCCCTCCCTCCCTCCTCCCCCCTCCCTCTCTCTCTCCCTCTCTCTCCTTTTCCTCTCTCCTCTCTCCTCTTTCTTTCTCTCTCTGACCTCATGGCTCACTCAGGCCCTAACTCCTCTCCCCTCCTCTCCAATTCCCTCAAATAAATCTGCTTATGCCATATATGTTGCTTGGTGGCCTGTCTTACTTCACTCTCCTTGATTAACATCTCTCTCGACAGCTCAATTCAAGCACTTTCATGCCGGCTGAGTTTGCCTAGTGTCTTCTGCCATGAGCCATGCATCCCTTCTTGAACTACCCCATCTGGGGAATTCATTCAGAACAAGCAGCCCATTAATTGAGTGTATATGGTGCGTTGTTTACATATTCTCTTATTTCTGGGGCTACTCCTGTGTGCTACAGTCTCCTGCTTCCTTAGCTCTTGTGATTACATTTTGAGTATGGAGGGTTGCTCAAATTGCTCTTCCTGCTGGAGAAGCAATGTGAAAAATCATATTGTACCATGCGTTAAGTGTGTGTTTGTTCCCGACCCGCGGGTTCAGTTATTCGTGGAGTGGCGAGGAGGGTCGCGACCTGTGAATAAAGAATGGACGAGAACAGAGACATGGGCCCAGGAAAAACTTGCTTATCAAGGGCCGTTTATTATAAGGGGGTATCCAAATTTATAATAAGCTTCTGAAAGGGCGGGGGTGAGAAGGAATGCAGTGGAAAGTTACAAAATCTTCTGGGCCAGGCCCAAGGACAGCAGGTGTGGAGTGGGGCGACTATACAGAAGTCTCGATACACCGAATGTTCTCTTTCTCAAGGTCAGGCTGGATCTTTGTGGTAGCCAGGCAGAATAATTATCTCAAGTATGCAGAGAGCTGTGGCTTTCAGCCAGCAGGGCCTCTCAGCCACTGGGGCAGGTCAGGCAAGGTCCTATGGCTCCTGACATGTGTTCTTTAAGTTGAGCTGAACATACCATAAAGGCATATCAAGTATTTTACATGGGCTCCAATTCCTCTGACGCTGCAAGGACAAACTGATTATCTTTTCTCTGTCTCGTTTTTTCTATCATAAAGTTGTGTTGCAGTACAAGTAAGAGAACTGAGAGAGATTACCACTGAGCTCAGCAAACCCAAATACTCATTATGCACTCTTTTCTTAGGGACTGTGTACAGTTAGACAGGCTCCAGACGTGCTGGTGTGGAGTGGCAAGTGTAGCTTTGCGGTGGGGTCCATTTCTGGCTTGTAGGAGATGCTGGGTTTAATCTCATCACTGGAAAGAATTATCACCCGAAACATTTCATTCTCTTTTCTTTTTAAACATTTTCCCTTGAACCTTAGTGGCAGATTTATTTTCTATGTGCTTCTTTGGTTTGTATAAGTAATTTTCTTTTTTGTGTATATCTGTGTGCCTAATGCACACAGTACCTGTGTGTGTAGGGGGGCAGCGGTTGGATCTCCTAGAAAAAGTTGCAGAGTCACCGTGTAGGTCCTGGGAAGTAACTCTTATTCCTTATAAGACCAGCCCATGCTCTTAAACACTGAATCATCTCTCCAGATCCTGATTTCATTTTTTTTTTTCCTCCCAATGTTTGGTTTCTACTTTTTCAAATTTGAGGAAATTCTTTAGCTTTTTAATCTGTAATTTTTGGTTCTGCTTACATTAAATGACTTTTATTGCTAATGTATAATTGCTAATAAATGGTATGTCCCATTACCTGTCTGCTAAATTCAATGTCGTGCACTGCTTTGGTCTGAACCTTATCACTTCAAACTGAATGTTGGTAAGCATAAGTTTAATATATATCAAAAATTCTCACTACTTTCAAGAGCTGATTTATTTACACAAAGCTAATTTTGTCTGCATTGAAGCTTGTATGTCGTTGATGACATTTTTATGTTATTATGTCACCAATATTGTCATTTTTATGTCATTATGTCATCAATATTGATGAAAGTAATTCACAGTTTTGGGTTCAGATTGTGGCTGCTTATGTTCTTGGCAAGAACATTTTTCATAAGCAAATGCATCGCTGTGTCTGGACTGATGAGAAGTTTGAACGCCACTACCTACAAGTCTGCAGCTGCTCTTCATTTGACTATTAGTAGGAGGTGGGATGGGCTCCCGGGCTGCTTCCCAGCTCTTAGCAGCTCTTGTGGGGTTTTGCTATTGCTGTGGTTGTTTGTTTTCACAATTTAACGTCATTGCTTTATTGGATTTCCCAGAACACAATAAGCAACCATATTTAACATAACTACAAAAATACATAAAACCACAGGAAATAAAACTATTTTCTCCCCATTTATAAACTAAACTAACTTACCTAACTGGTTTTCCCTCATGACGCTATTACTGCCCTTAGTGTTTTATAACTGAGTTATTTGTCTAAATCTCTTACCTTACTGATATAAAGTTTATTCTACCCATAATTCCCCAGTTGTATCACTTCACAACCTTCTCTTATAACAAATCATAATCTGGGGCCAAACATAAGTATTCATTATATAGCTTCATTAAGATTATTAATAAAAACAGGAATGAATATAAAACGAATATGAAGTAAAGTGTCTCTCTAAACTCAACACTACATCCTAACAAGAGAACCATGCCTGGGACAGCTACGATTTTTATTATGGTAACGTCCCTGAAACATATGAGAAAAAGGCTGCCCTACTGATAGTATTCTATGACTGTTTTTGACCATAACTGATTGCATCTGTGTAGGTTTCTGACCCAAGTGAGACTGAGAAGGTTCCTGCAAAACCTTCTCACTCAGGATAAAGAGGCTCATTTCCTGTGAACTGTAGCCATATGTGACCGAATCTAACAATATCAGAGCCCAGAGAGACAAGCGTCTGCTCCTGTTCTGTAAGCTGCCCTTCAAGTAATGCATGATGGGCTGTATGCCTGCTGCTATTTCTTTTCTCTGCTTACTTGTGTGCATGTGCATGTGTGCTGGGGAATGAAATTCAAGCCTGACCCAGTGCTCGGCAAACCCTCTAGTGTGGAGCTCTAGCCCCAACCTATCTTTTTCTACATTTTTGAGGACTAATGTGTCAGGCACTATGCCTGGAGGTCACTGAGCATTACCTCATTGAATTCTTTCAACAACCATGTAAGTTGAGGGCATGGAATCTATGCATTAAAAATGCAATGAAAAGAAACTGGTTTATCAATATTAATTCAATAGCTGCATATTCTTCTGGCAGTAAGTTATAGGTGGTGGTGAGTGCATATGTTCCCTTTCCACAAATGCTTCATAAATGGCTTATAAGTGTCAAATCGATTCATGAGAATGGAAACATACAACCTGCATGCTTGAAGAGACTTCATGGAAATTCTACACTTTTCTCTCCATGGATCATTCTAAAGGTTATTGTGCAGATGTTGAGGGGGAAACATCATTTGTACTCACTTAGGCCTTTGATTTCTTTATGATTTGTCTGGTATCTAAATATTAACAAAAAAGTATATTTCCTTTACAATGCACTCAGCAGGGAGTGGAAGCTTTTCTCATACCATGCCGTAAGGCAAATTCAAGATGTACACAAAGAAATTTAAGAATCAAGTATGTATGAATGGAAGGAAATTGGACATAGATTTATATAACTACAGCATTCATGCAGGAACAAGGCATTTTGAAAATGTCTACAGCCCATCTCAGGCTGGAAAAGAGCAAATAACAAATTAAGTGCTACTGTGTGAGAAGCAATAATCCATATGCTTACTATAGTGTGAAGACCTGATGCTATTTAAGCATATATATATATATCAGTAAAGCTAATATGTTTCTTAAAACCAATATAAATTAAATTGAAGCACTGAACCTTCTCCTTAGCCTCCTGAGATGTGAACACCAAGACATAAAGCGACTCAACCAACTTTAGTTTTTGGTCAGTGACATTTGTTAGCTGTTAGAACCAAATTGCTTTTGATGGATGCTGGTGAACGCTAATGTCCTCTAGTTGTGGGAATAATTAAGGGAGTTATTTTTTTTAATCATCCAATGTTAGCCATAGGCTCTAATTCTTGAAGCATTTAGACTGGCAAATTAGAATTTTTTTCTGACAAGTATTATAAAGTGATAGTGGAAGAAAATTAATTAATGTCCTTGAAGCATTTATTCCTCTGGCAATAGCCTAGTAATTACAATGTTGACAAAACAAGGAGTAGAGTTTGTGTATGTGTGTCTCTTCAGTTTAGTGTACATGTTAAGTTGTGGCTGACACAAAAACTTGCATCAGATTTAAACACAGTCTAAGATGAGAACTAAGTATAAATCTGCCTGGCTCACTTTTATTAAAGGAGGCTTGGTGAATTCAGAATTTGCTTATTCAAGAGAAAAAGCAATATGCTAGAGTTAAGCCCCTGTGCCAATAAAGAAACCATAGCACAGGCAACATTAATCACTTGACAAATACGAAATAAGACTGGTAGCTTATTAATGGAAGCAAAGTAAGATTAAACATCTTACCTCAAAGTTACAATGTGACATTCTAAAACTAAGCAAAATATGACCCAAGTAGTAAATATTTCACATTGCTCACTCCTTTTTGTTCAATTTTATAGTCATGTTTGGGACATGTACTTTTTAAGGAACTAGGAAAGGAAGAAAGAAAACAAATAATGATTAAAATAATGAAGCAAAATTAAGAAAAGATAATGAAGAAAAGTTTTGGGAAGGGAAAATTAAAACACCAAGAAGTAATGAACTCTGATATAAAGTCTTATGTTAATAAAGGGAAAAATCAGTTATCTTTAATTAGGGAAAAAGCAAATGATTGACAAATAGTAAGTTCATAATAGTGTTTGTTGATCTTTCAAGTAAATGAGCTTAAATGACAGACAGTAAGTATCACCTGCTATATTTCTTGACATATCATATTTGACATTAAACTTAATGATGCTTTGTTAAAAATAAAGCTATAGATGGAAGATTCTGAATGAAGACAAAATGTCTCAAACAGACTAAGAAAGATAATATGGTGGACAGCATTTTTGTTTAGAGAAAAAAGCAGATAACTACCTCCTGAGGACCCTGAGTCCAATCACATCACAGGCAGATAAATCACCTTTGAGGACTGTGTGTCCCCTCTCATCACTGGAGAATACAATACAGCTTCCTGTCTCTGTACATTCGAGAATTAAGTTACTTCAGACTGTGCATGGGTTTCTAGACAAGAAGTTCTTATCAGAGCAGAGTATGAGCACTCGGGGTGATAAAATCATATTCCCCTACCTTGCAGAATCATGGGAGAATAAGTAGAACCATGCTCGTTGCCACAGTGACCAAGACTTATAGCCTGAACTTAGGTCCAAAGGCCGAGAACCTTATCTATGAACATGGAAAATTCTTGTGCAATGAAGATCATCTCATCACTAATCCAATACCATCCTCCAGTAAGAGATCGTAAATGGGAACAAAACCCTCTACCACTCAAGCAGTCTGGCAAAAGGTGTTAGTCATGAACGATATCGTGGAATGACATAAACAGTTTCACATCTGTTTTATTTGATTGTCTTAACCCATGTCAAAAAAATAACCCAATACTTATAGGTAGGTAGTACTCAATAGAATTTTGTTAATAGCTATTAAGTAATGATAATGAACCGAAATACAAAGATTATTTAAGAAATGAAGAGGAAAAAAAGAAAGCCCAATGTTAAAGATGGGTCCAGATATCACTATTTTAGTTGAGATAACTAAGGAAGAATATTTTACTCACGTTTCAAATTTATAAAATTTGATCATATCAATCTCTTTAGAGAAAGTAAAATGTTGAAGGGTTACTTTTAGGAAGTAAGCTTTCTTGAAGATGAGAATGGCAGCATTTCTCCATCAGTGTTTGGGTGAGCTCCAAATGAGAAGAAAGGAAACCAGGCCACCATATGAGAGTGTGCTAGTTGGGTAGGGCACAACTCACAAGACCTCCATTCACATAGACTATAATGTAAGTGATGGTCATAGTACTGGGCAGCCTTGCCATATGTACAAATCCTAAGACCTACTTTGATGGACAAAGAAATGGTGATGTTTTTAAGAAAAATGACCAACAAGTTATAAGATTTTTTTTTTTTTGGTAAGTTGAAATGTTATTTTAGTATTTAAACTATGGCTTGCTAGAATAAGGATAGGCAGATGCATAGGGTAACTAGCTATGGTTCCTTGTATGACGGCCTTAGAGAAAATTCTAAGCCCAGTTTTGTCTGAGAAGGTTGGAAAAAGAAATTTGTATCATAGCTGCAATAAAATTTGCCTACAGTCCAGAGAAATGAAGTTATGGAATTTTATTGACTATCATTGTATACAAAGTTTATGTTGTCAAGACAATCACTATCCTTATCCCATTCTTAGACAGTAGTAGAAGCCAAAACCATTTTTCTTATAACTCAGTATGAATAATACATATTTTTGTTATACTTGCTAGGAAGCAATCTAAGAGTATCATATTTTAGAATCAATTTTTGTCTTCAATCTGATGTCACAAAATGATGAATCTATATATCCATCTTTTGGGGTTTTCATTGTTGTTATTGTTTTTGGTTTTGGTTTTTTTGTTTGTTTTGTTGTTCTTGCTGTTTGGATTTTCAAGACAGGGTTTCTCTGTGTAGCCTTGGCTGTCCTTGACTTGTACTGTAAACCAGGCTAAATTGAACTTAGAGAGATCCACCTGCTTCTGCCTCTCCTTGAGTGCTGGGGTTATAGGTGTGCGCCACTGGGCACATCTTATATACCTATCTTAAGAAAAAGAATAACAAAAAATTTACAATACAAGTGACTTGTTTATATCCATGCCTGGCACATAATTGACTTTACATAAGGAAATAACCATGACTAAGACCAGTTTTTAAAATCTTACAGGGTCCTCACTATGTAAATCCAGCATTAGTGAGCTCTACTCTGTCACTTATACACTCTATTGCCCTGTCCACCAATCTATCCACATTCTCAAAGGCCTGCTACCATCTGGGACTACCAGAGGCCTGCTGCTATCATGGCCTACCAGAGGCCTGCTGCTACCGGGGACAGACTGAGCACTTCCAACAGTGGTAAAGTGCACCTGCTCCCCCGAGCTCCATTTTCAGAGGCTGGTCAACTCGAGGGACAACCAGATAGCTAAAGGTCACCATAAGAACAGAGTCAACAAGATCAATGCAATACGGCATCAACAAAACCCGGTTGTCTTACTACAACAAGCCCTAACACAGCCGAAGCACAAGAAAATGACCTTAAATCCAATCTTATTGAAGATAATAGAGGCCTTTAAAGAAATATAGGAAAACATAATCAAACAGATAAAGGAAATAAATAATACTGTTCATGAACTGAAGATGGAAATAGAAATAATAAAGAATACACAAATTGAGGGAACACTGGAAATGGAAAACCCAGGGAAGAGAACAGGAACTACATACACAAGCATCACCAACATACTGCAAGACATGGAAGAGAGAATCTTAGAAATTAAAGCTATGATAGAAGAAAGGGATACATCAGTCAATGAAATGTTAAATCAAGAGTTTCTAATAAAACATCCAAGAAATCTTGGACACTATGAAAATACCAAACCTAAGAGTAACAAGAATAAAAGAAGAAGACTCCCCACTCAAAGGCCCAGAAAATGTTTTCAACAAAATTATTGAAGAAAATTTCCCATGCTAAAGAAAGAGATGCCTATAATCACACAAGAAGCTTACAGAACACCAAATAGATTGTATCAAAACATAAACTCATCCAGCCACATAATAACCAAAACACCAAATGTACAGAACAAAGAATATTAAAAGCTGCAAGTGGAAAAGGCCAAGTAAAAGTATAAAAGTAGACCTATCAGGATTACACCTGACTTCTCAATAGAGACTTGAAAAGCCAGAAAGCCCTGGGCAGACACATTGCAAACTTAAGAGGCCACAGATACTAGCCCAGACTACTATAGGCAGCAAAACTGGTAATCATATTAAAAGACTGGGAGAAATCAAGGATACAAGGCACATTTTTAAACACAATAAAGGTAGGATACAGCAAGGCAATAGGCAACATCAAATTAAATGGAAAGAAATTGAAAGGAAATCCACTAATACCGAGGACAAGACAAGGATGTGCATGATCTCCATGTATATTCAGCATAGTATTTAAAGTTCTAGGTAGAGCAATAAGACAACTAAAGGAGATCAAGGGGATAAAAATTGGAAAGGAAGAAGTCAAAATGTCTCTATTCACAGATGATATGATAGTATACATAAATCATCCCTAAAATTCTACCAGGGAACTCCTACAGTTGATAAACACCATTATCAAAGTAGCTGGATGCAAAATTAACAACAACAACAACAACAACAACAATAATAATAATATTATTATTATTATAGAAAGAAAGAAGAAAGAAAACCAGTAGCTTTCCTTTATACAAGCAATAAATGGGCTGAGAAAGACATTAGGGAAATACAAACCTTCACAGTAGCCACAAATAATATAAAATATCTTGATCCTATTATAACAAAGCCAGTGAAAGAACTTCACATTTTTGAAGAACTGAATAAGATATCAGAAGATGGAAAGATCTCCCATACTTAGGGAGCTATAGAATTAGCATAGTAAAAATGGCCATCTTACTAAAGATGGTCTACAGATTTAATGTCATTCCCATCAAAATACCTATACAATTCTTTACAATCATTGAAAGAGCAACCATCAACTTCATACAGAAAAAA
The DNA here is from genome assembly GCF_903995435.1 of Acomys russatus. Taxonomy (NCBI): domain Eukaryota; kingdom Metazoa; phylum Chordata; class Mammalia; order Rodentia; family Muridae; genus Acomys; species Acomys russatus. The sequence continues at coordinate 8,003,490 of NC_067153.1, read as the reverse complement.
AAAAAAACCAGGATACCTAAAACAATCCTTTACAATAAAAGAACTTCTGGAGGTATCAACATCCCTGATTTCAAGCAGTACTAAAGAACAATAATGATAAAAACCACATAGTATTGGCATAAAAAGAGACAGGTGGCCAATAGAACCAAATCAAAGACACAGAAATGGACCCACACACCTTTGAACAAAAGAAATCAGAACCGTACAGTAGAAAAAAAATAAAGCATTTTCAATAAACGGTGCTAGTCTAACTAGTTGTCTGCATATAGAAGAATGCAAATAGATCCATATTTATCCCTTTATACAAAAATCAAGTCCAAGTGGATCAAAGACCTCCACATAAAACTGGACACAGTAAATCTAGTAGACGAGAAATTTGGGAATAGCCTTGAACTCATTGGTACAGGAGACAACTTCCTGAACAGAACACCAACAGCTCAGACACTAAGATTGACAGTCAGTAAATGGGTCCTCAAAAAATTGGTCCTGAAAAGCTTCTGTAAGACAAAAAACATCATCAATAGGACAAAATGACAGCTTACAGAATTGGAAAATATCTTCTTCAACCCTAAATCAGACAAAGGGCTAATATCCAAAATATGTAAAGAGCTCTAGAAATTAAACACTGAAAAACCAAACAAACATACAAAACCCCCACAAATAACCCAATTAAAAAATGGGGTACAGAGCTAAACAAGGAAATCTCAACAGGGAAATGCCTAATGACTGAGAAGCACTTAAAGAGATGTTTAATGTCCTTAGTCATTTGGAAAATACAACTCAAAATGACTCTGAAATTCCACCTTACCATCATCAAAATGGTTAAGATCAAAATCTCAAGTGACAGCACAAGCTGGTATGGATGTGAAGGAAGGGGAACACTCCTATTGGTTGTGGGAGTGCAAACTTGTATACTCACTTTGGAAATCAATCTGGCACTTTCTCAGAAAATTGGGAATAGCTCTACCACATGATCCAGCTGTACCAATGCTAGACATATACCCAAAAGATGGTCCACCATACCAGAAGAACATTTGTTCATTCATAATAGTCAGAAGCTGGAAACAATCTAGATGCCCCTCAGCTGAAGAATGAATAAAGAAAATGTTGTACACTTATACAATGGAATACAACTCAGCTGTTAAAAACAAAGATATGGGGCTGGAGAGATGGCTCAGAGGTTAAGAGCACTGATTGTTCTTCCAGAGGTCATGAGTTCAATTCCCAGCAACCACAGGGTGGCTCACAACCATCTATGATGTGATCTGATACCCTCCTCTGGCTTGCAGGTGTACATGCAGGCAGAGCTCTGTAAACATAATAATACATAAATAAATCCTTAAAAAAGACTTATTAGAAACAAAGGTATGCAATTTGCAATCAAATGGATGGAGCTAGAATGTATCATCTTGAGATGATCCACAGATCCAAAGAACCTAGGTAAAATGGAAGGCATAAGGGAGGATGGTTGAATCTCACTCAGAAGTAGAAATAAAATAGATATCTGAAGTAGATAAAGAAAGGAAAAATGAGTGGGGAGGGGAACAAGGGTGGTGATCAGCCGTAGGGAGAGTGGGGAAGGCCTGGTATAGAGAACAAAAATTGGTGTGGGGGTAACTCTGGTACTGGGGTGACTCTAGGGATTCTATGAGGGTAACCCTAGCTTAGACACCTCACAACCGGGTATATAGAGTCAGAAGAGGTTAACTCTTTCAGCAGGGTGGGGGTTGGGAGCACTTCCAGTGGAAGCAGGGCAACAACAACCCAACCACAAAATCTTTGGCTCAAACTTTGTCTTGCCTACAAGAAGTATAGGGATAAAGATGGAGCAGACATTGAGGGAATAGCCAACCAATAACTGGCCCAACTGGAGAGCAACCCCATGAGAGAGAGCCAAGACCTGACACTATTGATACTCAGCTATGCTTGCAGCCAAGAGTCTAGTATAACTGTCTTCTGAGAGGTTTCATCCAGCAAGTGATGGAAATAGATGCAGAGACTCACAGCCAAACAATAAGCAAAGCTCGGGGAGTCTTGTGGAAGAGTGAGGGGAAGGATTGAACGAGCTGTATGGGGTAAGGACACCACAAAAAGACCTACAGAGTAAACTAATCTGGGGCCATGGGGGATCACAGAGATAGAACCACCAGCTAAAGAACATGCATGAGCCAGACCTAGGCTCACTATACATTTGTAGCAGATGTGCAACTTGTTCTTCATGTGGGAACCCCAAGCAAATTGGAGCAGGGCCCTCTCTGACTATGATGCCTGCCTTTGGATCCCTTTCCCATAGCTGGCCTGCTTTGTCTGGCCTCAGTGGGAGAGGATGCTCTTAGTCCTGATACTACTTGATGGACCAGGTTAGGTTGGGACCCTTTGGGGAGGACTTCCCTTCTCAGAGGACAACTGGAGAAGGAAATGGGGGAGGGGTGTAACAATAGGGCTGGGAGGAGAGGACGGAGAGCACTGACATCAGGCTGTAATGTGAACAAATAAATAAACTAATGAACAAGAAAAAACATATTTCTAAAGTTTATTTATACTACTACTATTATTGTTATTATTATTTTGTTTGTGGTTTTTGTTGTTGCTTTTTTTTTAGTTTGGTTTTGTTTTTTTCAAGACTTGGTTTCTTTGTGTAGCTTTGGCTGACCTGGAGCTCACAGTGTAGTTCAGGCTGGGCTTGAATTTAGAAAAATCTGCCAGTCTCCTCCATCTCCCAAGTGCCGGGATTAAAGGTATGAGCCACCACTGCTGGCCAAGTGTATTTTTTTAATCAATGGACAAGTCTTTGTTGCTTTTGGAGTATTCAAGTGCCCCTAGAAAGATGACACTAAAACATGGTAAATTATATTGACTAAAAGAATGTTTGTTTTTCATCTGTGGCCCTGGATAGTAACACTCACAAGAAAGGAATCTTTTAGTTCAAAGGGACACATACATTGGTTGGAGGAGAAAATCTACTTCCAGATTCATCCTAAATACCAAGTGATGATATAATACTGTAAGTGGGGTTCCTGACTTCTCTTCACAGGGGCTTGGTCAGACTGTAGTCTTACAGCAGAAATGAAGCTCAGGAGGTGGCTATGATGCTCACTGAACAGTCTCTTCCCATGTGACTGACCTTACCATTCATAATCACCAAGAGTGATTATAAGCAATGACAAACTGTGTATTATAGAAAATGACCAATAGATATCTCCCAGAATTGATGCATAATATATGAAATGATCAAGGAATTTTAAACAGTATAAATTTATTTTCTGGAAAAGTTTTTGATGTTTTGTTAGAAGGGAAAAATGAATTCTATTGGCTGGATCAGAAAAGAATGTAAAATTTATTAAAGCTTTTTGCCTGAGGGAACCTTTTACATTCAAATAGAATTGGATGTCAAGTGGGGTTCCTGGTGGGATGCAATTAGAGTGATAAGATCAGGAAGCCAGCTTAGTAAGCAAGGTCTCTGATCATATTCCTTGGAGGATATAGTGGGGTCGAGGCTTAGCTTGGTTATAAATTGAGAATCGTTATGAGGTCTGTCATGTTTGAAATAAATGTGAAAATGTATAATACGCTGTTATGATTACTTGCCTGTGAGCCAACATGAAGAATGGGCAACTCAGCAAAAATGTCAACCAGCATTCCATTGGCACCTACTGTATACCTAGCATGGTTCTAGGAAACTAAACTGAGTCACTGTCTTCATGCTGATAAGAGTGATGAATCAGGCATCAACCTAGCATGTTGTCATGTAAGCCTGACCCTCTAGGCTCTGTAGCTCAGAACCACATGTAGCCTTCATTTCTGGATGCATCATTTCATGCCTGTGCTGCTTATTAAAACTGGATTACAGAGTCCTTTTGTAGAAATCAGCATTGGACAGCCAAAGGTAGCCAGTAAAAATACCTCTTAGGAGGTTCAACTTTAATGTGTGAAGTCGTAAACCAGAGAAAATGTGGGAGGTGGGTTGAGGTAATACATTTGCTGACCTGAAACAGCATTCCTGAACTTGACGGATATGTTTTCCTGAGAGTTCTGTTCCTTACGTCTGGTGAGGCCAGAGGTCCTGAATTCTGGTGTATCTGACCAGGGTCTTGCCACCCTGGTCCTCCTCATGCCTGTTACCCTCTAGTACAAGTGACACTCATCAGCTTGGTCATAGCCATGAGAATGTTTTTCCATGCATCCAATGAACCTGTACTTGTTATTGTCTATGATAAAGTCTCTATTCCCTTTAAACTTTCAGGAGTTCTGTCTGAAGATGCTTCTTTGTACAAATCATATTAAAGGGTAAGCTATGATCATTTAAAAAATACAACTATAAACCCTCACATCAGACTGTTACATTTAAGATTAGACAAACTATGTATGGTATAATTTTTAACTGATGGCTATGAGGTCTGGGGTATAGAGAACTTTACAATCTATTATACATTCTTGTTTTATATTGCAGTTCTTTTTCCAGCTCCAAATAGCTACTGATACCAATCAACCAACTGGTCCTGATGCACTGAGAGAGTAGGAGAAACACTGTCTGACCCCGGGGCACTGTGTACCTCCCAGTGCATGACAGTTCCCTGGAGTGTCAGGGGCTAGACTGCAGAGAAGACTCTTTTAATCCACATTGTACCCTGTTATGGAAGCTGTTGGTTATGTATAAACATGTTTTTGTTTTAATCTCAGGTGTGGGATATGGGATCTGCTCCAGTTTGTCCACAGCTGATAACTATCCTGAGAGGACACGTGATATTTGTCAGCTGTAAACTACTTTGTGCAGGGGGTGTGTGGTCTTCATCAGTGGGGATAAAAAACAGACCCAAAGAGAGACTGAGGCCTCTGAGAAAGAAGAAGGCTGATGATGCTTCCTCCTACTCCTCCTAGTTGCCGATGATGCAGTGAGAAGTCAGAGATATCCTAAAACGAAGATTGGACTTACCCCCAAGAAGCACGTGACCCTAAACAATAGGAAGCAGCTAAAGACACTATGTCCCCTCTCCCCACTAATCTTCTTTCTCCCCTACCCAGTGTTGGGTTGTTGGATGGGATTGGAGTAGAGAGAAAGAGACTAAAGGAACCCAAAATAAAAATAATTGGTTAAAAGTACACCAACAGTACCCCATGCAGAAAAGCTCTGTGGAAAAGAAACCTCACTAAAAGTCTGCATCTAGTGCTACTTTGGGTATTCCACACAATAGGTGTATCTCACTCTGACCAGCTCTGTTTCCACTATAGAATAGCTATCTCAGAATACTGAGTACAGAGGAACTGGCTGATTATACTTGATTGAGCAATCTGGAAACAAATTGTTTGTTCTTGTATGAAGGCTAGCTCCAGCACAATCAGTGTGAGGTCCACTTAAAATTTGGAGCTGGCTAGGGAACATGATTGTAATATAGCTATGTCCAGATGTAAGTAGAGAAATTGATTATTATTTTGAAGTGATTTTAAGGGCATTGGGTTTGGTTTTCTTTCAGAAGCATCTCCTTCCATTTCCTCCCATTATTTCCTTCTCTGTCTCTTCATCTCTCCCTTTCTCAGTCTCCCCTTTTCTTCCTTCCTTTTTTTGTCATCCCTTCCTCTTTATTCCTCACTCCTTTTTTTTCTCACTAATTTTCTTTCCTTCCTTCCTTCTCTTAATAAAGTTTTCCACAAAAATCGATGTTGAAATTCCACATGGCAATAGCCATAATTTAAAGTAGAAATACTCACCCTAACATTGCTTTATGTATCCATCATTTGACGTTTATAAAGCACTTGACATGTAAGCAATCTGAACTAGGTGGTAAGTATTTTGTTGCGCAGCATTTTAGCTATTAACAATATGGTACCATTTAACTAATTAACATTAAATATAATTAAGGTTGTCCCTCAGGTGCTGTAGGAAGATTTCAAGTGCTCACTAGTCATGTGTGCCTATAGGTTGTGGACTGTGAATCCAGCCACTCAGAGTAGAGGGAGCTGTGCCATCCAGCACTTGTCTAGGGAATACTAAAATTATGATTGCTTAAAGATTGATTTGATTGGCTATGAAAATAAGTGGGACATACTTGAAGCAGTAGGTCAATAGTGGAGGTAAAGGGACAGTTAGATGCCAAAGCAGAGAGCATCTTTTATAAATTGCTTTAAAAAGCGTATCTCAAGTTCATAGATTAGTGAAAATTGAAGGCACTTAGAAAAGAAAACCAAATAAATATTTGAACTAACAAAAACTTCTCTGAAACAGCCTGAGAGGGACACCATGGTTTTGAACAGTTTCTTAGATAACTATGAGCAAATATACTCAGAATTTCAAGTAGGTCTACATGAATTATGGAAGAAAATATCATGAAATATGTAACCCAAAGAGGGAAAAATGCAGCTTATGCCTAAGGATTTGGGGGCTTGGATCCTGATGTTGAAAAGAGGAAAGAGCTAACATAGATTTTTACTTCCATGGCTACCGTATATATTCCACTGTGAAAATACTACTCTGACAAGAGAAACCTAGGGTATGTTTCTCTGCAGGAATGAAGCCATGTTTAACAATTACCATCTCTAACATCAGCATGTAACCTCAAAGAGAAGCATGCGTGTGCTATATCTAGGACAAAAAAACATCTGTGGGAGAGATGAAAAGACATTTTTGACATTGACACAAAGTCTTAAAAACACAATAATTTAAATAGCCCAACTTTGTTGTAGGACTTGAAGTGCATAGGCCAACGTCATTAGTTGTCATGATAACACCAAGATCCTATTGTAGATGAGATTACAAGAGGAAAGGAATGTTGATGCAATGTGCTCTTGGATGTCTTGATGCACATAGGCCCAAGTAAGTGAAAGCTGAGGTGGGAGATTTTTCTTTCCACAAGTATTTTGGGTTATTAACTAGAGCAAATGAAGATTATAACCAACAAATAAAAAAATCCAAGCATAATTACATGCAATTTTGCATGTAATGTAGGATGAATAGACATGAGGGACTTGTGCCTTGAAAGTAATGGCCCTATAATAATTCCTAAGGCACCTTCAGCAATGACAGACTATGGTTCATTGACCTTAGGACAATTTTAGTTTCTTACTTGCTGAGTTGCTTTTATATTGCCAAATTCAATTCAGTGAAATTGTTAACAGAATGTGTAATATGTTCATTTTAAGAAATAATTACTCACACCACCCACAGTCTGAACCCCAATACAGCTGGTCTGAATCACAGCAGTAGTGTGAGAGGGACCAGGCAGAAGCGTACCTCTGCTGACACAATCCAGAGCCTAAGGTGTTGAGCAAAGTCTCCAGGAGGAGAACCAGGTCACCTGTGTGTCCCAGGGAAGAACTCCCGGATCCCCACAGGCAAGGGCACGTGACCTATAATAACTCACCAACTATCTACTCTCAATAACCAATGAAGGACACCAGAAGCTACCTCCCAAAATCATAGACAGCAAAATGACTAAAGGACAGCATAAGAATGCAAACAACAAAAACCAAAACAATTCGGTATCTCCAGATTCCAACTATCCCAAAGAAAGCAATCCTAAGAACCCAAAGGCAATCAAAATACAATAAAATGACCTCAAATACTTATTAATGAAGATGATAATGGAAGAAATGAATAAAATCTGCAAACAAATGCAGGAAGATGCAAACAGGTGAAGACATAAAAGAGGCTTACAGAGAGACACTGGAAGAAATTCAAGAAAATACCAAAAAAACCCAGATGAAATAAATCAATAAAACAGTTCAAGATCTGAAGATGAAAATAGAAACTGTAATAAAAGCACAGACAGGAGAAAAACGGGATCAAGAGGCCTTAGAGAAGAAAGCAAGCAACATAGAGGTGAGCTTCTCTAACAGAATCCAAGAAATGGAGGAACGAATCTCAGGACTAGAAGATACAATCGTAGAACAAAGAAAATGCTAAATCTGAAAAAATCCTGACACAAAACATCCAAGAAATCAAGGACACCATGAAAAGACAAAACCTGAGAGTAACAGGCATCGAGGAAAGAGAAGACACCTGACTCTAAGACCCAGAAAACATCTTCACCAAAATCATAGAAGAAAATGTCCCCAATTTGAAAAAGGAGATGCACATAATATTAACATACAAGAGTTCTATAGAATATCAAATAGAATAGACCAGAAAAGAAAATCTTTCTGCCACATAATAATAGAAACACAAAATACACAGAACAAAGAAAAATATTAAAAGTGGCAAGAGAAAAAGGCAAAGTAACATACAATGGCAAACCTATAGGAATTACACCCGACTTCTCAGCAGAAACCATAAAAGCCAGAAGAACCTGGACAGAGGTCCTGCAAACCATAAGGGACAATAGATGCCAGTCCAGACTACTGTACCCAGAAAAGCTATCAATAAACATTGATGGAGAAAACAAAATATTCCATGACAAATACAAATTCAAACATTATCGATCCATAAATCCAGCTTTACAGAAGTTACTAGAAGGAAAACTCTACCCCAAAGGGAAAAGTTATAAGCAAACTACATGGGAAATAGATAACTACACCATCGCAAAAACACAACCACACAAACTCTCTACTGTAACCAACATCAAAATTAAGGGACTTAACAGTCACTGGTCATTAATATCTGTCAACATCAATGGTCTCAATTCTCCAATAAAAAGACACAGACTAACTGAATGGATCCACAAACAAGACCCAACATTTTTCTACATTCAAGAAACATACCTCACCCACAAACAGACATTACGTCTGGGTAAAAGGCTAGAAAAAAATATTCAAAGCAATAGTCACAAGAAGCAAGCTGGTGTGGCCATCTTAATACCTAATAAAATAGACTTTAAACCAAAATTAATCAAAAGGGATGAAGAAGGACACTTTATACTCAACAAAGGTAAAAATCACCCACGATGACATCACAATTCTGAACATCTATGCTCCCAATACAAAGGCAGCCACATTTGTAAAAGAACTATTAACAAAGCTTAAACCACACATTGATCCCCACACATCAATATTGGAAGACTTTAACACCCCACTTTCACTGAAGGATAGGTCATTAAAACAGAAACTAAGCTGAGAAATAACATAAGTAACCAATGTCATGAATCAAATGGATCTAACAGATATTTACAGAACTTTTCATCCAAACCAAAGGATTATACCTTCTTCTCAGCACCCTATGGAACCTTCTCCAAAATTGATCACATAGTAGGTCACAAAGAAAGCCTCAACAGATACAAGAAGATTGAAATAATACCTTGTATCCTATCAGATCACCATGGTCTAAGGCTGGACTTCAACAGCAGAAATAACAAAAAGCCTACACCCACATGGAAACGAAACAACTCTCTACTTAATGACACCTGGGTCAGGTAAAAAAATAAAGAAAGAAATTAAGGACTTCCTGAAATTCAATGAAAATGAAGGAACAACATACCCAAATTTGTGGGACACATTGAAAGCAGTGCTAAGAGGAAAATTCATAGCACTAAGAGCCTTTATAAAGAAATTGGAAACATCCCACATAAGCAACTTAATGGCACATCTGGAAGCCCTAGAAAAAAAGAAGCAGAAACACCCAAGAGGAGCAGATGTCTGGAAAAAATCAAACTCAGAGCTGAAATCAATAAATTAGTAACAGACAGAACAATTCAAAGAATCAGTAAAACCAGGAGCTGGTTCCTTGAGAAAATCAACAAGAGAGACAAATGATTAGCCAATTTAATCAAAAGGCAAAGAGACACTATTCAAATCATCAAAATTAGAAATGAAAAGGGAGACATAACAACAGACACTGAGGAAATACAATGAATCATAAGATCCTACTTCAAAGGCATATATGCCACAAAATTTGAAAATCTAAGGGAAATGGACAATTTTCTTGATTGATTCCACATTCCAAACTTGAATCAAGAACAGATAAACAAACTAAATAGTCCTATTTTCCCTTTAGAAATAGAAGCAATCATTGATAATCTCCCAACCAAAAAAAAAAAAAAAAAAAAAGGCAGCCCAGGGCCAGATGGTTTCAGCACAGAATTCTATCAGACCTTCAAAGAAGAGCTAATACTGATACTCTTCAAGCTACTCCAAAAGATTGAAATGGATGAAACATTACCAAATTCATTCTATGAGGCCACAGTCTCATTGATACCTAAACCTCACAAAGACACAATAAAGAAAGAGAATTTCAGATCAATTTCGCTTATGAACATTGATGCAAAAATACTCACTAAAACACTTGCAAATGTAACACAAAACCAGATCAAAGATATCATTCACCATGATCAGGTAGGCTTCATTCCAGGCATGTGGGTGTGGTTTAATATACAGAAATCCATCAATGTAATCCACCATATAAACAACCTGAAAAAAAAAGCCCACAAAATCATTCTACCAGAGAACTCCTACAGCTGATAAACACCTTCAGCAAAATGGCTGGATAGAAAATTAACTCAAAAAAGTCAGTAGCCTTCCTATATACAAAGGACAAATATGCAGAGGAAGAAATCAGGGAAACTACACCCTTCACAATAGCCACAAGCAATATAAAATATCTAGGTGTAACTCTAACCAAGCAAGTAAAGGACTTGTTTGAAAAAAACGTCAAATCTCTGAAGAGATTGAAGATGACATCAGAAGATGGCAAGAGCTCCCTTTTTTTGTGGATAAGGAGAATTAACATAGTAAAAATGGCCATCTTACCAAAAGCAATCTACAGATTCAATGCAATCCCTATCAAAATACCTACACAATTTTTTAAAGACATTGACAAATCAGTTCTCAACTTCATATGAAAAAACAAAACCCCTAGAATTGCTAAAATGATACTGTTTAATAAAAGATCCTCCAGAGGAATCTCCATACCTGATCTCTAGCTCTACTATAGAGCAACAGTAATTAAAGCAGCATGGTACTGACACAACAATAGGTTGGTTGATCAATGGAATCAAATTGAAGAACCAGAAGTGAATCCACACACATTTGGTCACTTGATTTTTGACAAAGAAGACAAATCTATTCAATGGAAAAGCAATAGCTTATACAATAAATGGTGCTGGTTTAACTGGATGGCTCCATGTAGAAAAATGCAATGAGATCCATATTTATCACCATGCACAAAACTCAAGTCCAAATGGATTAAAGACCTGAACATAAAACCAGAGACACTAAATCAGTTAGAAGGAAAAGTGGGGAAGAGCCTGGAACATATTAGCACAGGAGACAACTTCCTGAACAGAACACCAACAGCCCAGGCCTTAATGTCAACAATTAATAAATGGGACCTCATGACGCTGAGAAGCTTCTGTAAGCAGAAGACACTGTCAACAGAACAAAGCGACAGACCACAGACTGGGAAAATATATTCACCATCCCTACATCTCACAAAGTTCTAATATCCAAAATAGATAAAGAGCTCAAGAAATTAAACACCACCAAACCAAATAAGAAATGGGGCTCAGAACTCAAGAGAAGAATATCAAATGACTGAGAAACATTTAAAGAAATGCTCAACGTCTTTATTCATCAGTGAAATGTGAAGCAAAACATCTCTGAGAAATCGTCTTATACCCATCAGAATGGCTAAGGTCAAAAACTCAAGTGACACCACATGCTGGTGAGGATGTGGGGAGAGAGGAACACACCTTCATTGCTGGTGGGAATCCAAACTTGTACCACCACTTTGGAAATCTATCTGATGCTATCTCAGAAAACTGGAAATAGGGTTTCCTCAAGACCCAGCTATTCCAATCCTTGGAATATACCCAGAAGATATTCCACCACACAACAAGGACATTTGCTCAACCATGTTCATAGCAGCCTTATTCATAATAGCCAGAACCTGGAAACAGCCTAAATGTCCCTCAGTTGAAGAATGGATAAAGAAACTGTGGTACATTTACACTATAGAATACTACTCAGTTATTAAACACAAGGAAACCCCAAAATTTCTGGACAAATGGATGGAACTAGAAATGTTCATACTGAGTGAGTTAACCCAGAAGCAGAAAGACTCACATGATATACACTCACTTATAATTGGATACTATCCCAAGAGGCATGCCCCATGAAAGTCTTCACTTACCAGGAGATGGGGATAGATGTGAGGACATCCTATTTGGACTCTAGTTGAGAGAAGTAATGAGAATGGGGAAATAGAAGAAACCAGAGGGTCCTAGAAACTTACAAGAAGAATATGATGATGGACAGATCTAAGCCCAGGGGTTCTGTTCAAACTACTGCACCAACCAAGGACAATACTTGCAGTAAACATCGAACCCCTATCCTGATGTAGCCACTGGACAGGACATTCTCCACAGTTGAGTGGAGAGTAAGGATTGACTCTGACATGAACCTTGGTGCCCCATATTTGACCACCTCCCCTTGGTGAGGAGGCCTCGTGGCACTCAGAGAAAGTATAAACAGGCTACCAGGATGAGACTTTATAGGCTATGACCATATAATGGGGAAGGAGGAACCCCTCAGTCACATTCATAGGGTAGGGGAATAGGGTGAAAAGGGAGGGAGGGAGGAACAGGAGGATACAAGTGATGGGATAACAATTTAGATGTAATTTGAATAAATTAATTAACTAAAACTTAAAAAAGAGAAAAAATAATTAGCAATATCTGAAAAAATTACTATTGAACATACATGCACACATGTAAACACATATTTTTATTTAGTAATATAGACATCTTCTGCTGTTGAGGGGAAGGTTCCATTCTGCTTGCTCTCTGTCTTCAAACTAACTTTTCGTGTGTGTGTGTGTGTGTGTGTGTGTGTGTGTATGTGTGTGTGTGTGTGTTTATGAGAGAGACAGAGACAGAGAGACAGAGAGACAGAGACACATAGTGAGAGACATAGACACAGAGGCACAGAGAGAGAGAGAGATACATAGAGAGAGAGATACACAGAGAGAGAGAGAGAGAGAGAGAGAGAGAGAGAGAGAGAGAGAGAGGGAGGGAGGGAGGGAGGGAGGGAGGGAGGGAGGAGAGGGAGGAAGGGAGGGAGGGAGAGAAACAGAGACAGAGACAGAGACAGGGAGGGAGAGAGACAGAGAGACAGAGAGACAGACAGGCAGAGATTTATACCTCTGTATGATACCATGAGCTTGGCTGACATTAAATGATCTGTAACTTTTTTAACCCCATTCTATTCCACTGATCTATGTGTCTGTTTTTATGTCAATATCATGCTGTATAGCTTAAAATCAGGATGGTGGTGTCTCCAGCAGTGTTCTTACTGTTCAGGATTATTTTGGCTATCCTAGGTCTTTTGAATTTTCATAAGACTTTTCAAATTAATTTTTAATTTCTATGAAGAATTTCATTGAGATTTTGATTTATTGAATTTGTACACTACTTTTGGTACAGTGGTCTTTTTCACAATATTAATCATTCCCATAGATTTGTATGAAGGTCCTTCTATCTTTTGATTTCTTCTTCAGTATGGTAGGCCTCTTGTTATACTGACCTTTCCTTGGTTAGATTAATTCTAAGTTATTTCTTTTTCTTTTTCTTTTTTTTCTTTTTTCTTTTTTTTTTTTTTTTTGCAGCTATTGTAAATAGCATTGTCTCTCTGATTTCCCTCTCAGTGTCTTGGTATACAGCAAAGTTGTTAAAAGTTATTTTTATATAATTGTGTTTGTTTCTCTATTTCTCTCTTAATCCAACTATCACACATATAATTGGGACTCTTTTTAATCTGTTTAATAATAAGCTTCATAACACAATAGCCGAGCAGTTATTACTCTAATCTTAACCCTTAAGCTAATTTGGTTTCCTTCCAGTGTACCTCCCAAGGATACTTGCATTTTGTAACTTTCCTGATCCAGCCTCTCTGGACCTCTCTAGAAGCTGAGTGCCCTAATTCTTCTTCTAATTCCTCCTGCCCTGGCTGGCAGGAAGTGCAGTCCTATTCTCTCCCCTGCTCAACCATTGGCTGTAAGCTGCTTTATTGACACATCAGGGGACAACTGGGGAGCAGAATTTATACATACAGGAGAGTCTTAGAACAAGGCTTGCAATCACATATGAGAGATATGAAATCAGCATTTGAATTACAAAATAACCCTATGCCTACACAAGGATACTGATTTTTGTGTGCTAATTTAATACTCTCTTACTTTGCTGTACACCTTAGCCTAGTCCTCAGAAACTCTATATCCTTCTACAGAGATACTTGCTTATCATGTTCACTGCTTCACCATTCACAATAGCTATGCAATGGAAACAACCTAGATATCCACCAATTGGTTAGTGAAAATGTGTTTTCATACATGATGGAATATTATTCAGCTGTTAAGGAAAACAACAATACAAGATCCACAGATAAATGCATTGATCTGGAAATATTTACACTTAATGAGGTAACCAAGACACAGAAATACAGATATTACTCATTATTTCATATGTGGGTGTTAGCTTTGAATCTTTAAAAATGTATATCTAAAGTGGGGTACCCATATGAATCATGAACCTAACAGGGGCCATGGAGGGGATATCAAGGAAAGAGGAATCAGATTTCAGGTGGTCAGAATGGAAAATGGAACATGAAAAGTTAAACAGGGTGAGGGCTTGAGAATGCAGTGTTGGGTAGGGTGTTTGGGAAGGGGTAACTAACTTTAAAGATGTTAGAAAAAGCTATGTGGAAACTACTATTCTATCTCTTCTTAAAATATATACGTTACGTACATATAGATTATGTCATGTGCATACACGTCATTTAGACATACTTCATATACACATATCTCACATACTTATATCTCCGACACATATATCTCATATATGTATACTTCATATACCTATACACATACATATACAAAAAGAATTTAAAGTTACTCTACGGGGGCAGGGACAATGCTACTCTCACATACTATATGACATCAAATAAAAAGTCCAGTGCCAGGTACTGAGTAACTTCTTTGTGAACTGCTTGTCAATGGTTGTCATAGATTTCCCACCAACCATTATAGACTATTACTATTACTATTACTCTTGTTTACTTCTTCCCTGAGGAGCCCTATTGCTCAAGAGCCCACCTACTTAAGACCTATGATAAGCTCGAACCAATCTGGAGGCATTATCAGTTCTGATCACCGTTTTTAGTGTTGGAATAGCTATGCATGCTAACAGGGGAAGAAAAGTCATTAACAGTCTTACCCAGCTGTACAGTAATGCAAAGTACAATAATTAATGGCCTCACAAGATATACCTACAGGTGAAATAACAGAAAAAAAAATCATTATGGAATAAACAACAACTTTCTGATTGGCCTTAATCCGTGTTCCATAAGAGGGATCTCATAGTTGGTACCATTAACTGGACCCAAAACCTGTGGGTATCTAAGCCCTGAGACTTATGGAAGAATCTAAGACTATTATTCTTCTAAATGGACATATTAATTATTACCCTGTAAGTTCCTTGTATACACAGATTAATGTATCTTTCGACCTTCATCAGAGAAACTTTGTTGTGGATGTAAACATGATTTTGTTTTGATCCCAAGTGTGTTTGTGAAACATACATGCATGAGGGTGTGTGGTGTTTGTCCAGTGGAAACAGACTTGTGAGAGAACATGTAATGTTTTTCCACTAGAAGAGGAATTGCCTCTTGTGGGAGCATGGTCTTTGCCAACTGCTAAACATCCTAGTATGGACTCTGAGAGGATATATATGAGCCCAGAACAAGAGGTTAGGCTTTTTGGTCTTGACATGGCTTCCTTTTGTTTGGCTGTTCATCTCTCCTCTTCAGGACACACCTAGAAAGAAACACTCCAAAGAACACTTCAAAGTTCTGGGTTCTGGCCCCTGCTCTGGATTCCATCTGCTGCAGCTGCAGTCCCGACAACAAAGAGGAGAATTGCTTCAAGAAACTGAGTCTAAAAAGGTCTACTTCTCCTGTTCTCGTTAAGTTCTTTTCTCTCCTACCTAGGGTAGGTGGGTTGGAAAAGAGGTATAAGCATTAAAGAATCACAAATAAGGTAGGATTGAAAAAGCCTACAAAACTTTATTTTTCAAAAAATGGCAGCTAACGCAGAGATAGCCAACTATTCAACAGGTAGAGAATATGAGACAGTAGATTGTTTGGCTCTAACTGGGATATCTGTATCATGCTCTGTGTTATTTAATTGCTGTGAAGAGACACCATGACCATGGCAACTCTTATAAAGGAAAACATTTAATCGGGCTAATTTACAGCTTCAGAGGTTCAGTCTATTTTTGTCACAATAAGAAACATTGCAATGTCCAGGCAGACATGGTGCTGGAGAAGGAGCTGAGAGTTCTACATCTTGATCCACAGGAAGGAGAAGGGGACTGAGTTCCACACTGGGTGGAGCTTGAGCATTTATGACCTTATAGCCCACCCTCACAGTGACATACTTCCTCTAACAAGACCACCCCTACTCCAGCAAGGCCCCACCTTCTAATAGTGCACTCCCTCTGGCCAAGAATTCAATCACGTGACTATATGGGGTCATGTGTATTCAAACCACCACATTCTCCCTCCCCTCCATGCCTCAAGAATCATTGCAGAAGTGAGTGGAAGGATTGTAGGAGCCAGAAGAAGTGAGTGTCTGCAATAAAAGAGTATTTTCTGGACTTTTGCCCACAAAGACTCACAGCAGTTGTGATTAGTGCACAAGTCCAAGCCAGCCAACAGCCCAGCATGGATGGGTAGCTAGTACAACTAATGACTCCTGTGGTTTTCTCTGTCCTCCAGATGCCCCTTTACAAACACACAAGTGTACAAATGAGCACCTGAACACACATGGGCGCACATGCACAAGTGACTATCTTTCTGTTACTATTTAGCAGATTTAAGTTTCAGTATAAATTGAAATGATTAAAAAAGTATGAGCAATCTAGATGAAAATCACATGAGGTATAGAATGCAAGTGCCTCTGAATCGCCTAGAAATATTATGTCTGTGGATAATTATTTTACTTTAGTACCACTTAGTAACCATCTCTTTCTTTTAAACTTTTCATGAATCCAAAGCAGAGTAGATTCATTTCCAGGTCTGAACTGCATGCTATACATGCTGTACAAACTATATAGATATGTACTTTACGAAATCCTTTCCTCTTGATTTTTCCTAGGCTATTCAGCCTAGTCCCTTACATGTAATAGAGGCTTCATGAATATTTACTGTAGCGGAAATTGGAGATATCCTTATATGGAAAGGAAATACACGCTTGACTATGCCGTTTACTCATCTTTTGTTATGCTCTGTACATCTGTGGGCATTCTACTTTATGAATTAAGCAAGTGGATGTGTGTATGTGCATGTTCATGTGTGTTCAAGTTAACAGTTGTGTGCAAATGCACATGGACATGTGTTCATCCATGTGAAGACCAGAGGTCATCCTTAGGTATTGTCCCTCATGGGCCATATACTTGTTTCTCTTTCCTCCTTCCTTCCTTTCTTCTTTCCTTCCTTCCTTCCTTTCTTCTTTCTTTCGTTCTTTCTTAATTTTTGGAGGTGGGAACAGGGTATCTTATTGGTCTAGAGCTTACTAAAATGCATGGACAGCTTGTCAGTGAATCCCAGGGATCCGCAAGCATCCACTGATGTCCCCCTACACAGTGCTCAGATTCTAAGCTAGTGCCATTAACGTCAGCATTTTCACCATGGGTCCTTAGGAATAAACTTAGGATCTCATAGTTGTAAGTCTAGCACTTTAATAACTGAGCTATCTCCCTACCTCTAGAGGTTGTCCTTTTTATGTTGGTTAGTCTCTGTGTATAATAATATAATGTAAAATATATAACATGATAGTTGGTGCACTACTATTTACTACCTTTTGTTAGCAGCAGGAATGCCAAGAATGAAGCACAAATCCAAATGAGGTTGCTTCTCACACAGGCATATCATAAGATCAATGTATACTGAGAACCGTAGTGAGCTGCAGCATCTAGATGTCGATGCGCTTATTGACTGTACTTGGTTAACATGCTCATTATCAGCCAAAGTACTTTTATGCTAATTTCTACTTGCTTTATTAGAAAGTGCTTTGAGAAAGGAAAATACAAGCGTAAAGCATGACCATTATTCTCCAGTAGGTGATAGATTTCTTGAGTCCATTCAAGTTAAAGGATACATTTAACTAATAGACACATCAACCACAATCTTTAAAGAGAGTAATCTCCTGGTTTACATAGGCTAAAAAAATATGTGACCTTGACCTTGCTACCAAGAGCTCTGTGACCTCCCAAAACAAGGTCATCTTTAAGGTTGCACTGTGTGCTGGGGACTAAGGTGATCTAAGATATTATCTATATCTCTTGGTTCTCAAGCCTCTGCCACCTAAGAAATCAGGTATTATTAATCATCTTTAGGAATGAAGTGAGTGAGATGTAAACATGTTTGCTCCCTGGAAGGTAATTACTATGTTGGACAAATGGTGTGTTTTGTCTGATACCAAAGCTTAATCGTTACCCAGCCTTCTAGACAAAGAAACGAAAGGTTCAGGGCCATGAAAAGGATGCTTCAGGCCATTGCTGCCACAGGACCATGAAAAGGATGCTTCAGGCCATTGCTACCACAGGAAAACATGATCGTTATCCCCTTTCTCTGTACCTTTTCCCCTTCCCTTATCCATATAAGACATACAAGCCAGAATGGTTGAACTAAGCTTTGATACATTTTAAAGTGTAACCAGATTACTTCACTCTTACGTGTTCTAGTCCAGTCTAGTTCTGTCTGCTTCCTTGCAGCCATGCCTTCTCTGTCTCTATGTACAAATCTATTGTGTCATTCACTGTGAGTCACTACAGCTATGTATTTTAGCCTCTCGCATTAAAGCACGAGCAACTCATTAAACAGCACGTCTACGTGCCTCTTGCCCTAGGCTGAGACAGTGTATATAACCCATACTCTGTAAGTGTGAGTTGAAGTAAAGTAACACTGGTATAATTAGTCAGATTTCTCAACACTCCACTTCACATTTAATGTAGATTAAGTAATTAGTAAAAGTAATGACGTTCAAGATTAGAAATGTGACCAACCAATTTGAATTCAAAAAGGATATAATAACAATAACTCTGTACTTTAGTTTTAATCAAGAGAGGTTTCAAAAATAAATGCCACTGAGATTGACTGGTGAATTCGATGCATACTATTTTAATATAGTAAATGTGTGAGTGTGTGCGTGTGTGCGTGTGTGTGTGTGTGTGTGTGTGTGTGTGTGTAACTATTATACTGTAGTTAAGACCAAGAAGAACAAAAAACTATTTTTATTTGACAACCTGAGAAATCTATTATATTTGCTTATTGCTAACATTTGAGAATTTAATTTGTGAGATTATGTAAATTTGAAATAGCATATAGTAATAATTAAAGAATGCATATATGAATGCAACTCAATCTAAGTCTTGCTTTTATATAACTAAGAAGCAGCATTTTCTGTAACTGAAGTTAGCTGAAAACATTTCCATTTGTAAACTGCACATATTCGCACTCAAAACAGTTTATTTTCATGTATATAATAATTACAGCATGCCTGTTAACAGCTCCTTAGAGGAGCTAGATTTTTATTCAACTTGATACAAGGTACAGTCATCTGATAGGAGACAACCTCAATTGGGGGGGGGGGAACCCTTCCATAAGATTGGCTGGGAGACAAGCCTATGAGACATTTTGGTGGTCAATGATTGGTGTGGGAGGATCCAAGCCATTGTGGGTGGCACTATTCCTAGGTCCCAGATGCTATAAGAGAGCAGACTGGGCAAGCCAGGAAGAGCTAGCTAGAAAGCAGTGTTCACTCATGGCTTCTGCTTCAGTTCCTGCCTCTAGGTTTCTGCCTTGAGTTCCTGCTCCAATTCCTTTAAAGATGGGTGGGAATATTGGTGATTTGGAAGTGGAAGGTGAAATACACCCTTTACTTTCCAAGTTGCTATTGGTCATGGTGCTTTATCACAGAAATGGAAATCTACCTAAAACACTAGATAAGATCAGTAGGGACATAATCTTTATTTCATGTGCAGCAAGAAGCAAAAGAAATCCACGTAAACACCTGCAGGCATTTTACAGTATAAGATAAGAAACTAATTTAGAATATACAAGGCAAACATATTATTAACAGGAAAAATATGAAAACTGTTGGATTTAAACGTCAACAACATATAAAGATTTTTTCCTTCTGTTTTGAGAGCCCTTCCCTTCTCTCCTCCTGCTTTTCACCCTCCTACATTTTCCCCCCTAACCCCCTCACCTTGTCTTCAGAAAAGATGAGCCTCCCCATCAACCTACCTCAGCAGAAGTTGCATAAAGAGTGATCCCTTCATCCACTGAGGCCGGGCAAGGCAGCCTGGTTAGGGCAAAGCAATCGAAAGCAAGCAACAGAGTCCATATCAGAGACAGCACTTGCTCAGCTTACTAGGGGACCCACATGAAGCTCAAACTGCATCAGTTACATTTACATAGGAGGTCTAGGTCCAGTCCATGCCTGCTCTTTGATTGGTGCTTCCATCTCTGTAAGCCCCCAGTGGTCTAGGTTAGTTGACTCTGTTGGTCATCTTGCAGCATTCTTGTCCCATCTGGGCCCTTCTAGCCTTTTTTTCCCACCTTTCTCAGGGCTCACTGAGCTCTGCCTTAAGCTTGGTTGTGAGTCTCAGCACCTGATTCAATCAGCTGCTGGGAGAGGGGTGCTGTCAGAGAGTTAGACTCCTGTCTGTAAACAGCAAAGTATCCTTAATGGTGTCAGGGGTTGGCTCTCTCCCATGGGGTAGGTCTCCGGTTGAGCCAGGCATCTACTCAGTCTCTATCTTTATCTCTCCACTTCGTGGAGATAGGGTAAACTTTGTTTCAAAAGTTTTACAGGTGGATCGATGTCCCCTTACCACCATTATAGGTTCTGCCCGGCTAGAAGGTGGCCTCCTCTGTCTCTTGTCCCCTGCTGCCAGGAGGCTCAGCTAGAGATATCCCCATATCCTCCCTTTAGCCTGTCCTCTTGCAGGTCTCCAGTCTCTTTCAGTGATGCACTGCCATTAGTTACCCTTTTCTCTCCAGCCCCTCCAATTTCCCCATCGCACCTGTCCCCACATCTGATGACCCCCACACCCTCTCCTATCCAGCTCCACCTCTACTTCTTTTCCACTGTCTATTCTATTTCTCCATCTGAGTGATATTCAAAGAGGGCTCCTTTGGGCCCTCTTTGTTACTTGGGTTCTTTGGATCCATGATTTGTAGTATAGTTATCTTGTAATATATGACTAATATCCACTTATAACTGAGTACATACCATGTGTGTCTTTCTGGGTCTCGGTTACCTCACTCAGGATGATCCTTTGTAGTTCCATCCACCTACCTGCAAATTTTAAGAGCTCCTTGTTTTTAATAGCTGAGTAGTATTCCATTGTGTAAATATACCACAGTTTCTTTATCCATTCTTTGTTTGAGGGACATCTAGGTTGTTTCCAGTTTCTGGCATTATGAATAAAACTGCTATGAACATAGTTGAGGAAATGTCCTTAGGGTATGGTGGAGCATCTTTCGGGTACATGCCCAGAAGTGGTACAGCTGGGTCTTGAGGTAGCCCAATTTCCAATTGTCCGAGAAAGCACCAAATTGATTTCCAAAGTGGTTGTACAAGTTTGCATTCCCACCAGCAGTGGAGGAGTTTTATACACATATGTATACACGTATTTAAACAACTCATGACATAAACATGATTTATTTTAAGTTAACTATTGAAGAGAGTTAAGATGTTATTTTATGAATACCCATGCGTGTAAAATCAAACTTTGGGACATACAGGAAATAGCCTTCCTCTTTTTATTATTTTATTTCATTTACATCTTGTCTTCCCTCAGCAGCCCTAGCTTAATATTATCATTGCTTCAGTTGTGTTTTCTGAGAACCCTAACAATACAACATCATCTTTAGCCCTAGACTTTATATAATTAGATGCTTTTTACCTAACACTGTCCTCTTACAGCTACTTAATACTTACTTCTACACAGGAGGCTAGCACACTGGTTGTGTCATGCTTGCATTTTTTCTGTTATGAAGATATTATATTACAGATGACAAGTGCTTCATTATGATTTAGGGGAACCAGTAATAACTTTGTGGTCCTAGACTTGTCAATTGACAAAAGTGAACTGGGATTATCTGGATATAATCTGTGTTTTAGTAGGGGATCTTGTACTCTGTCTAGAAAGCACAGAATCTTTGCCTAATTGGTTCATGTTTGGGTGAATAATAAACCTTTGAGGGGTCCAATAAGTAAAGCCTCTATAGAAGACTTTAAAAATATCTGCAAAGAAAGGCATCAAAACACCCAAATAATACAACGCATTATCATCTTAGAAATTTTAATAAAACCAACCCAATTTAAACAGGCTTTATTTCTATTATGTAATTGTTCTATGCTATATGGATATTTTAGATGGATGCTCAAAATTATGTTTTTATTATATAAATTTTCATAAGAGAACTCAGTACTTATTTGGTTTTATTTTTATTTTTAATAAATACTTTTATTGGCTTATCTTCATACAAAAATGTTAATTGTCTTTTTCCCCTTCTCCAACATCTTCAAGATCCTCCCCTGCTTCCCAACACTTTCAACTTCGTGCTCTTTCTCTCTCAGAATACAAAACAAACAATGAACAATACCAAAAGTAGACAAACCTGAAAGAGATTCACATCAGTTGAAAATCTTTCATATTCTGAACAAATTATAAAGCTGAGTTTTCTTATGTCTGTCCTATATCCAAAACTCCATTTACCATGAGCCTGCCTATGTGGCTTACTATAGAATGACATCTCTTAGATGCTACTTAAGTAGTGAGTGTGCTCAGGGGAGACATCTCTGGGGAGATTTTATTTGAATTAAGAGTTGATTCACAACAAGGACCACACCCATGGACATGAGTTTAAAAATTAACTCAGAGAGTAATAACAGGACAAAAGTCCTGGGGCAAGTGACATTTTAAAGTAAACCCCCAAGAACAAATAGGAGAAAAGACTAGAGTGAACTTGGAAAGTTGAGCAAGGAAAAATACATTAAATTCACTCTGGGGTCAAAGTCTTTGATCGATGGGTTGAGTCTATGCACGTCTTTTGGCAACTTCAGGCTCAAAAACAAATATTCTCTTTCCTGTGTTCAGAGCTTTTAAAATTTAAAACTGTCCTGTACATTAGCATTGGAGCAGAATTGCTCATTTTATTATTTTTAGAAAAGATATCCAATTATGTTTCTTTCTCCCTGGAGTCAATTTCTTATGCCTGTTTACAAACTGACATGAATTGAAATGTCAAAATCCATTCAATTAGTCATGTTTTCAACCCTGTCTCCTTTAAATTACATATTGCATAGATTTATAACTTTTTTGTATAAAGCCAGGCCTTGATCATGGTGAACCTTTCCTGTCTTAGTGGGAATGACACATGCCAAGGAATGTTTCTGCAAGGAGCTCTTGGCTGCACATTTGTAGCTGACTGTGTTGGGCTGTGCCATTCATCTCAGGATGCATTTTTGAGAAGTTACAGGAAAGGAAGGTTCTGATTTAATATTTTCATTTTAAAGAAGAAAATCAATTTCTTTATCCCAATATGTGACAGGAAGTCATTTTGATTAGTGTGTCTTTAGCTACATTCAGGCTGTTTAATTTCAGTAAAAGATGGCAGGAATACATCGTCAGTGAGGACAGTTGACAGAAGTGGTAATGATGTCATGGCAACAGCATTATTACTTCAAGAGGATTCTGACAGTCTTTGATACCTTCCTACACTGGTCTCTGTCCAGGACAGGCTGCTGGGCAGCTAGATGGACAGACATGCAATGAAGCTTAGGGGAACAGATGCAGACTCCGAGTCACAAGTAAGACTCTGTGTCATGCCTATGCAAATGGGAATGCTATTGACTCTCAGTTCTCTGACCTCACAAAGAATTTAACAATAAAGGTTCATCTTAGCTCCGGATTCATACCTTGAGAATTGCACTTTGATTCTCAAGGGTCCATGAGCTGCCTTTGCCATATGAGTGTTTTGGTGGAAGTGTAAATGACACCCTTCTTCCACCTGCTGCCACCTTCCCACCCACAGGCCCTGCTCCGGACCAGAAGTTTGAGAGCCATCTTTGCTTGGTCCAATAAAACAGCTCACGCACCAGCTTTGCCTGGCCTGGCTCTTGTCACACAGCACCACATATCAGGGCTTTTAAGATCACCTCTCCTCCTTTAACGTTTTTTACTCAAGATCTGACTCATATAGTCTGGATTTTCCTATTTTTCATGTGCAGAATTTATTATCTTCTTGTAAATAGGAACCATGGAGATTTGCTGAGATCCTGGGAAATCTGAGCTACTCCTTCATTATTCATGCTGTAGCATCCTTTCTACCTTTCCGCACTTTCCACCAGTGCTGCTCGATGTCCTGTGTGCTACAAAGTTTCCTGGGGGTTACATGAGCCCAGCAATCCCTTCATCCCATTAATCTGTAAAGAATCTCACCCACTGAGCTTTTAATAGTGACCATTACTTGCTTTTTATTTATTTATTTTTTGTTTTTCAGGATATTTTATTATTAAAGCTTCCTGGTTGTTTCTTACAGTCTCAATGTACCCCATTTTCAATCTCTTGTGTGTGTGTGTGTGTGTGTGTGTGTGTGTACACACGTGTGTGCATGCTTATTTTAAGATAAAAATCACTACTTTCAGGTTTGCTTCACTTACTTTAAATACCTAGAGCTTTCCTGAATAGATTTTTAAAAAGCAAAATCCAACTCTTTGGAACTTTGATGTTTTATGTTCTTTTTAATCACCTGTTAGAGTCTCTACTTGATTTAAGAATGGCTTGATCCTGCATAGATGAGTGTGTACTATGTTGTCACTAGGGGCCACCTGTAACCTCCTAACCTGTGACCTGCACAGCAGACAGAGATATGTTATGTCACCTCCATACACAATCACACTGGTAATCTCAGTCACACACACACAGGTTGCTATTTTTTTTTTTCATTTTAATCTGTATTTCTTAGAGGCATTTGGGCTTTATATAAGTTTCTAGTCTTAATTACCAAGTTACAAGTGTAAGATTTGGTCTTTGCTCCCTTTTGGGAAAAAATCTATTTAAACAGATTTTGTTTGAACAGACTTAATTCCAAGGTGCCCGAGGAAGCAACAGATGCCTTAGCTACTGCAGCTCTCACTGGAATTGAGAACACTCTATATTTTATTTAATGTTTTTATGTTTCATCGATTTTCCTTTATTGAAAGTAGTTCCTGGTTTTTATACAATATTTTTTCATGCAATATGTTCAGATTATGGTTTTCCCTCCCCGTGAAAGGCCAGAGTGAACTCAGTTGGATCTCTACTGTTCAACTCATGGTGCTAAAACCCCAATATCAGTCCTTTAAACCTGTTCAAATATTTGAGATGAAAGAATCAGAGGGTTGGACTGCTAAAAGGCCCCTGACAGAAGTCACATACAGGCACTGGCCAGCACCAGCTAATCCCAGTTAGAGTCACCTAACAGGATGCTCCTGGCCCCAGCAAGATGGCACTTGGGAATGATCTGAGCCAAC
This sequence comes from Acomys russatus, assembly GCF_903995435.1. NCBI lineage: Eukaryota > Metazoa > Chordata > Mammalia > Rodentia > Muridae > Acomys > Acomys russatus. The sequence goes on along the minus strand of NC_067153.1, from coordinate 7,977,986 downwards.
CAGCAGCTGATGTGACCATATATGGCCTAAGCCCTCTGGACTGTATAACTCACATTACCAGCCATTTGGCTCCAGTCTATCAGCTTATGGCCCCTGTGATTGCTCCTTAGTCCAACCAATCAAATTAGAACATAGAACACTCTCTTAGAAGTCTCCTAGCTCCCTATAAAAAGGCCTGCGCACCTTTGACCAGGGTTGTCGCCATTTTGTATGGATGGTGTTGACCCATGCATGCAGACTGTTTCTGTAGACTAAACACTTTTTGCTTTTACATACTATTTGAGTCTGGGGTCTTCCTTTAGCGATTTTCAGACCCTTACATCCCTACTTGTCCCAGCTCCTCCCCATCTCCCTTCCCATGGACCCACAACTTTTCTGTCTCTCCTTAGAAAACAAACAGGCGAAAATAAAAGAAAAAAAGAAAAAATTAAAAAAAAGAAAACAAACAGGCATCTAAGGGTTAATAATGAAATGTAATATGATATAATAAATAAAAACAAACAAATCAGAATATTACAATACAATCAAACAAACAAAAAAAGACACATGTTTGCACACCACAGGAATCCCATAATAACACAAAACTGGAGGCCATAATATATGTGCAAATGACCTGTAAAGTTCAAAGAAAAAGCCCCGACTCAGCATTATGAGACAAAGATATTCCAAAGATGCCATTGAGTTTGTTTTCTGTTGGCTAACTACTAGTTGGGCGTGGGCCCTACCCTTAAGAGTGGTTTGTTTCCCCAATGAGAATCCCTTGGAGAAAACTAAATTTCCTTTACAAGTGGCTATCTATTTGAAGTAACTTCTAGGTTAGGGATATGTCCACTGTGTTCTCCTTCCAGCTCTAGGATCCCATCTGGTGCAGACCCATTCAGGCCTTGTACAAGCTGTCCCAGTCTTTGTGATATGTGTGCCTAGAAGACTTTGATTATTTGATGTCCTCCATCCCCTCTGGCACTCCTACCTCTACTTTTGTAGACTTCCCTGAGCTCTGAAGGGAGGGATCTGATGGAGACATCCTGTTTAGGACTAAGTGTTTCAAGGTTTCTTTCACTTTCTGCATATTGTCTGGTTGTGGGTCTCTGTATTTGTTCCCATCACCTTCTGGTGGAAGCTTCTCTGATGGTGGCTGAACAAGGCAAGATCTTTGAGTATAACAGAATGTTGTTAGGAGTCATTTTATTGTTGTTTCTTTAGCATAACAATGGTATTTGATTTTACCCTAGGTCCCTGGTTTATCTAGTCTCAGGTTGTTGGCCACCTAAGTAGCACTGGGTATGGTTTACATATCTTAGAGGGGGCCTTAATTCAAATCAGATATTGGTTGGCTACTCCACAAACTTGGTGCCACTGTTACCCCAGGGTATCTTTCAGGCAGGTCACTCTTATGGATGGAAGGGTTTGTAGCTGGGTTGGTGTTTACCTTTCTCCTTTGGTAGCACTGAGCACTTTCTGACCTTAGAAAACCACATTGTACTTTTCTGTCAACTCAGTAATATACTTGTACAAACATTTGAGCTTCTTATGCCAGAAAGGCTGTTGAAGATATATTATAATCACCCAAGGTCATATGTGTTTATCTCACTAAGCTTACATATCATACTTTGCTTCTCTGTTGGTGTGATAAACTATTGACGAAAAGCAACTGGCTGTTAGGGGAGAGGGCGAGGAAAGACTTTACTGTAGCTTACAGGTTTCAGTCTGTCATCAAAGGATGCTAGGGCAGGAGCTCACGTCAGGAACATGGAAGCAAGAACTGAGACAGATATTTAAGGAATTTATGCTGCCTAGTAGTTTCTTCCCAGCAGCCTGCACAGCTTGCCTTCTTATATAACTCAAGACCACTTACCCAATGGCAGCACCATCCACGGTGGGCTGGGCCTTCTCCCATCAGGAGCTAATCAAGAAAATGCCCCACAGCCATGCCCACAGTTCAGTCAATTGACATTACCTCTTCCTGAGTGACTCCAGTTTGAATTAAGTTGCCTAAAGCTGAGCATTCCACATAACGTGTTGGTTAACACTCCCCTACTTCCATAGTTAGTTATGAATCAGTCACAGTAGACAAATACTCTAACAGAACAGGGACATATTAAACTGATGGAGGTCTCAAACCTCAGTGTGTAGGATGGGAAAATGACATATGAAGAAGGCAGAAGTTCAATATAAGGATGAAGTCGCCTGAGGAGGAACTCGATCTGATCTTGGAGTGCCTAAGACAGGCATTAATTTACTGACTGAGAGCCACCCTGGAGAGGCTTCGGAGAGAAGGAATTCACATACATCCACCTACTAGCTTCCTTCTGCTACTATTGTGACAAAAATGTGTCTTTTTACTTCTGTAGCAGCCTTTTTATTTTTCCTCTGAGTGACTTTTTAAATCAGAATTGTAAGACAATGCACAAAACTGGGAAAGGCATTATTTTCTTGCTACTTACAAGAATTTAATTTCGTGTTTGATTTCTGCTAAATTCTGCTCAGCCGATGTCCATTAACATGGACATACTGCCCTCTGGAGGAGAGACTTTAAATGGCTTGTAAGACAGTGAAAGATGAGACAATCCTCAACTTTGTGTGAACTAAAACTGAGTCTGGAAGGAAAAAGAAAAAGAAAAACAAATCAACAAGACAAAACTGTAATTGTCCTGTATAATGGTTAGTAAGCTAATCAGGACATTAGAGTGTGGCCACCCTTTCACATTAGAGAAAATTTGCTAAAATTTTTAATTTATCCATTTCTTAAAACTACGTGAATCTTAAGGAGTGAATTAGATTGTGAAGTATTGCAACTTTAGGATTTCTTGTTTGTGTTTGTGAGAGAATATCTTACCTTGTAGCCAGTTTTGGCTTGAATTCATGGCAATTCTTCTGCCTCAGTTTCCAAATTTACTGGAGTAGAGTGATTCAACAAATCTTGGCTTTAGATGGATTTTTTTTTTTTTTCTTTTACCTAGCCCCAAATAGGAGTCTTAAAAAATTCTTAGAAATATTTAGCATTTTTTCTCATGTTCTTATTTTATTTTAGTCTAAAATTAGAAAAGGCAGAATAAATTGTTTTATTTTTAATATGAATTGTATTACTTTGCTTTGAGGTCAAATTATAGTGGAAGTCTTTAGAAATCTTTTAAAATTAAGTACTGCTATTTTTTGGAGGCTCAAAAGTCAAAGTTCAATTTAGAGGCAGTTTGTTAGTAAGAGAAGTAAAATAATACTTATAGGGAAGCTAAGGGACTCCATCCCCCTCTCTGACACACACACACACACACACACAGAGAGAGAGAGAGAGAGAGAGAGAGAGAGAGAGAGAGAGAGAGAGAGAGAGAGAGGAGAGAGAGAGAGACAGAGAGAGAGAGAGAGAGAGAGAGAGAGAGAGAGAGAGAGAGAGAGAGAGAGAGAGAGAGAGAGAGAGCACTGGGGAAGGGTAGAGAAGAGAATTCCTGGGTTTTGCTAACTTTCCAGCCAAGGAGAACCAGTCAGCTTCAGGTTCAGTGAGAGATGATAAGTCAAAAATAAGGTAGAGAGCCATTGAGGAAGACACTCTCTGGCCTCCACACTCACATGGATATGAACCAACACATACACACCAGCACACTCATATCTACACACAGTCCAGCACACATACAAATACGCACGTGAATAAAGAGGCTCTAGGCAAATGCTTTATATGAGACTTACACTTCAGGCAATTACTTCAACAGACTAAAAGCAGAGTTAATTAAAGCCTTTCCCCTGAAGTGGGCAAAAACGTGATTTCTGTAAACAGTCCTCACATGTCTCTTTCTGACTTCAGGCAAGTGTGGATTACGAATCAGGGTGTTGTTAGAAGGGCAACATCTGGGGTTCTGTGGTGCAATTGCACAAGCCTGGGAACAGGGTTGGTGAGGAGCCCATTCTGTTTCCATGACTGAAATGGTGGATTCTACTGATGGGCAGTCATGAAGCTATCAGAGCTGTGGTGTTAGATACTGGAACTATGAAGAGTGCAAGACATGAGAACCAGAGGGAGATAGACTCAGTATAAGCAGAACACGCAAAGAATCACAACTTCTCTTGCACTGATGAAAAATAGTAAAACTGAAAAGCTGTTGACTGGAGGCCCAGAGGACAAATAACAACCAAATGACCACACACAAAACGAAGCTTTCATATGGAAACAGCAGCAATTCAGAAGTTGTATGCACTGGTGCTTATGTTACTTGCCATCCCAGCCTGAAGTTTCAGGACCCAAAACTCCCCCAAATGATTTAAGGAGAACATAGTATGTGCTGGGTTTTTCCCTGTTCTGGACCATGAGAACTCATTGTCCTAAAGGTGTTTATCTGCTAGACAGAGATGGGTAGAGGGGTGTCAGAGGATGCTTTGTGCACTGTGTATTCAAATGCTGATTTCTGTACCCAGGGATCTGGTTGCAGTCTGGATGATGGCATTGTCATTTCTATGAAGAATCTCCTGTCTCAATATTATATAAAAAGTGTTCTTCATCACCCTCTTACTTGTTAAGAAAGAGCTTAGGAGCCAATAGCTGGACAAGAGAGAATAAGGTGGGACTTCCAATCCCAGGGAGGGGGTCCCAGATGAAGAGCAGGGAGAAACAGAGTCACCATGAGAGACTCAATATGAGGGAGTCACCATGAAAACAAAGATGGAGCAGGAGCAGCCAGGGTGAGACTAAAATGGCATGTAATAAGACATGTGGCTGGGGAGTAGTCCAGGCCCACACAGGTGACTTGGAATAGCTGAGTATCTGCCCAGCTGTAGTACTTGAAGGTTATTAATAAATATAATAGATCCTAGTGCCATTATTTGGGGGCAAGGGTGGGTATTAGGAAAGCCTTAATTTTACAGTGGGCTGGGAAGAGAATGAATGAATGACAACAGTTAGTGCTGATGAGTGATGTTAAGATGAACAAGCACATGGAGAATAATTAAGAAGAACATGAGTGTATAAAGAATGCATAAAGACGATCAAGAAAGCACTCCCTTGGGAAGATTTCAGCAAGATGTGAAGCAAGTGCAGAGGTGATGATAAGCTAGCCGTGTGGCAGAAGAGAGTGTTCCAGGCAGGAGGAATGACAAGTGCAAAGACCCTGAAACTGGCGGAAACTTGGCTGATTTGAGGATCATTGAGGACACTTACGGCCTACATTCACAAATGTACTGTTGAGAGAAAGAATGAAGAGATATGGGAGGACAACGGCAGAAGGCGAATGGGGCACTTAGCTCAGGGTAAGAAACTGGCCACTCCTCTGGCTTAGAAGGAAATTCTTTAGGAATCTTTGAGATGAGAAAGTAAAACAATGAGAAGGAGCGTAAGCCACTAACCACACAGAACAGATTTTGGCGGATGATTATTATTTTAGTATTGGGTATTACTAAGAGATTATTTAATGCTTTCATCTTTCCAGCTATTATAGTTCTGTGGCTGACTTCGCTCATAGACATTCTTCCTGAACCATCTCCGTTTGATGTATCTTGGTTGCAAGACTACTGAGTACAGTCTTTAGTGGATTTGATGTGATTCATCTATAGATTTTAATAATGTTAACTGGAATCATTGTCTAGCTCAGATTTCCCACATACATTGTTTTGTCCTCTCATATCAGGCTATTTTGGATCTCATAGGAATGTAAACTGTACATTTTCTTTTGGCCAATTAAGGCAAAGATCAATACGGCATGAATCACTGTGGGATATGAACTGGGAAGTGTGCAGGAATAAATATCAACAGGAGATGGACAAGAGTTCAGACTGCATGAGGGTTTCCATTAAATCCTTGCATTCCTGCTTTTGAACTCCTCAGAGGCATGTTATGCACCATTTGCCTAAACACTTATTCATTACACTCATGCCTACTCTCTCCAAGCTCCCTTTTGCTGTTACAGTCTTTATTTTAGTAACTCTAAATGGATACCTCTGACCCAATGACATAGTTAATAAAACTTGGAATCACTTTTGACACTGCCTTATCTCATCTCTTCTCTTGAGCCAATCACTCAGTGCTATTGATTGTATATGTTGTCCTATCTAAATTGATCTGGGCCTTTTCCCATCATAAATGGGGAAACTATCATTTCTGATTGTCTGAAGCATTGTAATTGACCCATTTTAATGTTTAATTCCCCTACTGGTCCATTCCATCCTTCAGTTTTAAAAGGAAAAAAGATCTTCAATATACAGGATTAGCACATCTACCAGTAAAACACATATGTTCCTGCAGACCCTCACTTCTTTTGTCCCCATAGACCCAGTCCCCTAGTCTCATCCCGAGTTGCATGACAAAACATCAGTGGCAGTCTTGTCTGTACTCTGCTTCCATCATTCGTAGATCCCACAGATCTTCACCTCCTACCCTTCCTTGCCTTCACTCATTCTCCCAGCCCCCACACCAGCAGGCACCTGCTCCTCCCAGGGCAACAAGTAGGCTGAAAGCTGATCCACACCTCCCCTACTACTCCTGGGTTCCAGCCCCCACCCAAGTTTCATCCTCAGCTCTGTAGCAGGAAACCTGCCACAGCTTTCCTTTCTACTCTAACCCCTTCCCTACCTCTTGCCACCTTCCTTCCTCCAACTCATCCAACTATGCCAGACTCCAACACCAAACGTCATTCCCTTTGAAAGCACCAACTCACTGGGCCAGGAAAACAGGTAACACACAGCCAATACTTTCTCTAAAAATCTGAAGCTGAAACAGAAACCAAGAAACAAAATACCAAGCCAATGAACACAAATCCGGAAATCATCACCTGAACCTATATCTGTCCCAAACTCAGAAGCACAACCAGTGTAAAGCACAAACAATAATAACCAGGGCGACATGTCTCCACTGGTATCCTACCACAACAGGCCCCAAAGTTCCCACAGAGCTGAAACACAAGAACAAAAAGCTAAAAACGAATGATATGAAGATTAAGAAAGGTCCTTAAAGAAAAAATAACAAATCGTTAAAGAAATGCAAAAATCAAAACAAACAAACAAACAACAGAAAACAATACAGAAATAAACCAGTGGAAGGAAATGAATAAAACTATTCAAGACTTGACAATCGAAATAGAAGCAATAAAAAAGCATGAACAGAGAAAATTCTACAAATGAAAAATTTAGGAATTTGAACTGCAGTCACAAGTTTCACCAACAGAATACAAGAGACTCTCAGGTGTTGAAACTACAAAAGAAGAATTGGACACATTGATCAAAAAAATGTTATATCTAAAAAACTACAGATAAAACACCCTGGAAATCTGGGACACTATGAAAAGACCAAACTTAAGAATAACAGGAATAGAAGAAGGAGAAGAATCCCAGCTCAAGGCCCAGAAAATACTTTCAACAAAAGAAATGTTTTCCTCACTTAATGGAAGTACCTGTAAGGATACAAAAAGCATACACCAGGTAGATTGTTTAAAAAAAATTGTCCCCTGTGCAATAATAATTAAAACATTAAACATACAGAACAAAGAAAAATATTAAAAGCTGCAATGAGAAAAGAGCAAGCAACATATAAAGACAGACCTATCAGAATTACAACTGAATTTCATGGGTACTCTAAAGCCAACAGGACCAGAACAGATGTCCTGCAGACTTAAAGACACAAAGCAAGTCTCAACAGATACAAGAAAATTGAAACAACACCCTGAATCTCATCAGAACACCATGGATTAAAGCTGGTGAGAGAACAAAGCAACAGAAACAATAGGAATCTCACAAACTAATGGAAATTGAACTTTCTATTGAATGAAACATGGATTAAGTCAGAACGAACTTAAAGATTTTCTAAAATTCAATGAAAATTAATACAGAACATATGTAAATTATGAGACATAATAAAAATGGCTATAAGAGGCAAGTTCATAGCATTAAGTGCCTATATAAAAAACAAAACAAAACAAAACAACAACAACAAAAAACTGGAAAGATCTCATACTAGCAACTTAAGCTCATACTTAAAAGCTCTATAATAAAAAGAAATAATCACATCAAGAGGAATAGACTGCAAGAAATAGTCAAACTGAGGTCTGAAATTAATAAAATATAAACAAAGAAAACAATACAAAGAATAAATGAAAGAGTTGGTTCTTTGATAAAATCAACAATATATACAAATCCTTATCCAAATTAACTAAAAAGTTGAGAGGGAGAATATCCAAATTAACAAAATGAAAATGAAAAGAGGGACATAACAACAGATACCACAGAATTCCAGAGAATGACATGGACGTGCTTTAAAAGCCTGAACTCCAAGAATCTGAAAAAGCTAAAGAAATACATAATTTTCTAGGTAGGTATCACTAAGATCAGGATCAGATAAACAATTTAAATAGACCTATAACCCTTAGGTAAATAGAAGTGTTCATTAAAAGTTTTAGAATCAAAAACAAAACAAAAGCCTGGGGCCAGATGGTTTTAGTGCTAAATTCTATCAGATGTTCAAAGAGTTAATGCTAATTTCCAGAAATTATTCTATAAAATAGAAATAGGAGGAACATTGCCCAATTAATTTTATAAAGCCCCAGTTACCCTGATAGCCAAATCAAAGAAAGACCCAACAAAGACTATTACAGACCAACTTTCTTTATAAACATAGATGCAACAATACTTAATAAAATACTTGCAAACCAAATCCAAGAACACATCAGAAAGATTATCGACCAAAATCAAGTTGACTTTACCCCAGAGAATGTGGGGATGCTTCAACATATGAAAATAAGTAAATATAATTCACCACATAAGCAAACCGAGAGGGAAACACCACATGTTCATCTCAGTAGATGCAGAAAAGGCCTTTGACAGAATCCAACACCCCTTTATAATAAAAGACCTGCACAGATTAGGGATACAAGGGACATACCTAAATGTATTAATAGCAACTTTCAGCAAGCCCATAGACAATATCAAATTAAATGGAGAGAAATTCGAAGAAATTCCACTAATACCAGGAACAGGACAAAGTTTTCTACTCTCTATATAGCACTTGAAGTGTTAGCTAGAGCAATAGGACAATTGATGGAGATCAAGGAGATACAAATTGGAAAGGAATAGTTCAAAGTATGATTGATTTTAGATGATATGATAGTATACATATGTGACCCTGAAAATTCCACCAGGGAACTTCTACAGCTGACAAACATGTTCAGAAAAGTAGCCAGATACAAGATTAACTTTAAAAAATCACTAGACCTCCTATTTACAAATGACAAATGGACTGAGAAAGACACCAGGAAAACAACACCTTTTACAATAGCCTCAAATAATATAAAATATTTTGAGGTAACTCCAGCCAAGCAAGTGAAAGACTTGTATAATTTTTGAAGAAAGAAATTGAAGATGTCAGAAGATTGAAAGATCTCCCATGGCCATTGATCCACCAACTAACATGGTAAAATTGGCCATGCAACCTAAAGCAATCTATAGATTTAATGAAATCCCAATTAAAATCCCAACACAATTCTTCACAGACACTGAAAAGATAGTTTTCAACTTCATATGGAAAAACATAAATCCAGTATAGCTAAAACAATCCTAAACAAAAAAAGAAATGCGGGGGGACTCACCATTCATTCCTGATTTCAAGTTATACAGCAAAGGTATACTTATAAAAAAAACCACATGGTATTGGCAGAAAAACAGACATGTTAATCAGTGGAGTCAAACTAAAGTCCCAGACATAAATCCACACCCATTTGGAACATGATTTTTGATAAAGAAGCCAGAAATACACACTGAGATAAGTAGAGCATTGTCAACAAATGGTGCTGGTCAAACTGGATATTTGCATATAGAAGAATGCAAATAGATCCACATTTATCACTCTGCACTAAACTCAACTCAAAATGGATCAAACATAAACAGAAACCTCAACATTAAAACAGATTTTCTGTACCTGACGGAGAAGAAAAAAGAGAAGAGCATTGAACTCATTGGCACAAGAGACAACTTTCTGAACAGAATATGGAAATCCTAGGCACTAAGATCAGAATTAATAAATGTTATCTCATGAAACTGGAAAGTTTTTATAAGGCAAAGGATACCATCATTTGGACAAAGTGTCAGACTACAGAATGGAAAAGGATTTTTACCAACTCCATATTTGATAAAAGATAATACCTAAAATATACACAGAACTAAAAAAAAAAAAAAAAAAAAAAAAAAAACAGACATCAACAAAACAGATAATCCAATTAAAATGTGGGATACAGATTTACACAGCAAATTTTCAATAGAAGAAACTCAAATGGCCACGAAACACTTAAAGACATGTTCAACATCCTTAGCCTTTAGGGAAATGAAAATCAAAACTACTTTGACATTCTCTCTTACACCTGTCAGAATGACTAGGATCAACAACACAAGTGACAACTCAGGAAGGCAAGAACATGGAGCCAGGGGAGCAGTTATCCTTTGCCAGTGTGAGTACTAACTTGTACAGTCACTTCGGAAACCAACATGATGGCTCCTTAGAAAATTAAGGACGGATATACCTCAGGACCCAACTATACTACTCTTGGGCATATTTCAAAGGATGTTTCATCTGTAACAATGACAACTGCTCAACCCTGATCATTGTGGCTTTATTCATAATAGCCACGAACTAGAAACAATATGGATGTCCCTCAACACAAGATTGGGTAAAGAAAAGGTGATACATTTACACAATTAAGCACTCATGTGTTTTAAAAAAATGATATTGTGAGAGTTCCAGGCAATTGGATGGAACTAGAGAAAAAAATGCATCACGGGCTCTCTTATACTCTGAATAGGCGCTGAAGCATGCAGGCTCACATCCTAACACACTTAAATGCCAGTGGTGACAAGCAGGCACCAGCCTCAGATGTTCTTCTCTCTTATCTTTCATCCACCAAAGCAGATATGTTCCATTTATCTCTTTAGGACTTTTTATTATTTGAGAATTCCATGCATGTAGATAATATATTTTGATCAAACCCACTGCTCTTCCCTCGCCTTGGTCCCTCCCTTGTTGTTCGATCACTTTTCTATCCCGACTCCATCGAGTGCTGCTTTATGTGCAGTGGTGTGGGACCATCTAGAGGAACAGGAGCGTTTCAGAGGCTGTATATTTCCTCTGCACGAAGTCATCATTACTAATAGCTTCTCATCTATGAGTGGGTCTTCATGATGCCTGTTCTCATTCATGCTGAGATTTTGGCCGCTTAGGCCCTTTGCTTGTCCTGTGCAGGTAGTCGCAGCCACTGCAGCGCATTTGTGCAGTGGCCTTGTCATAACCAGCAATTACCGTCTCAAACCATCACCCACTACCTGTGATACCAGTAGCATAAACTGGGCCCAAGTCCTATGATTGGCTGCATCCTAGGCTCTAGGAGGGAACCTAGCACCACTATTCTGATAAATGAACATATTATTAAACTGCCTCTAACGTTCCCCAGAGAAGTTCTCAACATTCCCCAGAGAAGTTTCTTTTCAATGTAGTAGATGATGATTACGGAGCTCCACAAATAGTTAGTGTGTAGAGAATCAGAGACATGGATACTCAGTGCTTAAAGGGACATCTGCATGATGTCTCCTCACATCGAGCCTCAGAATTCATTGCAACTTCTAACAACAAGTATTTAATCAAAGAGAAAGAAGAAAAATTTTTTAATGTACATACAGGTACAGAATATCCATTTGATGATGCAGACAGAATATAGAAAATACCATAAGAGTTAAGTTGGACATCATCACCAAAATAAATTCTGCTTGTGTGTAAAATACATTTAATGTGGCCATCAAGCTCCAGATTAGAAAATAACATTAGTACTCTAACTTGTTCTGTTTCTCAAAGACCAACCATACAGACAACCCAGTGTCTTTTCTTGCAGGAGAGAAATAAAACCAGCATGTGGAGAGATTATTGCATACTCTCAAACAAAATTAACCTTTATTTGCACCATTTTATTGTTTATACCGTCTGTGAAATGTTGGTCAGGCTTGCCTAAAGATTTTTGGAAGTGCACTAGCACAGCATTTGGCCTACTGTCATTTTCTTCACTAGGAACTGTGGCTCAACATACATCTTACCACTGTTGCATTCGAATGGCCATAACAAATACTTTTGCTGGATTTTCCTTTCTCTCATCCTTTTTCATGTCAACTGGAATCATATGCCAGTACAAGCCATTCAGGTACAGGCTTGTAAAAGCCTATTTTACATTGTGAACAGCCCATCCTCTCATGGGGCTCAGCAATGCCACTAAACACCCTTGAGATGCTGGTAAATTATTTTTTAAACTATCTTCTGAACATGGTCCTATGCAGTGACCTGGGCATCAAGCACCACTTCTTGCATCTCCAGTTGTCTCAGTAGTGCCTGTCCCTCCTTAACTGTTTCCAGTCCCTGATATTCATAAGGACCTCAATGCAACAACAATAATAATCAATGTCCTTGATGGCTCATTTGCTCAGTCCCCCGGGAGTCGGGGACTGATTTGCCTCATATTCCTCAGGCTATATAGTCTTTGTCTCAAGGAGGGATGAATAGTGGCATTGCTCACTTTCTGTTTCCATGGCACTGAGACTGATCACATCCCTGTCTATGCCCCACAGCTCCACAAGTCAGACTGAAAGACTCTTTCATTTTCTCTTTAAAAATTTTCCTGTAAATTAATACAGTTGAATGTACACCACTTCTGGATCATGAAAGCTTCCTGCACCAGGCTATTATTAACTTCCCTGTCTGCATCCTCAGTGCATGTTTCCTTCCTCTGTGTTAAAGGCCTGGTGTAAGGCATAGCTCTCATCGTGTCCACTTCACTTCCTTCCTGCTAAGTCTTTCCATGGATTACAGGTCCTCTATCTGTCCCTCTGTCTCTGTCTCTGTCACTTTCTCATGTCCCGACTCTAAGAAGTTCTTTCCCAATAAACCTCCTGCATGAGATTTGGGGCATCTCTCCTATGGCACTCCTTGGCTCCAATCTGCCAAGGTACTCTGCTGCTAAATCCTAACACTTACAATTTCTCTCTTATTCTGGTAAGTTCTTTCTGGACAAACAGCTAAGCTTTGATTTCATCTATTATCACTTCCACAAAAACCATCCAACCACCTCTATGGCCGTTTATAATGCTGTCTTGTGTGCTAATTTAAGGGTAGTAATATGTTCTGTCATCTGCCAGCCATTTGAAGGGCATCCAACAGTCAGATGGAAGATGCCATTTATCAAAGAGTAGTGAGAAACCATATTACACAGAGAAAAATGGCCATCCTGGTATTCTTCTTAAGGATATTCCAACATCAAATAGGTAAGTATGGGCAAGTGAGCCATGGGATGGAGCTTCTGGCCTGGAGCAAGAATGAGGTTGAGATGCAAGGCAGAAAATCTCATCTTGAGATAGGGAGCAGTAAGGACCACTCCCTCCCTGTCCTGGTCCTGCATGCCCCAGTTCTCACCTTGAGGTAGTCACAAGTAGCCTGGTGGCCAGGTTTTAGGTTTAAAGTTCCTATTGCCTTATAAGGACATGTACAGCTAGCATCTAGAATTTCTCTCCATGCAACTGAGGCATTCCCAGCACCTCAGCCCCTGGTAATGATGTACACTCACCCTGAAAATTCCTACCCACTTCTCCAAAGTTAATATCACCCTATTCCCCTGAATAAAGGTGAGCCATTTCACTGAAAACCATCTCAGAGAAAGAAGGCTCCCTCATCCCCATACTCCTTGTTGGACATAGACCCTGCTGACCTCCCCACCTGGATAATCTTCACTCCTTCAAGTCCAGCATCTGTGCACAACAGTGCACGGACACTCCGAGGCCAGAAGCAAAGCCAGCATAACAGGTAAGCTTTGCTTGCACATCTTACCATCAACAATAGTGAACATTGAACTACCACTACAGCAAGGAGCACACCATCTCTTGTCACATTAGGGGCTGTAGTCATGTCAAGATGGCCTCCTTGGATGAGCACTCTTAGACAGTCACCTTCAGTTGTATATTTTATTAACTATCACAGGGGCCATGTAATTACTTTTCCACAACTTATGTTTGAACTCTGTGAGTGGCAAATGTGTTGCATGGCTTACTCAAGAAAGATGTGCACAAAAGTTGGTTTACTCAGGTATGCTACAGATGACAGGCCAAAGGAATGATACCACTCAAGTCTAGCTTGGTGAACCAAGGAGCTCACTGAGGTCACTCACAGGAGCATGGTGACTCAGAGGAGTACTCTGAAAGGCTCTTCACAGCATGGGTGATGACACACAAAAGCTGCTTCCTTAAAGTTCTGTACCAAAGGGAAGGAAGTCTATGGAAGAGTCTCCTCTACTGTGGGTGTACTTTATTGGTTACCTACCCTCCAGGAAAGACCTGGTGAAACAGAACTTTCTGAGCTGGCATACCCATGAGAGTCATGAAGCCAGCATGACTGCTTGACGCAGTTCCAGCAGGGCTGAGCAGATTGCTGCTACTGCTATCTTTCTATCTCTATGGAATTTGGGGGCTTTGGGTCTCCGTGTGTTCCATTCTTGGGGACTTTCTGCATTATGATTCATTTTATCTTTTCCTGAGAAAATTATGTGTGAGTCTTTTTAGGGAAATCCTAAAATTAACTTTATCTGGCCACTATTTGGAAGTCTTCCTTGTGCTCCAGAGACCACTAAGCACGGGTAAACACATAGCTAGATGAGGCCATTACTCCAGGAGTCTTCTTGGGCTGTTTGCCCTGAACAAACTCAAACAGTATAATTGGCACAGGGTAATTAGAGACAATTGACAAACCCTGACTGGCCAGGAGAATAGGTTACAGATTCAAGGTCTCTTTTTATTATAGGTTTAGAGCACTCTGAAAATGTAGTTTATAGATAAGGAGTCAGACAGGGCACACTCCTAAAGGAATCAAACTCAATAAATAAGAAAAACTAACTAAAATAAACTTTTCCTACTTTATAGGGTAGGTAAACACATAGGAAAAGAAGTTAGGTACTCGTATTCGCTTTTCATAAAAAGACTGGTTCAGGTAATTTCTGTTTGTCTGGCGTGCTCTCAAACTACAAATACTACCAATCTAAAACAAGGCTGCCATATAATAAATGTGTTTGCTTTGGATAAGGCTTTCTTTAGATTCTTTAAAATGCTGTTATAGGGCTAATAACAAGAATTAAATCTGTTGTGCTTATATTTTCTAATTGTGACTGAACTTGTAAGCTTGGACATGGAAAGAAAAATCAACCGTGTAATCTATACCATTTGGATAGTCATTAGTCTGTCTTTGTTCTGTGAAATCTGTATAAATAAAACCAGCACCAGACCACAAGTAAGTCAGAGCAGCAGACGTGGCCTGACTGCTAGTCAGACTTGCGAGATTGCCCTGACCATCCTGCCTGACTCTCTCCCTCCTCTCACTGACTCCTTATCTCCTCTATGAGCTGGGCTGCCCAGTGAGCAAGGACCCTCGGCTGAAGAAGACCCAAGAAGGCCCCTGGTACTGAGCTTCTTCCTTGAAAGTTGTAAGTTGCTTCACCTACCCTGTTTCCTTTAGGAAGTAGTATTTTAGTTCATAGTAAGTAGCTGTGCAAATAGAGAGAGAGACAGAGAGAGAGACAGAGAGAGAGAGAGAGAGAGAGAGAGAGAGAGAGAGAGAGAGAGATGAGATGAAGAGAGAGTGGTGGGTGGGCAGCCAGGCAACTGATTTTTAATTCTTTTAGGAATCAGAGGCAAAGGTGACCTTTCATTCCATGACAGTTGCAGGCTAAGCAATATGAAAGCTGTTGGTCACATACATTCATTTTCAACATAGCAAGCTCCCTTGAAGAATCATCAGGCTAATGTAGGCTACATGACTGTTGACAGCTTTAAACTCTCAAAAAGCTTATGGAAACACTGAACAGATGGCTCAGAGACTGCACCCGCACTTGCTGTACAGAAGAATACCTAGGTTCAGTCCCCAGTACCTACACACTAGCTCACAATTGTCTGTAAGCCTGTAACTCCAGTTTCTAGAAATCCAGCTCCCTCTTCTGATCTTTGTGGACACCAGACACTCATGTGGTTCAGATCAATACATGCATTCTATCTATCTATCTATCTATCTATCTATCTATCTATCTATCCATCTATCTATCTATCTACCTGTCCTCCCTCCCTCCTGCTTTCCCCCTACTCCCCTCCCATATGACTGTGACTGAGGAGGACCTCCTCCCCCTGTATATGCTCATAGGGTATCAAGTCTCTTCTTGGTAGCCTGCTCTCTTTCTTCTGAGTGCCAACAGGACTTCCCCTCAAGGGGACATGGTCAAATATGGGACACCAGAGTTCATGTGAAAGTGAGTCCCCACTCTCCACTCAACTGTGGAGAATGTCCTGTGCATTGGCTAGATCTTGGTCAGTGTTCAATGTTTACTGCGTGTATAGTCCTTGGCTGGTGCCATAGTTTGAGCAGGACGCCAGGACCCAGATCCGCCCATCATAACATTCTTCTTGTACGTTTCCCGGACCCTCTGGATCCTTCTATTTTCCCATTCTTCCATGCTTCTCTCACCTAAAGTTCCAATAGTATGTCCTCCACTCTGTCCCACTTTCCTGATAAGTGAATACTTTCATGGGACATTGGTTTTTCAAGACAGGGTTTCCCTGTGTAGCCTTGCCTGTCCTGGACTCACTTTGTAGACCAGGCTGGCCTTGAACTCACAGTGATTGTTTGCTTCTGCCTCTGGAGTGCTGGGATTTAAAGGTGTGCACCACCACACCTGGCTAATTAATCTTTATAATAGATGTTTCTTATAATAGTGTTTCTTGTTTTAGTGTTTAAATGGACTTCAACTAGTAAAAAACAAATATTTCCCAATAAAATATATAAAAAACAGAGAGAATTAAACACAGAGAAACCACAAAAAAGGGAATTTACTAGGAGTTATGAATGTCTGATGCAAAGAGTGGAATCAAAATGAGAAAGTCACCTTGTGACACTACAAAAATATCTACATTGCCATAAAATTCTTCAAACAAGTGGTGAACTAGATTATTTCCATACATTTTACTTATGGAATAGGTAACTATTCCAATTGTAAGTGCTTCTTCATGTATATAAATACTCACTATAGACATCAGTAAACAATTTTCATTAGTAAATTTAAATTTATTTACATTATTACATAAACTTAATAGAAATATAGATTAACTCTGAGTTAAAAATGAAAATTATCTAATTCTTTAGTTCTAAATTATTAACAAGAAAATTTGTTTTCATTTTGGGGTAACTTCAAAGAAACATATTAATTATCTTAATAAATATATATTTGGTATAAGTATATGTATGACATATATGTAAGAACTGAAAGAATATAATTAAAATAATCCACAACCCTGGCCTCACTATACACAATATAGGGCACTTGTATGACAAAGCTCCTTATTGCAAATGCCTGCATAGGCATACATAGTATTTAATAGAACTCCCAAAGAAGACATTAGCTAAGCCTTAAGCTTCATAGACAGACTGATGAAAAAATATAAATGGCCATAAAGACTGAGAACATATTGAAATTCATATTTCACTTTAAACATGTTACTAGTTTTATTTGACTGTTTTAAACATCCTGACTTGGTAAGGGCAAGTTTTAAGTTCAAATTTATCAATAATCATATTTAAATTAAAAATTGAATATTAATGGAGCATTCATGCAAACTATGATCAATTATTAGTAAATAGCACCTATATGCCATACTGATCAAACTGATAAATCAAGAGTAAAGGCAAGCCCAGGCTAACATCAATAATATTCACAGAGGCCTGTCTGGACTTCATGGATTGAGTGCTCTCGACTAATGGTTCTCAACCTATGGGACTCTTTGAGGGTTAAACAATCTTTCAATAGGGATTGCGTAAGACCTTTAGAAAGCACAGATATCTACATCACAATTCATAATGGTAGCAAAATTACAGTTATGAAGTAAAAACAAAACTAATTTTATGGTTAGGGGTCACCATGGCAGGAGGACTTGGATTAAAGGATCATAGCACTAGGAAGGTTGAAACCCACTCTTTTAGATGCACCAGTTCAGCAAACCTCAGAAAATTCACTGAGTCACAGCACTCAGCCTTACCAACCTAACCATCAGTGGTGCTTACTATGCTCAACAAATTCTAGAGAGAGAATTTTTCTATATATGTTATGACTTTGACTGACTTACCTTCAGTAGAGAAAAGGTAAACAAAAGAACACAGAGGGAACAGCAGTGCTGAGAGAACGTGGCTCCCCAAGGAAGCCAGGAGTGTAAAGAAGGGGCTACGATGGGGAATGACTAACATTAAAGGCCATTTGAAAAGCCACCTTCAATACTCTGAGGTAATTCTGACCATCAGGGGTGCATGGATTGCCCATTCTTATGTGTCCTTGAATAGTCATTTTTTATTGGAAAGTATTCCATTTTCTCTGATGTACACATAAGATCCCACTCACCGGTATGACTGTAGGTAAAAGAACAATAATTGTAGTCAATATTGTCTCACATATGTAACTTCTAAATTTCTTATTTTTGTCTCAATGTGTATAATCTTTCCTCCTCCTCCTCCTCCTCAGTGAAGATTGCCTTAGGATGGAGGAGCTAGGGACCTTTAACCACTATTGTTTTTCCTGAGAATGGCAAGTGAAGAGAAGAGAGTGAAAGCATGAGAAAGATGCAAGAAAATAAATATGCTTGAGGAATTTGAAAAAGTAGTTGGTGTTTTCTCCCTACACCAGAGGCCAGAAGCATGGTTGTAGCCTGGGATTCTCAGAAGACAAGTTAGTACCTGGTCATTATTCTTTAAATATTGAGGCGTTTATATATTTCTATACAAATTAATTGTTTTCTCATGGCTAAATCTTCATTTTCTCTATGTAAGAGCAAAATGTTAAGAATGATCTTTTGTGCTTCTTGGATTATATTATTATAGTTTAATACTTGGGAGAGGAAAAAGTCATGAGAAAGATGAGTTTAACACTTTATACATATCTGTGAGACATACACATCAAGTGGAATATTACCTGCATTACAATGACAACCAGAGCAGGCAGAAAAGGAAGGAAGGTATCAGCATGTATCAAGTGCTATCATCATTTAATATGATTATCCCAATCAACTCATACTCCTTTAGAACCATTCAAACTGGGCAGTCATGAGGCTGTGGCTGAATTCTGCCTGGTAGGGCAGTCCCAGCGCCCATCAGTGTCAGAATGGACAAAACACATGTCTCAAACTCTAAGTGAAATATCACATTTTAAATTCATAGCTGGAGGGAGTACAAACTGGAAAAGCCCCTGTAGGAATAATTGTGGCAGTTTCTCAAAAAGCTGAAAATTGGCCTACCACAAGATCCAGCTACATCACTCTCAGGCTTGTACCCAAGGGCCTCCACATCTTATAGAGGGGATACCTGCTCCCCCATACTCATTGTTACAATATGAAATGATATGTTATAATTTGGGGAGCCTTTTCTTTTCACCCTCTCTAGCTCCCAAATAAATGACAGAGACCTACTAGATTTATTAATAAGCTTTAAGCACCATAACTGGGCAGGTAGCTATTCTGGCCACTTCTTAGCCATACACTCCGAGTTACTTGTCGTATTGGTTTGCTCCGTTAGGCCATGTCTTTTCTCTCCATCTTCTTCCTTCTTCTTTTCCTCTCTCCTTCCTTCTACCTCCTAGACCCCAAGACTAGGAATGAGCGTCCAGGTTTCCTATCTCCTCTCCCAAGTACTTGGCCACCCAGCTTCTTTATCAGAGATAGCTGGGGAGCAATGTGTACACAACATTGGTCACTGACCATGACAATGCTTACATCCATACTGCACCCAGATCTCAGGGCACAGAAATCAGCATCTGAATACACAGAGTACTAGACCAACCCCCAACACAGCTATTTATAATAGCCACAAATTGGAAAGAGCCTAGATGTCCACCAACTGATGAACAGGTAATAAAAATGTGGTATATTTACACAATGGACTCCTATCCAGCTGTTAAATAAAGCAAAATATGAAATTTACAGGTAAATGGATGGAGCTAGAAATAACCATCCTGAGTGAGGTAAACCAGACCCAGAAAGACAAATATTGTATGTTTTCTTTTATATGTGGATGTTAACTTTAAATTTTAGAAATGTATGTCTAAGTCCAAATAACTACAGAAGTTAGATATCTACTAAGAAACAGGGGTGGGGGTGTCTTCAAAGAAGGGAAATAAGAGTATAGTGCTGTAAAGAGATGAAGGGGGAGAGAAATCAGGAGGCTTAAATGGGGAGGTGACAGGAGTGGAGGGTGGAGAAGGGAATCTGAGAAGGATAGCTAATCTTGAAGGTCTTTTGAAAAGCCATATGAAAACCTACTACCATACAATTTCACTTTATTTTAGTTTACGTTCATGTCTAAACCCAAAGATTATCCCTCTTCCAGGATGCTGGTACCCTTTTCTCTCTAGAAAAGACTCAGAAGTAACCAATACTTGTGTAAGGAAAACACACACATGCTTTTTTCCCAGGAGAGGAACGACTTCGGAATTAAGAACAGCGGTCACCATGGTAGTACACTATGGCGATTATCCAGGTTTTCAAGGGAAGGTTTTGCTTTGGGTAAAGATGTCTCATATTTCATGAATTGTTTTCTATAGCTCTCCAATATGGGAAGAGACTGGCAGCCTTGAAAAACAGAAGAGTTGTAATTATGGAAGATGGTGACAACTCACGCCAGCTGGAAAATGTATAAAATTTCCCTCTAATGCGATGAGAATTAGGGCCCCCCAATCGTGCTTTCCAGGGGTCCCAGTCAACACACATTATTTTTAGATCCATTCTAATTGGCTAATCATGAGGCTTTGCATGATTTCTTCCTGAGAATGCTGTTGTCCCAGGGCCTGTCATTGGCCAAATTATCACCTTAGGGCTGGGTACTAGCTGTGCAGGAAGAGGCCAGAAATGGCCAATGATGCTTTATGACATGCAGTTCTTAATTTATAAAATACATACCCAAATTTCAAAATAGGTCTTGAATAGTACTGCTCTACACAAGGCAGAAAGTGAGAAAAAGGGATTGAGGTGTCACCAGTCATAATCTTCTAGAAAGTCTCGTGCATTAATAGATCATCTATCAGTGGAGGCAAAAGTAAGTTAACTAACTCGGTGTTAAGTAGCCCAGGTTTGAGGGGTGTATTAATACTTCTAGAACTCAAGGGACTGCATAAGTTCCCCCAGGTTCCTGCTGGGTTACCACAATAAATTCTTTCATTCACCAGCCAAGACTGGATCGAGTAGCTCCTGTAATCTGTCATTGTTCTTTCTTTATGGGATGAATGTTGTAGAAA
The DNA here is from genome assembly GCF_903995435.1 of Acomys russatus. Taxonomy (NCBI): domain Eukaryota; kingdom Metazoa; phylum Chordata; class Mammalia; order Rodentia; family Muridae; genus Acomys; species Acomys russatus. Next base: position 7,956,696 of record NC_067153.1, on the reverse strand, counting down.
CTGACAATCCAGAAAAGTCACATATCTCACAATAAATTGCTGATGATAGTTCTAGAAGCTGATGTTGCCGAGGAAGATGTTAGCACCGTGTCTTCTTTTTGTGAACATGAGGGGCCATCCATCCCAAACATCCCTTCCAGCTTATAGAGGCTTACTTCAATCTCTGGTGCACCTTGACTTCCAGATATATTACCTGACCTCTCTCTCTGCTTCCATCTCCATGAGCCTTTTCCCTGGATGCAGACCCTTTTGTGTTTGAAGTTCCCTTTTCTTTTTCTTTTTTATTTTATTTAACTAATTTATTCACAATACAGCTCAATTGTTTTCCCATCCCTTGTATCCTTTCATTCCTCTCTCCTTACCTCTTTCACCCTATTCCCCTCCCCTAGGTCTGTGACAGGAGGGGACCTCCTCCCCCACAATATAGTCACAGCCTATCAAGTCTCATGCTGGTAGCCTGCTTACCCTTTCTCTGAGTGCCACCAGGCCTCTCCACCATGGGGAAGCGGTCAAATATGGGGCACCAGAGCTCATGTCAGAGGCAGTCCCTGCTCTCCACACAACTGTGGAGAATGTCCTCTTCCTTGGCTAGATATGAGTAGGGGTTCAATGTTTACTGCACGTATTGTCCTTGGCTGGTGCAGTAGGTTGAGCAGATGCCCCCAGGTCCAGATCTGCCCATCATGATGTTCTTCTTGTGGGCTTCTAGGATCCTCTGGGTCCTTCTATTTCCCCATTCTCCCATAATTCTCTCACCTAGAGTCCCCATAAGAAGTCCCTGTATCTAGCCCAATCTCCTGGTAAGTGAAAACTTTCATGGGACATCCCTTTTGGGCTAGTGTCCAATTGTAAATGAGTACATACAATGTGAATTTTTCTAGGTCTGGCTTAACTCATTAAGATCATTTCAAGTTCCATCCATTTGTCCGCAAATTTTGAGATTTCCTTATTTTTAATAGTTGAGCAGTATTCCATAGTGTAAATGTACCACAGTTTCTTTATCCATTCTTCAACTGAGGGACATTTAAGCAGTTTCTGGGTTCTGGCTATTACAAATAAGGCAGCTATGAATATGGTTGAGCATATGTCCTTGTGTGGTGGAACATCTGCTAGGTATATTCCAAGGAGTGGAATGGCTGGGTCTTGAGGTAGCCCTATTCCCAATTTTCTGAGAAAGTTCCAGATAGATTTCCGAAGTGGTTGTACAAGTTTGCATTCCCACCAGCAATGAAGGAGTGTTCCTCTTTCTCCACATCCTCACCAGCATGTGCTGTGACATGAGTTTTTGATCTTAGCCATTCTGATGGGTGTAAGATGGAATCTCAGAGTCATTTTGATTTGCATTTCTCTGATGGCTAAGCATGTTGAGCATTTCTTTAAGCATTTCTCAGCCATTTGATATTCCTCTGTTGAGAATTCTGTTTAATTCTGAGCCCCATTTCTTAATTGGGTTATTTGGTTTGGTAGTGTTTAATTTCTTGAGCTCTTTATATATTTTGGATATTAGACCTTTGTCAGATGTAGGGTTGGTGAATAGCATTTCTCAGTCTGTAGGCTGTCATTTTGTTCTGTTGACAGAGTCTTCTGCCTTATAGAAGCTTCTCAGTCTCATGAGGTCTCATGTATTAATTGTTGACCTTAAGGCCGGGGCTGCTGGGAGTCTGTTGTTTCCTGTGCCAATGTGTTCCAGGCTCTCCCCCACTTTTTCTTCTAACAGATTTGGTGTCTCTGGTTTTATGTTGAGACCTTTAATCCACTTGGACTTGAGTTTTGTGCATGGTGATAAATATGGATCTCATTGCATTTTTCTACATGTGAACATCCAGTTAGACCAGCACCATTTGTTGAATAAGCTATCCTTTTCTATTGAATATATTTGTCTTCTTTGTCAAAAAACCAAGTGTCCATATGTGTGTGGATTTATTTCTGTGTCTTCAATTCTACTCCATTCATCAACCAGCCTATTGCTATGCCAGAACCATGCTGTTTTAATTACTGTTACTCTATAGTATGTCTTGAGATCAGGTATGGAGGTTTCTCCAGAGGATCTTTTATTGTATAGTATCGTTTTAGCTATTCTGTTTTGTTTTGTTTTTCCATATGGGGTTGAGAATTGATCTTTCAATGTCTTTAAAAATTGTGTAGGTATTTAGATAGGGATTACATTTAATCTTTAAATTGCTTTTGGTAAGATGGTCATTTTTACTATGCCAATTCTCCCAATCCATGAACAAGGGAGATCTTTCCATCTTCTGATGTCATCTTCAATCTCCTTCTTCAGAGATTTAAAGTATTTTTTCAAACAAACCTTTCACTTGCTTGATTAGAGTTACTCCTAGATATTTTATTTTGCTTGTAGCTATCATGAAAGGTGAAGTTCTTCTAATTTCTTCCTCTGCATGATTATCATTTGTATATAGGAAGGCTACTGACTTTTTTGAGTTAATTTTGTATCCAGCCATTTTGCTGTGTTTATCAGCTGTAGGAATTCTTTTGTGGAATTTTGGGGGTCACTTATGAAACCTATCCTATCATCTGCAAATAGGGATAATTTGGCTTCATCCTTTCCCATTTGGATCCCTGTAATCTCCTTTTGTTGTCTTATTGCTCAAGCTAGAACTTCAAGAACTATATTGAAAAGATGTGGAGAAAGTGGGCAGCCTTGTCTGGTCTCTGATTTTAGAGGAATTTCCTTGAGTATCTCTCCATTTAATTTGATGTTGGCTATTGGTTTGCTGTATATGACCTTTTTTTCTGTTTAGGTATGTGCCTTGTATCCCTGATCTATCCAAAACTTTAAACATGAATGGGTGTTGGATTTTATCAAATGCTTTTTCTGCATCTAAGGAGATGATCTAATGGGTTTTTTTTTCTTTTTGTGCTTTGTTTATATGGTGGATCACATTGATAGATTTCTGTATATTAAACCTCAAGTTCCCTTTTTAAGGTGACATTCTTCGTGAACTAAGCTAGTTTACTGGTTTTATCTTAGCTCGAGCATCTACAGACACTGCATGCATTTTAAATAAGATCTCACTGACAAGTTGTTAGGATTAGGGCCTTAATATCTGCGGGTAGAAAATAGGACACAATTCATCATAAGTTCATTGCGTAAGTTCATCGTTAACAAACAACAATTTTGGGGGTCTGGAGAAATGGTCTCATAAATGCCTTCTGTTCTTGCAGAAGACCGGGTTTAGTTCCCAGCACTCACGTAGTGACTCACTACCGCTTGTGGATCTGATATCCTCTTCTGGCCTTCGTGGACATCAGCCGTATACATACATGCTACCAAAACACTCATACACATAAAGTAAACAAATATATCAGTCAGTGACTCTAGGAAGAGCTACCTTCTCTGGGGCAGGCAGATGTGACTGGGTCAGTCAGGACATGGAAACTTGGAAATGGCAAAAAGGAGCTGATAACAGAGGGAGACGCATCGCTACTCACTGCGTTTTATGTCTCTGAGGGAGGGCACAGAATATTTGCTTCTACCATAGCTTGGAAAACTGTGAACACTGAGCAGACCGCAAGTCGGATTCAACAGCTGCTGAGGGGACCAAATGCCCCACGGCAAGATGGCTGATCCGAAACGGTTTGTGGACAGTATACAGGAAGAAACTGTTCGGCCTTGCAGCGCCCTCTGCCGACAGTGTAGCGCCAGCAGAGGAACTGTCAGTATGTAGTCCCGTTTACAGTAGTAAAATAGAAAAAGTCAATGTCCCATACCAATCATTAACCAAGGAAATGCCCTACAGATTTGTTCACAGGCCAATGTGTTGGTGGCGATTCTTCAACCAAGGCTCTCTCTTCCCAAAAACTCCAGCTCCTGTCAAGTTGACAGGAAAAACAAAAAACAAAACAAAACAAAAAAACCAAAAACCAAAACAAAACTAACAACAACAAACTAGCTTGCTTGCTTGCTTGCTTGGATAACCGAGAATTCAAGTACTAACAATGTAGTTCAGAGCCTCAAACAACACACACAGAGATTCAGTGAAACTTGAGAAAATGTTTGAAGGTTTACACACTGTCAATATAGCACCTACAATAAAAACAGACTTACTGGATTTTTTTTTTCATACCCAGGCATTAATAATCTGTGCTTCTCCTAATACTCCCCATATCATAGCTATTGCTGAGCTGGATATTTATTTATTTATGTATGTATTTATTTTTGGTTTCTTGAGACAGGGTTTCTCTGTGTAGCTTTGGCTATCCTGAACTCACTTTGTAGACCAGGCTGGCCTCAAACTCACAGAATCTGCCTGCCACTGCCTCCCGAGTACTGGGATTAAAGGTGTGTGCCACCACCACCCTGCTCTGTTGTCAGAGAAGTTTCAGCTCAGGAGCAACTGAACTGAAAAGGCCAAGCAAGGAGGCTTCATGAAGACTCCAGTAATGCCACCATCTGTCTTGGCTGCTTGGAATGCCGAATTGAGCAGCATGAAGTACCACAGAGGTTCTGAAGCAAAGATTCAAGGTCACTGAGCATCCTGCTGGAAGGTATGGGTGGGGCTGGTAGCGCTGAGTTCTTTGATGGTATCAACAAAAGAAGACTGGTTTCTGGGATCAAATGGAGGCAATTTCTTGTTCTTTTCCTCCAATCTGAGGACAGAGGTGACAACTTGGCAGTGGTTATTGTAATTATTAGGTAAGGGGAAAATAAGCCTAAAATATTCCTACCATTTCCATAGACTTTAGTAAGTGCCTGGGGCTTTTAACCATAAGTAGTTTACAACACATTATTAACCCATATCCATTTTGCCATATTTCATAATGGGATGAATTTTGTCAGCTATACAAATAGTAACCACTGTGAAACAGTTGAAACATTTAGAATTTATTTGTACCACATTTAGGATCATTTACAATGATGTTATTTGTGCCACCAATTTTAAACAGCTACTTTTGATGAATGGGGATCAAATTTGAGCTCTCAGCACCAGCACACATATTTACCTTAGTATCTGTAGACAACACAGGATAAGGGTGATTTGTTTGAATTCTCTGCCTCCCATTGAATCTAGGGAACAATTTTCTTTTACCTTTCTAAAATGGAAGGTGACGAAATGGTAGTTTTGTTTTTTGTTTTTGTTTTCTGTTTGAGAAGTTGAAGGAATGAGATCAAGGATAAAAAGAAGTAGCATTTGCAGGCTGAGACTGGATTAGAATACGTAATTCTGTTACATGAAAAGTTCAGCATTCTCCATTAATGAGATAAACTTCATTCAGTTCTACAAAGCACCTGCCTCATAGAAATTAATCTCTATTTTTAAAACCTCCAGTTTGTGTATAAACATAATCCAGGCATATGTCACTCTTGGATCTTCCATTCTTCTTCTACCTCATTATTTAAAGAGGAGTGCCATCTTGTGGCTAAATAATAAAACATCCCAAAAAGAAAAGAAACAGTTTCAACATCCAGACAGGTATCCGTCAGTGCGCTATTAGAGCTATTCCTTGCAAGTGGGTGTGTTTACTGGGTTTCGTGTTTTCAATATGGGTAGTTTTAAAGACAGAGAAGTATGTAGCCCTCACAAACCAAACACTGCCCTGTGTGCTTGCTCACTCTAAGAGCCTTTAAAATTATTGAAAAGGTCACTGTGTAATTTTAACACTGTGATCTTTAAAAATGAAATTCAATGAACTTTGGAAATATTTGCACCTTTAAGACATTGTAACCCACTTATTAAAAGTACTGATTCTTTCACATAAAGTAGTCTCATTTGTAAGGACATATACTGTGGGCATTTAATTAAAAAAAAAAATCTTAACCCTAAGACACCCTCAAAATTCAAAGAGTCATTTGGAGGAGGGCATGCACTTGTTTACACTGTTGCTATGCTTATTTAAAGCAGTGGTTGTCAACCTAATACTATGACCTTATAATACAATTCCTCATGTTGTGGTGACCCTCCAACCATAAACTTGTTTTCATTGCTACTTCATAATTATTTGGAAGTAATATTGCTACTCTTATAAATCACAATGTAAATATGTGGTTTTGGGTGGTCATTTGGGACCCCTGTGAAAGAATTGGGGGTAAGGACCCCATAGCTTGAGAATCACTGATTTAAAGACAGCATCCAGCCTCTACAGTATTTGCTTCGAAATACAGTGTTGCTGCCCTCTTGTGGTTTCAAAAGCACACTGCCCCTGGATATGACAGCAAAGAGAAAGTTTTGTGATTTAAGAAGAAAATGGAATGTCAGCCATTGTTTTCTCGTTTGTCTACAGAAATACACGCAACCACCACAGGTGAGGATTCAAATATTTAGTTAGTTTAATAAGAGGATCAATAAAAAAGGTCAAGGTATTTGAATTTCCCATTTGAATTCATTTAAACACACACACACACACACACACACACCTACTTACATAACTGCCGACATCCTTTGCCAATCACACATAGCATCTTTTGCAAAGGTTCAAGCTAACACCTTGTAGCTAATACTGCCACAGTTGGTTTTGTTCTCATTCTTAATATCTTAAGGAATAAACTGCTTCTAAACTACTCAAAATCCTCTTCCTGCCTTTGATGTGCATTTCATCCTGGGATGAGTTCAGGGGCTTTTTCCAAGGTTCGGGACACGCATTTACCTTGCTGAAACGCTCTGGCCCTTGTCATTGTGGCGCTGAATGGAAAACAAGCTTCAGATGCATGTTCCAAACGCAGCAGCCAAGCGCTTCCTGCAACATTGGCTGGGACACCCTACAGCCACTAGGAATGAATGGTGCTTTTCAGATTCCTTGCTGCAAAGAGAGCTAATTCTCCAAGAGCAGCTCTGGCTCCTTGTTTACATCTGTCCCCTTGGATCGGGAGTGGTGTGGGGATTAAAGGAAAACAAGATGGAAACAGAGGACTGGTTTGGCCCCTGTTTTACTATGCAGGCACCAGAGGACAAGGCGCTTTGTTCTCAGTCTGAAGTCTTCCTTGGCCCCCGCTGTCTACACCAGCCCACCTTGTACTTCTGTTATTAAGAGGCAGAGGAGGAGCAGAAGGAAGTGGTGGTGGAAGAGGAGGAGGAGGAGGAGGAGGAGGAGGAGGAGGAGGAGGAGGAGGAGGAAATAAAACAATTAGCTGTGTTCTTCATCTATTATCGGGTTTCAGACGCAGCAGCTATGTAGACTGCAAATATAGGGTTTGCTAAAGGGGTTTAGTCCACGGTTCTCGTGCCTTCTGTGACCTTTGCTTGTGCTTCAGTTGTCATGTAGATCTGCACTTTGGTGCAATGGGTTCTCCTATGTAGTATGTCTGCAACCTCCAGTTGCTGCACATCTTAATAAGCACTTGATAGTTAAATTATTTTTAATTATTATTATTGGTCATTATTATTATTGTTAGCCTTTGGGATAAACTGTAGGAATACATTCTTATGGTTTCCTTTCGTATTTCCTAAGGATGATAGATATTCCCTTAATGGTGGTAAATGTCTTTTGATATACATATTTTCTTTCTGAATATCTTCCTTTACTCTAAAGACCCATTTTATTTTTGACTGTGCCTGTATGTGTGTATGCTGTACGTATGTATGTGGGGACACATGCACATGTGAATGCAGTTGCCCCCAGAGTCCAGGAGTTGGTGTTGGATTTCCTGGAGCTGAAGTTGCTATGTGATGTGGCCATCTAGGACTGAACCTAGATCCTCTGCAAGAGCAGTGCATGCTTTTAACCATGGGGCCCCTCTCCAGGGACTGAGCCTAGATCCTCTGCAAGAGCAGTGCATGCTTTTAACCATGGACCAGCTCTCCAGGGACTGAACCTCGATCCTCTGCAAGAACAGTGCATGCTTTTAAGCATGGGGCCAGCTCCCCAGGGACTGAGCCTAGATCCTCTGCAAGAGCAGTGCATTCTTTTAACCATGGGGTCCCTCTCCAGGGGCTGAGCCTAGATCCTCTGCAAGAGCAGTGCATGCTTTTAACCATGGGGCTCCTCTCCAGGGACTGAACCTGGATCCTCTGCAAGAGCAGTACATGCTTTTAACCATGGGGCCAGCTCTCCAGGCCCCTGAATATCTACTTTGACGAGCCTTGTTATTCTCATATTCTGCTGCCATTTAAAATGGATTTTTTTCCAACACTGGATTTTAAGACATTTTCAAATATTTTCTTCTAGTTTGTGATTTATTTTCTTTTTATGGTCCTTGGAAATGACCTCAGGACATTGTAAATGGTATACGGTAGGTAAGAACACTCCCCAGGCCATACTTCCAGTCCTTTAAAAAATTCTCTTAAAACTATTTTCATGCAATAGCATCTAAATTTTTCATAAAGTCTATTTATCATTTTTCCCATAGATGATATTTTTTGTTTCTATTTAAAGCTCTTTGCCTAGTCTGAGTCACTAAGCATTTTGCCTTCATTTCCTTATAAAATGTTTATAGTTTTAAGTCTTTTTTTTTTTTTTTTTTAGGTATTGGAGTGTATTTGGTGATGGATTTAAATACTCGTTTTGTTTTTCCTGACTGTATGCCAGATTGTCCAATCACTCAGCACTACTTTTTGAGAGGACGTCTCTTTCTCCAGTTATTGCCTTGATGTCAAACTGAAGAGTCAGCATGGGTGTCAGAGACGACACCAGATTAATGTTATAAGAGGTTTTAAGATTTCATATCATTTGCACTTTTATTTGGTTGGCATGCTCATTTTCTGCAGCTCACACCTCAATAAGAAATAATACAATGTACTTCTGTTTCTTCCAGTAGCTATTGTTTGATAAATTTATCTGGAAACATCCTTACTACACAAAAGGACTTCACATATGAGCTGCATTTTAAAAAATGGATTTAATTTTTCAGGGTTTGAAACAAACAAAAGATACCATGTGCTCTTGGAATTTTCCAGAAACAAGTAGTGGCATGGCTGCTCTGTCTACATCAATGGTCCTCCAACCTGCCTACAACCAGAAGGAGAGTGTGCCACCCGCCAATCTTTAAGCATGTCCACAGACACACTTTTCATAGTGGCCTCTGTGGCTACCTACATCAGGTAACATTTCTGATCTGTCTAAACAATCTCCTTTCTTCAGTGAGTAACAAACATTTGGAAAAACTCAGAGATCATAAGACAGTACATGGGGATTGAGTGGTGTTTGCAGCCAAAGCTCGGTGCAGAAAGAGGACAGTGGCAGCATTAGCTGTATATGTGTCACCCCACTCATCACTTCTTACATCTCTGAGGTCTCACTGGAAATGCTACTCAGAATCCTTTCAGCAAATCCTCATGGGTTACTGGGAAACGTGACAATGGGCACATACTACTTTAACAAAAAAATAAAATAAAAATAAAGAGAGAGAGAGAGAGAGAGGGAGAAAGGGAGGGAGAGAGATTTGTGTCAGAGGGAAAAAAGCACTGTTACTTTAAAAAGACATTCGAGCAATGCTCCTGTTCGTTTTAGCTTTTTTCACATTCACAGTTTGTGGTCCCTTTTCTCTGTCCACTGTTATCCTGGTCATTGGGATGCCAGCCTTCTTACCTTCACCTGTTTGATCTGTAAACTGAAGGTGGTGTACTCTTTGTGAAGCTGAAAAGGTCATTTGTTTTTAAAGCACTCAGGAGCCATGCCCAGTATGCATCCACCACCAAGCAAGGTGCTTCTCTAGTCGGCCTGGGATATGAAATAGTGCCTGCCATGATTTCCTTTAGTGATAGAATGTGTTGTTTCTCAGAGCGTAAAACATTAAGATCCAGCTGCGTGTATGCTTTCTTTTCTCCATCCCAACATGCTTTAGTCCTTCTTGTAGGGAAAAAAAAAAGGCCTTTGCGAAACTTTATTTGATGTTATCTGGTACAACTGTACATTTGTTAGGAAAGCCTTAGAGCAGGATGGAAAAATCTGGAGTTTCCTGGGGCTTAGCCTAGCATAAACAATACTGCTGTGTGGCACAGTGGCTGTGACGGTGGTGGCCTCTGTTTGTGACCTTGTTTGCTACTGGAGACACTGTCCCCATGATGACTTCTAAGCTCACCGCCCAGTCTAGCGTTTGAAATGGGAGGATCTTCCTGGGGCTCAGATACCACTGATTGCTGCTCCTACTCTGAGAGGCTTTTCCAAGGGGCTTCTTACGAGGCCGTCTGTTGTCTGATTAGATTTTGGACCACTTCTTATTGTTCTTGGATGCTTGTGTGAAGGAATCCAAGAGTCTGTCATTGTCCCCTGGATGGATTGTATGGAGTCAAGCAAGGTCACCCTTTGTTGTGGTTTCAGTTCTCTAAATAAGTAGTGATATCTCATTGTGGTTTTAATTTGCATTTCCCTCGTGACTAGGGATCGTTGGGTAGATCTCATCCGGTTGAATATAATTACACTAAAAAATACAAACATTGCAGTTTGTATTCTACTTATTCATAAAGTACTTTGCACTTGTGGAAAGTTCCTTGCACCCAAGTAGTACCCAGTCAGGGCCTCCAGTGGGGCACCTCATCTATCATTTTTACGCGCTCCTTTGGAGGGATGGGCATTCACAGAGCCTCTTGACTGCCAAGTCTGTGAGGTGCCAGCAATCCTGGGTCCCACTGTTGTCCCAGCTAGGAATTGCTGCTTCTGCACATAAGCACTAGTTTGTCCCATTTTCTGTGTCCTTTTATAAAATAGTCGGACACTACCTCTGTTATGTTCTCATGACAGTCTTTGAAGTCTATTATTGGACACTTCATTGAAACGGTGCTCTTCTCGGGGAAACTGAAAGGAAGAAAGGCGTCCATACGTTTGTCTTACACCGTTCTAATGCTCACCCGAAGAGAGTGTGTGGGTGTGTGCACGTGTGCCTATCATGCACGTGTGCCTGTCTGCTTGTTTGGTAGACAGACATCAAACATATAATTTGAGTTCGTTCCTCTGATTTCCTGCTCATTTAAAGTACAAAGAGATACGGTCGGTCAGCTAGCCTGTATGACTGTCCGGAACACCTAGAATCACATAAAAAGAGAAACCTCTGCGCATGCGTAAGAGATGGCTTTCAGGATATGTTAATCGAGGTACGAAGAAGACAGGAATACTCTGAACTGTGAGGGACACCGGTCCTTGTGCTAAGCACCATCATTCATTTCTCAGGTTCCTGGTCTCTGGATACACTGTAACCAGCCACCTGAAACTACTGCAGCCATCGCTTCCTACTGTGATTAGCCATTGGAATGTGAGGCACATTGAACCCTTCTTTCCTGTGTGTCTTTTTTTTTTTTTTTTTTTTGTCACAGCAATGAGAAAAGTAACGAATATGCTCTAATCAATGAATTTTTCTAAGCATCCTTTGATACTTCATAACTCAGAATTTGTCCCTTCTGTCCCAAATGTATATCTTTAGATTGGTAGAGATTATCCCAGACCTACTTTTCTATGCGTACATACACCTGCTTTTATAAAAAGAGTCATTCTTAAGGTATAGAGAATATGCGAAAGTAAGGGGCTAGAGGCTGCAGCGCCAATAGAGAAATCACGGGAAGCAAGCTGGGGCGTCTTACCGCACTCACAGCACTAGGATGAATGCGTTCTGGTGTCTCCTTTGCTTCTCAGGTGCCTCACCCCTGCCTGACACCATGGAATTCAGAAAGGCCCACGTGGGCTGGCTGCATGGCTTACGCGGTAAGTTAGGCGAGTACTCTATAACTCGGTGATTATTTCCGCGTGCAGTAGCTCAAAGGCTCAGAGATCAAAGGGTAAACTCCTTCACTTGATACCAGCTCTGCTTCTGGTTCAGGCAAGCTAAGTTGCTTTTAAATTCCTTACTTCTCCTATTGTCACAGGACTGCAAATCCTCCCTAGGGGCCAGGTGCAGGGCAAGCTGACCTAAGCTATACCTTGAGCTCCGCTCCAAAGCCTCACGCTGAGGTCACCTTTAACCCTGGCGTCCCACACAATCATTGCGAGCTCTCCCAGAGAGCCTAGGGAACAGCTATAGTTAGATTTTTCATTTAAAATTTGGCACTTCCTGAAGCCATCCCCATTGCTTCCAGCACTCTTGCCATTATATTAAAAAGAGCAAAATTTGCTGCTGCATACTGCCCAGAAAATCCAGCTGAAATCGGCCACTGCCAAATCTGCAGTTTCAATGCAAGGCCAGAGCCTTTAAATAGCTCCTGCTCCTGAGGATTTCACGCTCTCTAGAAAAAAAAAAAGTGTTAAAAAATTCTTTTAATTTTATAAAGCCTCAGTTTGAAGGATTGGCCATAGGCCATTAAAGAAAGAAAATGGCTGTCCTTGTCTCTGTCAATTTTCTGACTGCTCCGTTTACATAATTCTTAAAGGGGAAGTCTCTTAAGACTAGTGAGGTTTGGCATCTCTGGTGAGAGCAGGAGTTTTTCCTTTACTTAGGATTTTGCCTCAGTCCGTCCAGTCTATCTTTAGAGACCTTTTCTCCATACCTAAAACGTTTATGTCCAGGCTCCAGGGGATGGAGAGCTGGTTTTTAAAGACCATCGGAAAGAGAGAGAGAGAGTAAAAGATTGAGGTTTTTCCTAGGGTCTCCACATTGGGTCATGACCTCCTTGTGGGAATCTATTGGATTTCTTTCACTTATTTTATGGTGCTGTGGACAGAAAAGGGAGGAGATACGTATATATGTTAATTTTTTTCTTTAATCTCATTGGTGTCTTACTCCTCAAGATCTATAGCATCTTGAAGATTGGTTAAAGGGCGTGAAATGTTGCAAGAAAATTAATAGTTACGAGAAATCATCGTGTGTGTGTGTGTGTGTGTGTGTGTGTGTGTGTGTGTGTGTGAAAATTAACTGAAAAATCTGAAACTGTTAGTATCCTAAAATGACCTCAGAGACCCAAGCACGGGTGCCTGGTGCTCTAGTTTGCTCCTAACTTGGGCCCTGAGGGTTTCAATCACCCATACTTCAGGATGAACTCAGGTATCGTAAGAATGGGCCTTAGCCATGACATCCCAAATGCATGGGATCTTAACTGACCTGGGAAGCTAAGCAGGGTCAGGCATGGTTAGCACTTAGACGAGAGAACAGAGGTGGTGCTCCTACTCAAGAGCCACCCTTAGTCATAAGAGCTACTCTTTGAATTTTGGACTTTGACCTTTTCTTGTGTGAGGGGTATGAAGTGTGACATCCTCTACCGCTGAGCTGTCAGTGGCTTTAAATCCAGCTTCCAGCCAACCACCTAATCATGAAAGGAGACAACTGTCATTTTATCATGGCCCTTGTTTAGTAGGTTAGATGTGTGGCACATACCTCAATGTGTGGATCACTTACAAACCTGTCAGAATTTGAGGGATATCTATGGATTCTCCCATCCACTGATGGGGTATGACATCTACAGGGAGCTGTGCTAAACTGCTCAGGAAAACTCTGGTTGGTTTTAGTTTAATTTCTGGAGACACATGGAAGACATTTAACCTCTTTTCACAAAGCCTTATTTGAAAACTTGCTCGTTTCTCCCTGGGTCCACCACGTTATCCTAAATCAACACTCTGTATTTTAGTGTTCTCTCTCTCTCTCTCTCTCTCTCTCTCTCTCTCTCTCTCTCTCTCTCTCTCTCTCTCTCTCTCCCTCCCTCCCTCCCTCCCTCTCTCTCTCTCTCAATTGCTGTATTTCTTTTCTAGCTTTCTCAAGTGCTTTACCTGGTTTCCTTCTTAGAAGACTGCTCTTTGGCTCTTGAGCAGTATGCTTAAGGACTTAGCACAAAATAGGACACGCAGACCACGCTCTATGAGGCTTGGGGGAATGTCAAGAAAGAGAAGAACCAGATAATAAGATGAAGGGCTGCAAAGTGTAATGCTCTCAGCTGAACATATTTGTGGAAGAATGCCTTGAGTGGATGTAGCTGTTGTCAATAAAGCACTATTTAGCCAATCAGCTGGGCAGAGGGACAGGAAGTAGAAGGCGGGCTTCCAGGAGAGGAGGAGGAGCTGGAGTTGTCAGTGGAAGCAGACAGTTGACAGAGGGAGTTGGTGGAGAGAAAGCTGCCCAAGGACCATCAGATTACCAAGTGCTTGGGATATAGTAGGTTATGAGGACACAGGATTAGATTAGTTTAGTTTTAGTTTACTAGTACATTAGTTGAAGTTTTCATTCTGCGCAATGTATTGCTTGTTGCTTTGAATTATATTTCAGTCTCATTATGTCAGTTATTGGCTTCCTAGGCTATAAACAGATACAATTAATTGCAACAAATTGGTGCCCAACGAATTTTATGTATCACACCCTTGAAAAAGCATACTTTGTTATAGTTTGGTGGGGGGAATAGTTCCCTTAGGGATAACCCAAATTATAAAATCAAGACTGCTATGGTTTCTCTCCAAGTCGCTATGGCAGAAGGCTCCTGGATCCTTTTTGGCTTTTTTCCCCCACTTTTGTTGTTCAGGAATAAGGCAGAAAACTGAAAGGTGCCAGGCTAAGTTACGAACAATGAGAAGGGAAGAAGGAAGCAAACTTTTTTCCATAGAGTTGATAGTGGCTGGAATTCAGAACTCATTAACGGCAAGGTGTTTGTCAGCTCTGTCTAGAAAGGGTCCACCTAGGTAAATTAGCAATAACTAATTCAAAAGAATGGTGGACAGGGCTTCACTTACTGAAACCTAAGTTGGCACAACTGACCCAAGACGTAGCGGTTTTTTTTGTTGTTGTTGTTTTGTTTTTGTTTTTTCTTGTTAACTTTTGAAATTTACTTGAGATTTCTGTAGATTTTGACTGGAATAGAGATAAATTATCTGTGCAGGGTGGTGGTGGCACACACCCCTTAATCTTACCACAATGGAGAAAAAGATAGGTGGATCTCTGTGAGTTCTAGACCAACCTGGTCTCCACAGTCAGTCAGGGTGTGACCCCCTGCTGATAATATAAATTATTTGCAGAGACAGCCTAGGATTTAAACTGACAAATTTTTCCTTAAATTTACTATATAAGTTCCTTTTTTCTTAATAATACATTATATGTATTATGATCTAAAGAATGGATACACAGCAATCTTAGGTTTATGTAAGGAAAATGTCACTGCTCTAAAAAGGCTAGCCAATCTCCTTTAAAGTGGAGCTTCCACTGGGAGGACTGGTGCCACAGGTAATTGGCATAAGAGATATATTCTGTTGGTCTATGTAAGGACCAAGGTTGGGCAGGAGACAAACATGCAAGCTGCATACCTCCCATGTGGAAAACCCTTTGTATGCTGAGTTGAGGTGTCACTGCTCTGGCAGCCAGCTTATCCCTCTAAATGCGAGCTACTTTCACAGGGGACAGGTGGGGGTCACACCAGATGCAAAAAGACACAGAGGTCTTACAGGTGACAAAGTACAAGTCGGCCTAGGTAGGTCCCAAAAACTTAAAAGCTACAATTCATATATACCTAAAAGGTGAAAGAGTCCGTTCCGTATGGAGAGGAGGAATGAGACAAAACCACGTACAACAAATGTTAAAGCCCAGGTACAAGATGCCTAGGGTATGCATAAATGCTAAAGTGGGAATTAGTATAAATTTTAAAAGGTAAAAGCCTCCATCCCTTTCGAGATAAGGGGTGAGACAAAAACACAAGTGTGAAAACCCAAGTGCAAGATATCTAGGGTATGCATAAGTTTATTTAAGGTTTAATGCCTTTTCTTTTGCTTAGGGCAACCGGCTTATCTCTAAAACGGGATACATTTTCTTGGGAAACAGGTAGTGGCCTGCCCTTATGCAATAGACACCATAGAGCCTAGAAAAAGACATTTAGAATTATACAATGTTGTTTTGATTTCAATTAAACTATGATTGTATGTTCTTTGGTAATGGTAATATTATACTTCATCTTTGAAAGAGGTAAAAATAAAGCAGACTTGGATGAAAGGGAGACTGCTAACTTAAGTCAGTCTATACATGCAAGAATTCAAACTATAGAACCAGCCTTGATTGTTCTGTGCATCCTGCACACTTCATGCATTTATAGTTTTAGAACTGTATAAGGCTTGTGACAAATTATATATTTTCAGAACAAAAGAACAGGACACTAATGCTGGATCACATGTGACAGGATTCATCCTCCAGCGTGCTGAGATGCTGACATCCTGCATTCTCCATGTTCCAGCCACAAGTGCTTTCGTTGCTGTTCGTCATCAGAACAGAAAAACTCCAAGGACAGCTTCCAAAAAAGCTTGTGATTCCTATTGGTCCAACATTTCAGACCGTCCACACAGGACTTTTAATTAAGCCTGGAATTTCTCAACATTTAGAGACTGGACCAAAAATGCTATCTCTAGTTTGCTTAACTTTTCCCATTTTTACTTGGGCTCCTATGTAAGTATTATTCATCCCAAATGCCCAGAAGAAGTCTTAAAAGGAGAAAGATGTCCCATTTCCCTTAAGGGGGGGTTGGGTAAGGTTTTGGATTATGGATGTTTATTTTCAAAAGGAGTTGGTTGTGTTATTATTGGTCTTATTTATAAAGAGAATGAGATTGGACTCAGAGATTTCTCTCTGCAAATAGAAACATATATAGGGATGATAGGACAAAAGGTAGATTTATTGAATCTACTCTTCAACTTAAAGCCTTATTTGTTACTCACAAGGTTATTTTTAATTCATTCGTATGGAAATTTGTATATTGATGCAAAATAAATTTATTTTTAGTTAATTGTACTAAATTTTATCACAGGAATATACATCCTAGGTTCAACAAATAAATAAAGTAAAATATTAAGATAAGGTCTTCAAAATCCTCAGAGACATACAGAGACTATGGCATTTAAAATTTTTTTTTTAAATTGTTTTGAGGATTCTTTGAAAATGAGACAGGTTGACTCCTGGCAACACCCAGCCTGCCTCAAAGAAAGTAATGAGCATTGAGAAACTGCCTTATGGAGGTGGCTTCAGACATGGGAAACCAGCCACTGGGCAAAAATGTCCTTGTTTTCTGCCATGGACAGAATTCGGCCTGAAATGGGCAAGTTTGGATGCAGGTGGAGTTGACAGCCAAACTCTGCCAAGACAGGCTAGGCAAGTCTTCAACAGTCCCAGCTTCCCAAATAAATGTCTGTCAGATATACTGGACCAGAAGGCTGAAGATGATGCTCCAATGTGCGAGAGAATTTTGAGTGACTGTTTAGGTAGCAAAGTGTCCCTGTCATTTTTCATTTTGTAAGCTGCTAACCTGCACCTCCTGTTTACTCAGGTAAC
The DNA here is from genome assembly GCF_903995435.1 of Acomys russatus. Classification (NCBI taxonomy): domain Eukaryota; kingdom Metazoa; phylum Chordata; class Mammalia; order Rodentia; family Muridae; genus Acomys; species Acomys russatus. The sequence continues at coordinate 7,939,592 of NC_067153.1, read as the reverse complement.
TAACTGTTGCTTCTCAAGTCTCTGATGAGGTTGGAGACAGCAAAACACTATGAGAATAACACAAGTATCATGATTGTTTCATGGTTCTTGTGTGTGTGTATTGTGTATTGGTGTGATAATGTAAATGTATAGGTAAAGTGTTATTTTTTTTTTTTTTAATTTTTATTAGACTAAAAAGGGGGATTGTGGAGGGACGCCTTGAGTGGATGTAGCCGTTGTTAATAAAGCGCTGTGGAGAGAAAGCTGCCCAAGGACCATCAGATTGGTAAGTGCTTGGGACATAGTAGGTTATGAGGACACAGGATTAGATTAGTTTAGTTTTAGTTTACTAGTACCTTAGTAGCAGTTTAGATTCTGCCCATCGTAGTGCTTGCAGCTTTAAATTACACTTTAGTCTCTTTGTGTCAGTTATTGACGCCATAGGCCATATGGCTACAAAATTAACTGTAACACATGTCTAGTATAATCTAGATTTCACAGAAGCCTGTTCCAGGACTTCAGGAATCAGTAATTCATGGACCAGGGAGAGACCCACATGCCCATACTAAATATTGGATTCTGTGGAAGAGACAGTCAGTGTCTTCACTTGTGCTCCACAAATAGATGTGGGTGAAAAGTTCCAAATCTACAGATGCATAGACAGCCCTGGTTAACATCAGTGGTTCGCAAGACAAGGCCAGAAGACATAAGTCTGAGAGAGTGATTTGTGAAGAGGAGTAGGGTTGACAGAGGTGGGAGGGAGACAGGAGAGCGTGGTGGTGAGTGTAAGAAATTATCAGGGAAGAACATTAGTGAAAGTTCTAAAATATAATAAAACTTTAAAAACTCTATGATGGCTATGTTAATTGTTGTAAATTCATCATTATCAATTATATAACTTAGTCAAATAAACCACATATTCATACATATGTAAAAGTATTATGGTCAATAAAACCAGTGTATTCCTAGAGGCCATTTCACTTTTAAAAGCAAAGCTGAGGAAACAGTGACCTTTTCTCCCATTAAACTACACTGTCTGATGAAAAGAGAAGTTATTTATCTGGTCTCTTAGTGACTGACATATAAGTTGATTAAAAATTGTTCATTACAAATAATGTTGTAGTAAATATTTTCAGTATAAATGTCATCTCATGTATGTGCAAATACAGCCATCGAGGATTTGAATCGTAACCTTCATCAGAAAATCCTAAAAAAAAGACTAACGTGTCACACAGTTAATAAAAGGATGGTCTGCAGGTTATTTAGCAGACAACAGGAAATAGAGAAGGTGCCGCTTCTGTTTTGGTCCAGGCAGGAAGAGGCAAATGAAATCATTCACATGCTTGTATTGACTGTATAATCATCTAGATGATTCTGCTGTTCTCAAACATAAAGCACACCCCTGGAGAGTCTCGATGCCTCTTGCCAAAAACAACTACAGGACTGAGACAAGGTACAAAGCAAATAGTTTCAGATGTTTGACAAAACAAAATATTCACACAGTTCATTTTCATAACTGTCTGCTACCACACAGTAAGTTATAACTACCATGTCAGGGCCTCATTTTCCATATGGAATCATGAACCTCTGACCCCTAGGTACAGAGATTACACTATAGCTGTGTCATCTGAGGTGGGTCACCCCACAGTCACTTACTCTCTGCATTTTGACAGGTTGTAATCATTCCCATCCATTGCAAAAACAAGTTCCCTTGATGAGGGTAAAACAATGAAGTTCCAACGTTCCTTTGATGATACAGTACACGGATGCAGGTATACGGATAAATATTCAACACAAACAGGGATGGTACAGGAAGATATCGCCAGTAGTGCAATGGTGGCACCATTATCCTGGCTTTAACAACTGCTGTCTAACTCAGCTTAAGGCCTGCTCCACAGGAGGGAATCATACTTGGTACTATTGTAAGCCAAGCCACAGACCTACAGAGGATCTACTGCTGTCATTTGCCTGAAATGATTAACTCTAATACTGTTCAATCAGCTAAGTTAAGTAGGAAAACATTTAAGTATGAAGACTTTGTATCAATTAGCATTTTCCACAGAAAGAGAAAAGAATACCACACACATACATACACACATACACACACACACACACACACACACACACACACTATTCACATTTCAAAAATTATTTCACACAATTGTTCAGGCATCAAATGTGAAAACCGTAGAGCAGGTCATCAGTCTAGAACCTCAAGGGAGGAGTTGGTGCTTCAGTCTTCAGGCAGACTTTTCTCCTCCATCTGTAAATCTGTGAAAGATCTTTGAGGCTAGAAAAGACATTATCCCTTTTCAAAATACAACGATGAGACATGACAAGAAAGGACACATAGGTAGTATTTTATTCAAGAGTATTTCTACATCTCCTCAAAAATGGGGTGTGTAGGTTCTGTTATCAGGCAGGGGAGGTTTGAATGAAAAAATGTCACCTAAAGGATAACGCATTTGAACACTTGGTCCCTCAGTGGTGGTGCTATTGGGAAAGTTATGAGGTAGAGCCTTGTTGGAGGAAGCACATGACTGAGATGTGGCTTTGACGGTTTCCAGCTTAACCCTACTTTTGCTTTTCTTTCTTTCTTTTTCTTTTTTTACATTTCCTGATTTCTTAAAATATTTTATTTATTTATTTTAGGTATGAGTGTTCTATCTGCATGTCCACCTGCATGCCAGAAGAGGGCACTAGATTCCACTATAGATAGTTTGAGCCACCATATGGTAGCTGGGAATTGAACTCAGGACCATGCTATTATTTGCTGTGCCATCTCTCCAGCCCTTTACTTCCTGTTATTTTACTGTGTTTCCTCTGTGTTGAGGAAAACACTATCATTTATCTTCTTGTTTCTACCACCATAGTGTCCCTGCCTGTGGACATGCCTTCCTGGTCATGATGGTCTCTATTTCTCTGGAGCTGTAAGCCAAAATAAACCCTTTCTTCCACAAGTTACTTTTGGTTATGGCATTTTATCATAGCAACAGAAAAGTAACTAATTAATACACAGGCTCTATATTTTTCTTTTTGTATATTGCAAGACAGTGCCACCGAGCCAGAGACTGGAGTGACGCACCTCTAAGCTAAGGCATGTCAAGGACTTCCAGTACCAACGAGAAAGAGAAGACTCCTCCTTGATGCCTTTGGAAGGACCACTGTCCTGATGACACCCTGATTAATAACTCAGCCCATTGACCTGAGAGGGAATAAAGTGGGATTGTTAGGCCACTGGCCTCAGCACCTCTAGGAAGCAGCCTCAGGGAAACTAGCGAGGGACTAACACATTGTTGACTCTTGCTTGTTAATTTTCTTCTCTAGGGCTCAGTAGTATGTGTTCTTCGGGATGGTTTACTTCTGACTTTTGGGACGTCATTAAATTAGTAACTGCATTTCTTTTCCTTGTTCTTATGTTTGGTAATTGCTAGTGTATACGAGTGTGCTCTCTCCTTGTCACTGGCGTTTTCTGTCGTCTCTTCTGATATATTGTAGTATGCCCTCAGCTTGGCATATGGAACAACTATTTTCTAACTCCTAATTCCACAAATAATAAATCTTTCTAACAGGTTCAATCAGGCCACAGGGGAAAAAAAAAAAAAACTGGTTTCCAGAGAGCAAAGTTTCTACAAGATAGACTCTACAAGGAAATATCTGTATGACAGCAAATACCCAAATTGATTTATCCATTGAAAATTTTATTCTATGCCTACCATCTCCCAGATAAGATGCTAATCACTCACTCATAGATAGCGTTAGAATGCTTAATTAGCACAGATGTCAATGACACAAATATATCCGAGTTAGTAACATCTCAATGGCCATCACGTCCAGCCAACAGTCAATTCTCTTTCAGGTAGGATGTCCTGGTGCCCTCTGCCATCTATCTTACTGCTCCGTGTCTGACCCCACACCATGTCTCAGCTCAGCTCTCCCACGCAAACCAAATCTCTCACTCTGTGGTTGATCTGCATGATTTCAGAAAGTTTGTTAGAACCTGTGCTACATTTATAACAACTTTCAAAGGTCTGTGACACGCCTCTCCCAGTCACCTTGAGGACTCCAATCTGGTGGGAAACACGGCAAGGAGAATTTATTGTTATTGTGTCTGACAGGGAAGCAGAAACCAACCAACTATTTCTGGAAGTATAGGAAAAGTATACAGTTGTTAGCAGCTGAAGGTGTCTCCTTCCTGCCACTCTGACTCTTTTGATGCTTTGGAAATTACCAATGCCAGTTACACTACTCCGACCAGGTGACTCTAGAGTTAAGTGACATGAAAAGGGGGTCACTTTAAGGTAAATGAAGGAAAATTCCACTTACTAACACAAGTGATCCCGTCCCTTGTGGATCACAGTCTGTTTGTTTGTTTAGTTTCCAGATGCTTTTCCAGTTTCTATTTCTTCATCAAGGACACTTTTGGACTTGGCTTCTATTTTTGGCGTGGTACGATGATTAGACTTAACTATCAACTTGATACAGCATATAAGGACTTTGGGAAAGACTTGCAGTGAGGGATTGTCTACATTGGATTGGTATGGGAGAATGTCTATGCGGGACTCTGTTAAGTTAGCTGGTACCCAGCCTAGTGTGAGCAGCATCATTCTCTAGACCAGGAACCTTAGGACTGTAAAGCAGTGGGAGATGGAGCCGAGCACCAGCAAGCAGGCCATCGCTGAGCAGGGGTGCGTTTCTCTACCGTAGCTCTTGACTGTGGATATGCTATGACGATTTGAAGTTCCTTCCTTCTTTTTCTCACAGCAATGGACTGTAACCTACAACTGTAAGCAGGAATACACCAATTTCCCCTTTAAGTTTCTTTGGACTAGGGTATTTTATCACAGCCACTGAATGGGACTTGAACAAGTAGGAAAAGCAGAGACAGGACCAGCCTTCAGTTGCCCTTTGCCATTGCCTGTGACTACAGATGTCTCAAGAAGACCTTGACAGGTTGAAATGAGCTTGTACAGCTTTGGCTATAGTTAAGACCTCATAGCTTTGTCCAAGCTTCATGGTCTTAGGGAGAAGGGCCAAGTGGTAGGCTCATTTGATTTCGCCTCTGCAACTTAAAAGTCTTGTAGTTTGTGTGATTTGTTTTATGCAAAATTATCTTGGACTCATTTTTATTATGTATAAAATGAGACACATAAGAGTAAAATGTAGTAATCATATGAAGGGTTGCCATGTAGAAATGGTACTACAAATGAATATTTTGTTTTAATTTTAACCTTTAATTATTTTTATTCGTGTGTGTGTCTGTGTGTGTGTGTGTGTGTGTGTGTGTGTGAGTTTGTGAGTGTGTGTGTGTGACAGATTGTCTTACTCTGTAGATCCAAGGTTTCCTGGAACTCACTGTGTGGTTGATATATGGTTCTTTTTGCCTCATCCTCTCGGCAGTGGATTGCAGGTGCAAGAGCCACTTTGCCCAACAGAAGAGTTTTTGTTACCATTATTCTTCAGTTCTTATCATGTTTATTTATTTTCAAATACAACTGAGTATATTTAAATAGAACTTAAGACTGAAATTCAGGGGTCATTGAATGTTAGGGAGGAAACAAGGCATGGAAACACTTGGGCAGACCTGTGTTCGTGCTTGCTACATCTGAATGTGAGATGCCTCTTACTCACTTTTCCATAGCACTGAACTCTGGATACCACTAATACCCGGCTCTCTTCCAATTAGTCATTTCTTCAATTGTATTTTCTGTTTTGCATTCAACAGTCTTTTTTCTCTAAATATGTATATATTCTCTAAATATGTATATATGTATACACATATATGGAAATTATTGGTTTTTTCCATTTGAAATGAACAGTGTGAAGCATTATAAGACTAACGTCCTTGTAGTAAAGATATGCGTATAAATACTCATGGATGAATTTGAATTTTACTTTGGCTATGTATTATTTTTATGACCTTGAATATGCTACTTATCTCTCTGAACTTCAGTTTCCTCACTTAATAATGGCTATAATTTTATCTGTCTGAACTTGTTTTTCAAAGGAAGAAATATATTATATAGAACCTTCCTTGAAACAGTCTATTGTGAAACTGAGACAAAATATGATCCATTACTGAAATTTCCACTAATCCTATAAAGGTATAATCTACCTAACCTGGGAGGTCTTTGCATAGAATGCACTTGATAATATTCTTCTAGAATAATCAATGAGTGAGAAAACTCAGTGAGAGTTTGAAAATGACAAAATTGGAGGACTTTCCACTCTAAGTATTCACTAATGATTCAACATAAACATATATTAACTAAAGAGATTAATAAAATAAAATTTTGATATAGACATTAAAAACTTACTATAGGTAAATGAAGAATTATAAAGCAATGAGAAAGAAACATATTAGTAAATGATATTAGAAATTGGACCGTATGAGTATATGAAGGGGGAGGTAATCCTCCTCAGGCACAGTCATAGGGGAGGGGAATACGGGGAAAATGGGAGGGAGGGAAGAATGGGAGGATACAAGGGATGAGATAACCACTGAGATGTAACAAGAATAAATTAATAAAAAAAAAAAAGGAAAAAAAGAAAAAATAAAACAAAAACAAAACAACCCCCCCAAAAAATGCTATATCAAATAGATTCTTTACTTTAAAAAAAAAAATCTTTCTAATGCTGACTTATCTGCCTTACCTCATACTGAAACTATAGCAACCACTTGCTCATTGACCACCATCAGAGTTTTTATTTTTCTGTTCTAGAACGCCATTTAAATAGACCCATACTGTATCTAAAAAAAAAAAAAAAAAAAGAAATTGGACCTAAATAGTAATAAAACCCCATCTAGATATTTAAATTCGTCGTTAAAAATGTAAGTGTCAAATTAAATATTAAGGAATTTAACCAACTTGCTGAAGATCCCACAGTTAATGAGAATTCTAGCTGCAAATTAAATTGCTATAATATGCAGCATAAAACTGTATAAAAATGTTATTAATTCCATAATGGATATTAAATATACACACATAGGAAGATTGTGTGTGTGTGTGCTGGTGTGGGGTGTGTGTGTGTGTGTGTGTGTGTGTGTAAAAGGTATAGTAATGGATAATACTAATTCTCCATGGTGGGTGAATTAATATTTTGTCTTTATATACTTTTTCTGCATTTTCTATAGTAGATTTTGTTTTATATCCAGGAAAACAAACACTTATAAGAATATATTTAGTCCTTTTATACAGAAGAATGTAAAAATTGCTTGAATCTCTATACATGTGTCTCTGTTTTCTTGAAATTGATGACTTCAAAAGTCAGAGAAAAGTAAAATACAACTTTAGAAGAAAGTCCCCTTTGCTTGCTTAATTTATGTTCCAATTTGTTTCAGCTTTGTGTCTCCCTTTTGCTAGCATTCCCTCCTCCTTTATTAAAGTTGTTTAGGCATTAAGGCCCCCACATTCTCACTATTTTTCTGGATTATATTTTTCTTAAAATATTATTATAAAGATATTGATGGCTTACCATCAAGATCCCTGTTCCCAGGCTAGGAGAGTTAAGACTGGTGTGGTTTTCATATTATTTGAATAGCTTTTCAAAGATCGCAGCAGATTCTTAAAAGGAAGCTTCTAGTTTCTACCTTCGTATTAATGTCTCATAGGCCAGTGGGTCACAATTAAACCTGGAAAATTTATTGAAGTCAAATACGGACTATTAACTATGAAGAACTTCAGGATAGATTGAAAGTCTTAAATGTGTGTGTGTGTGTGTGTGTGTGTGTGTGTGTGTGTGTGTGTATGTACGTGTGTGTGAGTGTCTATGTGAGGTATGTGTGAGTGTGTGTGGTGTGTGTATGAATGTATGTGAGTATATGTGTGTATAGTGTCTATATAAGTGTGTGTCAATGTGTGTGTGGTGTGTCTGTGAGAGTGTGTGTAGTATGTGTGAGGGTGTGTGTGGTGTGTGTGAATGTATGTGTGTGTGTGTCAGTGTATGTGGTGTGTCTGTGGTATGCATGTATGTGTGTGTGAGTGTATGTGGTATGTGTGAGTGTGTGTGTGTGTTTGTGTGGTATGTGTGGTATGTGTGAGTTTGTGTGTGGGGTAGGTGTATGTGAGTGTGTGTGTGGTGTGTCTGGGGTATGTGTGTGTAAGTGTGTCTAGTATGTGTGTGTGTGTTGTGTGTGATATGTGTGTGGGTGGTATGTGTACGTGTGTGTCAGTGTATGTGGTGTGTCTGTGATATGCATGTATGCATGTGTGAGTGTGTGGTATGTGTGAGTGTGTGTGAGTGTGTGTGTGTGTGTGGTGTGTGTGGTGTGTGTGAGTGTGTGTATGTGAGTGTGTGTGTGGTGTGTCTGTGGTATGTGTGTGTGGGAGTGTGTATATGTGTGGGAGTATGTGTGGTATATGTGTGGTGTCTGTATATGTGTGTGTGTGTGTAGGTGTATGTTTTATGTACCAACTAGATTCACAGGACCAGTGTCAGCTTGGAAAACAACAGCAACAAAGAAATTAGGCTTCAAGAAAATTTCGTCCTAGCCTAGCCTTGGCAAAACCATTGCTCTGAAAAAACAAAAAACAAAAAACAAAAACCTTAGACTTCCACAAAGTTGCAGTACAAGGGACGAGTTTCTCAACTCCAGTCTACAAGGACTTGGACCCATATCTGTGACCAATAGAAAGACTATTCTGTTTTGCATTTAAGTAGCAGTTATTTCATGTTTCTCTTGTTGGTTTATACATATTTCATAGCATTTAGTCAATCAAAACTCATGAAACATGAAAGGCACTAGATAATTTGAACTGTATCTTAAAAAAATATATGGGATAGGAAAGTAAAAAAAAAAGAAAGAAAGAAAGAAAAAGAAATCCATACCAGGTATTTAGGCATAATGCTAATGCTGCTCTCAACACAACAATAGAACTTATCCTCAAAGGGAATCACAATTTGTCCTGGATCCAAGTATGAGTGACCATAGTTCAGGACATGTACAGGCTACCTCAAATTCCATGTTTCAACATGGTAACAGGTAACAGTTCCCTGAAGTAGAAGAGGGAGAGTCATGAATCAGGGTGCTCTTCAAATGCATTGTTGAGTATATCAGATGGAGGGGTGGTGACCGCCAGGTGTGGACACCTCTGCTACCAACCAGCTGGCTGGTGAAGCTAGTGGTTTTTATGTACATTCTAAAGGCTTAAGGTTCATCAGTATGTTAAATCACCAGAGGAGACAGTTAATAAATGGCTCTTTTTTTTTTAATATATAAATGCAGGTTTATTGGTAGTAGCACAGGAAGGGGAGGGGAAGGGAGAGCATGCTGGGGGTGGGGGAAAGGGAAGGGCAGGGAGGTGGGGAAAGGGCTTTATACAGAGTCCCTAGCAGAGGGGAAGCCCTGAGCCTGTTGAGGACAGGCAATGCCAGCGACAACCTGCAGCAGAACCTAACGGTAACACGGGGAGAGGAGAAACAGGGAGAATGTAAGAGTCAGAGAATAGAGAGATGTACAACAGAAACAGCTCTCTCTGGACACAATGACACAGGCAAAGTACTCGTAAACTACCACACCCATCTCCTTAAGCAATAAATGGCTCTTAAAGGGTTAAAGATGCTTCAAGATACGTCTTAAGGAGGCAACCTTCCTGCCTCTCTAGTCACTTAGGCCCTCAGCAGTCAATTAGCTTGCCAAGAAGGGCCAGTGTAATGTGGTTCTTTCTATACGCTTTTGCTAACTCAACCACAGGCCACAAAACTATAAGGATGAGAAAAGTGTCTTGTTGACCCACACTGGCCAGTGAATACAATAGCAGAAGAGCAGAAGGTCGTCGGGAAGGGTTGTTCCCCACACACACCGGCCAGCAGCACTCCTGCCCATACTGACCATTACTATATGACACATAGTGACACAATTTGTAAACATGTGACATGACAACAAAACAACCCGTGGAGGAACGTAATGGTACCCGTTGCTCCTCAACCATTCTTTAGACCCATTGTCTGACCTCAGTATCTGTGTAGCTGCAAAGAGTTGGGAATTGGGGTCACTGCTAACCAGTCTTGAATAATTAACACAGCAGACACAGCATAGATCTCAGTAAACAGCTTTTCCTGCTTTTATGTGAAATGTTAATTACAGCATTCCAGGCCTTGCTAGTTAATTGAATTGGTAGAGAATGTAACATTTACTTTCAATTGACCTCAGGCTGGGCTGGAGGGGTGAGAATCTGCTCTCTGGGGGACAGCTAGTTGCTCTGAACCAGCACTATTTTTCCTCAGCAGCAACTCACAGGGACCCTCCTAAAAACCCAGCGAATCCCACAGCTTGAGAACTGTGTAGTCAGCAGGGGTCTCCTCACATCGGCTATGGTTGTGCTCCCTCAAGCTTTGTAAGAAGTCCATCCCTGTCATCTTTGGACCAACAGACCGAAAATGCAAGCAAGGGAGTGTTTTGCAGAAGGAAAGGGAGCCGGCTGCTTCACAAGCAATTGAGTGACCACTGTAAACTGAGATCTTTTTCTAAAATAGGCAGATACTTATATCCTTATTAAATACTTCTTGAGAATGCCAGTGCCAGTTTTCTGCTTGGTGCGCTTTGGATATAATGGATTTCAGCATGTACCATAATTTTAAGCATAAAATAATGTTTCAAATGCTTTCCTTGTGCACATGTCCCATCAGTGTGAGCACAGTGTTACCTGGTACTCTTACATCTTTAAAAGGTTTTTAAGAATCTGACATGTAAGCCTTCTAAGAAACTTATGAGATAGGGAAAATTATTCTCCTCATTCATCAGGTGAAACAGAGAAAGGTAAGTGGTAGATCTATTTTTAGAATACAGGCTAATTCCTTTGTTCCTTCTCTCAATGTCTATGCAAACACAGGGCAAAGGATACTCTAAACAGGTACTAGTAGGCAAAAACTAATCTTGGCAAAGGGAAGCTAAATGGACCAGTGAGACTGGGTTGTTCCCTGAGCAAGGGTGGGAAGTGCATAGGCAGGTGCAACTGGAAGGAAGCGAGGGTCAAACAGTGCAAGTCTTTAATGATTATGATAAGGGCTTTGGATGCAGTTCTTAGAATAACAAGGAGCCAGTAAATAGGCTTTCAAAGGCCGTTTATAATCATGTGAGAAACGAGACAGCTGTTTCTTTTCGTAAATTATATTTTGATGAAACCCAGACATATACATTTACTTATGCACCTTATACAGATGTGTTTGTGCCATCATGGCAGAAGTGGATGTTGGAATTAGGGGCAGTCTAAAACATATGCTATCTGGTCCTTTGTGTAAAGACATTTAGTGAAAATAGATTAAGTGATGACTTGAGTGGACCACTTAGGAAAGCACTTCAGCTGCCCAATGTGAAGATGATAGAGAGCTGCGGAGGTTAGCGGAGGACTTGTTTAAGGTCCCTCATCAGGCGGTTTTTATATGTTAGTGTAAGAATTACTGGAGAATGTGCTAGCAATATTAATTTCTTTTCCTTTACATTTTTACATCTCCCAGTTTTATTTCCATAAGTTTTTTTTTTACATTTATTTTATTACACATGTATAAAGCAAACTACATACAGCAAGGAGAACCATGTGACAATCATGAGAATCATGAGCTCTGTACATGTTACATTCATAGTGGTTCAGAGATATTGGGCCAGAGAAATATTAATTTCTTAGCTGCCACAAATGGAACTCTGATTATGTACTTTGAGGGGAGACAGAGCATTTGTTTGTCTAACTAGTTCCCCTAGTACAAGGATTCAGACCTCATAATGAAAACTATTTTTCTAGTTGAGAACAGGAAGAGGTAAGCCAGGACTGAGAGAAAGGCGAGGCCAAGAATAACTTCCCAGGTTTAGGGCTTGAGCAACGAGACGCTCATGCATGGCATTTAACATAAAGGAAGGAATATAGTTCAAGAACAAAATAAGTCAATATTTTGAACTTTTTGGAAGATAGTTGAAGTGTCTGCAAACCAGATAACTGAGCAGGAACATAGAGATAGAATCTGAGATGCAAATACCATTAGTTCCTATTTGGGGCCAGGAAACAATAGAGATGAAGCATAAAATAATTTCAATTCGGTCCTTGAAGAAAGGATCTGTGGGATGTGGCTTGTGGGAGGGAGTCTAGCAGCAATTAGAAATGAGAAGCATGGTGGAAAAGAGAGACATGAGACAAAGCATCCCTGTCCTGTCTTTAGAAAGGATATTGGAGTATCCAAGATGGGCTCCTACTTTCTAAAGCAGCCATCATTTTGCAGTGAGATGGACTCTTCAAAAACAATGTGCGATCAGACATGTACTCTGCTTGAAGTGAGAATTCAGCCAGCACCCTTTGTGACTTGAGTCTGATCCATGCGATGCACTGAGTGAGAACATCCTTTAGAGTGTTTTGTGAGATAGATCAGAGAACGCAAGCAGTTTGGTTGCTGAGGGTCCTAGAAACCTACAGGAAGGACATCATGATGGGCTGATCTGGGCTCAGGGGTCCCTCTCAAACTACTGCAGAAGGACAATACATGCAATAAACATCAAACCCCTACTCAGATCTAGTTGATGGACAGGACATTTTCCACAGTTGGGTGCAGAGTGGGCACTGACTTGGACGTGAACTCTGTTGCCCCGTATTTGACCACTTCCCCTTGGTGAGGAGGCCTGGTGGCACTCAGAGAAAGGATAAGCAGGATATCAAGATGAGACTTGATAGGCTGTGACCATATGGTGAGGGAGGAGGTCCCCTTCTGTCACAGACCTAGGAGAGGGGAATAGGGTAAAAGAGGGATGGAGGGAGGAACGGGAGGATAAAAGAGATGGGATAACAATTGAGACATAATCTGAATAAATTATTTAAATAATAAAACTTTAAAAAAGAATTACTATTTACTCTAATGCAAGTCAGTGACCTTTTATAGGATACAAACATAAGGGTTGGGCCGGGCGTGGGATTTGGTGTTCGTTGCCATCACTTGCTAGGCCATCCCATCACACAAATTCAGCCTGCATTACTCTCAGTGCACACAGTGAGAGCTTCAAAATCATGGTAATATTATTTTGCTCTGTAGTTTACTTGCACATTTAGTTATGTATATCTAACAACAAAGTAGAATTGGTTCAAGAGGATTGTTCTCACTCGTTATCTGTCTTCCTACCAAACAGTACAGTGCCCACATACACCAGACAGTTACTAAATGTAAAAGTATAATAAACCATGGCTATTTTACCTTTTGTTTACATTTCACAATTTTGCTGAACACATGCTTTGTACCAAGACATGTCCCAGATCCAGAGATAAAGGAACGAAGAAAGAAAATAAAATCTCTCACCTGACAACTATCTTTCTCAGTCTATTTCTTGAGTCAATCATTTCATTGAAACCTAGCTCGATAAATTCAATTCACTACAACAAAGTTAACTCATGCTCAATTCCACTGAACTTCGAGCAGCACAATGACAGTGAAGGCAATGCAAGATAATGCAACATGTACAATTATATACAGATCCGCTAACATTAGTTCACTATGTCATACTCAGGTAAAGGACTGAGTGACCTCTGAAGAGAAGCATCAGATGCCTCTTAATAATCACACAGAATAAATGGACAGCCTCACTGAAACACTGATTTGGACACTATAGACATGCCAAGTTTTATGTATATTATAAACTATTTACATTTAAGTGGAAAGAAATGCTGATTTCCATGTAAAGAAAAAGCCTTAAAAGTGTGTGTGTGTGTATATATATATATACATATATATATAATTAATATATACAATATTTTTCAATATATACAAGACAATATATACAACCAAAAAATTAAAAGTTAAAACTAAAAAGCAGTTTTAAGTGTGTGTGTGTGTATAGTGAGGGGCAAATACAAGATACCTAGCATATGTGACTCAACAATTATTTGTAACTTTGAGTCTTAGGAATTACTATTAAGCTGTTATCTTAGATTGCATGTGTTTGAGGTGTGTAGTTAGCCTTTAAAAGCAGCTCTTGGCTTTCTCATGGTCTAGTCAGTTTTCTCATGCTGTGGTTGCTCACCCTAGTCCTACCACATGGTGCTGCCTGGATCATTACTTAACGATGGGTGCCCCCGAGTTCCTGAATCACAGGGATACTAACTGTAAACCTCAGTTCCCTCTCTTCCTGCCCAGCTCCTGCTGACTTATACTACATGAGCAGCTACAACTTACTCCTCTTAGAATCTAAAACGTGAAGTGTGTCAGTCCAGCAATACACATACATTAATGACTTTCCTAGTATGGTGCCAGAGGATGATTTTATTTATGGCCTGTTTTCCTTTTCCTTGCTATCATCCGAAGCAAACAGAATTATCCAAAACACTTTTGATTTTTTTTTTTCTTTCTTTGTATAAAATAAGAAGACAGCATAACCTTTTATGTCACCTTTAAGCTTCCGATTCTTTCTTGCATCCTTCTAGGCTAGTTGAGGGATTCTTACAGTGTGTTCCTTCTGCTTTATGGACTGACCTATCATTCTGTGATATAAACTATTGCTATTTATCTTCTGTCCAGCCTAAAGACTGCTAATGGACAGAGCAAGGTGTCATATCTGCCCTGTTCTTTTCCACACTTCCAGAATGAGCTTAGGTTTCTTCAGTAAGAGACTTCCAAGGGAAATTGTGGCGCCCGCGCCACCATAGTACCGAGTCGAGGGCGAGGGACTGCGGATTTAACTTATGAACACACGCACGCACACACACACACACACACACACACACACACACACACACACTAACACAGCGAGTCCTTCATGGTAAGAGAGCAGCAGCCGTAGCAGCAGCCACGGCAGCGGTTTATTATTCTTCCGTCCAGAGTGCCAAAGAGCCTTCTTACAGGCAGCAAAACAGGAATCCTCCTCCCAGGTGAAATCCCTCAAGAGGTGATCACACACAGGAGGAAAAATCTCGAGAATGGGAGGGGTGCATTCTCAGAGCAGTAAACATGACTAGCTAACCAAGATAAACACAGACATGGAAGCTGCTAGAAACAGGACATGAAACAGCAAGACAGGCAGGCAGCCCAGTCGGGCCTGGTTCCTACAGGAAATCACACAGAATGGCTGTTGATTGGATTTTCTTTCTTTCTCTCTCTCTCTCTCTCTTTTTTTTTTTTTTTTTGGTTTTTCGAGACAGGGTTTCTCTGTGTAGCCTTGGCCATCCTGGACTCACTTTGTAGACCAGGCTGGCCTCGAACTCACAGCGATCCGCCTGCCTCTACCTCCCGAGTGCTGGGATTAAAGGCGTGCGCCACCACATGGGATTTTCTTAGATCAAACAGGTTGGAAGAACTTCAGAATCTCATTCTGAACTCATGTATATTTGGTGCTAAGTATATTTCTGATTGCTTTTGGGGGGGGGGGGTGTTGGGGAGTAAACAGTCTATATGTTGACCCAGTGGTAGGCGGTGTGGGTAGAGGCAACTGTTCTCTCCAGTGCTGGCAAATCAACTGGCACGCTCTTCTTCGCAGATGTTCGTGAGGCTCAGCACGTGAGAGCTTTTTAGTGAAAACAAACACTGTCTAAGCACACACGGTCCATGAAAGATTAACAGCTGCGTGTTTTAGTTACTCTCCTGTCACTGTGGTGAAATATCCGATGTGGGCTGGAGAGGTGGCTCAGCAATTAAGAGTACTGGTCCTTTTATGTAGGGCCAGGGTTCTGTTCTCAGAACACACACATGGTTCACAACCACTGGTCAACCCAGCTCCAGCAGACACAAGACTCTTTTCTGGCCTTCTTATCCACCCCCGTACAGGTGTACATGTGCACACACACTCACTTACTCACTCTCACACCACACACACACACACACACACACAAGATAAGTAATATAATCAGAATAGCTTTAAAAATGCCCTGACAAAGGCAACAGGTGGGGACAGGGGTCCATTCTGGCTCCTAGATCAAGAGTGCAGTCTATCCTAGTGAGCAAGTCAATGAGGCTGGAGCTGGTCACTGAGGCTGATTCTATTATATGCAGTTAGAAAGCACAGGAAGATAAAGGCTTTTGCTTTCTGGGCGTTCACCTCTTTACACAGTTCAGGACCCAAATTCAAGAAGTCTCATTGCCCACTCTTAGTGTGGGTCTTCCTATCCCATCGTTCAGGAAATTGACATACTCAAACCTCACAGGCGTGCCCAAAGCTTAGAAAATCTCTCACAGATGTGCCTGGAGGCTTGTCTGCTAGCAGATTCCACAGCCTGTCTAGTAGACAACACTAACCTTTACAGTGCCTAGTGTTAGCATATGCGTTTTACTAGAAAATACCGAATATGTGCTTTTTGCAGTGCTTTGCTTTTGTTACGTACAGTGACAGTAAGATTTTTGAGAGTAACATCTTGGTGGTTTACATATGCAGGGAAGTCAATTGCCTTTTAGTTTTACTTGCAAAAGTTCTTATTTAATTAGTTACATATGTAAGAACCCATCTCCTCTCCTAAGAAGCCACAATTTGAACTACATTCCATATAATTGTATTTAAAATTCTGCCAAAGTTTACCAAACCCTCTAATTGCCTTTGGACAATACATGGTTCCATTTACATTTCATGAATATATTTCTAAATAATTGGGTCATCTGAATTCATAAATAAATTCTTCCCTAGTTATTATATAACTTTTGTATTTCTGATAATTTGAACCATAAATGATGAAAATGTGATGCTTGTAAGTACTTCACGAGTACACATTAAAGTAAAATACCTGGCAAAATTGCTATCTTATATGCCAAAATATCTACATAGTACATGGTACATCAAATCATATGTGTATATAGGTTACTTAATAAAAATGTATAAATGCTTTACAGTGGATTTTTTTCAAACAGTTATATACTTATAAGTACTGTCCATGTTAAGTGGATATCTACAAAGAACACATTTTACAGCATTTCACTAGTTATAATGTCTCCCTGTGTAATTTTGAGATTATTTTATAAACTATTTGAAGCCATCCTTTTAAGGACAGAAATACTGGACATCTAAAGGGCTAATAGAATCATGAAGGGTTTATTGTACCATCTGCCATGGGTAACACAACTTTAAGGTGGATATGGTCCAACAGGGCCACCCAATTATCTTTCTCTACTTTCTTGGACTTCACATGCCTTGGTTTGTTTAATTAAGAAATTACCACTTTAAAATAAATCTTAATTCTAAATATTTTTATTTGCTAGAGATTGAACCTTGACCCTGGTGTGTGGTATGTAAGTGCTTGACTGTTGGGCTATATTCTTCTTACCCTAAACCCATGTTTTCTAAAGCCAAACTAATTTTTTAAAATATTTGTTGATGCCCCTTATTCTGAAATAACAAAGCAACAACAAAAGAATTGAGTGGCATTCTTAGTTGCGTCACAACCCTGATGTCATTTCAGCAATCTGTGGCTGATTACTCTTTTTCATTGATTTAAAGGAAAGGTGACAGAGACAGTCTCTACCCAGATACTTGTATGTGTATATAAGAAGAAGTGATTCAATTTCCATTATGTATCACCTTCGCCTCCTTGAGAGGTATGAGGAGAGCAGGTGCTCAGGAGATCTTTGATCACCCACAAGTGTCAGTCCTTGCATTTCTAATTTTTTAGATTAACCTCTACCATGGATGGCCAAGATAAAACAATGCCATGATAAAATCTGGGGGAGTTAAGATTTAGAAAGGAAGCAGAGACATTGTCTATGAGCAAGTCCTGAGCCACTTGTGATTTTCAGTGCAATGAACATACAGTGAATTAAGAACCACGTGATTTTCAATGGAGTAAATATATGGGTAAGTTCTGAACCACATGTGATTTTCAGTGGCGTGACCATACAGAAGACACATATTATTTCCGTGGGTCCAGTGCAGGCTGTTTTGCTACTGTTTTTCTAAAACCACACAGATTTTTGATGCCAGGCGTTAGGGCCCTAGATTATGTCTAGGGCTGGGACTCTGGATGTCCTAGGACTGAAAGCTGCTATGAGAGTCCCAACCTCAATGCCTGGCCCAGAGCTGTACCATTAGCAGGCACTGCCTTCTGTGGTGACTCTACTAAGGGTTACAAGACACATGCATGTGTGCATGTCTATGCCTATTCAGGTCTTAGTCTGTTGCAGGCAGTTTCTCATCTATGTAGACCTTTGTTTTCACTAAATAGAAGCTTGAAATTTGTCTTCAAATACAGGAAACTAAAAATAATAACTTCTTGTTGAAACTGTCTTTAAATAGTATTCAGAAACTGCGTGGGAGCAAAGCAAAAACATACTCTCTAAAGGGTCAGAAAATATTACATTCTAGTAAGAAAAATAACTTGTTTGATTCTGAGCTTTCCTAATACCAGGATACCTCCGAGGGTAATAACATTTTAAGAACTACTAAGAATCTTTACAAATGAGGCTTTGTTGGGCGAGGTGGCACATCCCTTTAATGCCAGCACTTGGGAGGCAGAGGCAGGCGGATTGTTGTGAGTTTGAGGCCAGCCTGGTCTACATAGTGAGTCCAGGACAGGCAAAGTTACACAGAGAAACCCTGTCCAAAAAAACAAAACAAAACAAACAAACAAACAAACAAACAAAAAAGAAGTTTTACCTCTAGGACAATTCTATCACTCTCAAATTATTTCCAAACCAAATACTATATAAAGACTTCAACCTTACATAGATCAAGCCACAAAATAGATAAAGTCATTTCCAAATTGTAAGCTAAACTATCTATGCAGATCCAGGTATGGGGAGGGGATGGGATACTAAAAGTAGTGATCAAAGATGAACTCTACTAGGCAACTGATGTCTCAGAACTGGATACCAATCTTTGGACAAATGGAGATGGATGGCAGTGAACAGCACTGATGCTGTGACATCCTGATTGGCAGGATCATCACTAGTAGATTCAGAAACACAAAGAAATCTGCAAAATAGCATCATTAGATTGTTTCTTTTAAAAAAATTAATGTATTTAACCATTTTATAACATGATCTTGTCCCCTTTCCTCCTCTCCTCCCAGTCCCACCCTCACACCCCTTTCCCCATGCCGGCCCCCGCTTCTCCGAGGAAATGGGGAGGCCCCCATGTATACCAAGACTCGTGGCACCTCAAGTTAAAGAAGGACTAAATGCATCCTCTCTCACTGAGGCCAGACAAGGCAGCCCAGCTATGGAAAATGGATTCAAAGGCAGGCAATAGAGTCAGAGACAACACTCAGTCCAACTGTTAGGGGACCTATAAGAAGAAAAAACTGCACATCTTTTAAATATGTGTAGAAGGCCTAGGTTTAGCCCACACATGCCCTTTGGTTGGTGGTTCATTCTCTGTAAGCCCCCATTGGCCCAGGTTAATTGACTCTGTGGGTCTTCTTATGGTGTCCATGACCCCTTGGGCTCCCTCTATCCTGCCTTCCACTCTTCTCTACAAGACTCTCACAGATGAACCCATTGTTTGGCTGTGGATCCCAGGAGCCTGCCCTCTCCCAGAGATTCCCTCCCACCAACTTCCGTTCCCTCTCCCAGTCCTGTCCCCCATCCCCTTCTCTTCATACTGTGTCCCCATCCAGATTCTCTCCTCCTTCCCCCATCCAGTTCCCTCCTTCTATCTACTTGGGATGTCTATTTTATTTCCTCTTCTGAGTGAGACTCAAGCAACCTCCCTTGGCCTTCCTTGCTACTTAGTTTTTTTGGGGTTTGTCAATTATAGTATGGTTATCCTATAATTTTTGGCTAATATCCACTTGTGAGTAAGTATATACCAAGCATGTCTTTCTAGGTCTTAGTTACCTTATTCAGGATGATATTTTCTAGTTCTACCCTCTTGCCTGCAAATTGCATGATGTCTTTGCTTTTAATAGCTGAGTAGTATTCCATTGTGTAACTATACGACCTTTTCTTAAGTTGAGGGACAGCTAGGTTGTTTCCAGATTCTGGCTATTACAAATAAAGCTATTATGAGCATAGTTGAGCAAATGTCCTTGTTGGCTGGAGCATCACTTTTGTTTCAAACCTCTGTTGGGCAGCTCAGTTGTTCTCTGCTTCTTTCAGGTATAGTGCCTGGTCTGAGAGGATTATTCAGCAGTCCTTACTGTTTATGTATGTAGTGGACATAAACATGTTTTTGTTTTGATCCCAAGTTTGGGATGTGAAACAGACTTGTAAAAGATCATGTGATGTTTGCCCACTAGAAGAGGAACTGCCTCTTGCAGGGACATGGTCTTTGCCAATTGAGAAACATCCTAGTATGGACTCTGAGAGGATATACACACACACACACACACACACACACACACACACACACACACACACACACACACACACACATATATCCCAAACCAAGAGAAATTGTTTCTTATGGTATGGCTGTTCATACCTCCACTTTGAGTTGCTCCTAAAGAGAACTGCTCCTGAGAATGCTTTGAGGTTCCATGTTCCAGCTGCTATTCCAGATTCCTGCTACTGTGGTTGCAGTCACCTTTGCTGAATTAATGGGTTTGCTGTTTAATGGGTCTATTGGAATCCTGACAACAAAGAGTGGAATAGTTCTAAGGAACTAAGTTTAAAAGGGTCTACTCCAGTTCCTACTAACATTTTTCTCTCCTATCTAGAGTAGGTGGGTTGGAAGGGAGGTATAAGCATTAAAGCATCTGAAATAAAGTAGGTTTGAAAAAGGCCAAAATATCTATATATGGGAAGGGAAGGCCTAGTGAATTTACTCACCATCAAAAACATCCTGAAGTTTTTGACTTATTTACTCCTTGAACTCATTTAAAGACCTTCCTTGTGGGATGGAATGTTTTATTTCCTGTTGGCTCATCTTTTGTCTTAAGGACCTTCCCTCTAACTTGCTGAAAAACTCTTGGTAACTGATGGCTTCTGGGAAAGGAGTGTCAATTTTCTTTAGGGATTTGGTCTCTGAGAGGCTACCTAGGTCCATGCACATACAGGTACCACTATGAGTACTTGGAATTTTATGGACTTGGAAGGAATAATGGTGGGGCTTATGGAGGAGAGCAATGCAGTTGGATTTGATCAAGTGCATTATATACATGTGTGGAAATTTTAAACAATCAAAATAAATAAACTAGATTATGTAGTATCACATTATAGAGCAAATGAGGAGTAATATTTAGTGATTCAGAATAGTATGTGATATCAAGAGACTTATGTTTCGAGACTTATGTCTAGCCTACTACCTAGTAGTTTCATAACCACAATGCTAAAATTTACTCTCCAAGATAAACCACCTAACCTAAATCAATTAGGGGCCTCAAGTTAACATTTTGTTCCTTAACAGTTGACCTTACGGGCCAACCCACTAGGCTATCGCAATCATGAAAAAGGTATTTAATACTTCTAAAGAGTCAAGTTTTCTTCTTCAAAAAATTGGAGAGCTTAAAATATCCACTATTAATGGCAGCCATGAGGTTTTAAATAGAAATTCCATGTAACATTTGGTAACATTTATGAAGTTCTGAATGTTACTTCTTCTGTGTATCATAGTAATGGAAATTATCCAGTTTTATTCAGCACAGCATGGCAAGTATTTGAGCTGTGGAATACAATTTTTCTGCAAGATACATAGGATTCTCTATACTGATTTTAGTTAAAGCTTGGCTCCTCTCTACAACTATTTTGTTGTCTAATTTGAAATGAGGCATAGTCTCCTTAAACTCAGAGTCAATAAATGCAACTCTCTTCTTCCAAATTTTGGGAAACCCAAAGGGAGTCTATTGACAGCACATATCCATCGCACAATGCCTAATTTCCTGGCCTAACAATCAAACTTATCCTACTCTGTTATAAGAAAGAACCAAGCCCAAGCCTATTTTAAGCAATGCATACTCTAACTTCCAAGGCTATCACGTATGAGCTTAATCTCAGTAGTAGTAGTAATATTAATAGCTGAGATTTAATGAAATCTTACCACATTTCAGACAACGTGCTTTACACAGAGAATCTTATAAAAGCCCCTTTGTGAAGATATTGTAAATGTCACCAATGCTACAGAATTAAAGATAAGAAATGGGAGGCTTAGAGGTGTGTGTGTGTGTGTGTGTGTGTGTGTGTGTGTGTAACTGAAGTACAGTAGAAGACGTTTTAGAGTTGGGAGGAGAATTTTTGTTTTTTTGTTTTTGGGTTTTTTTTTTTTTTGAATTTTTGAAACTGTTCAGAATCAATATATAAAATGGAATATATTAATGACGCTCAAACAGTACCTAAGTAAACTACATATCTTTTCCCCAAATCTAGAAAAACTATAAATGACATATTTTTTATTATGAGAAAATATTTCAACCCCCTCCCCCAGGTTGTAGAAATGTTCATTTTGTTGGAGAAGTGACTTTTTTCACAGTAATGGATGCATTAGCATGGCAGGCTCTCACTCCCAACATCAGTGAACTCTGGGTACTTTTGCTTTTCTATACAAAATTTGCTATATCAAAGTAAATACCTATTTTGACTTTATAGGATACAAAAAAATTTGTTAATTCTCATAATAAAAATGTAAAAAAATGGGCAAAGATCTATTTTTCTCACAAAGATATTAATTCATCTGTTTGTCCCTTCTTTTATCAGAATTGTACACTTCAATCTTGGAATGTTGTATGAAATATGTTCATAAGCAGCTTGTTTTTTGTAAATTTCTAAAAAGAAAAGTATAGTGGCATGTGCCCTAGAAGGTGTCTCCTGTTCAAGTTTGCCTATTTATTAGCACCATTGAACTTTAATGATCAAATGATATTAGATGAAATTTTAGAGTAGAATAAGATGGTTTTCTGTTACTAAGTAAACTTTATTTGGAAAGTAAAAACAATTAATTGTTCACAATTTTAAAATTTCATTTGTAATTCATCACTTTATAAATAAAATATTGGTGTGATGTGATCTTCAAAACTAGGTCTCTCTCTCTCTAACACATGCATATAAACCCACACACACACACACACACACACACACACACACACACACACATACACACAAGCACATACAAAAATAATGTTAAAAAACTACCTGTGATATCAATGCTTATTGGATTTGGATAAAAAATATACCACTGCATAATTATATATAAAAATACACTTTCATGACACAAATCGATTCAGCTCAGTAGCATTTTTAACAACAGTCTCATGAGTCATGAAAATTGGCTAGTTCGCAGTAACTGATGCATAAACAAAGGGAAATTCCTGAGGTAAATAATGGTAATTTTTCACCCAAACCAGTTTCTGAAAATACTGCTCATGGAAGTTAATAGCCTACTACTTGTCAACTGCTAATCAAAGACAACAGATCCAATATTAAGTACTTTTATTGAGTCTTTATTTGATAAGGAAAATTGACCCAAATAAGTAGTGCACTTACTGATATTGACATACATGTGTTATAGGTTTCCGTGGTATCATGAGCCAAAACAGAGTATGGATGAGAGGAAGTCCCTTCACCATGGTTTTCCATGCATCTGTGACAAAGCTAAGTACTCAACCAGTGACAGATATATGTCACTGCTTATGCAGGGTACAGGAAATGTGCCACAGGTCTACTTTGTTGTACTCTGTACTTGAAGAGGTCCTTCCTTTATGTCTCTGTCAGTACTTTAGAGGAAAATCTGCCCTTTGAGAATTTGCATTTAATCAATCACTAGCTAGGTGACTGCCACCTTTAAAGCTCTCTTTCTATGGTAACCTGGACCAAGAGATTGGAAACAGCACAAGGAAAGTATCATCATGGTGAAGAAGAGAAAACATTACAGAAAGGACACAGCCCTGGGGTTTATGATGTAACTTCTACATCCTTAAAATTTGAAATAAAATAGGGGGTTCAAAATTATTAATAACCAAACAGATCAATATCACAAATTTTGTATTTCCAGAGAAAGAATGCTAAGTGAAATATAAGATGTTCACTTGATTACCTACTCAGCCTATAAATGTTTTGGGAAATATGTCAAAAACTATACATAAACCAATAAGAAGAATTAGCTATGTTATCAACTGCATTTGGTATGAGATGAAAATGTGTGGCTTTTGATTCAAAACATATTTAAAGTTTCAACAAAATGAAAGCAGAATGTTTAAATAAATGGAAATAGATAAGTACATAAATGATCCTGTGTTACTGTATGGTTTAACTGATCAAAAATCTAGCCCTGGTGGCAAGCAAGAGCCTTCTTTGTTCCTGGATTTATTAAACAAGCCATAAGATGACACTGCAAATGGCTTACAATGCAGGAGCATGTACCTTGCTTTAGTGCATCAGAGAATATTTTTCAGAAGAAGTGACATTTAAGCTGAGATGGAGATGGAATAGCAATGAATTCAAAGAATCAAAAATGTTTCATCTTATTGGAGGACATAATGCAAGAAAGAAGAGAGATGAGAGGATACACTAGAAGATTTTATTTTTATCTTAAAAATAAGATGAAGCCATTTAAAAAGCTTAAGTAGAAATGTCTTAATCAGATTCCCATCTTTAAAAAGTAATTTAGATTACAGAGTGGAGGAAAATGGGCTGATGGGTTCTGGGGTGACATTGGATGGATGTGGATAGAGAAGTTGAGATGCTGTAGCAAATTTCCCTAGATGACTTATAAAAGATGAGGCTGCTGAAGAGAGATGATACACTCTATAGGATGCTTAAGACATGAGGTTAACAGGACCAAGGGGGAAAGAGAGAAAGGAAGTACTAACCATTCACTGTTGACTTACTGTGTTGCATAAACTGCATTACATTCCGGTTTAGCATGCCTTCATAACCCCACTACCACTGAACATTCCCCCCTCCAAACACATGCCCAAAAAGATTTCGGTATCCTGAACACAGCGTAGCATATCGCTAACTTATCTTAGGTCTTCAGTAAATGTAATCTCTTCTGTTTCCTAGTTTTTTTTTTTTTTTTTTTTCCTTTTTTGCTTTGTTTTGTTTCTCAAGATAGCAGGGACTGTTCTTTATGTAACAGCCTCTGATTGTCCTGGAACTCTCTTTGTATACAAGACTGGCTCTGAATTCACAATGATCTACCTACCTCTGACTCCTGAGTAAGGATGGGATTAAAGGCATGAGCCTCCATGCCTGGCTGTAAATATGTTTTAACAAAATATTTAACAGGTCAAAGTCCACTCCCTTCCACCAGCCCTTAACTACCAAATAACTTGAAAACAAAATTTATTGGTTTAGAAAAATAAAGAGGACCCCTTGCCTTATTAAGAAGTTTATAATTTAAAAAACTACAGAAGACCCAAGATGGAAGTGCTGAGTACAAACTATATCTAACAGAAGGACAGCAGTGAGAGCAGAGTAACTGACAGAACTGAGGTATACTCCAAAACCTCAAACATCTATCTTTAAGACATAAGCCCACAGAGTGGAAAACTATTGTGTCCTACTCCAGGACACCTGGATAAACCCCAGAAAACCTCCCAGGCTCTCTCTGGTCCTGCCTTAGCCTCAGGCATTCCGGGACCTTGGTGGCAGAGCTCCAAACATGCTTGCCCATTCTAAACAGACCTGAGACTTTCCAGATACTGCAGTTTGTGGCCCCAACCTCAAACCTTCCTGTGAAGTGGTTACCTTCCAGGACAGGGGCACATGGCTCCAACCTCAGGTGCCCACACTCATCACCACACAGCAGAGACCTTCCTGGTACCATGACTTATGGTGCCAATTCAGGCCCTTCCCACAGAGTGGATACATTCTGATACCCAGGCAGGCAGATCCAACCTGGCATTCCCCAACTCAGTGAAAAGAATGTCTGAGCACAGTGACTGAGAAGAGTGGTTGGGCAGTGGGAATGCTAGGACTTCCTTTCTGAAAGGAGGGTTCTCCCACTCCTGAGGAACCCACTTGGTCCCCAGGATTATGCAGCTGAGGAGAGCCCCCAGAAAGTCCTCGAGAGCAACCCCCCAAGACTATTCCCAACAATCTGAGGAGGGCACTTTCAGCGCATCTATATTCTTGCTCATAGCTCTTCCTGCATTCCCAAACCCCACCCTCAGAACTCTAGCAGGCAACAGGATCTATCAGACAACATCAGACAACCAGATGGCTAAAGGCCAGCATAAAAACACAATCAACAAAAAACAAAGTGATATGGGTCCCCTAATACAACTGAAACATGAGAAAGTGACATTAAATCTATACTTATGTAAATTATAATGGAAGAAATGAAGAAAATCCTTAAAGAAATACAAGGAGGTACAAGGAAACAGTTTGAGGCCTTTATAAAGGAAACGAATAAATCACTGATAGAATTACAGGAAAATACAAACAAACAGGTGAAGGAATTGAACAATCATAAAGAAATGGAGGAAAATACAAACAGATGAAGGAAATCAATAAAACGTTTCAAGATCTGA
The DNA here is from genome assembly GCF_903995435.1 of Acomys russatus. Classification (NCBI taxonomy): domain Eukaryota; kingdom Metazoa; phylum Chordata; class Mammalia; order Rodentia; family Muridae; genus Acomys; species Acomys russatus. The sequence goes on along the minus strand of NC_067153.1, from coordinate 7,913,325 downwards.
AGATGGGAATGGAAACAATAAACAAAGCACAAAATGAGGAAATCCTGGGAAGGGAGAACTTAGGGAAGAAACAGGCACTACAGAGGTAAGCATTGACAACTGAACACAAGAGATAGAAGAAAGCATCTCAGGTGTAGAAGACACACTGGAAGAAATCTATGCATCTGTCAAAGAAAATGTTAAATCTAAAAAAATTCCTGATACAAATATTCAAGAAATCAAGGACACCATGAAAAGATGAAACCTAACAAGTATAGGAATCTAAGAAGGAGAAGATTCCTGGCTCCAAGATGCAGAAAATATTTTCAACAAAATCATAGAAGAAAATTTCTAAACACGTAAGAAAGAGATGCTGATAAGCATACAAGAGGCTTCCAGAACACCAAATAGATTAGACCAGAAAAGAAAATCCTCCTGCAACATAGTGATCAAAACATTAAATGAATAAAACAGAAAAAAAATATTAAAAGTTGCAAGGGAAAAAGGCCAAGTAACATAATGGTAAACCTATCAGAATCACACCTGACTTCTCATCTGAGACTATAATACCCAGAAGGGCCTGAACAGACATCTTGCAAACCCTAAGAAACCAAAGATGCCATTCCAGACTACTGTACCCTGCAATCACCATAGATGGAGAAATCAAGATATCCCATGATAAAACCAAATTTAAACAATATCTATGCGGAAACCGAGCACTACAAAAGATACCAAAAGGAAAACTCCCACTGGAGGAAGCTAACTACACCCCCACCAAAAACACAAGATATAAATAACTTCACTATAGCAGAACCAAAAGCAGACGAGCACACAAACACAGTTCCACAATCAACACCAAAATAAAAGGTTCTAACAATCACTAGTCAACATCAATGGACAACATCAACATCTCTCAATATCAAATGTCACAACTCTACAATAAAAAGACAGAGACTAACATAATGGATGCATAAACAGGTCCCATTATTCTGTTGCATATAAGAAAAACGTACTTTAGCCTCAAAGATAGACATTACCTGAGAGGAAAGGGCTAGAAAAAGGTTTTCCAAGAAAACAGACCCAAGAAGCAAGCTGGAGTAGCAATACTAACATCTAATAAAATTGACTTTTAATGAGAATTACCCAAAAGAGATGAGGAAGGACACTTTATACTCATCAAAGTATGACATCTTAGTTCTGAACATCTATGCCCCAAATACAAGGGCACACACATTCATAGAAGAAACACCATTTAAGCTTAACTCACATGTTGACCCCCTCCACATTAATAGTGGGAGACTTAAACACCCCACTATCACCACTGGACAGATCATTCAAGACATAAAGTGAATGGAGAAATAATGAAACTAACAGATGTCATGAATCAAATGGACCTAAGGGATACCTACACAACTTTTCACCCAAACACAAAAGAATATAGCTTCTTCTCAGCACCTCATGGCACTTTCTTTAAAGTGTCAACAGAAAATTGAAATAATCCCTGTATCTCATCAGACCACCATGAACTCTAGACAGTAGAAATAGCAAAAAGCCTACGCACATATTGAAAATGAACAGTCCTCTACTTAACAAAACTGAGTCAGGGATGAAATAAAGAAGGAAATTAAAGACTTCCTAGAAGTCAATGAAAATGAAGGCACAATATGCCCAAACCTATGGGACACAATGAAAGCAATGCTAAGAGGAAAGTTCATATCATTAAGTGCCTTCATAAAGAAACTGGAGAGGCAGGCAGACATTTGTGAGTTCGAGGTCAGCCTGATCTACAAAGAGAGTTTCAGAATAGTCAGGGCTAGAACACCAAGAAACCCTGTCTCAAACAAACAAACAAACAAACAAACAAACAAACAAAAAACCACCATCACCACTACCACCACCAACAATAACCTTAAAGAAGCAACTTACCAGAACACCTGGAAGCCCTAGAGGAGAAAAAAGAAGCAGACACACCCCGTAAGAGTAGATGGCTATAAATTGTCAAACTAAGGGATGAAATCAACAAATTAGAAAGAAAGAAAACAATTCAAAGAATCAATAAAACCAAGAGCTGGTTCTTTGAGAACACCAACAATATAGACAAACATTTAGCCAAACTAACTAAAAGACAAAAGAAGACTTCCAAATCAACAAAATTAGAAATGAAAATGGAGACATAAAAGCAGATACTGAGGAAATCCAAAGAATCATTAGGTCTTACTTCAAATCTCACAAAATTTGAAAATCTAAATGATATGCACAATTTTCTTGATGAAGTCCACTTACCAAAGTTGAATCAAGATCACATAAATAAATTAAACAGTCCTATATACCCTAAGAAAATAGAAGCAGTCATCAAACTTTTCCCAACCACAGGGAAGCCCAGGACCAGATGGATTCAGCACAGAATTCTACTAGACCTTTAAAAAAAAGTGCTAATACCAATACTCCTCAAACTATTTCACAAAAATAGAAACAGAAGGAACATTACTAAACTCATCCTATGAAGCCACAGTCATCTTGATACCTAAACCACACAAGGACTCAACAAGGAAAAGAGAATTTCAGACCAATTTTCCTCATGAACACTGATACAAAAATAATCAATAAAATACTTGGAAAACAAATCCAAGAACACATCAAAAATATCCACCATGAACAATAGGGCTTCATCCCAGGCCTGCAAGGGTGGTTCAATATACAGAAATATATCAATGTAATCCACCATATAAACAAAGTGAAAGAAAACCCCCACAAGATCATCTTCTTAGATGCTGAAAAAGCATTTGACAAAATCCAACACCCATTCATGTTAAAAGTCTTAGAGAAATCAGAGATATAAGGCATATATCTAAACATAGTAAAGGCAATATGAAGAAAGCCTATAGCCAACATCAAAATAAATGGAGAGAAACTTAAATGAATTCTACTTAAATCCAGGACAAGAAAAGAAGGTCCACTCTCTCTGTAGCTCTTCAATATAGTACTTGAAATCCTAGCCAGAGCAATGAGACAACTAAGGGAGATAAAAGGGATACAAAGGAAAGGAAAAAGTCAAATTATTGATATTAATGGATGATATGATAGTATACATCAGTGATCCCCAAAAGTCTACCTAGGAACTCCTATAGCTGATAAACACCTTCAGCAAAATGGCTGGAGACAAAATCAACTAAAAAACAAAGGATCTCTCCTGTGTATAAAAGACAAAAGGCTGAGAAAGAAATTAGGGAAACAACACATTTTACCAAACACACACACACACACACAAACCAAAACATAAAATATCTTCATGTAGCTCTAACCAATCAAATGAAAGACTTGTATGACAAAACTTCAAGTCCCTGAAGAAACAAATAGAAGAAGGTATCAGAAGATGGAAATATCTAACATGCTCATTGATCAATAGGATTAGCATAGTAAGAGTGGCCATCTTACCAGAAGTCATCTATAGATTCAATAAAATTTCCATTAAAAAGGCAAAACAATTCTTTACAGACCTTAAAAGAACAATTCTCAACTTCATATGAAAAATTAAAAAAAAATCCTGTATAGCTAAAACAATCCTGTACAATAAAAGATCTTCTGGAGTTATATCCATCCCTGATCTCAAACTGTACTGTAGAGCAGCAGTAATAAAAACTGTTTGGTACTGCCATAGAAACAGGCTGGATGATCAATGGAATTGAATCGAAGTCCCAGAGATAAAGTCACACAACTATGGACACTTGATCTTCAACAAAGAAGCCAAAACTCATACAAAGAAAAAAAGACAGCATTTTCAAGAAATGGTGCTGGTCTAACTGGAAGTATACATGTAGAGAAATGCAAATAGATCCATATTCATTATCCTGCACAAAACTCAAGTCCAAGTAGATTAAAAAACCTCAACATAGAACCAGATACACTAAAGCTGTTAGAAGAAAAAGTAAGGAGGAGCCTCAAACTCATTGGTACAGGAGACAACTTCCTGAACAGAACACCAATAGCTCAGATTCTAAGCTCAACAATTAATAAATGGAATATCCTGAAACTGAAAACTTCTGTAAGGCAAAGGACACTGTCAACAGAACAACACAGCAGCCTACAGATTTAGAAAAGATTTTCACCAACCTTACATTATATAGTCCAATTAAAAAATGAGGTACAGAGAATTCTCAACAGAGGAATATTGAATGGTTAAGAAATACCTAAAGATATGCTCCACATTCTTAATTATTAGGGAAATGCAAATAACATAAAATTTAAAAGAACTGTGATTCCATTTAACACCTTTAAGAATGGCTAAGATCAAAAACTCAAGCAACAGCACATGCTGGAGAGGATGTGGAGAAAGGGGAACACTCCTTCATTGATGGTAAGAGTGCAAACTTGTATAACCACTTTGGAAATCAATCTGGCGCTTTCTCAGAAAGTTGGGAATAGCTCTACCTCAAGACACATCTATACCACTCCTAGGCTTATAGCCAAAGATGCTCCACCATACAAGAACATTTTCTCAAATATGTTAATAAAAGCTTTATTAATGATAGCCAGAATCTGGAAATAACCTCAATTGAAGAACGGATAAAGAAACTCATACATTTACACAATGGAATACTGCTCAGCTATTAAAAACAAAGTAATCTTGAAATCTGCAGGCAAATGGATGGAACTAGAAGAGATCATCCTGAGTGAGGTAACTCAGATCTAGAAAGACATGCATGGTATGTACCCACTTGTAAGTGGATATTAGCCACATAATAGAGGATAACCACACTACAATACACAGACCTAAAGAAGCTAAATAATAAAAAAGACCCTGGGGAGGATGCTTAATGCTCATTCAGAAGGGCAACTAGAATAGACAGCAGAAGTGCTTGAAGAGACAGAACAGGACTGGAGCCTACCATAGAGGTCCTCTGAAGGACTCTACCCAGCAGGGGATTGTAGCAGATGCTTAGACTCACAGCCAAACTTTCGGGCAGAGCACAGGGTGACTTAGGGAAAAGTTTGGGCATAGAAGGAGCTGAAGGTGACAGGAGCTCCACAAAGAGAACAACAGAGCCAACCAATCTGGGGGGTGGGTAGGGGGTGCTGCAGAGACTGATGTACCAACCAAGGACCACACATGGAAAAGACAGACCCCCCTGCTCAGACGTAGTCAATAGGTAGCACAGTCTCCATGTGAACCCCATAATATGGGTGTAGGGGCTACCTCTGACATGGACCTTGTTGCCTACCCATTGGTCACTTCTTCCTGGTGGGGTGGCCATGCCAGCCCACAGAGGAAGAGGATGCAGACAGTGCTGATGAGACTTGATAAGCTGAAGTCAGATGTTAGGGGAGGAGGGCTCCCCTTTTCTTAGGACTAGAGGAGGTAGGGAGAGGGCTTGAAGAAGGAGAGTAGGACCAGGGGGAGATGGGGAAATGGGCTATAATTGAGATGCAAAGTAAATAAATTAAAAACAAACAAACTTATTAAAAAAGTAAACCATGAGTAGCCAAAAAACAAAGGATCATTCACTTTGGTCAAGGAGAAGTGTTATGTCAAGCTCTTATATTACAAAGTCCAATGACAATGATTTCTTATAAAACTGTTGTGTATGGGGCTAGAGTGATGCCTCTGGACATTCAGTGCTTGCCATGAAAGAATGAGGACCTAGGTGCCATCCCCTGGACCTGTGTTAAAAGAAATTTCAGGCACAGCAGTGCATGCTTGTGATCACAGAGCAAGGGTGTGGAGGACAGGCAGACAGCTGGGGATCACTGGCCAGTCAGGCAAGCCTATTCTAGTGAGTTCTGAGACAAAGAGAGATGTTGTCTCAAAACCCCAAAGTGGACAACATCTCAAGGCATGATACTCAATGCTTTCCTCTGATCTCCACATGAATGTGCTCATACACACATGCATTTACAGGTACACACACACACACACACACACACACACACACACACACACACACACACACACACATGCACGCACACACACACAAACAAAATGTAGTAATTTTTAACAAAAGAACTGTAAACAGTCAACAAATAAAAGGAAAAAAATCCCTCATTGTCTTTGGTGTAGAGATAATATAAATCAAAAAGTTAGTATGTTCCATCTAAGCCTCCTTATGTTGGTTATAATAACAAACACCAAAGCAAAATATAATAAATGCTGGTGAAAATATGGAGGGAAAGGTAGCTTTATAAACTATAAGTAGGAATACAGCCATGATGGAAAGCAGAAGGATGTTCCTTAAAGGACAGAAACAGAATTACTGTGTGATTAGAGATGACACTAGGATCAAGAAATAAAGTCAGAACACCTAACAAACATCTGCAAACTCAGAACAGTCAAATTTGTGAATTCAGGATGTCTTCAACAGATTAAGAGATAAAAAATATATGATTTACGTAAACAGTGAAATATTATTCCTTCATGAAGAAAAGGAAGCTTCTGTCATTTTTAGGAAAATGGATGGGATGGAGGCCATCAAGTAAGCTATATAAAAGAAATTAAAAGATGGCTTATCACATTTGTGTAAATTAATAACAAAACAACAAAACAAAAGAGCTGCAAATAGAAGAAGGTGTAATGGGAACTGGTAATAGGTCTAAAAGGATTTTATAATTTGATTTCTGTTACTGTGATAAACATCATGACAAAAACAAGTTAGGAGGAAATAATTTGTTTGGTCTACACTTCTGTGTCACAGTCCTTCAGGAGAGAACCCATGGTAAGGACTCAAAGAAGAAATCTGGAGTTGGGAACTGAATGAGGCACCATGGAGGGATGTTAATTACAGGATCACTCTTTCATGGCTGGCTCAGCTACCTTTCCTATATAACCCAAGCTCACCAGCCATAAGCCTGCCTGTGGTGGTCTGGGCCCTTCCTCATCAACTGGCATCAAGACAATGCATCACAGCCATTCTTGCAGTCCAGCCTGATAGAAGCAATCACTTAACTGAGATTCCCTCCTTCCAAGTATGTCTAGGGTTGTGTTAAGGCAACAAAAATGGGCCAGAACTGGGCAGGGGAGGGAAAGAGCTGCTAACAGGAGAGTGGGACATATCAAGGCACAATACATCCATGTATGGATATGACACAACAAAGTCATAATTTCAACGATTAACACATACCAACATATTCTGCCTTTAAAACAACTATCATACCAGGAATACCATTTGCATGTCAACAGAGTAAAAACAGAAGTCTGGTTGTTGGATAATGGACATGCCCCAGCCTTATTCGCTGTCTTTTCAATTCACAACTATCTTAGGCCTAAATCTGGTGTTTTAAAATGCAAAGTATCTTAATGAATCTAATCAAAGAAGTTTCTTGCCTGTCCATAAATCCATAAGGTGAGTGGGATAAAATTACAGTTACTGTGTCAGAAGCAGTAATTTAGTAGGATGATCCCGTTACTCTTCGGGCATATAAAACGCGAGCTAAGACACATATTTTGCTGTTCTTAGATCTTAGTAGACAATTTTGAATATTTCTATCTAGGAAACTATCTTAAAAACTTAGGTTAAATTTTCATGTGTGTCTCCAGGAATAAGTCACTTATCTTAATAAAGGTCTTGACGACCATTTATTAAAAGAGCAAGAAACTGTTTTACCACAGTTGTTACAAGACAGGCTCAGAGAGATCACTGTGATGTTTTGTTTCCTGAATTCTGGGAAGTAACTAGAAGACAAGAATTACATGATTCATTTCAACATGCATCTGCTGATTGCTTGAAAACTTGACCTGAAATATAATTGTTTATTTAAAAGCCAGGTAATTTCTTAGCAGGCAGCTTGTGCATTAGACTGTATTTCATGCCTGTGAATAATAGGTATTCACCAGACAGGCTCCATGCCAGTTTTAAAGAAAGCCAAATTCATCCTGTCACTTTTAAGGTAGTTTATCTCCCAACCGTTTTCAGTAGGTAATGAACCAAATCTGTCATTTCTATCAGGGATGCATCATATCTCTGGGAAGATGACTGTTGGGAGTATCTTCAAAATGGGCTTGAACTCAGCTACACCTGTCACTTCCAAACTTAGTAGTTTGTCCTGTGAAGGGACCAGATATCCCCAGACAAGGTTTGCAGTTCTCTTAACATCTCAAAAAGCTAAAAAAAAAAAAAAAAAAAAAAAAAAAAAAAAAAAAAAAAAAAAAAGAAAGAAAGAAAAGAAAAGAAAAGAAAAAGAAAAATCCTTTTATTTTTTTGCCTGATTAAAAAAAAAAAAGAACTGAGATAAATCATAGACCTTGTCAGGATCAGGACCAGTCCCATTAAGTTCTTTCAGCTGAGCTTCATGTGATTAAAAAAAAAAATTTAATCACTCCACAGCCTGATCCCAGTCCTCTCCTGCCTTTCTTCAAAGTCCCATCCTCATGCCTCCTTGGCCTCATTCCATCCTGTAGAAGAGGTCGCCAAGGGATAGCAATCCACCCTAACACCCCAAGTCTCAGCAGGACTAAGCACATCCTCTACCACTGACGCCTGACAAGGCAGCCCAGCCAAGGGAGAGAAATCCAGACGCAGGTGAAAGAGTCAGAGACAGACCCTAACACACATGTTGACCAAACTGCATATCTGCTACATATATATAAGGGGTCTAGGTCCATCCCAGTATGGTTTGGTTGGGGGTTCAGTCTCTGTGAGCCCCCATGGGCCCATGTTAGTTTACACCCATGTAAATGTTTTTGTGGTATCATTGAATGATCTGACTCCTACAAACTTTCCTCCCCCTCTTCACAAAGCTCCTCAAGCTCAGCTTATTGTTTGGCTGTGGGTTTCTGCATCTATTTCCTTCAGCTGCTGGATGAAGCCTCTCAGAAGACAGGTTTGCTGGGCCCCTGTCTATAAGCATAGCAGAGTATCATTAATAGTGATGGGGTTGGCTCTCTTCCATGGGGTAGATCTCAAGTTAGGTCAGTTATTGGTTTGCTATTCTCTCAATCTCTGCTCCATTTTTATCCCTACACTTTTTATAGGCAAGACAAATTTTAGGTTGAAGGTTTTATGAATGAGTGTCTCCCTCCCTCCACTAGAATTACCAATTGACTACAGGAGGTAGCACCTTCAGGCTCCTTAACATTCATTGCTAGGAGTCTGAACTAGGGTCATCTAGCTCCCCATAGACTCTGGAGAACCTTCCCTGACCCAGACATGCCCCCTCCACGATTTCCCTTCTCTCACCTGGACCTCATACCCCTTGGCCACCTCTCTTCCTCCACCTGATCTCAATTCCCATTACCCTTCCCACTCCCTCTCACACCCAGTTCCCTCCCTTCCTCCTCCCTCCATCTTCATCAGCTATCTATTTTATTTCCTCTTCTAAGAGGTATTCAAGCATTGTCCTTTGGGCCCTCGTTGGCTTCTTTGTGTTTGTGGACTGTAGCCTGGTTATTCTGTACTTTATGACTAATTCCATTTATAAATGAGTATATACTATGCATGTCTCTGGGTTTGGGTTATCCCACTCAAGATGATCTTTTCTTGTTCCATTTATTTGACTTCAAGTTTCATGATTTCCTTGTTTTTAATAGCTGAGTAGCATTCCATTGTGTAAATGTACCATACTTTCTTTACCAATTTTTTGCTTGAGGGACATCTAGATTATTTCCAATTTTGGACTATTATAAATAAAGCTATTATGAACATAATTGATCAAGTGTTCTTGTGTGTGATGGAGCACATTTTAGGTATATGCCTATGAGTGGAATATCTGGGTGTTGAGGTATAGAGCTATTCTCAATTTTCTGAGAAAATTCCAGATTGATTTTACAGTGGTTGTACAAGTTTGCATTCCCACTGGCAGTGGAGGAGTTTTCCCCTTTCTTCACATCTTCGCCAGCATGTGCTGTCACTTGACTTTTTGATCTTAGCCATTCAAATAGGTGTAAGATGTAATCTCAGAGTTGTTTTGATTTGCATTTTGTGTGTATGTTTTTCCAATTATTTATTAATTTACATACAGCCCAATTCCTGACATTTCTGTAAGTTCTTCTTGGCCATTAAAGATTCCTTGGTTGCGAATTCTCTGTTTAGCTAATACCCAAGTTTTAATTGGGTCACTTGGTTTGTTGGTGTTTAATTTCTTGAGTTCTTTATATATTTTGGATATTAGTCCTCTGTTGGATGTAGAGTTGGTAAAAATCTTTTTTTCATTCTGCTGGCAGCTGTTTTTCCTATTGACAGTATCTTTTGCCTTACAGAAGCTTTTCATTTACATGAGGTTCCATTTATTAATCGTTGATGTTGGTGCCTGAGCTGTTGGCTTTCTGTTCAGAATGTTGTCTCCTGCACCAGTGAGTTTAAGGCGATTCCCCACTTTATCTTCTATTAGATTTAGTGTATCTGGTTTTATGTTAAGGACTTTGATTCACTTGGACTTAAGTTTTGTATAGGGTGATACATATGGATCTATTTGCATTCTTGTACATGAAGACATGCAGTTCGACAAGCACCATTTGTTGAAGATGCTTTATTTTTTCTATTGCATAGTTTTGGTTTCTTTCTCAAGAATCAATTTTCCATAGTTAGGTGGCTTTAATTCTGGGTCATCTCTTCAATTTTATTGATTAACCTGTTTGATTTTATGCCAGTACCATGCAGTTTTTATTACTATTGTTCGGAAGTACAGCTTGAAAGTTCTTTTATTCTACAGTATAGTTTTAGCTATCCATATTTCAATTTTTCCATATCAAGTTGAGGATTGTTCTATTGACTCTGATTCCTTAATGATTCGACTTTATTAGGATTTTATTAAAGGCATGTACCTCCCTTATAACCCTACCACCCTGAATAAGAGGGAAAGGAGATTAAGGAGAATAAGAATGAAACTTTCTGGGTATCAACTCCATGGGGGCAATTTCCGTGGCATAATTCTCAGAAATCTTGCAGATCATCTATCAGACAGAAGAAGTTGCACCATCTGAAGACTGAACTTGGAGGTATCCCCAGAGCCTCCTGAGTTGCCATTGGCAATTCTCCAACTTCCTGCACCCTTGGGCAGGAATCTCCCATCTCTCTCTCCATTTCCCTCCTCCCATTCATGGTCATTTTGATACAATAGCCCAGCCCTGGTCACTGGCTCTTTGGGCTGATACTTCCTCCTCTGAGTTTACCTCAGTTTGTAGAGACAAAGCCTCAGTGGGGTGGCAACCCAAGACTTGGGTCTAGACTAAGGTATGATTACATTTTCTTCACATTGCTTTTCACAGGTCTGTAAAGAATTGTGTATGCATATTAATAGGGACTGCTTTGAATCTGTAGATTGCTTTCAGTAAGATGGCTATTTTTACTATGTTTGTCCTACCAATCCATGAGCATGGGAGATTTTTCCATCTTCTGATATCTTTCTCAATTTCTTTTTTTCAGAGACTTGAAGTTCTTGTTGTATAGGACTTTCACTTGCTTGGTTAGAGTTACACCAAGATACTTCAGACTACTTGTGGCTACTGCGAAGGGTGTTGTTTTCTCTATTGCTTTCTCAGTCCATTTATTGCTTATACAAAGGAAAGCTGCTGATATTGTTTAGTTAATAATAATCTAGCCACTTTGATAAAGGTGTTTATCAGCTGTAGGAGAGTTCTCTGGTAGAATTTTTGGGGTCGTTTATGTATACTATCATACCATCTGTGAATAGTGATACTTTGCATTCTTCCTTTCCTATTTGTACCCCCTTGATTTCTTTTTGTTGTCTTATTGCTTTAGCTAGGACTTCAAGTACAATATTGAGTAGATAGGAGGACAGTGGACACCCTTGTCTTGTCCCTGATTTTAGTGGAATTGCTCTGAGATACTCTCTATTTAATTTGATGTTGGCTATTGGCTTACTGTATGTCGCCTATATTGTGTTTAGATATGTGCCTTGCATCCCTGATCTCTCCAAATCTTTTAATAGGAGGGGCTGTTGGATTTTTCCAAAGTATTTTTTGGCATCTAATGAGATGATAATGTGTTTTTTTTTCCAATTTGTTTATATGATGGATTATATTGATGGATTTTCATATGTTGAGCCATCCCTACATCCCTGGGATGAAGCCTACATGACCTTGTTGGATGATGTCTTTTATGTGTTCTTTGATTCAGTTTGAGAGCACTTATTTTTGCATCAATGTCTATAAAGGAGATTGCTTTGAAATTCCTTCTTTTTTTTTTTTTTTTTGGTTGGGTATTTGTGTGGTTTAGGTATTAGGGTGACTTTTGCCTCATAGAATGAGTTTGGCAATGTTTCTTTTTTCTGATATTAACTCTTCTTTGAGAGTCTGGTAGACTTCTGTGCTAAACCCATCTGGTCCAGGGCTTTTTTCACTTGGGAGGCTTTTAATGACTGTTTCTATTTCCTTAGAGGTTATAGGCCTATTTAAATGGCTTACCTGATTTTCACTTAATATTGATAAATAGTATCTATCTGGAAAACCATGCATTTCATTTAGATGTTCCAATTTTGTGAGTACAAGTTTTTGCCATAAGACCTAATGGATTCTTTGGATTTCCTCGTATCTGCTGTTAAGTCACCTTTTCATTTCTAATTTTGTTAATTTGGTTATTGTCTTTCTGCCCTGTGGTTAGTTTGTCTAAGGGCTTGTCTATCTTGTTGATTTTCTCAAAGAACTAGCTCTTGGCTTTGTTCATTCTTTGTATTGTTCTCTTTGATCCTAACTTATTGATTTCAGTCCTGAGTTTGATTGTTTCCTGCTTTGTACTTCTCCTGCCTGTGTTTCTTCATTTTTGTTGTAGAGCTTTCAGGTGTCTTCTTATATTGCTAGTATGGGATCTTTCCAATTTCTTTATGAAGGCACTTAATGCTATGAACTTTTCTCTTAGAATTGCTTTTATTATGTGCCATAAATCAGAAGATGTCATCTTGCTGGATTTTTCCTTTGATGAATATGAAGTGTCCTTCTTCATCTTATTTGATCAACTTTGGTTGAGAGTCTATTTTATTAAATATTAGAACGGCTATGTTGGCTTCTTTTTGGGTCCATTTTCTTGGAAAATCTTTTTCCAGCCTTTTACTCTGAGGTAATGTCTATAATTGTGGGTGAGGTATATTTCTTGTATGCAACAGAATGATGTGTACCCCATTTTTAATTGGGTTATTTGGTTTGGTGGTGTTTAATTGCTTAGGTTCTTTATATATTTTGGATAATAGCCCTTTGTTAGATGTAGGGTTGGTGAAGATCTTTTCCCAGTTTGTAGGCTGTTGTTTTGTTCTGTTGACAGTGTCCTTTGCCTTACAGAAGCTTTTCAGTTTCATGAAGTCCCATTTATTAATTGTTGATCTTAGAACCTGAGCTATTGGCGTTCTGTTCAGGAAGTTGTCTCCTGTGCATTGTGTTCAAGGCTCTTCTCCACTTTCTTTCTAATAGATTTAGTGTGTATGGTTTTATGTTGAGGTCTTTAATCTACTTGGACTTTAGTTTTGTGGAGGGTGATAAATATGGATCTATTTTCATTTTTCTACAAGGAGCCATTCAGTTAGATGAATTTGGATTCTTTGTCAAAATTCAAGGGTCCATAGTTGTGTGGGTTATTTCTGGGTCTTTGATTCAATTCCATTAATCCACCAGTCTGTTTCTATGCCAATACCAAGCAGTTTTTATTCCTGTTGCTCTATGGTATTTTGAGATCCAGGATGGAGATTCCTCCGGAAGACCTTTTATTGTATAGGATTTTTTTTTTTAGCTATTCTGGGTTTTTTGTTTTTCCGTATGAGGCTGAGAATTGATCTTTCAAGGTTTGTAAAGAATTGTGTAGGGATTTTGATGGGAATTGTATTGAATCTATAGATTTGCTTTTGGTAAGATGGCCATTTACTATGTTGATCTAATCCATGAGCATGAGATATTTTTCCATCTTCTGATATCTTCTTCAATTTCTTTCTTTAGAGACTTGAAGTGTTTTTCATACATGTCTTTCCCTTGCTTTCTATTGAGAAGGGTGTAGTTTCCCTAATTTCTCTCTCAGCCTGTTTGTCATTTGTATACAAAAGATCTACTGATTTTTTTAGTTAACTTTGTGTCCAGTCATTTTGCTGAAGACATTTATCAACTGTGGGAGTTACTTGGTAGAAATTTTAGGGTCACTGATGTATATTGTTATATCACCCATAAATATTGATAATTTGACTTTTTTCTTTCCTTTATATCCCTTTAATCTCCCTTAGTTGTCTTATTTCTCTAGCTAGGACTTCGAGTACTATATTGATGAGATATGGAGAGAATTGACAGCCTTGTCTTGTCCCTGATTTAGTGGAATTAATTTAAGTTTCTCTCCATATATGTTTACTTTGTCTATAGGCTTGCTGTATATTGTCTTTATTGTGTTTAGGTATGTGCTTTGTATCCCTGATCACTTCAAGACTTTAAACATGAATGGATGTTGGATATTGTCAAGTGCTTTTTCAATATCTAAGGAGGTGATCATGTGGGTTTTTTCTTTCAGTTTATTTATATGATGGATTACATTGATGGATTTTCATATATTGAACCACCCATGCATGCCTGGTATGAAGCCTATTTGGTCATGTTGAATTATATTTTTGATGTTTTCTTGGAATCAGTTTGCAAGTACTTTATTGAGTATATTTGCATCTATGTTTGTAAGAGACATTGGTCAGAAATTCTATTTCTTTGTTGGGTCTTTGTGTGGCTTAGGTATCAAGGTAAACTCAAGCTTTTCTAGGGAGAATATTATATTCTGCCTCCTTGTTGGGGAAGACAAATTTCAAGAGACTGAGTCAGTGTGAAAATTAAGATAATTTGATTTAGCATCCATTCAAGGTATATCCAAATCATTTCTTTATTTGCTCATTCTCTCATCGAGAGCTACAGTGAGTTGGTAAACTGTTCTGAGTTGGAGTTGGAAAGATGATTTAGCAGTTAAGAGTTCTTGCTGCTCTGAGTTGTGTCTTGTCACCCAAGTTGGACACCTCACAGCAACCTATAGTTCATCTCCAGGGCAATCTGATGTCTCCTTCATTCCTCCTTGGGCATTGTCATACACATGGTACATACCTGCAGACATGTACATACACATAAATAACAATAGAGCAAATATTTTAAAATATAAATATAATATAAAATGTAAGTTAAAGAAAGATTGTCAATATACAATCTTATTCTTCTTATAAATAAGAATAGAAGTTAAAAAGAATGTTTTTCTGGCATGTTAAGCTTGAAATTAATATTATAACTGTATAAATGAAGCTATCCTGGACAAGCAGAATGTAGTAACTAAGAGAAAGCATCTATTTGTGACTCTTTCTTCTTCCCATTCTTTTGCCCAAAGATCCTCAAGGTTGATAGTAGTTCTTGTGTTGTTACCATAGTTATTTAAGCTGAGTTTTCACATGAGAAATACAGCAAAGTGATCATAAGCTACATCTTTGGCATGGATGCCTATTGATGTCCAGCAGGGTTTTCTAAACCCCAAACTGTCTGAAGGAGACCATAATTGTCCACCTGTGATTGTTTAGATACCCACTCTTGCGAGGAAGCTTATGTTCATTAATGCACAACTCTGTTACAGGAATAGTTGGAAACCATCGACCTATTGTAAATATTCAGATCATGTAAAAAGGGCATTCTCCAGAGTGTGGAAGAAGACTTAGTCTCTTTTATAACCAGAGAACAGAATAAAAGACTGAGAGCTGCAGAGGAATTTCACAGAATATATCAACTGGTGAGAACTTCAACCTAGTAATTGGTTGTGTCAGTCATTATCAATTTGTAGATATTCATTTGTGTGGCCCTTAATGATCTGGTCTTGCTGAGCACATTGGTGTTCTTCAAGTTAGCAGTACCCTTCCTCAGGAATCTCGGAGTGATCTTCAAGTCAACCTCTGGCTATCACTTACTGATACTGAACATCTCTAACTGCTGAAAGGTCCTGCTCAAGTGATATATTTCCTTACCTTGTTCCCATGCAATCATGACAAGAGCAGAAGTTATGATTGGAATCATCCACATCTTCTCAACTTTCTCATTCTCTTGTCTGTGACATTCGTTACCTAATTGAATTGTTCCTGTGCATTTGATGATACCTTAAGAAGTATTTTTTGGCTTGAATGGCCTTGGCTCCTTACAAGCTAGCTTTGACCTGTAGTTGCTCCTATTAATTTTGAAGGAAAAATATATGAGTAATTTATCCACTTATCTTAATAGTTGCCCTCTTCTCTTAAAAGTATACTCTAAAAGTCACATTTGTTTAATTGTTGAAATTTACTTTATTATTGATAGTAATTGAATATGGGGAGTTAAATAATAAATGGCTCATGACAGGAGGGCTAGTTTAGTGGTTAAGAACACTCACCCATCTAAAGCACTTGAGTTAATTCTCAGTACCAACATGAGGTAGCTCTCACAATCACCTGTGACACCAGTCCTAGGGATTAGATGATTTTGGCCTCATTGGGCACCCTCAGTTGTGTGCATATACCCACATACAGATCCCACACAAATAAATAATTAAAACTAAGAAATTCTAAAAAAGAATGAATGCTCCAAGGAAAAAAACTGAGGCTTGGAAGGGGGACTGTTAGTAATATTCTGTGAAATTCTCTCCTGTCTTTACTTTTCTGTTCATAAAAGGTGATTTTTTTTTTTTTGCTTTGTTTTGTTTTGGTTTAGTTTAGTTTGGTTTACATGCACAAAGCACAGCTTTGTTTAGAAGAAAAAGAGCCCAAATACTGAAATGTTATTAAAGTTGTCACATATTTTCTTTAGTGAATTAAGAATTTTTTTTCTGAACTGGCAAGGTAGTTTAGGGAGGGATTTAATGTTTTCCCCTTTTCACTAGAACTCTCTTATCCCACTCTGCCTAGTTCCTTTCATATCAATTTTCTGAATGTCAGCAGTTTCTCTTTTTGACTCTACCCTTTGCCAATGTTTGAAGTAGAGCTCACCTTGTCCGTTGAAGTGGTCACTGGCTCATTTCTATACCCTTGTCCTTGTCACCTCTTAGACAGTTAAAACAGTGTTTTTGAAACAGTAGGATGTGATCCATAAACAGGTCATGGAATCAATTTAGTGGGTCATGACTAACATTTTATAAATGAACTGGAATTGCCTATACTAGAAAGGAAAGGAATAAAATAGAAAATACCAGAGTGCATCTAACAACAAGGGTAACTGCTATATTGTGAATATTTTTCTCAGTTGTGAGATGAAAAGAGATTGGATGTAGAGTCTCCAAATAGCTCTGTTACCACCATCATGGTTAAAAGCATTTGAGAGGCACTAAGTGTAAACTTGGGGCTAGGATATGACTTCCTATAGATTGCCCAGGTGAGGAAATAAACTACTTACATTGCCTACTGTTACATACAGATACTCGGATATCTTTTACAACTCAGCAGATTGCATTTCCTTCATGATTAAAAAGAAACCATAGGAAGACAAGGCAAAACAGCATTGTCCTTCACATGGAAGCTGAGGGATGTTACTCTTAGAACCATTATTTAGATTACTTTCTGTTTGAAGCTTTCATTTTATTTAGTTTACTCTATTTAGATCACACATTATCATATCTGCCCAGATTACATGTTTTTTGGTCTCTATCTCCCATGCCTCCCTCTTGCCTTAGTAGCCACCTTCCTATTCTGTGTACATAACAGAACTTTCAGATCTAAGTCGCCTGACCAGACTTCCATGCAATTTCTTCATTTAATACTCTTGAAGTCTTGCCTCCTAGGGATGCTATAAAAGGAAGGGCTAAAGGAAGGGCAAAAGGAAGGGCTAAAATAGGTCCTTCTATTCATTTGTCTTTGTTTTCTTTCATCTGAATTTAAAGATGTGACTATTTAATGTGACAGCATCCCATGGACAATGAACAGGTTTCCTTGAACCAATGTGATGCTTAGTTACTTATTTTTAGTATCTTTCCATCCAGTCTCATAGACATGCAGTCTCAATGAACTGACATGTCAAAAATCCCCTGGAGTTTGACAAAATGAAAACTGGTTGTACTGGCTCCTCTGATTCTAGCAATGACTAAAAACTACATTTTAATGCAAACATAAATTACAAATGGAATTATGATAACTGATTACCCCCCAAAATGCAGACAAATCACCTGTAATCCTGCCCTGGAGTGCTCCATAGTTGGCTCATTGCGTATGCTCACAATGCTTGTCAGGCTATTCAATCACAGCTTCTTCCAATGGCAATGTGTGCAGGGCTGTGCAGAAACCAGTGTGTCTCTATCCCCTAAATCTACTACAAGGGCATAGTAGTGCCAGGGCAGAGCGCCGCTGGCTCACAATGGGAGGAATCCTAAGTGTGTATCTTCGTTTTATTCATCTTCAATTTCTGCTTGACAGAATTTCACGCCACTGGAAGATGTTTCAGTGACAGCTGAGAGATAATTCTCGTTGTTTTAATCCAGAGAACAAGAGCCACTTGGGAAGTGACTATAAATGTCCTCTGGGTGTCCCAGAGATATGCCTCATCCCTGTGCTGGAAGGAACATACCTCCGGGAAGAAAACAACTTTGATCCGTAACTCTCTTTGGAAAACACTAAGAGCAATAGATCTTGGTGTTTCTCCCATGAGTTGTGGGGTCTGCGGAGGCAACTCTGTCATTCCTCACTGCCTTCAGCAAGGGATTGAGAAGAGAGAAGGGGGTTCTTACTTCTAAACACGCCCTTTTCTTTTAGTTCAGTCACACAGACATTGCCATTGCCCAGAATAAAGTCCTTCTGTCAGCACAGCCACTGTTCCTTTCTTATTCCTAGGATTGTCTCTACGACTCTGGGAGAAGTCCTGTTACATATACCAGCCAACTGAATACATAGAGAGCATTTACTTCATTTTTTACCAAAGAGAAATGTATTTCTTGTCTATGAGGTAGATCTCTGTCTCTTATGTTTGCTCTGGATCAATTACTAGCCCATCTCCTGGTCTGCAACAGCATGTACATTGGTAAATATATATTGTTACATATATATAACAGACATTTGGGTACCTATATATATAAAGTCCATGTAAACCACATATTATATACATATATACACAAATATGTATAAAATAAATGTTCTTAATGGCTTGGGTTCATTTGCGTATTCATAGTCATCACTGTAGAATATATACACAAAAATATACATATGCATACATACTCCTGCATTTATGTATGCGACATTCTTTACAAATACTACCTTAAATGAATAGACTGTATAATGCTTATATATAGACTATTTACTATATGTTTACTTACACCCATATATTTGTCATTTTTTTTTGTGTGTGTGTGTATGCATGCATCCAAATGACTAGAATTCCTTAAGGGAATCCTCATTCATTCTGCATCCCAGGATCTAACATTACATATTACAGGTAAATGCATTCAGTCATTCAGTGAATTTAGTAAGTACTTCATGAACTAAACCAAGCTTATTTCAGTATGGTTTCTTCTTTCTCTCGCCATATTCACTGTCAGATGTCAGTTACATATACTTGGCTGTTGGAAAATGCTTTTTCACCAGTGGTAGCTTGCTTGGGTCTCCTGATATGACCCTAGTGTTTTTGGTGCTTAGCCCTTGTGGCTTCCTGAGAAAGGGTGTGCATCAAACTTCTGTGAGGATGTGAATTCTCTGCTCAGATTCTTAAGTTCACATGCGTCCAGTTTCTTTCTCTTGCTCTGAAAACTATCTTTCTTACCTCTATAATTACTTTTATGGGCCCAATTCCCTATGGTTTGCAAGTCTACAAAACTAAAGCTTTGACTTCCTGGAACACGTTACTCGTCATTTTTGTCTATACGCTATCTATTCATACTTTGTTTCATGAAAAAGGCCTTTTATGCATATGGTTGAAATTAACTAATTTTATACTTCTTACCTTACCACTTGGCTTTAATGCTTCTGCCTAGACTGTGAGATGAAAGAAAAAATGTAAGATTTATTTGTCAGATAAGCAAAACTAGAAGGAATCAAATTTAAACGAACAGCAGCCAATAACAGCCTGGTGACATTCAGTAATTCCAGTGTGTTCATGTGTAATATATGCATGTACACATATACAATAGGTAGATGGGTATAAATGTATAAAATGCCCACACAGGTCATGTATTATAAGTACATATGTGCAGATATGGATTAAAGTAACTATCCATAAGGGCTAGATCATGGAGGAAACATGTTGGTAATGACAGGCAGTAAGACTTCTATGTAGCTGGCTGGTTAGGGCTGCAGCACCGTGAGCATGCATTCCAACTCTTTTGCCCCAGCAGAATCCCCAACTGAGACTCCTTCCACTACTTCACCCTACATGTCCCTTTCTTTATGCCTCGTGTTCATGGCAGCCAGAAAAGAAGGAACATAGGTAGAAGGAGGAACTGTTGGTAGGTAAGAAAGAAAACTAAATCCTTCCTGTCCTTGACCAGGGTGATCATGAGGACAATTCCTTTCAGACTCATTGGTCTGCCCTCTGATTCCACAGAAGTGCTCAGCGAGGAAGGGTAGGACAGGAGTCTCATTAGAGCTGCCTGTGTATGCATGGGCATGGGGCATCCACTGGACCATGGAAAACTTACCAGAGGCCACAACCTGAAGAAAGTTACTCTCCCTTCCCCTAGTAGCCATTGATTGCCAGCAGGTCTCAGCCAGAGGTGATGCCTAGTGCAGACGTCCCCGATTCATGTTGCACTGTTCACTGGCTTGATCTTGTGTGTGTCTTGCGCAGGCAGGCACAGCTGCTGGCAGTTCAAATGTGTAACTGTTCCACCATATACAGAAGACAGACATGCAAAGAAGGGTTACTAAAGAAGAAAGGAAAGAACGAAAACAGACAAACAGGAGGGGGAGCGCTCGCACGAGAAAGAGAGAGAGAGAGAGAGAGAGAGAGAGAGAGAGAGAGAGAGAGAGAGAGAGAGAGAGAGAGAGAGAGAGAGAATTTATGAGAACTTATGGGGGTCTATGGGAAGAGTGGGAGGTCTGATCATAATTTATTGTATCAGCTTTTCCAAGATAGATTGTAAAAAGAGAAAGAGTCGTCAGAAGGCTGGCTGTAGGATTCTGTATGCTGGCTATGCCCCACTTCATCCCCCTGCTGACTGTGTGCTGGTACATGCTATCTAACATATACTGCCTAGGTCACAGGCAGCTAGAAAGGTTAGTTAATCCACATGGAACCCTTTGGGTTAAAAGTTCTTTTCAACAGTCCTAACACAGGGATGTGTATGTGTGTGTGTGTGTGTGTGTGTGTGTGTGTGTGTGTGTGTGTGTGTGTGTGTGTGTGTGTGTGTGTGTGTTTGTGTGTGCGTGTGTGTGTGTGTGTGTGTGTGTGTGTAGGTGTGTGTGTAATGACTTTGGACTTAAAATTATCAATTAAAATTTGTATTCCTTAACTTCTATGTTTAATTTATAGATTTGGTCACCGTGCTTATGTATCTAAAACATTATCTTATAACTTTTAAGGGCCACTTAATTATTGGTCTCATTTATAGTTTAACTTTGACAGACTTTTATATTATAATTTTATATTATATCAAGAATGCACAAAAGTTTGGTAAATCTAAAAAAAATTAAGAACATGTAATGTGAGAAACTTTAAGCTCTCTAAATAATTTGATTATTTTATAAATGTAGATCAAATTCTAATTAAATTAAAGACTTAAAATGACAAACATTTGACATATTAATTTTTAACTCCATGCACTTGAGATTAATATTAAATACTCACCTTTCAAAAGAAGTTTGGAGGTATCTTCTCAGTTTATTAAAATCACCTGTTAAGGGTTAGAGAGATGGCTCAGAGTTTAAGAGCACTGACTGCTCTTCCAGAGGTCCTGGGTTCAATTCCCAGCAACCACATGGTGGCCCACAACTGTGTATAATATGATCTGATGCTTTCTTCTAGCTTGCAGGTGTACATACAGGCAGAACACAGTATTCATAATAAATAAATAAATAATTCAATAATTAAATAAATCTTTAAAAAATCATTTGTTAAACACATGGGTGTGGGACAGGGTGAAACCCAAATTGTCAGGCTCACGCCTTATACGGATGCTCCACTAAGGCCTTTTAAAGAGGTAATCTTACACTGCCTTTGTTGTTGAACTGGCTCAAACTGCATACTAACTTTCAAAGTTGTCATTAATTCCAACTTATGAGGTTGGACCATTTGATTGGATTGTATTTATCTATTTATAGTCTCATTGCCTTCCCATCTGTCGGTGCTGTGCTTATATTTCAACCACCTAATAATTGGGTTATGGGAGTCATGAAACAGCTTTAGTTTTGCACGACTGAAACTTGAGCACTGACACATGCAGTCTCGAAGGAGGAGTAACCATTTTGAGTAGACTGCAACAGCTGTTGACATGGCAGTTTTTCTTGACATTGCTTTCATGTTTACTTAGGCTCCTTTTGCTAACACTTGGGTTAGTAGCGCTCCAGCTTTTTTTGTGGCCCCAGATCAGTAGAGGAGCTTTCTGAGATAGAGATGGCTGGTCGCCATATCCCAAAGCTCCTAATTTAAAATCTCTGTAGGTCAATAGTATACATTTCAACTGTGTCCTCACATGATGTTGATGCCGCTGGTCCAGTGAGTCTCTTTTGAACATTCCTGCATTAGATTATTTCCAGAACAATTGCAATGCTTTTTTCTCGCTAAATGTCTTACATACCTGCTTTATTGAAAACCATCAGTTCACTCAAAAATGGGCATCTTTCTGCTTTTATACCCTGATGCTGTGCCAAATTACAAAGATGTAAACAATAACCAGTATTTATGTGTTCTTTGTAAATATATAATATGGATAGAGTTCTTGAAATTCTCCTGGAATTCACAGAAGGAACACCTAATCTATGTTTGAGATCTTGGAAAACATAACCACAGTAAGTAATTTGACAGAAAACCAAAGGCACCTGTTTTAGCAAATGAGACATTAATGGGTGAGGGTAGCATGAGGAAAGGTTGCTTGCATAGAAGAGTAGTGGCCAAGAGCATTAGTGATGTCATTTGGGGTTTAAAATCAGGATCATATAAAAGCAGAATTATTTTGTAAAGGCATTTAAAGTGAACTCATATTTACTTAATTACTTTTGGTAAATGGAAAAAAAAAAGACATAGTGTATTGTGAGGCTCACAGAGACAGTAGAGTGTGCCAGCCAGTGACGGTAAATGCTGTTCTCCCTAAAAAGACCACAGTCCAGACCACGGCAGTGCATTCGTTCTCTCATGGACTTCTCAAATCTGTATCTGACTTTTTTCTGTTTTTTGGTGAGTGTGGTAGCTAGAACTTCTTGTAGTTTGGGGTAGAGGCCATTCTGTAGCTCCCCTTCTCCCTTTCAGTTTTACAAGAATGCTAATCAAAAGAATGCATTCACAGGAGACATAAGTTACTTGCAGATCTGGTGCACAAAAACAGACTTCAAATGTTCCTTGGTTTCCCTAGCTGTCAGCAGGATTGTAGTGTTCCAAGAACCAAGGCTTAATATCGGGAAGACTACCATGAACCATGAACTCCTGCATAATTACTTGGTCCTTCTGACTATGGTATCTAGAGCTCAATTTTCATTATCATAAATAACTGGGATTTTTTTTGCTTTTCCTATTACAACAACTAGTATCACTATACTAATATAGTGACATTTAAAAAATGATCTTTGAATGAAAGGATAGAAACCTGTTCTTCCAGAATAAGTCAAGGCCAAGATATTTTGAAGCACTATCCTTTAGAGTGCCTTGGGGTATTAACAACATGAAAGCAATGGTTGGAGAGTCTTCTCATGGCTCTTGCTAGTAATTTTATTCACATAAATTTCTTCTTTAATTACAAGTATGCAGAGTTGTTTCCCTTATTCATCATTTGATTTAAAGTACTTGGCAAGCTATTAGCATATCTAATTGATCAATAAGCACATAAAAAATAATCATGAATTGCATCAGCAAGGAGCCCAATCATGTACGGTCTTGTTAACCATATGGAAGAATATGTACTCAATACTGATGGTGATGGGGAGTCACTGGAAGATTTTTTAAAAATTGAGAGCAATAAGATTTCACCGTTGGAAAGATCACTGTAGTAAAAATAAGTTTTTCCAACCTGAAGTAGGCTTATGACCAAGATGGAATGTGTCAGTTTGGAGAAACAATCTTGTAATAATTAAAATTTATCTTCCAATAATCTAGGTATGAAGTGGTTGTGCTATAATCTTGAATTAGATCAGATTTTAATGATCTCGTGAACAGTGATAAGAAAATGAATTTATGTCTAGAAGGGGAAACTGAGAGGAAGAGAGATTATCTTAAATGGGAGACCACAGCATGAGGCGGGGGAAGCCTGATTACACCTACTGGAAGGTCAAGGTAACCCAATGGGTGCTACTGACACTACCCAATTGGGAACAGGAATAGGATGGGTAAGAAAATGAGCCATCTGCTTCTCACCAGTTGGGTGTGGCACACCACTGTATTTAGTATCTCTTAGAAGTGATCACATTCCTACTTTCTCCCTCAGCCCACTCCCCTTTTCCTGCCCTCTGTCTTCTGCTTTATTGTACCCGAAGACATTTTGTTACTCTCCTATCTTTGTTTCTTGGAGTAACTTGTCTCAGGGTTCCTCAGACTGGGTAAGGTACTTTCCTATGTGTTTCTGTTACTCGATGCAACCATGTCTCATGCTCCGTAAGAACATAGTATGTCCACTTGTGTATTTTTTTGTTCTGCACTTTACCCGAGGCCAACTGAAGCTATTTTGTTTCCTGACACTTGCTTCCTCAGGCCTATCATAAGAGTGTCAGAAGAAGAACTCAAAACTATGATGGGATCTGGATGAGAGGCACAGATGAATTATGAAGGAAACATAATTATTTTATAGACTAACAAATTGAACACAAGTAATAACATTTGCTTTCATACTCTTTGCTTCTGCTTGAAATTTGGGACATGCAGTGAGTGAGAACAGATGGCCACAAGATTGTATCTGCTCAAACTCCTCCATTCTCGTTCTATCTCCCCACTTCTACCTCACCCCCTGCCAGGAGTGGTCGTACATCTCAGGATGGATCCAGTATTCCCCTAAGCATTTGTCTCTGATCACAATAGGAGTCCACCGATCTTGTTAATAGACTCCACAAGTATTTCCTCATTATAATTAATATTTGAAAATGAAAAACTTGTGTGTAAGTGACATGGAAATATACTGTGGAAAATGATGTGTTCCAAAGTTCTGTTCTCCATATTATTAAAAAAAGGAAAACAAATAGCGAAGCCCTGCCATTCCTGTTCTTCATAGGCAACAACTCCCTTTTGCATATAGATGTAAATTTACCTTCTATGTATCGGGGGTAAGACCTCTTAGTTGAAATAGTAGAACTGAAGAGCTATACTAGATGGCCTACAGTAACTAGACTTTAAAACCTTGTTGCTGAAGACTCCACACAGTTTGGCAGCAAGACAGAGAACTCTTACTACAAGTGAGCTGGAAGCATCACCCTACTAGCTAGCCCTCACAGAGATGGAAGTTATTAGGCCAAGCAGGTGAGAGAGAGAGAGAGAGAGAGAGAGGAGAGAGAGAGAGAGAGAGAGAGAGAGAGAGAGAGAGAGAGAGAGAGGCCATCAGTGAACTTACCAAGCTGTAGACAAATTGTCAAGTAAGAGATTCCTACTGGTCCAATAGTAGGTTGCTAGGGGTAACCTACTGCTTTTTAATTGAATGGATCTGAGGACTGTCCCATTGGATGGGGTTCATGTCTGGAACTATGGGTCTCATTAAAGGCCTATGGCTAGGTAGAACATGGCCCAAGAGGTATACTTACTACTTTTGTTTTGCTAAATGTGTTGTATGTTGTTAAACTGTCTCCTAAATATTTATGTGTATACCCACAGACGGGTACTGCCTTCTGTCTTGATCAGAGAAGCTTTTTGCTATAGTAAATAGTGGTTAATGCAGAGACCCATGACTGGGCAATATGCTAATAAAATGTGACTATAGTGTGTTAAGCTCTCAATGGGATATCCATATTATCCACTCCAAGGCTCAAGGAACACCAAAGTGGAGGTTACAGAAAGGGTAGAAGAGATGGAAGATGATAGGGAGGGCTGTGAAATGTCTTCTGTTCATGATGTGCCCATTGCACTCATGAACTCATAGCAGCTACCATTGCTTGCACATGGGCTGCATAAGACTCTGCCTACCAACGTTTATTCATGAGTGCAGAAGCAGGACATAGGGCTCTGCTTCTCCTTACTAAATGTTGGCATTTGAAAGCTACTGAGCAAGGAGTTACTGATTCAGGGGTATAGCTACTGAGAAGGGATGAGTTGCCCATGCTGCAGGGAATAGCACCACATCTATGTTCATGAGGTCAGGCCTGGTTAAACCTAGGAGGTTACAAAGCAAAATCAAAACAAAAAAATGCAGAGTGAGGGCTTGTGAGGAGGAGGGGGAGTAAGTGAGATGAGATGGTGGCATATGTGAGAGTAGGCAAAACCTATTATACGCACTCATCACATTGTCAAACAATAGATTGAGATTAAAAAAATAAAAACAAATGATGAGACGCATGGGAGAACAGCAAAATAAAAGGATCCAGAGGGTCCTAGAAATCTACAAGTAGAACAATATGATAGGCAGATTTGGGCCCAGGGGTCCCTCTCAAACTAAGGCACCAGCCAAGGACAATACAGGAGGTAAACTTTAAACCCCTTCCCAGATCTAGCCAATGGTCAGAATATTCTCCACAGTTGAGTGGAGAGTGTGATACGACTTTCTCACGTACTCTGGTGCCTCACATTTGACCATGTCGCCTGGAAGGGGGAGACCTGGTGGCACTCAGAGGAAGGACAGCAAGTAGCCAAGAAGAGACTTGATACCCTATGAGAATATATAGGGGGACGTAATCCCCCTCAGGAACAGTCATAGGGGAGGGGAATAATGGGAAAATGGGGGGGGGGAGGAATGGGAGGATACAAGGGATGGGATAAACATTGAGATGTAACAAGAATAAATTAATAAAAAAAATTAAAAAAAAAAAAACAAATGATGAGATGCACACTTGCGCAGAACTTTCAAGACCATTGAGTTGATCATGGTTGGAAAATGAAACATTTTCAGCAAAGGAGTAAAGGCAGGGACAACGCTGCATGGCAAAGCCACCGGGCCACCGCACAGAAAGCACGTGTGACAGCTGTATCCTTTACAACGTTACCCCTCAAAGCTGGTCTACATACCTGCAGCTTTGGCGCTGACTGGCCACTTCATAAAATTCAGACTTCCTCCCTCCCTCCCTCCCTCCCTCCCTCCCTCCCTCCCTCCCTCCCTCCTTCTCTCCCTTTACTGTAGCAGTGCCTATTGTTCATTCGGATCCTTGGATGATGAGTGTGGTCATAGGAGCCTTGTATCCTAAGTGAGTCCAGCTGAGTCCTCTCTGGAGCTGCTTTGCAGATGACTGTACATATCATGACATTTCTGAGGTGGGGATGTGTGTGAGAACAGAGATAAATACATATTTTGGTGATGCTATTTATTAAGAAACAACTCTTTAAATGTACTTGTGTAAAGTACTTGTCTGATTTGCACAATGTTGAGGGGTTTTGCCCAAATTTTTGTATCAGTTTAAAAGGACACGTGCGACTTTGTACCAAGGAAAAAGGGAATCATGGAAGAAGCCAAGCTGTCTAATTTGTTAGAGGCAGAAGATGCTTGTGTAGACTATGGCTCTCACTGGGGACTGTCCATATATGGTAGCAGAAAGAGTAGCCTGTGGGTCTACTTACAGTATGTCCATGGGTGTCCTGATGTTGTCTGACCCAGCCTGTAAAGTCTCTTGTGCCTATTCTGAGTTTTACAACAAAATTACTTTTTTATATCTGTGAGTTTTAAATAAATTTAAGATTTTACTTTATATGATTAACTGCTTTCTCTTCCAGGTTACTAGTGAGTGTGATACATTTGCAACATCAGGAGCCAGGTGACGTCATATGGAGGAAATGAAATATGATCAAAGAATTGTTGGCAAGTTGAAAACCTCTGGCACCCTTTTCTAATGTGAAGATAAAAGTGTTTGAAATTAATACATTATTTGTATGCAAAATGGGGCAGCTGAGGTTGTAGAAAACAGTTTATTCTTTTTCAATCCTGTTTACACTATTAATATACTGAGCAAACTCTTTTAGCTAGATAGTGCCAAAGTAAACTTGCGCTTAGCTGGTGTCTGATTTTCCTGATTCTCTGAATTAATAAGGCTTATTAAGTCCCAAATAGATGCACTGTCTTGTGCACAGTTGGCCCCACACTTAATTATGCCCCACAACTGGATCGTCAGTGATCAGCCAAGGGTGAATTGCTTTAGGTGCTTGGTTCTTGATGGGGTGCCATTGATACTTGCTAATATTCATGTCTCAATTGCTCTTCACCATTTGGGGGGAAAACTTAATATCTGTTGTATGGCAACACATTTGTAGAGCTTGGTTGACAACTTCTCCTCTGCCTTCATCTACAACTGTGTATTGACCAGAGCACTTCATGATCTCCCTAATAGCAGTCCCAATATCAGGAGCTAACACTTATTGTCTGTACATTTCATCACATAAGAGGAAAAAAGGTTGTGCCTATGTGATTAATGGCTGTCACATGGCAAGATTATACCAGATTGTCCCTGTGGGCATTAAATGGAATCACCAGGGTCCTAACACCAGGCAAAGCAAGAGGCACTGGGCCCATGGAGACAGAGTTGGAGCGACTAAGTCACAAGATAATGACTGTTGACATCAAGGGGACAAAAAGTCCACAGAAGGAATCGCCCCAGAAAGACAGCAGAGGAAGCCTTGGCAGGCCACACCTTAAAGTCAGGCTTCTCACCTCCAAGTCTGAGAAAGGCTACGTTCCTGTTTGGAATAACAAAGTGTGTTACAAAAACCACTGAGAAGTGTGAGCTCTCTTCTCCTTTTGTTGACCTTTGAACTGAGTTTCTAGCTATCAGGGAGAGGACAGAAGAGCTGTGATTTTAGCCGTGTGAGTGGTTCTTTTCTTCCCGGAGTAGATAGCCGAGGATGAAGGAAGGCTGTGTGATAAGGGAATACAGTACTTCCAAGCTATGCTCTCAGGACTAACCCAGGGCATTGCTCTTTTCCTCAGGTTTTTTCCTCACCATACAGTTTCCACAGACCCCAGAAACAGACACCTTATAAGTGTTGCAGTGGGCGGGGGCGGGGGGGGGCAGCAGTGAGAAACTAAAGGACAGGAGGAAGGCTAATTACTTTCCGTCTTGGTTGGTACGCGTGCTAACAGCAACTGTGACATGGACAATATCAGAGCCCCGTTTAGCTAGCGTGTTCGTAGCACCCTGCCCTATAGCCTTCGTAGCCCAGCTTTCCTGAGCTCTGACTTGAGTGACAGTCATTCAGACCGGTGGGATTCGGCGCTGTAAGCAAGACTAGTTAGGTTTCCCCACTTGCTGCAAAGCTGTGGTGCTAAGGAAGCCACAGTAGCTAAGGCTTCAGTCATATTGCCTCTGTGAAATACCACCTTTCCTTGTGTTTCTCCACAGGAGAATATGCAGGGTAGGTTGGGCATGACTTCCTTAAGGTCCTAACCCCTTTCACTTCCCCGTGCTTTTCTACATTTTTTTTGGTGATTATTTTCCAATATAAATCTCCTGTTTGAAATAATTTTTACCAGACTTTCCTGGTAAACAGACTTTCAGATGTGGATTCAGTTCGATTTTCCTACAAGTGTCTCTTATCATATGTAAAAGGAATTTCTTGAAAATTATCTTACACATCGCTCTTTTCTATCAATGATTTAATTAAATCAGGTTAACCTTCAACGAACCACTCATATATTCTTTCATTTTTTTACGCACTTATGTAAACTCTTTTCTGTTTCCATATTATTCATTTCCCAACCCATTCACAGATACACCCTTGAAGTTCAGAAGAGATGAGAGGGAACATGACAGACAGAGGTTCAAATTAAAGCGACTCCAGACTCTTTCCAGGGCCTGGCTGGCTACTTAATCTGTGGTTTAATTCACCCTTTGAGATTCATTTCTTCTTAACACAGTTTTAGGATGATCTAGCTGATGTAGTGCACAGGCACTGCTCAAACTAACCCATGAAATTACATGTTGAGCTGTTTGAACACCACTGACCTCAGCCGATTTTCTTTCTTTCTTTCTTTCTTTTTTTTTTTTTTTTTTTAAAAAAAGGAGTATCTGGTTTTTACACCAAATGTTTAAAATTGATCCTATCAAAACAAAGCCTGTGAAGGCTGAAGATGAATGATGTCATTTGGAGGTGGAGGCTGTCACTTACTTCTTCTTCTTTTTTTTTTTTTTTTTTTTTTTTTTTTTTTTTTTTTTTTTTGGTCACTTACTTCTTAAACCCACAAAACTAAAAACACACATTGTTTGTACATTTTCTTTATTATGTGGCAAAGTGACCCAAGATGAGATCACTTCAACTGTCTAAAAACTGGAACCTAGGAATAATGTAATCTAAAAAACCAACTATAATTTTGCCTTTTAATAATAGAGGTTGATACTGTTGTGGGACAAGGTTGGCTGCATTTAAAAGAACTCCAACCTTTTATTCATTTGACTACTAGTTATCAATGTTACTGAGTCACAGAAGCAAAGCCATTTTTCTGAATGGGTGCTTGATGTGTGGTACTGTCGAGTTTCCATGCCTTCATAAGTTCATAGGAAAAAAATCACCTGTGAAATAAACAGATCTTGGATATTTGATTCTCACATTTTTCTATTAGAGAAATGTTTCTTTTCATAGGTATAATGTGCCATGCCTGTATTTTCTAATTTTCATTTATTTGCCTGTTGGGTGTGTGAAATGTCTCTAAGCATTTTTTTTACTGAGCAAAAGGCAGTTGGTCCTAAAGATAATGACTTTAATGTACAAAGGTATTGAATTGACTGTCAACGCCTCTGGTGTTAAGAGTCACAGACTGAAAAATGACCTAATATTTATTGGAATCTTTGGGAAATTACAGTTGTACGGAGGAACTCCTTAGCGAAAGTAGGTTCTAGAGATGAGCCCAGGCTAGAATGAGAGAAATGCTTCCCACAGGGATTATTTCTAAAGTAGTGCAGAGCACACAACGGGGAGCTATGGATTCACTGAGGATACAGAGGACAGCTGGGGCAGGTCACAGTCTTTGAGGTGAGCTGACTTGGGGAGTGCTTGATGATAGACATTCTTTCCACTGCTTTCTCCTTCTGTCAGAAATGGACACTAGGGGGACAATGTCAGGGTGTGCTTCTGGTGCTTTGATCCTGAGGCAAAGGCCAAGCAGGGTGAGGCACATGGGAGTAAGCATTAGCACTAAGCAGGGCGGTCATATTTCCCAGGGTGGTGCTCTCTGGAAGCATCACACACTCCAGAAATATCCACAGCTGGCCACTCAAATTGGAGAGTTCAAGCTGGAGGGATCTGGTGTCACTGACGTGTTTTCCTTCATAAACGCTGCCTTTCTCTTATGCACATGGTAGACATGAGCACCACACTTAATACTAACACTTGCTTCCGCGTTTGCAGTATGACATGGATGCACCTACAGGTGAGAATAATTCTCAGGTTCCTGCTATTTGTTTTTCCCATTAGCTTCATGACTTTGGGTACTTAAAATCTGAAACCTCTAGTACTGCTTGAAAATGCGAGAGGATCCAATGTCCTTAACAGTGCCTATAATGATTTACTTTTTGGTTTTAATTACATTAAACAATATGCTGAATAAATAGTTTTTAAACTGAGGCCAGGTTGTAAGCAATAGTTGAGGAGTCTGATTAACTGTGGCAGAAGGACAGGTAGTTTACAGTCGTTTCCTTTAGATTGTTCTGTGGTATTTAAATTCAATACAAAATACTAAAGACTGTCAATCATAATCCGTTAAGGGGATGCCTGCAATTTCAGTTTGTTGTTGCCACCCACCGCTGCTGTTTCTAGCCACACGTGAGGTGTTCTAGGCTCATATACCTTGAGAATAGTTGGGACCGGGTGAATTAAATGGAGGGAATGGAAAACCGTGTGGCATGGCCATTTTTGATAGAAAGTTAGCAACAGAAATTAACATATAACTGATGATAAAGTGTTGCTAGTCAGGATGTGACAATTAAAGCCGGATAGTTTTCCTTGGTGCTTGAGGGGGGAACAAAGCCCAGAACATCCAACTTCTCCAACAATTTGGAATTTTATTCCATCCATGGACATGCATAGTAACAACATTTGTTGAGAAATCATTTCTATCAGAAGTAGAACATCATCTTTGTGATCACCAGGTGCAGTATTGCTACGCTTATATTTAAATAGATCTTATATATGAATTAAATTCATACTTGCAGCATTGAGTTTAAGGGGTTCGATTTAGACTGTGCCTTTCGAAAGATACAACTGATTGCTAGTACTCCATTGCTTACAATACTGCTTCCAGTAATTCTGTTCATTCTTTATAAAGTATTGCATTTAACAGCAAAGGTTTAAAAATCGAGACAGGGCTGCATCAGCGAAAGAAAATACAAGTACTATACAAGGGGGTGGGGAATGCCATCTTCGTTTAACATACGTGTTTAAGTTTGAGGAAATGGACGGAAATAGAGGGCTACATACGAATGCAAAGCCTAGAGACTAAGATATGGTATTTGCTAAAATATAAAGTGCAAATGGAGCCTGATTATCCAAGAATTGAAATCTTAAGGCGAACTTCTAGCGTGTGTATTTAGAACATGTTTGCAGGTTATATTTTAGCATATACGTTTATCTGCAACAGCATATAATAAAAAAAATCAGGGTACACAAGTGCTTTGGAAGCTATTTCTAAAATGCTTTTCTGTATTGTTTGTGACTATTTTCTTTGAAAGCTACTATACAGTGCAAACCATATGTGCTACACAATAACTATACAATAACATTACAAATGACTTTAATATAAAGTTTTTAAATAAAAAATAACATAACCACAGCTATGAATACTGCTGGTAAAATAAATTAATTTTTTTTTTCTGAAAATGGCACCAATACACTTTACTAATGGTCTGTAATGAAATTACATCTCAAGTCTTCAACTCAGCCATAATGAATTATCTCCTGATTACCAGATGTAATTCAAACAGTTTCTTTCTTTTCTGGACTGTTTAGAAGAACATACTAAACACTGGTACCAAAGGTGACTGCTTTCTTTCGTTTCTTTCCTTCCTTCTTTCTTTCTTTCTTTCTTTCCTTCTTTTTTCCTTTAACTCGGTTAGTTCATTTGACATGTTCTGCCGCATGTGATGAGCAATAAAACTTCTTGTGAGTTATAAAGTTTGAAAGATTATTGAACTGGATATCGCATAGCCGGCAGTATTTCCCACTGCTGGGAGCCTGTGCGGAGCCGTTCACACCTTTTGCTATGCTAGACAACTGTTCTTCTGCGGAAGGAATTCCTGGGGAGACATTCTCATTGGCAGCTAGTGGGTTCTCAGCGATCCACGAAGGGGATTTGTGGCCATCTTCGTGCTGGGCATTCTGGGAAAGGTTCTCTTGCTGTGAGTTGGCCGTAGATCGCTCATCTTGCTTCAGTCCGCCATTCACTATGACCATGCCTCTGTTTTTGGGCAACAACGGCAGAGAATCTTTCTTGGGCACAGCGCATCCGTTTGCGGAGGCCTGGCCTTTAGGAGATTCGTTTTCTGCATTTGTGCTTTGTTCCACGTCAGTGTTGTGGATGACGAGAGAACCAGAGATATAGTCGCTTGGCTTTATGCCATAGTACGGGGAAAGCTGGTCGGCTCCTTTCGTCTTCTTTATTGCTCCAGGGTAAAGGCATTGGGGAAGAAACAAATGTTTGTTTTCTTCTTTTGTGGCAATGAGCTGAGCGGCCTCGCTGAAGACTTTCAGGCCTTGTAGAGTTGCTAAATGGGACGAGAACAAGTTTCCATTGGGAGAAGGCTGCTTCGGATTCCCGTTCTTCTCGCACTTAATCATGTTTCTTTCAAAGCTGACATCCGGGCTGTTGCGTTCGCTCTCTGGATTCGGAAACACTTTGCCATCAAGCTGACCCAGGTCACTCCGCTGATGGGCAGTGACAGGACAGAAATTCTGCTTGTGGGTCAGGTAGTTCTCAACCTTATTGAAGCTTATCTTGCACACGGTGCACTCGTGGTAGTCTAGCAGCCTTTTAGGAGATGCTGTCGTCCGCTCAGACTGCGATAAACACTTTTTGCTGAGATCTATGGGTACGTCCATCTCCAGGCAGGAAACGCTGGAGTGGGTCGTGTCACATTTGGGGACTGGAACACATTTGTTCATGGTCAACGAGGTTTCCAAGTGCTTTGAGACAATTCCTGGGAAGATGTCGCATCTCGGGTGGTAGCATTCTCCCAGCCCTTCGGCGGGCTCTTGAGTGGAGCTACAAGGATTGCTGAGGTTGGCTACGTCAAGAAATCTCTGTTGGACCAGGGGCGGCCTATGCTCCTGCTCAGGGAGGCACATCTCATACATCTTTCTTCGCTTGCGTGTGCGCATGGTTCTCTGCATGGCTGGCACTTTGTTGGACGCAGACCTCTTCAAGGGAGGGTCATGACGCGTCGCACAGTAATACTGTTTGTGGACCATGTATGTTTCGTGCCTGCTGAAGGTGATATTACATGCTTCACAGGTGGTCTTATTTGGGTCACTTTCCCCATCCACCAAGGGACCGCTGGGAGTTTTCACATCAACAGGCTTTCCGTTCATTTTGTCATCATTGCTGTTGGAGGTGGACAGCTTTTTGGCTTGAGTGGAAAAGTCCTTCTCATGTCCTTTCCCGTTTGGCCCCATCAAATCTAAAACGGTGGAAGAGTTGATGCAGGATGTTTGAAGAAGTGGATTCTCTGGGTCCGAAGAATGAGCAGCTGGGTTGAGAAGGTTTATGGAAGTCTGGCCAGTATTGGGACTCACAGCTTCAGGAATCTTTTCAGAAACACTCGGAAACTCAGGGGACTTGGCCATCTGCTGCCACCGACTGCTGCAGTAGTGTTTCTTATGAACTAGATAGTTATCCAAATTGTTGAATGTTATGTTACACTCAAAGCATGTAGCCCCTTTGGGCATCAAAGGGCTGTAAATTACAGGGGGGTAGCTACTACTCCCGTGCCTCAGTCGTCGGTGCACCAGCTCGGACATCTTGGCTAAGATCTCCGAAGCCTGGGGGACCATTGTGATATCTTGGGGGAAGGCAAACTGAGACAAGAAAGGTCCCACAGGGAAAGAAGGCCCGATG
The DNA here is from genome assembly GCF_903995435.1 of Acomys russatus. Lineage (NCBI taxonomy): Eukaryota > Metazoa > Chordata > Mammalia > Rodentia > Muridae > Acomys > Acomys russatus. The sequence continues at coordinate 7,878,169 of NC_067153.1, read as the reverse complement.
TTGGGCTGCACTGGGGATGAGGCAAGTCTCGGGCTGGAGGGCTCAGACTTTATTTTTGTGTAAGAAAAGCTTTGCTTGTTTGCTACAGGCTGTGTCTCTGGCCTCTGATTGGTGAGGAAGAGCTGAGTCTTTTTCTCACACTTGTCCAGTTCGGTGTCTGAGCTTGCGTCTTTAGTCTGCATGGCCTTTTGGCTCTGGGAGAGGTCATTTCTGGCCAACAAGTCTGTGGCTGGTTGTAAGCTGTCTTCTGTTCCACTTGGAGAGTGCTCCATGTCACTTTCTCTGGGAAGTTTGCCACCGGGGACATGGAGCTCTTGGTGTTGCAGTAGCTCCCTCTGGGTCTGGAAGCCAAAATGGCAGTGGTTGCATCTGAAGGCAGCTTGAGTGAGATGGGAAAACAGGTGTTGGTGGAAGCTGATCACAGAATCAGCTGTGTAGCTGCAGACCGTGCATTTTAGACTTGCCCCGGGGGGCAGGAACTCTTCCATTTTCACTCCTGGAAAGACACACAAAGTAGGAAAGATGAGAACTGCACCCGTTTGCTTCCCAGTAATGGGAACCTTTACTAGTGAGCTTGTATCTTCACCACCACAGAACCAGTTCCTTCAGATCCTCATCTATGGTACTAACATTTTGGTGACATCTGTAATAATAATTTCCTAAGTCTCTTTGTGAGTGTTATTAGCAATTTGGGGTTTTTTTGTTTGTTTGTTTTGTTTTTTGTTGGTTTTTATTTTTATTTTTGTTTTTTGTTTTTTGAGACAAGGTTTCTCTGTGTAGCCTTGGCTACCCTAGACTTGCTCTGTAGACTAGGCTGGCCTCGAACTCACAGCGATCCACCTGCCTATTGATTTTGTTTTATGGGCCAATAAACAAACTTACAAAAAACAACCTAAGAGAATTAATTATAATAATCAAGCTATAAAGGTGTGGAGTCACAGCTAAGGTTTAGGCTTGGCATTTTTAAACCTTCTGAGTACTGTGCTCTGTAACAGGAAGATGTGCATATTAACTAGAATGGCTACTAGCTACCAAATACCTACATGCAAGACAAAACTACAGGACTCTATCAATGATTTGATTCATCCTTTATCTTTTAAAAAAACATTTATTTGTTTATTATTATGTATACAGTGTTCTGCCTGCATGTACACTTGCAGGCAAAAGAGGGCATCAGATCATATTATAGATGGCTGTGAGCCACCATGCGGTTGCTGGGAATTGAACTCAAGACCTTTGGAAGAACAGTGTCTTTTACATATGTCTATTTATTTGTTGGTTTTGCTGAATTCAGTTTATCTGTATCTAGGACTGACATTTGGCTGGAAAACACTGGCATGCTAATAAAGGTAGTTTGGACCAGCATCCATGAAGCTTGGTCACCACCTGTTTCTGATCAGTTATTGCCATCGATTGTGGAAATCAACTCTTCCTTCTGTTTGTCCATACCTAATGGGAACAGACTTGGCTTATCTTTTCTATACGTAAGTTTGAGGCCAGCCTGGCCTACATAATGAGTACCAGGACACCCAAGCTATGAGGAAAGACCCTGCCTCAAATAAAATAAAATAAAATAAAATAAAAATATTTACATCTTATATAATTCTATACTTTTAAAAAATATAAGAATTAGCATACCATGAGATTAAGCTAACAATAGGTGGGGTCAATTTTAAAAAAAAAGTGAGAGTAGCTTCTGTCTTGTTGTTTTTCTTAGGGAATTTAAAGTAGCTTCATGTCATCAAAGTCAATTAAGCTTTAACCATGCATACTCTGGAAATTGAGGGATTTTTAATTGAATCTACCAGAACAGAAGCTTTAATTTTGTGCAGTAGCTCCCTTTTTAATGTACCTACTGTTTCTTTCTTAACACATGGGAAGTACCATGAGCAGTTCCCAAAGATCACTTGACACTTACAGCAATGAATATGCATGACACTAAACACAGGGAATAGAGACAGTGCTATTTTGATGAAGAGGAAAACGAATGCAGTGTTTTGGTCCACAGTCTAAACACTGTTGTAGATGTGGAACAAATCGGAGTCAAGTAAGTCCTTTGTTTAAAATATGGCCCATCTGAATAGCATAAGAGAAACCTATCTATCTATTCCTTAACTCTCTATCTATCTATCTATCTATCTATCTATGTATCTATTTATCTATCATAGATGAGATGTATATATGCATATGTGTATGTATGCATTGTAGAAAGAGTAGAGAGTACCCCCAAGCAACTGCAGAAACATTAGACGCCCTTACCACTGTGTGAATTCAGATGCATTTCTAGAGCTCGGGCATTGGAAAAGCTCTTGGTGCATTGTGGGAAGGGGCACAGGCTAGAAATCTGATGAGCATTGTCTTCATTTTCTTCCGACACTGGAGCAGCTTCTCTTTGCCTTCCACTACAGTAGTACATCAAATGGGCTTGCAGGTTCCGCTCACTCCGGTACCAGATGCCACAGGACTTGCAAGGGAATATATCCTCTGCAGCAAAACCAGAGACATATTAGCTTGTGTCTTGAGGAGAGACATAAGGGTAAGGTCACATTTAGGTTCATCTTTCAGAGTTGATTCCCAGGGCAATTAAGCATTGATAAGTATGATCTGCTGTCCATCTGCAGATCAGGATGAGGGTCTTAAGTGTTACACTCTGTAAGTTAACTTACTGATGGTTTAGAGCCTAATACTTTAGGAGATGCCAGTATTAAGAACACAAGATAATTTCATTTTTTTTCTACTTAAGGTTTAGAAAAACATGCATTTGGAATAGCAATGAGAATTTGTTTGTCACATTGGTTACAAGGGAAGATTATGGTATAGACTAAGATACCCTGGATGCCCATTACTGACACCATGTGTTGATTAAATGAATTAATTACAGAGGGCCTAGATAATGCTAAACTCTATGCTGGGTGTGGTGTAAAAGAGGAGGATGGATCTTCTAGGGCTGAGGAGCTTAGATTCTGGGCTGACGGTGAATGATTAGACAGTGACTATACTGCTATCTGATAGAGGAAACTGAAAGACAGGCTGGGGCAGAGACAGTGGTGCCCACTAGGCTTCTGTGGGATGGTCATAGAGGGAGGAGCCAGTCAGGTAGAGGCTTAGAGGGCTGGTACTGCCATGCCTTAGATCAGATGTGAAAGAGGACGTGAACTTATTTAGGCAGAGACAACAATTTCCTGTCATTTTTATCAGAGCATCAGCATAGTGGAAGCCACGGGAACCTGAGAGGACCTGGGTGGAGGCTGAGCAGCTGGGTAGAACTGTTGAGGCAAATGGCAGGACAGATCAGAAAGGATCTTGCAGACTCTTTTGAGAGGCTCTCCTTCTGTCTCAGCAACTATGGAAAAACCAGAGCCTAACTCAAGAGTAGATCCTAGTTCTGAAGGTAGTAAACGTGGCAGAAACGTTGAGTGGTTGGAGGCAGGTGGTATAAGTGAAACATAATGAGGCTTGTTATATCCCCGGGCGTAGCCTGCTTCTGGAGCGTGCTGAGTTGTCTGATTCCTAAGGCTTCCCTGACAGAAAGTGTCTTCATATGTATATTTTTCCTTCTCAGGTATAGCTAAGGAAACCACAGTTGGTTACCTTGTATAAGACCATGTAAAGCACTGATTCTAATGTGACTTCATTAATGTGTTCCTCACGGTGTGGTGATCCCCCCAACCATTAAATTGTTTTTGTTGATACTTCATAACTGTAATTTTGCTACTATTCTGAATCATAATGCAAGTATTTTTGGAGACAGGGGTTTGCCAAAGGGGTTGAAATCCCTTGTAATAATTTTACTTTGCTTCACACCCAAGTTTGTCGCATTAATTTATGGTCTGTGCAATAAGAACCAAAGTAGAGATAATAAAAAATTATTCCACTAAATAAATCAAGTAAGAATCAAAATAAAGATAATAAAAACTATTCCATTAAATAAATCCAGTAAGAATTGCTTAGGTTGAAAGACTTTGTCCTGTTGATTGGATACATAGTGATTTCTGAATCACCTGTGAATTTCATTAGTCATGATAATGGTCAGATACTTTTATAATAATGTGAAGCTATTATTTCTGCCTAGATTTATTTTGCATTAGTCTCAGAGATACTTAATGTTATTTTAAGATTAGATGCATTTTTTTTTATTACCAGTGTTAGTATAATTCTACTCTTGTTGTGTGAATACTATTCATTTTTGTTTCTCACAGAAAGCTGAATAAAAACAGGTCTTCCTGGTGCCCTTGAACCACTGACTGTCCACCATATGAAGTACCATTTTACCTGTTCAAGATATCTGAAGACGATCAGTATTCATCTTAGCAATGTAAGAGCGCCTAGGTAGGTTTCCCACAGCATATATTTGAAGTATTAAAAGCATATATACTTCTTCTTTCTTTTCCTTTTTTTCTTCTATTTAATTAACAAATATTTTGTTTTTTCCAGGCTATGAAGACTACATCCAGATTATAAGGATAAAAACAAAAGCTCTACGTGTTTGTATTGGTTTCTTTAAGGCTAATAGTTACTTTTTTACTTCCACATTAAAAATAATAATTGTACATCAGAGCTTCAGCCCAACATAATGCTATAGTTTCATTAATGTATATAATAAAATTTAGCATTTAAATTTATATTTTTTCAATTAAAAAAATTCAGTGCCTTTAACAAATGCCAATTTTGATACTATAAAATCATTAATGAAAGCCACTGGGCTTGTCATTGCTAAGTGAAATTGAGTATTATTCAGTGAGAAAAGAATGACAATTTTTAGTGTGTGACACTGAAGAATACAATCTGACATAATTGGAAATGCATGTTTTTTACTGTATATTAAGCAAACACGTACACACACGCACACATACAGCCACACGCTGAAGAAAATGTCTGTCCCCAGCTGCCTGTCAGTAGGCATTTTTTCTCTCATAAATACCCATCACCCCCACAAAGCTGGGCTATGGCACTCAGCACTTACTATTGACAATAGCTGTAGGCAAAATAGAAGCCATGGCAGCTTGCTGAGGAAGCAGCTGAATTGAGTCCAGCAGGCGGGCTGGGTACATGCCTTCTGTGAGAGTCATCTGACTGGCAGCTTGTAGCCTTGAGTCAAAATCCACCACAAAGGCAATTAGCTCTTCACCCTCTGAGATAGTCTTCGTAGTGGTGCACCAAAGCTGACCCCCTATTGAGAAGAGAGAAGAGAGAGGGAAAAAGAGTTGACTTGGAGCACATGAGCTGGCTGCATGCTAGATGGATGAACAGAGCACCTTCCCTCATGTTCACATGGCAGTGGACTGGAAGCAGTGTTCGATCAGACTGCAGCCCTGTGTCTCAGCCAGCCTCTGTGGACAGATGTTCACCTGGTATTAAGGAATGTTTTTAGTAACTAGCAGTAGGAAAAAGCTAGGGAAAACATCTATACAAATTGTAGAGCTCCTCAAAGGTGTGCCTTCTAGGCTCTCACCAGAATCATTAACCCTTTATGACATTGGTATAGTGTCTGCAAGCTTGTATGGGAAGGAAAAACTGCAAAAATGTACTCCAGAAAAGCCTTTGAAGTTAGTATTTCATTAACTAATGGAAGAAGTGACAATCTTCCTCTTCTCACCTCTCGTTTCCTCTCCTACCACCCCTCAGTCTTTCCACTTTATCAATTCTTTTATACTGAGTGCAGATACCCCAAATCGCCAAACAAGCAAACAGAAGTTTGTAAAATCTTGGGTGTTAGAGTACCATGGCAAAGAATGTGACCCTCCCTGTGTATACTACCATTTATGTGACATTTTCCTTTCGCTGGGTTATATACTACCCTGCAGTGTCCCTTTTTTAATTTCCATTTCCCCCGGGCTGAAAGTCCTGCAAAAAGATACACCAGAGATTCTTTTCAAAAGGCTTACTTCAATAAAGATTTGTTTAAATGAGAGGAAGCTTGTCTTCAAACACTGAGATATACTACTCTGGCTCTGTATTTCAAATGATCACGTGCAGTGCATTAAAAAGAAAAATTAACTATGCAAGTACAACTTCTAATGTATTGGAATGTGATAGTGAATGCTCATTTATTTAACATGTTTAGACAGGCAAAGCACTTATATTTTGTTATCTCCTCTCTCAGGCCTAGATACATATCCCACACAGTTATGTCTGCAATAATGTGGTGTAGTTGATATTTTATAAAGCACCCCCCAACTGTGTATGTACTGGAAGGGCTGTATATTGTACTCATTAACTAAGAAAAATTGTACACATTTTGATAAGTCGTATTGCTCTGCTTATCTTTCAGCATAACTGTCACTTCAAGTGCACTTCATTTTTTTTCCCATCTCAGAGATCATGGTTTTTAAACAACTTGAACAAATCTTGTGGAGATAAGCACAGTATATGAGATGACAGAGCTGAACGGAAACCTGAGGATGACGCCTGAGACACATCATGGGCAATTAACCACGGCTTAAAGCAAGCAAACAAAACACACCAGAAAGAGATGTCTGTGAAAAAAAGAAGAAAGATTATAGCCCTCAAATTTATGACCAGTTTTACATTAAAGCATGCAGATAGTAAAATACCACAGGGTGACATGTACCCACCCTAACCACACTTTGATACTAATATTTCTCAAAACATACAGGTTTACTGTAGTTGAAATAAAACAGATTTATTTTGGTGTTGAAATATTTTTTTTTTCCAAATCGCTGAAGCCAAATTATATCACCGAGGAATGAGAGGGAGTTAGAAGTCTGTACAACAACATTTCTACCAGAGCCATCCTTGCTCTGGGAATCGCTGCATTCAGATCCTCTGCTTTCACTTATGTGTACACGTCTTACAGCTAATCACTTGTGTCTTGTCTGTCCTGTGGAACACAGTTTATTAAGGCAGTGTGTGGAGTCAGGGTGGGAAAGGAAAAGGCAGGGACCACAGTCAGTCTGGGCTTATTTCAAAGCATGACTATAGAGACACTAGCTTTCAAGCACAGAGAACACATTCTTGGCCAATCCAGCTACTGTCACCTTTTGCAAATGTAAAGACAGGCTTGGTTCCAGATCCTAGGAGAAGGCATCTACTGATGGCTAATCATGAACACTGCGGTGAGCTACATAGGAAGATGGCTGTACAAAGTGTTTAGCCAAAACATCTACTATATAAGCAAAGTAAAGGTGAAACATATTAGATGCAAAAAAAAAAAAAATCTCAACAACGATTATAATTTCTTTATGTTATTAATCAACTTGACAGTTGTTACGCACTTGTGTTTTCAGATGTACCTGCATTGTCTCATATTTTATCATTGCTACCACTTCTTCTGACTTTGTGGTTTGCTCTGCAGGTAGGTTGTATTAGACTGAATACATCCTGTGGAGCTTTGATGAGAAAGTTGGTTGCCTTAGGCTTAAAATGTTAGCTAACTAACTAACTAGCTAACTAACTTACCACCTAACCAACTAATCACTCTCCTGTTCAGTGAGGTAAAGTCCCCGCTATGTGAACGGCTGGGCTGTGTACCTTTATGCAGAGCTACACAACCAGAATGCATATATGCCAAGACACAAGTGAGAATGCACATCATACTGCGTGTAACTGCTAACTGACTCTTCTTGAGGGAAGTAGACAGGCCGACCAAACTACTATTTTACTGGACCTGAAATAAGTAAAAGTGAACGATTAAGAGCCTGTGTCAGTAGGAGCGGGAAGGTTCATCACGAGTAGACAGGGAGTGAGTACGTGAGCATGGTCAGAATTATGGAAGGCCCTGACTTTGGAACAAACCTTGAGCTGAGGGTCCGAGGGAGATGGGATGGATCAGGGACACTTGTGTCCTGGAGCCAGCATGTCTGTGTGATGTATAGAAAGCTACAATTTGGGGAAGTTTGTGTGTTGGTTGATATCTTATTGCCAGCTTGAATTGGCTATGGTGAGGCCTATAGTATTTATCACGGAATCAGCAAGGGGTACACATTCAGGTTTCCTCACAAAAGCCTCAAAACAAGGTGAAAAAGGAGCTTAAAAAAAAAAAAAAAAAAAAAAAAAAAGGCTGGGCGTGGTGGCACACACACCTTAAATCCCAGCACTCGGGAGGCAGAGGCAGGCGGATCGCTGTGAGTTCGAGGCCAGCCTGGTCTACAAAGTGAGTCCAGGATAGCCAAGGCTACACAGAAAAACCCTGTCTTGGAAAAAAAAAAAAAACCAAACAAACCCAAAAAAATGAAGTGAATACAGTAGTATCTGACTCATGTTGGGCATGGAGGAGATACACATTTATTTTAATGAATATATACACTAACAATACAGATATTTTCCCTCTATATACTTTAGAGGATATTTTAGAGCAGGGTGTGCTACATACAGACATTTAGAGGTTATTGTACGAATTCAGTAGTCATAATTATATGACTACAAGGGAGAAAAGAGCCACATTGAAGAGACTCAGAAATCGGACTGGAGTGATATCCTGAGAAGGGTAGGAAAGGAAGGTGCTGAGATGACACCAAAGCTAACAGCTTTGGAATACAAATCGTAGTTATGGCCCTGCCTTGGCCGAAAGCTGGAGAAGTGGCACTTAGTATTGTACATACACACAATGGTGCAATGACAACAACAGTAACAACAACACAACAGCGATAACAACAATAACAACAACACAACAGCGATAACAACAGAAGGCTGGCATGTGTGAGAAATATTTCTTTTGGCTGGAGTGAAAAGCAGTTAGCGTACTTCTGTTTGTTTAAAACCCATCAGTTACTGAGTAAGGTGACATTTCCCTCCTAGGGTAGAGAAAGCCAAAACTTAGATAAGTTAACTCCTCAGAGATGTGTTTGGTCAATTGTAGAATCATGACTTTGGAAGAGGGAGAGGGAGGGAAGGGGGGGGGATGGTGGTGAAGAGAAGAGGAGAAAGAGGAGGGGGAGGGGGAGGGGGAGAGGGCAGGAGATGGAGAAGGGGAGAATATTTTTGTTTGTTTGTTTGTTTTCGGTTTTTCAAAACAGGGTTTCTCCATGTAGCCTTGGCTGTCCTGAACTCACTTTGTAGACCAGGCTGGCCTTCAACTCACAGCGATCTGCCTGCCTCTGCTTCCTGACTGCTGGGATTAAAGGGCTGTGCCACCACGCCCGGCAGGGGAGAATATTTATATGTGTGCAGATAATAAATTATATTTTGAAAAAGCAAAGTTTGAGATTCTAGAAAAGCTTCTGGATGAATCTGTTTCACTTGTAACTTTGAAAGCATAAAAATCACACCACACACAAAAACAAAAACAAAAACAAAAAATCCCACAAAAACCCAGAAACCAAAAAACCAAAGCCTGAGACAAACATGATAGCTCATGCCAGCACTCAGGAAACAGTAACAGACACTTAAGGAACCCATATTCTAATTTCTCACTGCACTGCCAAATCCAAGAGCAAAGAAATCTCATCAGAAGCAAAGCAGTGAAACCACTGAGCAAAAAAAAAAGCTTTGTTTCAAGAAAGCAGCTATCTCATTTCCACAAAGGACACAGGACAACAAAGAAGACAGAGGCTGCCTCTACCTGTGAACTGTATCCTGATCAATTAGAAATTGAAGTCCTTGCTAGCAATTACTTATGGCTTGAGAAGGTGGGAGGACCAGAAAATGGTATATACTCACTTATAACTGGACACTAGCCCAAGGGGCAGGTCTCATGAAAGTCTGCACCTACCAGGAAAGTGGGATAGAGGTGAGGACATCCTATTGGGACTCTAGGTAAGAAAAATACAGGGGATAGGGAAATAGATGGAACTAGAGGGTCCTAGAAACCTACAAGAAGAACACTATGATGGGCGGATCTGGTCCCAGGGTTTCTGCTCAATCTAAGGCACCAACCAAGGACAATAGGTGCAGTCATCATCAAACCCCTACCCACATCTAGCCAAGGGACAGAACATTCTCCACAGTTAAGTGGAGACTGGGGACTGACTTTCACATGAACTCTGGTGCCCCATATTTGGTCATGTTCCCTTGATGGGGAGGCCTGATGGCACTCGGAGGAAGGATAGCAGACTACCAAGAAGAGACTTGATACCCTAGCATCATATTCAGGGGGAGGAGGTCCCCCTCAGTCACAGTCACAGGGAAGGGGAATGGGGTGAAAGTGCGAGGGAAGGAGGAATGGGAGGATGCGTGGGATGGGATAGAAAATGAGATGTAATATGAATTATTTTATTTTTCAATAAAAAATGTGTTTAAATAAAAAAAAAGAAGAACAGGAAGTCAAAGCTAGACTGCGTCCTCATAAGTCTTTGGTGATACATGCCAGTTGACTCAATGATCTATGGGTGAGCATCCCCCTTAAAGATCTCAGACATTCAGATGCCACCAGAGATGGAAGAAGGAACGCTGCTTCCCTCTTCTGGATACTCAGATACCAATTGGAGGGCTCAAGCTTCCGACTCATACCTTGGTGCAGAGGTAGGACCCACCAAAGTCCCAACCACAGAATCACACAAAGTTACTTTAAGGAACTCCTCCTGGGCAGTATCTAGAGATCTCGGGCTGCACCAGAGAGGGAGACTATTTGACAACCATTCCCTCTTCTCCCTAAAATACATAAATACGTTTTCGATTCTTTCACCCATTGAAAATGCCAGTTATTCCCACCAGCAATGAAGGAGTGTTCCTCTCTCTCCACATCCTCGCCAGCATGTGGTGTCGCTTGCTAGTTATTCATTACTTACTAGGTGGCCTGAGGTTTCTTCCTGTTACCAGTGCTAAAGAACAGCTCTGCTAAGTCTCTAAACAGATTCGAGTTTAGAAGTCTTTTTTAAAAAAGATTTTATTTATTTTTTATTTATTTATTTTTTATTTATTGCATATGAGTGCTTTATCTGCAGAAGAAGGTATCAGGTCACATTATAGATGGTTTTGAGCTACCATGTGGTTGCTGGGAATTGAACTCAGGACCTTTGGAAGAGCAGGTGGTGCTCTTAACCACTGAGCCATCTTTCCAGCCCCAAGTTTAGAAGTCTTAATGGATGTTTCTTGGGCTTCTACAGATAGAAGCACACTTAGTTTCCTCAGACTTACACCAATCAAAATTTCAATATTCTGTTTTGCACTAATGGCACATTTATAGAATTACATTAAGGCACAAAGTGCATGCATGACAATGTAAAATTTGCTCTGTTGATAAAACTTTTCAGCACCATTCAGGAAAGGATTTTTTTTTTTTTTATTCTATGGAATTCTTGGCAAACAAGCACAGTGGGTACTTGAAATTCATAAAAATTTATTTGTACTCAGTGCTAAACAGAGGTGGAAAGAGAAGTTGACTGGTGGGTAAGTAAGTTTGGTTTTAATCTTGACTTCATAGTTAGTGTGTAAATTAGGATATTTGTTTATGCTGGCACAGAAAATGGCAGATACAAACTGGATGTATCCTTTATATTATCATATATCCCCCTATGGATAGCATGCTAAAAGGTGTGATTATTACACTCTCATTCAGCAGAGCTATAGCCTGGACAGCAAATCTACACAAACTGTAGTGTGGAGATGACTCCTCAGTCTAAGATAACTCATTAAAATATTGAAGACTTGAAATATACCATGTGTAAGGTACAATTGAAGACAGGACATATACACTAACCTATTAATGCTAAACATTTATTTATATTAGTCATGCAAAAGTAATATTTTACCAATTTCCTGATTAAATACAAGTTGAAATAAATATGCAAAAGGATCTTAAGATTCCACATTCCCCAAAAGTGCTGGCCAGCAATTTTGACTACATTGTAGGTCCTATAGAGAGGTTTCACGTTGTGCTGATTTCAAGGTTCTTTCTCAAATGAATGAAATCAAAAGCTCTAGGAGTGAAGTTTGAGAGTCTATCTTTTGGGGGGCATGGAAGAGGAAGAAAGGGTTTACTTATTTTTTTTTTAATTTAGTTTATATTTATCTAAAACTTTTATTCAGTTTACATCCCAATCATGGCCCCCTCCTTCCTCTCCTCCAGGTCTGGCCTCCCTCTTCCTCCTATTCCCCTCCCCTAGTTCTCAGAGATTTGGGGGGGGGGGCTTCTATGTTTCTAAGAACCTTCCCAGAATGCTTATCATATCAGTAGAATTAATTACAAGGGCTATGGAGTGACTTTAGGCAGCTTGTATAGTATAGAGTGAGTGTCTATGAAAGATTACCTCTCTTGATGCAGAACTAACTTATCAAAGTATTTAGACAATTTGGAGGAGGATATCCATTTTGGAAGTCAGACAGTGACAACCGAAAGTTGTTTGAGTGTTTCTTTTTCTTGTAATATGTAAATAATATGGGAATACCTAGGGAGCCAGCAACACATGGTCAATAAAGAAGGAAGAAAAATCTTAGCATTTTTGGAACTGAATGAGCCACTAGGAGTTCTATAAAACTGTGCATTGTACTTGCTTTTAGAAATGCTCATTTTTATATGAGTTTAAAGCCATGTAGCTTGCTAACAGGAGTTACAAATGATGATGCATACACTCCAACTTTGAAAAGATTATAAAGTACAAACCAGAGGAAAAAAAGAATTACATTTTTAGTCCACAGACATAGAATTTTTATCTGATGACAATGATCTGCTTCTGCCTTACTGGCCTCCACCAAATGGAAAGGTTAGTTTAGCCTTTCTCAATTTCTGTCTCTCTCTTTACTTTAAACAGACTCACTCTCCCAGGTCTTCATATTCCCTTGATGCTCCCTTCGTAGCAAAGGACAATACATTCAAGTCTCTGTGGAAAAGCAATGATTACCAATATCTTGACGTTCCTGTAAAATCCTGTACTTGTGATTCTCAGTAATGTTTATGGTCAAGGTTTTGACAAACAGATATGGTGCCTTCCAGGAAGCTTGTACATTTTCCTTTCTCACAATTGGTGTCAAAATTGCAGGGAGGCATCCTACAAATTTCAATGACAAAGAATAAAATCATGGTTCAAACATGATTATATTTTGGAAATTTCACGCTCTCCTTGCTAGAAGCAGTACCCCCAAACATCGCCCCATTCTGCCAAATTTTTCACTTGCACATATTATGAGGAAATGAGTGTCTGCACAATGCCACACAGACCTTTGCTGATAGACTCTAATTAAGATTAAGACGGGACTTTTGGAAAGGATCCCATCATTAGCAAACACGATAAACAGAAAAATATCCCCTACTTGTCAACCAGGAGCAATTCAGTAACCTAACAGTATTATCTGTTGCTAGGATACCAAGCTGACAAAGCTTCAATTATATTGTTCGACCATACCTATAGAGTTCTGAATAAGCAAAATATATCCAGAATAAAAGCATTTAACTTCAACCATGCTATCTGCTATTCACAGCTTCTTACAATGGTAAAAATCAGGTTAATAATTACATAGCGCGCTGGAAAATTTTTTTTCCATGTGTTATGTCTATACATGTTTCTTTCTAATTTATCTGTGTGATTGATAGACGTGCTTTGCTTTGTAAAAATAAGAAAAATGCAAGCAACGGAAGCTGTAAACATCTGGCACAGCCAGTGGGCTCATCAAGATACTGACCTGCGCTTAGCATAAAAATATGTAGCAAATTGAACCAATTAAATACCATTTAGATTTTGCACTACTCTGCCTCCCCAGACATTAGGATAAGGAACCTCAAGCAAAGAGATAGGAATCCAATGAAAACTTTTTTTTAAAAGGTAAAAACCAACCACCCTTACATAACAATACAAAAACAGATGGTTTATAATAGGGATTTAGGGCAGTGGCTTTTTCTGGGATTATTTTTAAAGCTGAAGTTAGTAGCTTTTACTCCAAAACATTAAGTAATCAAGTCTTACTTTCTTTCTTTAAACTGCGGACACTGTAGAGTGAGCAAAACATGCCCTAATGCAGGCATTTGATGAGAAGGAAAAACACCTGCAGGTGTGAAGAGTCAGCCTGTCAGGTCTTTGTGTGTGTTTTGACATCATTGACTTTGGGTGGCTTTCACAGAAATCTAGAAGAAAATATAGTTATGTGTCACTGAACCCTGTCCTTCAAATATTTAAATTTATGTGCATTGGCATGAGGGTGTCAGATCCCCTGGAACTGGAGTTAGAGATAGTTGTGAGCTATAATTCGGTGCTGGGAATTGAACCTGTGTCCTCGGGAAGAGCAGCCAGTGCTCTTAACTGCTCAGCCATCTCTCTAGCCCACGCACCCTATTCTTAAAGAGCTACAGAAGATAAAATAACTATTCTACATACTAACCTATATTCTGTGCTTTAAGGGGCTAGATTGGTGCTTCTGTGTTAGTCTAAAATGTCTCTGTCTTTCACACACAATCAACAAGATGGCAAGTGTGGACTAGAGAACACAGAAGGCTGCTCTATGTAGGAAACACACACAGACACACAGACACACACACAGACACACACAGACACACACACAGAGACACACACTTACACACACACATACCACTTTTCCGAAAAGGAGACCCCTTCCTCGTCTTACTTTAAAATTTTTTTTTTTTCTAAAACTATTAGAGAACCAGAAATGATGCTTCTTTCTTGAACCTAATCTTTCTTTGAAAGTGGAAAGTAATTGGTTGGAGTGATCCTCTAAATGCAAAATTACTGCCCCACTTCAACATGTCCTGTTGTGTGCAACTGTCTCCCCCTCAGGGTTAGGACATGAACATGGGACACAGATCTATACATAGACATGTTGCCTAATGCAAATTTTATAATGGATTCAAATCCAATGCTCTTGAAATTCTTGACAGTGGAGTTCTGCCGAGAAGGGAACTTATAAATTATGGGTGCCCCTTCTTTGAAAAGCGCTTTGGAGGTTTCTTTGTGCATTGGCGAATACAGTAGGACCATGAGGCATTGTGTGGGTCCTCCTGCACAGCACCTGATAAAAGAATAAAGAGCTCTGACATATTCTTAAAACAATAGAGGAATTAAAGGGAAACAATGGGCCAGCTGCTTCATTAATACAATCAAAAGGGAACCCAGCACAGAGGAGTGCAGATAATGAAGCACTACTCTTACTCCTCCTTTCCATCATAAAATTGCTTAAAAATGTATTAACTACTTCATAGTTGCTAGATAGATCTGTGTGCTTGTTTATTTAGAGTTGATTAATGCCTCTCTCTGTATTCAGCAACAAGCCGACTCAGTTTACAGTAGTTTTTGAATAAAAGAGAATAAGAATAATTGATAAGGATCTTCACAGCCCACAGCAATAAATCAAAATGCATTTTTGAAAAAGGTCTTTCCTGTTTTTAAAGTAATCTTTAGCGTTTTTCATTTGTTATTGGTAATGTGGGGCATTTGAGGGCATCCAAGTTCTTTGGGCTGGCACACCTGAAATTATTTTATAGGACATCCAGCCATTCCTGGGAGGCTTCCTGGGGGAGGGGAATCAGACTGGATTTGCCACTCTAGATGTTTCTTTGCTATCTGAGCCAATGAAGGCTATAGATTTATTAAAATTACCTTCCTCCTGCCCCCTGATCAAGGGAGATGAGCAAATGGCTGAACTGCATGCCCAATTCAATACTTATCCTTCGCCTACTTTACAGAAAACAAAAATACACTTTTAATTGCTGTTTATGTTAAGCATTTATAATTTCTCATAGGAGGGCTCTCATTCAACTCTTATGTAGGTTGCCTTTCCTCCATGGACAGATGACACATTTAATTACATAAGAACTGGAAAATTGGTAACCGGATACTGAGTGGTAAATATTAATGTCAGGCAAAAACTATATTCCCGTTTTCCTCATAATAATTTCTCAGTAATCTTAGGTCACAACCAATCCACCTTTAAAATTACAAACTGTACTAACCCAGTGATCAGTGAAATGCAGCTATTGAAGTTCTGATGATTTTAGGATCTTAACTGGAAATAAAAAAGAGAAAGAAATAGACCAGGAAACATGGAGACACATACAGCAAAAGACTCAAGCGTACTCTGACACAAAGACGACGGTGGTATTATGCATATCATATATATATATATATATATAAATTTTTTTAAAACATCCATTGAGCCCTGTTTACACAAGTCTTTCTGTGCTATATCAGTATTTTAGAGGATTTGGTGTGTTATTTTTGGCTATGAAACCTGGCTCACCACCAGTAGCTGCTTCTCAGTCAAGTTGTCCTCCAATACAAAGAGATAACACACACACAAATAGTAAATATATACAAGAGTGATCATTTTAGGAGTTATGTCATATGAATATTTTTGTTTTTAAGGTCCGATAACTCACTTGTTTAAGATGCGGAGTCCACTTATCAACAATCAAAGGAATCCTTCCAGGGACATTGTCCAACCACCCCAGGTCACAACTTATGTCCATATGCATCCCAAAGATGCCTGGTAAATGCTAGTGAGACCCGTTCATAAACATGCTACACTGTAGCACCTTCAAGGAGCACACATTTGCACAGTGAGCCAACTTCACCCAGCATGGGATTTGTCATTTCAAATATCACAGGTTTATTACTTAGCATAAACTTGTCAGAAAATACTGGTCCGCCTGGAGCTCAGAAACAAAGAAATGTGGCTATCTTTCTTATTTCAAAGGAATTAGCAGTTGCAAATCAGAAGTGTGCTGCCACCACAGTTTCTGTGATGGGCAATTGAAGCCAGGCTACATAAAGCTCCCTGCTCGCAAACTCCTGTTCTTTCAGAGGGTTTGCTTGGTTTGTGCTTGTAACAGATCCTTAATAGTTCTGTTCATTCTTGGCTTGAATTTTCTCCCCTGTGTTTATTTAATCTTTTTTTTTTTTCCTTTACGAAAGTGTCTCCTATGAAGATATTTTCCTTCGAAGAAGCACCTGCATCCCCTTTCAGAAAAGTGAGCCATGTACTACAGCTAAGAGTCTCACCACTGTTGAAGTGCATGGGCCAAAAGTTTGGCCCTATAAACAAAAAGGTATTCAGAATTTCCTGGAAACATTGAGAACATTCCCAACATTTGGAAGGTGTGAGACTCAGGTACCTGCTATCAGGCTTAGTTAAGTAGGCAATATACCTTTAAAACAAAATCGAAAACATTTGTGTGGATTTTAACAGCGACGACACTGTTCCTGTGTCTTTGCAGCATTCCTAGGGTGTGGACTGTGGTTTCCTAACGTGTGCTATGGCCTGGCTCTGCAGCAACTTCTACCAGCACCAGCCATCAGCCATCAGACTGCCTGGCCCTGGCCATTCGGATTTCAAAGGAGCAGTCAAGGGGTGACATTGCACCCAAACAGCAAGCTGTCAAAATTTTTACCTGCTTTCTGATAAACTGATGACAAAGCCGCTTAAGACTCTGCTTGTAAACAAAAGCATTTATCAACTAATAATTTGCAATAAACGGATGCAACTCCCAGCTGAGCCCCTAACTGCAATTGTCTTTACCATCTGCCTATTAAAATACCATTCTTCATCAGCGAACAGAAGCAAAAGCAAGGAAATCTCCACCAAAATACACAACTTGCAAGCTTATGAATAATCTGAGTGCATTCTGCGCTTTCATTCTGACTTGTGTGTTGGGTATGCTTAATTTAAATTCTTGCCCAGCCTAGAAGGCTCAGAAATCAGGATGGGGGGGGGGGGGGGGGGGGGAGGGGAGAGGCAATGACACACTGTGCCTGCCGCTCTGCAGAGGCATAAATTATACAAGTTCATCATAGGAGGCTGTTTTTAATTTCTTTTCCCTTCTTCCATTCCTCTGTGCAATATGCATTGCAGGATCCTGATGGAACTCCCTTAAGCACCAGGCTGGAAATGAGCCTCTTGGTGCGTTTGACAACTTGTCCATTTCCATTACAACTCTTTGATTTTCCTTTCTATTTATTTTGAATCCCTAGAAGCTCATCAATCTTCTCTAGGGAGCAGAATCAAGAGTGTGACGTCAGCAGATGAGGTGAAAGACTGGTAGCTCCTCCTGGACTGGTCAGATTCATAGAGTAGAGATACCAACAGTTAGCAAGAACCTGAGTTTCCAAGCCCTGGCTGGCAATCAAGGGATGCTACCCACTTCCAGCTCCCATCGTGTCTCATGTACTCAGAGATGCTCTGCATAGGTCCACTCCTAAAGATGGGTTTCAATACCAGTCATATCAAGTGCTCAGAAACTGTTCTTAGCAGAAACCTTGACCTGTAAGTGCTTATCTTAGAAATCTGTTGGCAAAAGAAGCCCAAAAAAGTGGTTTGCTTTTTGTGCAAACCACCTCTAGTCAACATATTCCATACCTTGGTAAAGTTTATTAACTTTTAAATAAATTGACCAAAATCTTCTCTTAGCAAAATATACTACTTATCAAAGATAAAGGCCAATGATTACTGTATTAAGTAATCTGCCCTGATGTGGAAAATTAGAAACTATAGATATGATACGTTATTTTGCTGCTCGTTTGTGGCCCAGAGCACGTTTCAGCATTTTTCCATTCTCAGAGAACATTTTATCTGCCCATAAAAGCTCAGTAATTCTGAAGGAGATCATGGGTGAATGCACCCCACAGTAAACAAAGGCTATCATCTGTAATTAGGGTTCAAGTTCTGGAGATGACAATGTGTGTTGGGTTTTCTTATTGCAACATATAATTTTAAATTAATGTTTATATTTTTATTTCATTTTATACGAGTGTTCCTTAGGGTGATTATTTTTCTTTACAATCTACTGTTAAATATAACAGAACTAATAATTTCCTGCCATAGAGGAATGACGATGGCCTGAGTGCACCTGTTTTTCTTTTTTTATTTTACTGTACCTGGATTGGCAAGGGAAGTTAATGGGTGCCGGGGATTCTACCTTCCTTCATGGGCTGTGGAGGACCTAAAGTACAAACAAAACTGCACAGGGCTATGTTCCTTTAGTATCGGAGATATGAAATATCATAACGAAACCTCGTTTATTGATTTAAATAACCCAAACATCTTCCTCATTGCTAATGGTGTGATGCACAGTTGTTACCTAAACCATTTTGTTCTCTTTTTATCCAATTTTCTAGACTTGAAAAACTCTTTAATCTGTGGAGAGTTGGAAAATAATTGTAAGATGAATAGATACAATGTAGAGCATTGCTGTGCTTCAGTGCGCTGTGTTTTTAGTAACTTTGATTAAGGTTAAGGGAAACCCACAATATAAAATAACTCAGTCCATAATGATTCAAGTCGGATGTTCTCTGGTTGCTTCTAAACACACAGAACACTGGTGCGATGCTTCGCTTATCTGGGTTTTATTTCATTAATTTTCGCCCTGAATATGTATTTGCTATAGTGCAGGTAGATTCAAAGAATTTTAATATTTTCAACTTACTTTTGCAGGTAAACTCAAAGAATTTTAGTATTTTCAACTTACGTTTTAAATGTACTTATTTTTATTTTATGTGTGCGGATGTTTTGAATGCATATGTATCTGTGGACCATGTGCGTGCCTGGTGCCCCAGGAGGCCAGAAAGCCTTGAATTGCCTAGAACGTCAGCTACAGATGAATGTGAGCCACCGTGTCAGTTCTGAGAACTGAAGCCTGGTTCTTTGAGAGCACAGCCACTGCTCTCAACCACGGAGCCATCTCTACAGCCCTAAATTTGGTTTAGTATCTAAGATTTTCATGATATTTTATTGTAAAATGGAGTTGAATCCATCATTTTTGAAGAGGTACTTTGTTTCTATCCTAGAGAAATTGTAGCATTATGATATAATATAAAATATTCTCAGGTAAAATATAGATATTTATAGCTCATCTATAAATACAACATCTTTGACTTTATCCATAAAAAATTTTTCAGTGCATTGAAATATAACTACGGATTTTAGGATATTATATATAAATATATAGATCTAGGTGTATATATAGTTACGTATATGACATGTGAATGTTAATTATGCCCTCTTAGTTTTAAATGGCTGACTAGTCTAAGAAAAATATAGTTTTAAAAAAGAAATAGCCAGCAGGTGGCGCTCCGTGCACGCTATGCAGAGAAAGCAGGAGAAAAGAAAATGCAGGTTTTATTTATTTAATTCTCACCTACCTGAAATGTTGAAGTTGCTACACTGAGCTTTATAATCCCTAAAGATTTATGTTAATTGACTAAACAACTTCGTAGTAATTTACAGACTATTCTCCAATGCTCATCTGAACGCCCTGCATTCACCTCACGTGCCCTTGTCAAGATAACGAAACATAAAGATGTAACATCCACACACACCCCGAACAGGAAAAGAATGGAATCCCGGGGTTGCTGAAGTATAACAAAAACTCTCCAAGTGAAAAGGGCTACGATTTTTTTCTCTATATATGACAACCACCATATCTTTGCCTTTTTTCTATTTATTATGCACAAATCTAGCTTTTTAAGGAGTTTCCGTTCTATTATGTCTTAAAGTCATGCCCTAATACAATACTTTAAGAAGATATTTGATGCTTATGGAAATAAATACACTGCTTCTGAATTGCATGGAAAGTTCAGTGTTTGTGCCAAAGAAGATACAATTGCAACCGGGACGAACATTAAAGATTGTTATGTATGTAAAATTACTGTAACACTGTCCAGACCTGTAAGGAGACACTTGAGGAAGATTTTGTCTGAACAGTGTCTCAGAATATGTCTGCTTCCTCATCTTCCTTTCATTCTGTTGTGGAAGGAGTGATCTTTCCCACTTGACTTTATGTTGGGTATGCAGAGGTATTCTTAAGTCTCTCTATACTCTGAACACTTGCTGATCGTAAGTCTTGGACCAGAGTTCTAGTGGTCAGGTCGCTTAACCAGGTCTTCACCTTCAAGATTGCCTTTACTGAGTTTCTAGCCAAAGTCATTACAGTGAGTGAAAAGCAGTCTGGAGAACCTCCATGGCATTATGGATAATCACCACGAAGTTGAATCTCACTCTCGCTAGGAAGGGCTACTTTACACGGGTGATTTTAGAATGCACACAGTGTAGTTTCTATATGTCTTCTTGCCATATAAGAACATGAGGATCTCTCACAAGCTACATGAGCATTAGCAAAGATTGGAAGTGAAAAACAAATTAGTCAAGAGCATCACATCATCACAAGGTGAGAAAATAGTTCTTCAAGTATTTGGAAATCCAGAGAGAGAGAGAGAGAGAGAGAGAGAGAGAGAGAGAGAGAGAGAGAGAGAGAGAGAGAGAGAGAGAGAGAGAGAGAGAGTCCTAGCAACGCCTTGTGCTTTGAAAATCTGACATTCAAGGTCGGCTGGTCACAGTCCGGTTAGGAAGGGCAGTGTGGAAGGCAGGGTGGCCCTCTGCCAAGGAAGCTGCAGGGGAGGGGCAATCTTAAGGGAATCAATTGCAAAAATCTCAAAATTTTGCCTGTGTGACTAGGAAACCAGAGCAAAATGATTTTCTAAGACTTGCATGGCCTTCTGTTCCATTTTATTATACAGTTTGAAATGACAAATTTTACTGCTCATTAATTGGCACAGAACTGGTCAATTCTGTATTAGAATGCAACTATTGTTTCTAGCAAGATTAGCAATACAACACACAGTCTTTATCCAAAAATAGACATGTGTCTGCAGACTGGTATCACTTGACTATAGAAAAGTGTGGTGTTATTCCCTTGGAGGTTACAAGAAGATTCCTTTTTTGGTATTTCATGTTTATTTCTTATTCGGACTATGTAGTGACAGAGATTGGACAGAATGGGTTTGTGGTTTTATATATTAGACTCAAGGGGGGAGAGAGAGAGAGAGAGAGAGAGAGAGAGAGAGAGAGAGAGAGAGAGAGAGAGAGAGAGAGAGAAGGGATTTTCCTCAGATAAAATTCTCAAGCGGAGCAGAACAGAGCAGACAAGAAATCAGGAAATGAGAGCAAGAGCAGAGAAAATTCTGTTCTTGAGGGCTGCAGCTTATCTGGAAGATCATCATAAGAGTAGACAGGGACAGGGTGACAGCAGCCAAGCCAGCTTCCTCCTCTTCTTTGTCACACTCTAGCATGTACACCATAAGGCATCTAGAAGTGAGCAGGGCAGGCAGGAGAACAACAGTGATCTAAAAACGGGCGCTTAGAGGACAGGCAAGGCTGTGGACATTGTTCTGAGGCTGTCTGTGCTGTGTCATGTGCTCTTACTGAGCTAGCCAAGACTCTAGCCAAGCTGCCACATGCATCTCTCTCTGGACATCTATATCAATATCTATATATCTTTGGTTGGGCAATGTTTGATTGACAACTATATATCCGGAAAGCTTGATTCTCATGAACAAAATAGTGCCATTTAGGGCATAGCTATGGATTAAAGCACAGCTGAAGCAATAGGCTTGAGTAAAATTGTCGAAACACTTAGTGTGTAGTCTCATTTTTATTCACAATACTAGAGAGAGAGGTGGGGGAGAGAGAGAGAGAGAGAGAGAGAGAGAGAGAGAGAGAGAGAGAGAGAGAGAGAGAGAGAGAGAGAGAGAGACTTTTGATCATGAGGTGTCAATTGAATAGTTTAGGAATAATGAACGGAAATACATTTTGTACTAAAGTCATTTTGCTTCAGTTTCTACTCTCTTGACATAATTTACCTGAGATCAAACTCTCTATATGTTTTAGAGGTGCAAAGGCCTGCACTGTGGGTGGGCTACTAGTTCTCCATACCGATGAGTCAGTTAAGATCCGTCCAATGCTACTTTTAACAGGCAAAGCCACTATTCCAGGGCATATTTGAGAGAAATGCTGCTATCTGAACCCAGGAGATTTTCAGAGAAATGAATTAGGTAGATCTCTAGTAACTGAGTCTGTGCTTCCCCAATAATCTTATGATTCATTTCTTGGATCTAAGCTTACCAGATGAAGAACAGCTTTAAAAAAAAAACAGCCTGCTATCTCTTCTGCCTATAACTTGAATATTTTAAATACAAATAGAAGGAAAAATAAAATAAAAATGGATTGTTTTAAAAAGAAAAGAGTCATAGTTTCTTTCAATAAAATTTTAAGTCAGGTAAGGAAAGGATAGCTTCCTGTCTTTCTTTATGAAACCAAGTTGGAAATGGAAGAAAGAGACAGATTGGTGAGGTTCAGACTGTGCGCCCTGCCAACCCCCCCCCCCCACACACACACAAAGGGCTCACCAAGATGAGCAGGCTAAAGCCTTCAGTGAAGCCAAAAATGAAGGGAGTTGACTAGCCCTGGTCTGAAAAAGTTAAGACAGGATATAATTAAGGCTTGGAAAGGATTTCAACAGAGGTAGGGTCAGGCTAAGGACAAATGGTGGAAATGTTTCCTAAGCAGTGATAAGAGAAAGACGGAAGAAGGAGACACAGTGTAAAACTAAACGCTCAAACTCGGTCTCAGACAGGGTTGCAGTCTATGAGAACCAAGAAAGTTCTGATATAAAATGAAAATAAATTTTCCCTTCTCAGCTTTCAGTCTCAAAGCCTGAACCAGAGAAACTGGCTCAATTTTTATGTTGAGTAGCTTGAGAGATGGACCCAAGAGGTTCTCGAAACAGAACAGGCTATCACGTGACTTGTAAGACCCTGTATCTACTGTGTAGTTCAGCCTGGCTTTTAGAGGCTGTAAAGTAAAAAGAGGAATTTCACCACAAGTGTGGAAATCTGGTAAGTAGGGCCCAATCACTGAAGAGCCCACTCTTCACTCTTCCAGACCGCAGTCTGAAGTAGAGTGAGACACCTGGAAAATATGTTTATTTTCCCCTTGAAGACTCAAGAAGACTCACAGAATCAACTAACCTAGGCCTATGGGGACTTACAGAGACTAAAGCATCAACCGCAGAGCACGCGTGGTCTGAATCTAGGCCCCAGACACATGAATAACTTAAAAAGAAGAATTTGTGAATTGGGGGCATCAGAGGGAGTTTCTAGATATGGTAGAGGTGAGTAAAACATGATGCCAAAGCACGAGGACACATACGAAAGATGTGTGTGCACTTTATGTGCTTGTGTGCAGACAAATACAAATTTTTATATGAGAGTTACTCACTTTTCCTTACTGACCCTCTGTAGAATGGATTTCTATTTAATAACAATAAAAGATGATGGAACCATATGCATTGAAATAAAGAGTTTGGAGGCTCAAATTATCCAATGTAGAGTGATTCTGAATTGTAGGAGTAGAGGCACTTTCTCCCACCCCAAGCTGTTGCTCTGTGACAGCCGACAAAGTCAGTTCAGCAACTTAATGATCACACAAGTCTCCTAAGAGCCAACTTTAATAAAGGGCCGTCTTCCTTTAGGCTTTAAGGATGGGTTTGCTATACTGAGGTGTAACGTAGATATAATGTCATCTTTTCAGAATGTAGGACTTGCAGATAAACAATGGACTAAACTTATGGGAATAAGACGGCCCCTTGATGAATAAAGGAATGTTCTATGCCTATACCGATATCTGTATATTTTCCAGCCTAAAGTAGTAGAAAACTAACTAATGGGAGGCTGAACTTTCCATGAGTACAGTAGAACTTGCTTGGTCTGTGTTCATGGCATGCTGATTTCAGCAAGATTTTATAGTCAGAAAACTATATGATATGATGGATGTTAACACAGGTGTATTATGGGAGGCTAGAGAACTGGCAAAGCCCATAAAGTGCTTGCCATCCATATATGTAGACCTGAGTTTGATTTCCAGTGTCCAAGCCAACAAACACGGACAGTGACACATATCTGTAACCTCAGTGCTGAGGAGGAAAAGGCTGGAGCTAGCTGGCAAGCCAGTTTGGACGCCCTGGTGAGCTCCAGGTTCCCTGAGAGACTATGTCTCAAAAACCAAGGTGAAGAGTGACTGAGGAAGACACCTAGCACTGATGTCTATCTCTCTCCAACACACACACACACACACACACACACACACAGACACACACACACACACACCATGCACATATATACCTGAATCCCCACATGTGCACAAACAAACATGAACACACATATATCACACATACATATAAACACAGCATGCTGTTGAAATATGATCTCTAGATTTACCAACCCAACTCCTATGTGCACTACAAAATTTGCATTGCATCTAGGAGGCCACCTGATGTTCTGAATCGTGCTGTGGACTTAACTGAGCAGTTTCTGCGACGCAAACAGAGAGTGAGTGCTTAGCCTTCAAATACACATGCCATGTTTGGAGGTGCAAATAGAAGAGACAGAGACAGGGAGAGCAAGTGCGTATATATTTTCGCACCACTCTAAGTTGATCTTAAGACACATGCAACTGCACGTTTAACTAGAGTTGTTTCATAAAAGGTACACACAATAATGTCCAATTTTTAATTATATGTAAGTTAAAGCAGTAACCAATGATCCACCAGTCTTATGTACAATGTTATAGAAAATGTACAGTGGTTATTCAATCACCTAAATTTGGTGTAAAGAAACTGGAAACAATAAATGACTTTAGAACTGATAGCATGCAATAAAAAAGCAACAGAAGATTAGCTGTTGCAAGTTTGTGATATCCAAACTCATTGGGACTGTTAGTCTCACTCAGTCTCTCAACTGGCAGCCATTTAAAAAAAAAAAAAAACATTCCCCAATTGTCTACGTTCCCCAGTGAAAGTTATTACATTCCTCTGCCCATTTTTTAATCAAAATCATTTCCAACTTATTTCAGGCTGTCACAGTAATATTTTCATACAAGGAGTGCTGTAACCTAATTCCTTCATTTGAATAATACATTCGCTTTTAATTACTGCAACTTGATCTCAGATTATTCAAATAACTGTTTCATTTTTATGCTTACCCTGACCCCAGTGTATTTATAGGCTTTTATCCTTACCTGATACCAGTGTAATGTAATTATAGATTGTATTTTAATCATCTACTATATTCTAGTGAGTTTGTTTAAATCACTCCAATCCAGGGTCTTTTATTTCTCTGCCTTTTAAAATTCTACAATGGCATTCTCTTTGCATAAAAGCAACATTTTTTTTTTCTTTTGGTTTACAACAATGAATGGTGTTTTGTATGCATTGCTGGCTGCAGTTCTGATTTAATAATATTTACAGGATGGTATGTAAAAAATCAGTCTTGCTCGGTAAAGCACATCTTTTGGGATTTTTACACCTGTTGTTTCCACATTGCAGCAGCCCCCAGCTACACTGATTTAAAACCCCAGATAACATTGTCCTCAAGATCTATGTCTGACACTTGAACCCCTGCAAATAGTCACTCCGCTGTAAAAACACAGGCCCGGTGTCATAGATTTGTGTGACGTGGATTATTTCGCCTCATATTTTTAATAGCTCATCTGTAGCGTCTAAATTCCTTTTGACTGGTACCTGACCTCTTGATGCAAACGCTGACGTTTAGAAATAGATCCAAGAATGATACAGGAATTCAGAAGAATAATAAGGCCAAGTAGGAGCCACCATTAATATATATGTGCTCACATTCTCAGCAGAATACCAGGCCTGGGATGTGCATTTCTTGAAATGGATCCGGCTGGTCTCTTCCTGTGGCAGCTCTTCACAGAGAGTCAGCTTTGGGAGACTTAACAATGGTACAGCCAGTCCTCTTTCAGATCTGCGTCCTTTCTCCTCCTGACTCACTGGTAAGGTTCAGACCCAGAAAACAGTGCAAGGCTTAGCCCCCTCACTTGCTGTCTTCTGTACTTCTGGAAGAATATGTGGCTAGAAACAGTTTCTCTTACCCAAGTGAGACGGGCGTGCAGTGCATCTCCAGTGGCCTGTGGGAGCAAACTCAAGCTACCTACCCTGGCATCCTGAAAGTAAAGATCCCTTTTAGCTGTCACTTTTGATTAGAAGGAATCAAGTCCAACTACACAGATAACTTAAGAGTATTTGTATAAGCCAAGAAGTTCAGAGGGTATACAAATGAAAGATGGGACATAAACATTAATAGTTAACAAAACCCAGGACTTTTCATAAATCAGTGTTGGTTGTGACCACAGGCCACATCATCCAACTAGAAGTTGTGGCTTAGACTCCTTTCTTCCCTTTCCTTGCTTTTTTCTTTGTCTTCCATCCTTTCTTTTCTTAATCTGATAAAGCTATGAAGACAAATGCCCCATAGATAAACACATTTAAATCAGGAAACAGAGCGCAGTTTAAAATCGTGACTACTTTGGAATCTACTTCAACCAGTCAGATTTCAGTTCAGCCTCATATGTTGTTGGGTAAATGTTTGAGGTTTTTTTAAAAATTAGTTTCCACAGTTGACGAACAACTGAATTGTAAATAAGAAGACACAAACATTTACCCCAAATATCAGAAGCAAAAGGCTAAGCAACATATCTTCTTTTCCTGTTGTGAGATCTGTCTGATGAATAAGGACCACATTAGCTGTACTTTCTTACCCGGTCAGTTGTTAGAAATTGCTCAGAGAACGTGGGAAATAGGTTACTGTTACAAAATGCTCAGAACAGCTAAATGAAATAATGGCATGAAATGGGAATTTGGGAAGGAACTTCCTGATAACTCACAAAAATGAATTTTGCTGCTTTTTTTCCCCCTCCCAACCTCGGTATGGGAAGCATAAGCTACCTTCGGGATTGCTTCCACCATTTGGGGCAACGTTCACTTTGGCTATAATAATACAAGCTTCATTAGAAAAGTAAGATGCAATTGTCTCCGTGAGATCAAAGGACAATCTATTAAACACAGCGAGTGGAACTCTAGACTGAAAGAATGTGAAAAGTTAGAATTTTACGGTGAATCATAACGTAAGCTGTGCTAGCAGACTGTGGCTAAATGCAGAACTGACGCTTAGCTTTATTAAGGGGAAATTGACAGGGGCTTGAATGATGTGGAAAAATGTGAGAAGGTGCATGAATTCTAAACAACCTGTTTTATGTACTCGATTAAACCAAGTGTTAGTGTGATGCTGAGGAATTCAAAGGCACTGCTGGCTTACTATGAAATTGTTAAGAAATATAGAACCAAAAAATAATAGGTACCGTGGTATTCACAGCACGTGCATTTGCCTAGATTCAAGGATGCTGATAAGATGGTTTATGTTAAAATAAAAAGAAAACAAGGACTGATATCAAATGTGTTCATCGGGGAGCAACTGGGACACACTGTACACTGACCACTTGCTCCAAAAAAAAAAAAAAAAAAAAAAATCTGCATGAATTTGCCTTTTAAGTGAAACTGAAAACTTAATACTAGTGATTATAAACCAAGAGTATTAGAAATTCTGAGAGCCACAGTCCTTGTCTGCCTGAAGGTGAGGGGCAGGGAGACAGGCAAATCAAACCCTCGGTGCACTCCAAGTTCTGAATTTGACTCTGCTTCCAAGACCTGCTTTAAATTTAGTATTTTCTCTTACAAGTGGAAACGACAAAATGTAAAAAGCCAGAATGTCTTATATCATTCAAGTCATTTTCAAAATTCTATAAAATTTCCCTGAAATTAGGGAAAGTACAGCAATGTACCATGACACTAAAGAAAAAAATATTCATAAAAACACATCTCCTTTTTGAGTCTATTATGTCAGAGTCAGGGGTCTGAGAATGAAACAGTCCCTTTTGGGTTCTTAAACATAATTTACTTACAGCATATCCCACCCCTGAAATTAAACACTGAATTATAAAGAAAAATATAGCTGTTGGTTTGGGGAAATATTACAGATCCTGAGAGCAACTGGCTTTGAGGTACATTTTGGGGAGGGGCAGGCTTTCTGCAATTCCAGATGCCCGTGATGTGTTTAGCAGGTGCTGGGACCCCGGGTTGCCTTTCATTTGGGAAATCTCTTTTGTGAGCCCTTGCTGTTGCTTTTACAACCCACAAACTTGGGCACCTCACTAAGGCCACTTGCAGCTAGACTTTTTGTAATATTACCACAGACAGCCACATTAACATAGTGCAGAGAAGAGGTAGATGTAAAAAAATATATTTTAAAATTATATCTGTGTGTGTGTGTGTGTCCGCGTGCATGTGTCTGTTTATCGTGACTATGGGCACATGATTGTGGGTGCCTACAGAGGTCAGAATACTGGCTTCCCTCAGGTCTGGAGTTAGAAGGTTTTTGTAAGCCACGGAGATGGGTGAAAGGGATTGAACTCAGGACATCTGCAGGAGCAAGAACAACAGTTGCATGCGCTCTTGTCACTTCAGCCACTCTGCCATCTCTACAGGCCCAAAGGAATGGAACTTTTACAACCAGCCAATTCTATCTGAGGAACTCATCCCTGAACATTTAGCATCTGGAATGAGCCTAGGCAACTTAATCCTTCAAGACACAGACTCCTCACCTGGAAAATGGCGGCTCTCCTGTCTCCCCCTCAGACACTCTCTCTGTGCTTACCTAGGGCTGCTTTAACATAAGGGCACACAACACCGACAGGAGGACAAATGAGGGGCTTGAGCTGCGTTTTCCCTGCTCCTTTGTCATAATTAGTTTACTTGGAAAGGCAAAACCTATTCCCTGGAAGCTTCAGCTAGGGCAGATTGTAAAATATCGCCTGCTGGAGGCACTGTCCTGGAAGGCACTGGCCCTAGAAAGCACGTTCCGTTTGCAACTCTTCTGCTGGTCCTGGACCCTCTTGCGAATGATTTATATCCCTGACTTCAGGCTGTTATTGCTCATGACGAAGACGGCTCAGCTCTGCTCGCAGACCTCAATTGTCTGCTGAAAAATTTAAATAACTGTACACTTCCTAATATTGTGCATTATTGGAATCCACAGAAATAGATATTGGCTGCACAAAACTTCACCCTTGGCATATACATATATTTCTAATTCCACAGGGTTCTAAACTATTAGCTCTCATTTTCTTTTGTTTTCCAGATCATAGACTGAGTCTTTGTTTTTGCGTTTTGAGGGAAAACAACTAAGCAAGAACAGTTTCATCAGTGTGGTTCTAATCAATGCTATATAATATATATTTACCATGCATGTTCTATAAACATATATTTTAATTCATATTTGTTTAAAGAACTATGGATGAGGATTTGTATAAGTCTAGTACTTACCATGACTAACAGTGGCTCTCTATATAAAGATCTTATAAATAGACGTGACAACAATGTAGGTTGGAATCACTGACGTGAGGATAAAGAGTCTAGCCTATGTCATCATTTCGGTGCTATTGAACCTGGAGCTGTTTATATTCAGAAATCTAGTTCTGTGTTGCATCTTAAACTTTTCTAAAGCAAATATGAAATTATATGTGTATATGTTTAGATGTGTATGTTTTGTGTGTTCTGAATGTGTAACATAATTTGGGGCATTAATTTTAAAAATAACAACTATAAATGTACAAAAATATTTATACGAACCACATTCCTGGAAGGAAACTCCATTTCTTACAGTCAAACTTGATGCGCACACTGGTCCCCTGGCATGCTCAGCTCAGAGCCATCTGTCAGCTTGGCACTGTGCCCACTCACAAGGAGTTATGCCAGTTTAATATGATATAGGTGACATCAGAAAGAAGCTTTGAGAGAAAAGATAGCGGAGTGGGCTCTGAGCCTTCGTTTCATCAGGAACTTTGACAGCTGTCTTTATTAGAATAGGGGATTTGTGTTAACTTCATGGAATCTGCATTTCTGAAACCTCTACAAAGAGTTTATTTTGTATTACTCATGAGGATGTTAAAAATTTGTACGATTGGGAAAAGTTAAGCACTTTATACTAAAACTTTGCATCGCTTGGAACGGATTCTAGCAGTACACATATTCCTGAGTAGACATTAGCTTGCATAACTTCTAAGTCTTATGAGAATGGGCAGCAATCACAACATCCACCGCTTGCATTTTCATTGAAAGCGTTGGTCTTTTCCTATCAGCCTCACTGCGTTTATATGCATCAGTCTTGATACAAATATTTTGAATTTCTATTCCATTGCTTGAGATCCAAAAAGTAAAAAGTACATTTTTGATGCCATTGTTTTAGTAACATACTTCCTATGATGTTTTGCCGACATTTTATCCTGTCAAAATTCATAAGGCTGTTTACTGTTCTGACATTTTTGGTAAGCAAGCAATAGACAGATAGTTATGAGAGAAGTCAAGGAAACTGACACTTTTCTATAAACCTATGGATCAAGTCATCTTGAGTGTGAAAAGAGTGAAAATTCCCCGTTTGACACTCTTTGGGCATCATGGAACTCGCTTTGTGAAACAGCACTGAGGAGCTAGCTGCTGGGAAAAGTAACTGCTCCATGGGGATCTGAGTTCAGATTGTCAGCACTTCCGTAAACTATGCAGATCATATGGCATATGGGTATCACCGGCACTGAAGGGGGTGGCTGGCAGAGACAGACAGATCCTACAAAAGTGGTTTCCAACCTTCCTAACGCTGTGACCCTTTCATACAGCTCCTCATGTGGTCACCCCCAACCACAACATTATTTTCCTTGCTACGTCGTAACTATAATTTTGCTACAGGTATGAATCATAATGTAAAATCCATGCTCTCTGATGGTCATAGGGAAATAGTCATTTGATTTTCAAAGGAGTCTTGACCCATAAGTTGAGAACCATTGTTCTAGAGGCTTCCTAGCTAGCCAGTTCTGCCAGAGGATTAGCTAGTACGAGACCCCTCTCAAAAACTAAAGGTGTAGTAGCTACTTAGATAACCACTGTTAACCTCTAGCCTCTGTGAATATGTGCAAATGAATTCACACAGAAATGCACACATCCATCCACGCATATGCATGCACACAAAGAAATCAAAGTAAGTAACTTAGGAGAAATCAAAGGTATCATTCAGAATCCATTGTGATGACTTTCTTTCTGGCTCTAGAATTTGTGGTCTAGGATTACCTGGCCAGATTAGGGAACTCAAAGCATGAGGTGGTGGGTAAGCCCTCATCTTGGCATACCTCATTTGTTTCCTGTATGCTTGAACACTCACTATGGTTAAGAAGGTCCGAGGTCTACATAGTGAGCCAATGGGAAGCGCAGTCGCTCCGCGTTCTCACTCTTGTGAGATGGAGTAGATGCTCCGCCCACTCCCCCGTGCCCTTTGACTTTGACGTCTTATGCAGGCCTTATAGACCTTTAACAGAGGAGTTGTTCAAGATGCTCCACCAATGTATGTGCATAAAAACAGAGGTGGTGAGACTCAGTCCTCAGGGTAGTAGATTTTTCAAATGTCATGGTGACAATGTTGTATAATCTATTGCAATCTGCTCCTTTTTAAACGTCATCACTTGGGGGTAATTGTACTGTTGTTGTTGTTTTCTTTGCTTGCATGGTAATGCTAATTCCTGCTTCTTCCTCGTGTAGTTTTGAAGATTATATGGAAAATGTACAGAGAAAGCTAGATATTAAATTGTACATCGAGCTCTTATGATTTAGGCATGGAATATGATCCTGTTACTTTCCTATTATTTACTTGTCTCTGATTTTCATTGAATTTATCCATAGATTTGAAAATAGGGTCTGTAGATAAATGCACCCCTTGGGAATGAAATACGCCTTCACAAACACAACTTTCTTCTAAATTACAAAGTCTTAAGTGCCTACTTAAAAAAAAAAGTAACTAAAACACTAATAAAGCAAAATATGCCAAACAATTGCTATGAAATGAAAGGCATCTATACTGGCCAGTGAGACAGCTCAGCAGGCAAATGTTGTTGCCTCCCAAGCTGATGCTCTGAGCTCAGTCTCTGACTCCTGTGGTGGAATTAACTCCTCTAATCTCCAGACTGTGTTGTGCAGTACAGTGCTTGCCTGCCTGCCTGTGGCCCCTAAACACACACAAACATGCTGTAAGTAAAATTTGAAAACTGCATTTACCTAGCCTTGGTATATTATAAACACTCTCATTTCTGACATGTCATCTGCAGGCCTTTTGCAGACCTGAAGACAATGTGATGGCAAACACATGAAACTGATGCTTGCTTGAGGTTCAGGGTTGGTTTTAGAAACCTCAGCACTAGATATAGCAAGAAGATTTGCCTTACTTTTTATTTTTCAAATGTACAGAGCATAAAGCCCCACCTGAGTGAGATCCCGAAGAGGTCACCCATCACCTGAACTGTCACCCACTCTCTCCTATATGTGATTCCTCTTCCTTCAGTCCGCTCTATGCAGATCAGCCATGCTCCTCCTGTTCCAGGCTGTTCCGTCTGTATGTTTGATACTTCCTCCACACTACGGCCATTCTTATCCACCACGAACACATCCTTTGAATATATAGAATGCACCAGATTCTATTGTTCAACATTCTGGCTCATCTTAGATAAGCCCTGGCACTCTCCCTGGATGCTCTCTACTCACTGGCACATTGTTACATTCAGACAATTCGGTTTAACCGGCTGTAGCTCTGGGAAGGGTGCCCTTTCTGTTCTGCGCACAGTCTTATCCTTAGAGCCCATCAGAATGCCCTGGACAAGCAGGCAAGCATAAATATTTGCTAAATGAAGGAACGTTATTATTGTCATAAATGGTCATGAACATTAAGGAGACACCCTTCCTGCAGGCACTAATGAGCAAGGTATGAGAGAGAGGGGTCAGGGTGGATGGAATGAGGCCTTGGTTGAATTTATTCATGCATACATGCGCCTGTCATTTTACCATGCCTCCTTAGGATTATAGTGCACGACATCAAGAGGTCAAGCTCTTTGACTCTGGGAACATACCATCCCCGTTAAGCAATGAACACAGCTAAGCACACAAACACAATGTGGTGTCTAGACTCACTCATACAATGGTACCTCCTAGTGCAGTTTAAGAGAGCACAAAAATCACTGTGCCAATTGTGGTCGGAAGCTCTACGAAAAGAGATGGGACTTGGGCAGATGCATTAAATCCCTGTGGGGCTGATGCTGTGGGCAGTGGTCTTGAGCTAATGAAAACCCTGGTCACCAGTGTTATGTTTACCTCTGAGCATGGCAAGAGGACGAGTCTTTTCTGGTACTATGCAGATAACAGAGGGGACTGGGAAGAATCCATCTCATCACTCTTGGCTCTGTCGTTTTTTGTTTTGTTTTTTTTTTTTTAATGTGGTACGGGGTGGGGATTCAGATATCAGGCTAAATGGTAGTTCATGAAGATATGGCATTGCATCAGAGTACTTTGGAACTAGGAGGAGAAAGAGACTCAAATGAGGAGGAAAATCCCCACGAGGCTCATCTAGCCTAGAGACAACCCCAAACTACTGACAGGTAGCTACTGAATATATAAGAATATTGTGAGAGTATGTTGTATAAGCTAAGGCAGATAAGGACACCAGCAGATTCAATAACTATCATTGCACAAGTCACTTCAGGCATTTATTCATGTGTTTTGAATTATAGTCATAAAATGCATTCTAAATACAGTAACTGTAGCTTTTGTCCTGAATATGAAGAAAATTTTAATTTGTACTTAGATTTTCATTTTTAATTACACAGGTGACTGCTTAAGTATTCCCATTAATATAGGAAATTAAAATGTTTACTTAATAATTTGAAATTAATCGTTATTTTATAAACAGACCAAATGAGCCTTTTGTAATCTATTTTTGGAGTAACTCACATGCGGTTGGGCCAATTCAGAGTTATCTGTCTCCAACTTATAGGTGTAATATGCAATGAGGGTAAGTGATGGGCCTGCTATAAATTTTCAGATAAAATGCCTTTAGACATTGCTCTAACAAGACTAGCATGCTATTAGTATTCTCCCAGGGATCAATTTTAAAAGTTGTAACATAATAAAAAATGGTTGGACTATATTTCCCTACAGCTTTCATTTTATTATGTTGCATGAAATATGTCTTTATTGGCTATAGCATTACTGGAAGTAAAATATACTGGGCACTGAAATTTTCTGTCACTTTGTATTAGCTGTAAATTATCGACTAGTATAAGCCCTAATTTCATTTGTCACATTCTGTTGCGTTGCTGCTCTTCCCTGTTCCCATTCCGTCATTCTGGCAGGGCCCGCGCTGCCCCAGGTATCACGGCATCGCCATCTGCACCCGACATCTGTCTCTCTATTGATCACACGGGTTTAGCACTTGATCAAACAGAGCACAACAGAATACATCTCTCTCTCTCTCTCTCTTTTTTTTTTTTTTTTTTTTTGCAATACTGCCAATGCCAACTGCTGCACAGAATCTACTACAAAAGCCTCCCTTACCTTGTTCAGAAACTGTATTTGCATGGCTCTGCCTTGCTCTCAAACTCAGCCTTTCCTCTCCTCTCTTTTCTCTTACCCTGGGCAGGAGTTACATTAACATAAATCCACTCTGTATATATTTGAGAATTAAACAGACTGAATGAGGCCCAAGCCACTGAAGAAAAAAATAGAGACCAGGACAGTTATGGAAATAATGCATGCTGGTTAGGCCTGCCTATATAAATGTCCTTGTCTCTCCTTTATTTGTTTGAGGACATTTGTGACTACATAAAGCCTTTGTTGACCAGAGGAAATAAATGCTCCATGTTGGCTTGTCGTCTTACATGATTCAGAACCACCTTGTGGGGTAGCCCTTGAGAAGCCTACGGAAGCAATCACAGGTTTCTAGTTAGTGCAGGGACACCCAGGGTATTTTCAAAAGGGCTATGGAGGTGTTACCTGGGTGGCTTTCACTGAGCTTCAGGAGGGACCAAACGTGCAGTCGTGAAAACTGGTGCCAAGGTGTTGCCGTAAGCAAGCAGCACAAGGGAAAGATAAGGCCATGGGGAGATATTCAGGAAGGTAAAAACCAGAAGGGCTGCATTTCAACTTCCCCAGGAACACAATGGTAGGATTAAGGTCTGCACTTACTTTTGTTCTCATATTTTCACACTTTCCACTGTGAGACAAATTGTTTCCAGAGAGAATATCTTACATTCACTGTGTAAACAAATAAATAAAAATGCTCTTAAATTTTTAAGACTGATAGCCATATCATGTTTAAAACCTATTCAGTATCTCACCAGCCAGAGATTGCATCCTTTATTTATAGCCTGGCAAATTACCCCTGGGGATGGGGGACAGAGCAAAGGCTTCTGCATTAAAAATGATCAAGTATATATTTTTTATTTTAATTTTAACTGAAACATGGCTGTTATGAAATTAAAAACCACTGTTTTAAAAAAAGAGACAGTATTAGTTATAACACAAGACAAGTGGGTTCTATGTATTATTCATAAGGTGTTTTGTAGCCAAATACATTAGAATATATAGTGGTACCAACAAATTAATATTTTAGCGCTAATTGAAATTGTTCTTCCCACAAAGATTAAGCTTTTTCTACCCACCACACTTCAGTCATTAAATAACACTTTTAATGCCTTGTCTAAATGATGTCTGACATTAATACAAAGCTATATTAAAGCACTCAAATGACCAGTTCTTTTGTGATGTATTCTATATGATCACACACTGGGTCAGAGTGGGGAGTATGCATGAAGTGGGATCAAGTAGAGGCTAATTAAAGTATATTCTTTATAGAACTTTACAGAAAAAAGGGGCCAGCAATCATCAGAAGGTATTCTGAAAATGGCATGTTTGAAAGGCTTGCTGTGTGCTTTCTTCTTCTTGTGTAAGGGTAATTTTTGACATAAAGGTTTTATTGTAGGCTCAAACCTTCAGCTGGAAAATATTTTTTTACGGTGTCAATAAAATCGTAAGAAGACTTTCAAATGCTTTCTTAATATAATTTTTATTTCCTAGAAAATCGTGTTTTGTTTTCTAAACAAAGGTTTTCAGTATTTGCTACCTTCCCTTTCAACTAAATTCTGCAGAACAGTGTTAGTAGTTCTTTGCCTGCAGTGCTGCTGTTGTTTTGTTAGAATCATTGCTGTAACACACACATGAACATACACATGCTAGACACATACATACCCACAAACAGACACACATACACAGACACATAGACACTCACACACCAGACACATATACACAGAAGATACATACACACACATGTAAAGACACACACACTAGACACATACACATACACACATATACCAGACCCCTCCAACACACACATAACACACACACACACATACACACTAGACATATACTCACACTCTTACACTATACACACAAACACACACATACAGATATATGCAAACGTGTATACACGCACACACACACACACCTTCAGACTGTCACACAATGCAGAGGAGCAGGTCAGGTTGTATCAATGAATGACTTGTTCACTCACTACAAAACCCTTCCTCTCAGTAGGTCAGCTACAGCCAGGGCCAGTTTTGTGACAGTGAGTGAGCTTACAGGTTATGTCCTGACATTACTATGTTACCCTGCAGACATAAATGTGGTATAAAGCAAAGCAAAATCCTGTATGTTCACGATAACTTCATTTACTATTGCAATGACAGCCAGAGAAATGCATGAAGCGAGTAGCCTTCACAGCCTTTAGGAAACACGAAACAAACACACAGAAAGACCTGTTTAATAGCAGCACATGAGGAATGCGCCAACGATGGACCACACTTAAGGTAAAGCCTCCAGCTGTAGGAGCAAAGCCAGTCGGCACTTGAAAGTTGCCCACTTAGCTGAGAGTGACTAGTCATCCTGTGTGGGATGAACGCGTTATTGCTGTTTCTCTATGTAGAAATTTGTTCTACCACCTCTTGATGGGAACCTGCGTCGCTACTGTTACTACATGGCAGAGTTCTGAACGCATCAATCGGAAGGAATAATTTAAAGTTGTGTTTGAATGTTGAGATTGGTGAACAAGTCTGTCCCGGGTTACGGGTCACTCATCTGTACTTTTCTTTCTTATTCTTAAGCGCACATCTGTTTTTCTCATGTGCTGTGTCCTATGGTTATTCAGACGTCCAGCTGTAAAAGCGTTCTAAAGGACGCAGAGAGAGTTTTCACAAAGCCGAAGGTCCTTGCCAAGAGACGGTCCAACCTCAACGCAGATGGGTAAGACGCCAGGTGTATGAAGTGTTGAAGGGATCAGAGAAGCTGCCCATGAGTGGACTCTGTGAGTAAACCTTACCCACCCCACCTTCCTCCCTCCCTCACTTCCTTCTCTCCCATCCTAGTTCTCGTTTTAAAAACAGGACCTCAATACGTATCCTAAGCTGAGCTGCCCTGGCATTGACAATCCTTCTGGCATAGCATCTTGAATGGTGGGGTTGTGGATTGCGAGGTTGTTCCACGAAGACAGTGGTTTCAGTGTGGGTTCAGTGGTCTTTAGTGTCTAACCACTGAAATCAGACTTTGATGTCACCAAGTGTGCCATTAGACCTTAACGCCTGAGCTCTAGAACCCAGGCTTTAAATTCCCAGGATACAAATAGGCACCACCACTTGTATGACAGGTGGAGATCACAGCTAATGGCAGGTGTCTTAGCGCTTCCCTGCTTGTTTTGCTGCTAAACCACAAGAGAGGAGCCCTCTTCTTTGGGTGACCCTATCTTGTCCCCTTGGCCCTGCTCAGGTGCATTGAAGGTGATTCCAACATATTCAAAAATTACTTACCCTCTGAAATCATGCCAGCCTTGCTGAATGGACATAGTAAAAAGATTTTGTGCCTTCCCTAACAATTATGTCAAGAGAAAAGTGTACTCAGGGGGCTTACAAAACATGTGTAAGTGGTCTTGGTGCACTAATAAAATTATGAAACATCAACATTTTATAACTTAGATTTACCTATGTATTCAACAGAAAAAGGTTTTCCAAATTCAAATGCCTATAAATAGAGGCAAAACAATATTCAGGCAATTATGTGGAGGTTTATGACTGTCACCAGATGAACTGAGGAGCAAAGGGCTGAAAGCTCAGGTGATGTGTACATATATTTGAGATGCTTCCTAAAGTTCACCCAGGAAAAGTGACTGATTATTAAAACAGACCACGAGCTGTTTGCCTATTCTACAAAGATAGGCTAAATCATAAACTAAGCAGTATTTAAATGCTCTACACTGACAAGGAGGGAGAAAATATGTACATGAGCTTTAAAATATGCATGTAGTCACCACAAACAACCAACTGCTTCCTGTTTATGACAAAGAAGTAAATAATCCATTGATCTGGCGGCGGGGCACCTGCTTTGCAACCAACTCCACATCAGTAGTCCCTGAACCCTCATTATTTTTCCTCAATTAAAGTTCATAGTCTCAGAAAGTCTGTGCTGAGCAGATGTACAACTGTTCTTGACGACAGAACACAGAAGAACCACAAATTTAGAAAACTACTGCCATTTCATAAACCCCAGAATCACATCATTTGTTGTGGGTAAAAAACATTACAAACAGTATGTCTCTTTTATAGGCTGCGGAGCCGGCACATTACAGAAAAGAATATTAAGGTTCCAAACTGTCACATGAGCAGTACATTATGAAAACAGTAATGCATTTTTTTTATGATTCGAATAATGGTTACCGAAATGAAAAAAAAAAAAAAAAGTCTTCAGTGGGTTATAATGTAAAAATTGTGACTGAGAATTAGACAAAATTGGAAGTATGAGGAAAACCACACACAAAGTAATGATCTGGAGAGAACTACAAAATGCAATAACAAATGCATTTCAGAAATATGGATCCTACTAATGTTACTTTTATTTTCAACTTTTGCATAATTTTGAATCCTATGAGTCCTGATCATTAAGTCAAGCCATTTAAATAAGAAGTGCAGCAAAGATCTAGCTTCCAAAGAGATATTCGGAAGAAAAACTTGAAAAAGGATCCACCTAAGGTCAAATACCCCAGCAGCATCCATTTAAAGAGCTTGACCATGTCCCCTGGAGGGGGAGACCTGGTGGCACTCAGAGGAAGGACAGCAGGTAGCCAAGAAGAGACTTGATACCCTATGAGAATATATAGGGGGAGGTAATCGCCCTCAGGAACAGTCATAGGGGAGGGGAATAAGGGGAAAATGGGGGGGGGAGGGATGAGAGGATACAAGGGATGGGATAAACATTGAGATGTAACAAGAATAAATTAATAAAAAATAAATAAATAATAAAAAAAAAATAAAGAGCTGCTTAAATACAGCGTCCATCATTCATAAACCCCTCTTTATGCTTAAGAAAATGAGGAAAGAAGGTAAGCAGCCACGGATATCGCAGTTCCACTTTATTTTCTAAATGTTATCTCAGTGAGACATTGAAAACTACATTTTGCAGTAAATATGATGAGTTTTCTCTACATTTTGTAGCCCCTTCTTCTCCAGGCGTAATTCTGATGGCACAACACGAGCTTCCTAGAATGTGGCAGGTTGCAAGTCTTGAGGTCAGCATCACAGCACCCATGGCTGTCTTACCTTCCCAGGGAGGAATGTGATGCTGCCCCTCCCACCCTTTCCAGGATCACTTAAAGTCCCACTACTACTAGAAAGGTCCACCACACCTATTCATTAATAGAAATATTCTAGTTCTTAGATGCTGTTATCATTATTGTTACTAAGTTAATTATGGGCACAGTATGATTGGTTCTTGGCCAAACAGACTTTTAAAAACCATTTTCATTTTCCCGTGTAATCCTAACACCGTTTGTGAAGACAGGCATAAGCCAGCATTGAGCACTAGTAAAAATGTTTAAACCCTTGCAGTGTGATCAGTGGTTGGGAAATATTTTCACTCTTTGCCTTTCTTTTACTGTTTTATGTCTGGTTAGTGCAGAGGGAACTCGGGAGGCCTAAAAGGAAAGCTGCCTTGCTTTTTCTTAGACATGTACAATGCTGCACAACATTTTCCCCCAAGACAAAGACTGGTGTTAAAGCTCTGTCCCAAGGTAAACTGCTTTTATGAATATGCTTTTTTTGTAAGTTTTCCCCAGTGCCCCTCTTGGCAATGCAGGTCGTGCCTGTGCAGTGTTCTTCCTTTGGACAAGTTAATTGTGAACATTAGTCTTGCTCATTTCCCACCTTTAAAAGCACTTCAAAACACAACAACCAATGAAGCATCATCACCATTGACACGGGAAGGATATAGGGTGAAAATCATTAGTGTTGCAAATAACCCTAGTAACATTGGGAAGGACTACCTTCTCAGTACATAACTAACATGCACAGATATCAAAAAATTTGTTAAAGATAGTATATTAATCTATTTTATTAACCATTAATAATATTGATTTGAAAATGTATGATCTAATTTTGCGTACTAAATCCAAAACTAAAATTAAATACCTTCCCATATGGATTGTTGGTAATTTAAACATAAAAATATTGAGTTAATAAAGCAATTTTGATAGAAATGAGATAGATGGTGTTGGAAATGGCTGGAATTTTGCGTACAGGTATATGTGATAAATAAATATGCCTGTGTACATCACTGTAGGACTGTCATGTGTACACCACTGTAGGACTGTCATGTGTGCATCACTGTAGGACCGTCAATAGGTACACCAGTTACCTAAACTTTTTCAAATAGCTTCTGAATCATAAAACACAGATATACTTTTGTCTACAAAGATTTTTCAGGGATTTTAATAAAATGGCATAAAGCCTTGAACTAAGTATACATTAAATATCAATTTCTGTTTTCCTGTCTTTTCTTGGATAAGGCACTAGCAAATACAAATTTCTTGCCCTTTGTTATTGCTCAGCTGAACTCCTACAAACTCTTGATTTTTACTCCTTAAGTATTTGATATGCCCATTCAAATTTTCTGCCATTGGCACTGATTCTAGGGTGGCAATATCTAAGGATGACAGAACATCATTTTTCT
Source organism: Acomys russatus (assembly GCF_903995435.1). NCBI lineage: Eukaryota > Metazoa > Chordata > Mammalia > Rodentia > Muridae > Acomys > Acomys russatus. Next base: position 7,836,735 of record NC_067153.1, on the reverse strand, counting down.
GGCTCAGAGTCCCCTCTCGTTCTCTCTCCGTTCTTTTGTCTGTCCTTCCTTTCTTCCCTCCCTCTCAGCTCTCCATTCCCTCTTTCCTTCTCTTCTATTCTTTTCTATGGTAAGAAGTAGGTTAATTGTTACAATAAACACCCCTTCTTCTGGGCACAGAGAGCAGGAAGGAACTTGTAAGTGTTTTCCCAGGCAAGCAGGGGCTCAGGCTTACCACAGGAAATGGATGTAAGGTAGGGCTACAACCAGGGAGGAGCTGATACAGTTGCCCAGGAAAGTTTCTCCTTTGACCATCGATGACCATTTGATGAAAGAGGTGCTATTTATTAGCCTTGTTTCAAGAAATGTAGCTCTATTTTCATGATGTGCCAGCGAAACTTTGTTTCTTCTTAAGTTGCTTTTCATGGTCCTGGAAAGATGTACTGTCTGATAGTTTTGTTTTCTATATACCACACGGATATATACATAGAAGTTTCCTCTTTATATAAATGTTTATTAGCAATGACTTTAATCTTCTCTTGTAAAACCCCACATTACTTTTTTCATTTTTTTTCATGTTGTCACTTTTTAATGTGAAAAGTCTAGAAAGGTTCTCTTTCTATAATTTTGCCTTACTGCTACCTAATATATGCAGTAAAGCTAATCTTTACTGGAAAAGAGTCCAAAGAAAAAGGGGACAACACTGACTGTTAGTGATAACCACAGAAGCCTCAGTGTGTGCACAAAGCCAGCATGCTTCACCCCAACCCTACCATGCACCTCAGCTGATGTCCATACTGTGAATCTTGCTTTTTAAAAGTGGCTTAGTGTCAAGAAAATACAGGTTTACCACATTAAACATTGTTTCTATAGATGTTAAACTTTGGGAATCTTTTAGAATTAAGTTTATCATTTTATCTGGTGATTTCAGGTAAAGGTGGCAGTTACACCAAAACACCGTACTACAGCAACTGAGTGCAAAATGATCACGTGAGAGTCATTATTGCAGGCAAAATGGCAACATTGGCTTAGTATCTAAACTGCCAAGAACGTCAAAATTACCTTTAAAAAGCATGCATTTTAGAAGAAATCTTCTACTTGGAAAGCTCTACTCATTAGAATCAGGCAAGAAATGTATCATAAAATAAAACAAAGAATTCATGGAAGCCACTCACTCATTTTCCAAAAGCCCTCAACACTTTGTGCTTTATGGCAAAATAATCAACCAACCAAAACCCAAGCTCCAAACAAAGCCACAGCAGCAAAAGAAAACTAAATGTGCCGAGTACAAATGTAAGAGTGCACCAGTTGTGCTGCTCAGCACTTCAGACATTTAGCTTGCAGACTTCAGAATGCATGGCCAATCACACCTGGGGCAAGTGTTACACTGACAAACCAAAGGTACTCTTTCAAATATGAAATTATTGTACTTGGTTTAGATACTTCCTCCACAAAGTCAGGGATTGCTTAAAACTCCTAACTGCCTCTTGTTAGAAATTATTTTAGAAAAATATCACTAAGTATCCTAACAGTATATCTAATTTTTCTTGATAGCTATACCTTGATCCCTCCAAATTTACAGTTGGTACTGTGTATCCTGGATTTTGCAACCCAATAGGTACATATTAATAACCAGAGATCATTTTATATAAGGATGTGAGTAACTGCATTCAAGCACAATATATTGATGCTGCATTGTGATCAATGACAGAGAAATATTTTCCCCTCTCAAAAAAAATACAAATGCCTCCATACTAAGCAAGTTAGGTGTCATTTAAACTTGACACCCCCTAAAGGAACTCACACAAAATATTAAGCCACAACACGTCAGTGTGAACGTGTGATTTGGTTTTACTGAGAAATTCCGTTTTCTGTTCGGCAATACTAATGCCTCACGTAAGAGGTCTAAGGATTCCTTCAGCATCCCCTCCTTTGCACCGGTGTTACCACACTGGTATATTTAACAGAGACATTTACATGCTTTGCATTTTAAGTGCCTTGAAACTCCAAGCAGAGAGCTTGCACATTTCCACCGCACCATCAGATGTAATGAGTTATGGTACTATCGGCATGTTGATAAGCTATAGCCCAAAGAAGAACAAGAAGGAAGTATAAAAAATATGGCCAGAGGATGGGATAAAATTATCAGCTAGTGTGTTTTCCTGTTTGGTTTTAATCTACATTTAATTAAATTCTTATCTTCTGTGTACTTATGGTCGCATTTGAATGGCGAGACTGCATTCATTATGAATGGTAAAACTTAACTCAGGGAACATTACATGTGGCTTCTTTAAAAAAGAGAAAAAGAAAAGCGCTCTCTTTATTCTTTAGACCCGGGTCTCATAAATGTGAGGGACCAAACTCTCTCTTAGGTCAAGTGCTGTAGCACTTAACCTCTGGGTTAACTGACTGAGAAATTTGGATTTAGCTAAAATTTTAATCCTATTTTTTTAGTTTTGCAATTTGGAAATGTTGTTATCAAATTCAGAAGCTGAGCAGAGCTGGCAAGGCGAGCAGCGAAGTGCGTTAAAGGAAATGCCTTCTTCATTCTTAAAACCAAAGATGATAACAGGAAGTTTTTATTAGTATTGCAAAATGTGTGCATTAGTCTGCATCCTTAATTATTAAAACCATTACATTCCCTTGTCTTTATATGCTGAAATAAAAAAATGCCTTAATTGCTATTTAAAGGTTTCTCCCACCACCACCACAGACCCTTTGAGTTCATTCAAGCATTCATATATTTCAGAGGAAAGTAAAATATTTTGAACATTGCATTACTCTGTTGAGGGACTGGAAGGGCAGACAGAGGCCATTCTTCAGCTAACACTCTGCACTATATTAACAAGAATGATCTCCTTGGGGTGACTGAGAGGCTGTGACCGTCAGCAGAGGGAAACAGAGGCAAGTGCTTTTGGGTTTTAGCTTGTGGACATCTTCCTGAGCAACTGGGGATTCAAATGGGATTCTTTGTTCCCACTGACCAAAATTCCTCAGAAACATCAACAAGAAGGACGAGAAAGAAAATGAAACAAAAACCTTGTCTGGTAATTGTGAAGGCTTTTCCCATAAAACCCACTTAAGAAATGTTTATCCACCACCTTCCTATTTGTAAATTTTATTTACTTAGCTTGGCTGTGTGAGTGAATAAGGGCATGTGGCATGCTAGCCTAACACTTCTACCACTGTAGCACCTCCACAGGATTTTTAGACGCAGAGACTGTGTTTCACACATGCGTGTCAATGAAACAAGAACATTGCAGCTGGACAGTTGATATTTCTCTATATTTATATGCAAAGGGGACTGCAAACTAGAGAATAGTAACATTATAATCCAAACACTTGACTTTGGATGATCTTGATTAATCAGTGACAGTTAACAGTACTTTATTTTATTAAAAAAAAAAATAGCTGCGGCAGATAGCTCAGGAATAATGTATAATTCTACACCAACAGTTTTGTTTTGAAAGGAGCTGTAAAACCCCCAGAATTTTGGCTGAGAAGTCTCTACGTTTGGCCTACTAGAGAATAACTTTGCTGACGATATGGTGCAAGGGCCATCTAATAAGCTGAGAAGTGCACAGGGACTCCAAGCAATGGCGACTTTCAGCAGCGCACATGACAATCTCTCAGTCTTAGCACTGGTGTTGCACAGAGCACTCATCCAGCTAAGTTGGTGGAACTGCTGCTCTTCGGTGCGTAATTGGACATAAAATCACAACTGGGATAATTTTTTTTTAAATGTGACAATTCTGCAACATTAAGCCTTTTAAAAAGTATTCTTCTCTAGTCTAAGTAAGCTAAAATATTCATAACAAGATACAAAGCCTGGGGAATAAAACATACCCTATTATAAGAAGTCATCATTCATATCCATGTCTTATCATAATATATAACACTTACTTTAAAATGAAGTTGGGCATGTGTTTTGTTTTAATAATTATGCTTAAGAGAACTTTTATATGTACTTCGTTAAGCATAGTTCCAGTGTTCACTTTAGCATATACACGCAGGAGATGTTTTGATGAATGCATATTAATAAGATGTGAGCATTTTTTTTACTCAAAGAACTGAGAGATTCACAGTACTAAGCATTAAGATAATATTAAATTCAATAAGCACCACCGACAAATGTTAAGTGGACGGCATTTACTCACAGACGGCCATTTGAAGTTGTGGGGGAGATGAAGATGTGATGCAATCTCTTCCTGGGAGTAAACTATATAAAGCCAGCAATGCAGTACTGTTTGCTAGGGGTTATTTATTATAAAGAAACACTGAAAACAAAGGAGCTGAGGTGTAGGAGTATGTCAATCAAGTCAGATATACAGAGAAGATGTAATGATGTAGGTCTTCAAATAGATTGGACTGGTCTCTGGGAGGAATTTGAGAAGCCTGGAATGCACTGAGAAAATCTTGGTGGGTGATTCTAATAAGCAGTTCACAAGCTTAGAATGCTGATCAGAATATGGGTCATAAAAATTGTTCCTAGATTTTAACATGGGAATGAGAATTCTACTGGGCATTAGACTAGAGGCAATGGATGTTAGGAAAGTTATATTTGGTCGGTGTCCTTAGATGGTATAAAAGCTAAAAGTAAAAATGAAGGACTGATTATTCTAGCACAGGAATTTTTCAAGGCATTCCAGCATGGATTTATTAAACATGAACCTGGAATTAGAATAAACAAGCCACATGGATAACAGAGGACCTTGCAGATTTCCCAGGGAAGACCGTTGGAAGTTGCAACCAAGCACAGTGTGGTTGATGAAGAAATTTTGGGTCATTAAAAAGAAGACCTTTATATCGGAATTGTATGGCATCTACTGACGTGGCTGGAGCATTCTCCGAGAAGGGAAGGGTAAAGGGCTTCAACAGTTTGGGAACAGCTGGCTTTCTTCCCTGCATAGGACTTCCTAGTAAAGTGTCTTTCCACCTTGAACTCTCCAGGCCCGTGGTGCTATCATCTAAGATTACCGAGCTAGACCAACAGATTCATAACTAGAAATGGTAACACTTTGCCGGTACCAGTCTCAGTTAGCTTGCTTGTTGTTGTCACAAAACGTTGACACAAGTAGCTTAAAGGGAAAAAGATTTATTTTGTCTTATGGTGCAATCCATTAGTAGTGGGGAAGACTGTATAGTTTGACATCATGCAGATTATCCTGAATTAATGCAGACAGAAAAGCTTCCATTCAGACCTCAAAGTCCTTAACTATATTGTAGGGTTGGAAGTCCTTATAGGCAGCCCTTAAAAGAACAATATATAAAGTTGTAAAGGTTAATTCCCTAAATTCAAATGGACACCCCAGCAAGTTTTAAATGCTAGGGTTGTGGAAGGCCTACCAAGCAAAGCTGAAGGCAGCTCACAGAACCAGCCCATGAAAGTGGCGATGCAGGTGGGAAGTGGTGAGATCACTGAGATGGGGCTGCCAATGTGCTTGGGAGCTCACATCATGACCCTATGTGCCCTCAATACCACATGCTGTGGATTCAAGATTTGCCCTGTTGCCTTTCAGTCCGCCTTTGGTAGACTCCTAATCTCACGATGTTTTATCTCTCCTGTTCGAATGAGAATGCATATGCTTTTTCACTATTGTACCATGTATTGATTGTGTAAGTGTGCAACTTGTTTCTGGTTTCACAAAACAGCTGATCTATGAGGTTGCCTTAATTTCTAGAGGGAGTCTTTGGACTTACACTTGGAACACTCCTGGTACTGCTAAGACTGGGAACACCTTGGGACACTCTGAACTCACTTTGAACCATAAGATGGACCTGAGCCTTTTTAGAAGCAAGCATGGCATGCTAATGTTTAAGACCTGTTTAAAATGATTATGGGGACTCTCACGCCTACAACATAGAGTTTCAGAAGCTGAAGCGGGAAGATCATGAGTTCAAGGCCAACGTGAGCCATGTAGTAAGACCCTGTCAGAAACAAAGGAAACAAAACAAACACGGGCCCCAGTGTCCAGTTACCATGGGTTTGACTGTGACTGTCACTTCTTCCATGCACACCTCCCTCTCCTCTCCTCCCTGCTCTAACCTTTTTGAGAGGTTGCTGGTTTCCTTTCTCTGAACTTGTTTTCATTCGACCTAGAGTTGATATGATTTCCCATCTCCTCTTCTCAGATGGCATAGCTCCTTGTCCTACCTTGAAGCCAAGGCTGACTTGAATATTATCTTGCCATGATATCACCTATTGACAGTCAGTTAATGACATGTAGGTTATCTGCAATAATTTCGTGTCCACTCCAAATCTTGTCCACACCAAATCTCTACTTACTCTATATTTACACTTGCGGTAGTAGCCAAAGGTAAACACAGGGCAGGACTATCTCATTGTAAATGTTACATGGAAGTATAGCTTTCATTTTTCCAGTTCAGTTGCTTCCTAAATTCCCACCATTCTCCTTTGTCTTGCATTCTCATTAAAAAAAAAAAAAACTGCCGTGAGCAGCTGAGAACAGAATTTTCACCTCTCTATCAACACAGCCATACATGCAGGTACCCATATAGTCTGTGCTCACACCTATAGTTATGGATCTGTACTCCCAAAGAGCAAGCCCTTCACAAGTGGTCTCCTTGCTTTCCAGCAAACATCAGTTTCTCACTCTCCATCATCAGATCGTCCCAGAATGAAGATACACCGTAATCCCCTGAGATTAAGCCAGCGCAGCAGAATAAAAATGCTCTATCTCTCATTATTCTCCTTCAATTTGGAGCAAAAGTAGCTCAAACAGGAATGCAGGCTTGGTGTGTCTTGACAGAGGTGCTCACTCCCAGCTACCGAGGAACATAGGAATGTCACCAAAGAGCTGCTATCTGACTAGGACTTTGGGCGTCATTACCATTAAGGATCAGTAAAAATCAGCCTGGTATCTCCTTGTGACCGCCTTACTTTTACACTGGACATTCTCTCCTGGCGTCCACCTCACTAGACACCTCAATCTCCCTTGCTTAGTCCTTCTTCTTGGGGTGTATATATATATATATTCCTATTACTTTGTCCTCTCTACATATACTTTGTTTTCTGTTCTTTGTTCTTGACATACTACCCTTCTCTTATTTTGTCCGTCCAGCCTCTGTGAGTTGCTTTGCTTCCCACTCCTTCCTCTACCCAAGATGTGCTTTGAGGATGTCAAACTTATTTTTCCCTTGATCTTCCTTAGAATGTCTTGCATGTCCCATGCTCAGGCAAGCTTCCTTTCACAATACTATATGAGACTGAAAATTGCCTTCTTGTTTTACTTCTTTCTGCATTATTTCCTCTATAACTTTTTCTTTCTTTCTTTCTTTGTTTTCTTTTCTTTTTCTTTTTTTTTTTTTTTTTTTTGCCATTTACCAAATTTGCAGTATGAGCATTTATTTGTTTATCATCTTTCCTTTACTGGACTATTCCCCCAAAGGGAAACAAGTTTGCTTGCTGCTGTGCTTGGTGTTTTGGGTAATGTTTTGCTTATAGTGTGCATGCAGCAAGAGTTTATTAAATAAAGAATGGGAGCAGGGCACTAGTCTAACTTTTATTGTCGTGTACATTTTATAATACATATGAATTGTTTTCTATTTCCCATGACCTTAATTATACTTGTATAATAATTTGCTAGTGCGCTGGTATTTTAGAAATATAAAATCAAACACCCATAATTTAAGCTAATTTTACAGCATTATTTAGCTTTAGAATGTGTTTCTGTGCAATGAATACAATTTGCCATCATATTTTTCTTGTTTTATTCCTCATATTGAATTAGAATAAGCACTACTGTGCCATTGGCAGCAGTAAGAAAAAGCTCCTTTGTGTCTTTCCTACTCCTATATTTGTTGTTTATCCTTGTTAGAAGAGAAAAAAAAAGAGAAAGAAGAAGAAGGCAAAAGTGTGCCTATGGAATATTTTGTTTTCAATTCAACAGAACCAGCTGAGCCAAAAGGCTCAGTGTTGTAGAATAGCCAGTGTTTATAGTTTTGATTTGACTATGTAGGAAGCCTATCATAAAATTAAAATATGCATATAATAGAATGTGTGTAGATTTTCTCGTCTTCAGGATGAAGTATTTTGCCCAGAGTCTATTGCTGAATTTACTAATGCCATGAGACATGTTTAAAGAACTCAGATCTCCAAACCAACAGTTTCTGGGTTAAGATGAGAACACATGGAAGTGAAAATATAAAGAAAAATGCAAGACTCCAGCCTTTCCTAAAAAAAGCCCTAAAAGCTGCACATCTAATATCTGTATTGGCAATGTCCTTACAATAATCTAAATGTTATTATTTGGACCAAATTCTAACAGTCTAATTTGAAAATATTCCCAAGAAGATTTGGAAAAAGCTCTTAAAAGTATCTCCCCTGCAAATAAAACCAGAGTGGTTCCTGCCATTCAAGTGTCTCTCACACACACTTTCACAATTCCTGGGAATATTGGTGTGTTTAATTAATCAAATGTACTATCAAAAAGATTACAATCACACTTCGTATTCTTGGACTAGAATTGTTATTTGAACTGTTTAAAATTAAGCTTTTTGCTATAATATAGACGTTTCCTTTATTTCCCCCTTTAAAGCTAAGAGAATGAATGGGAATTTGAAACAGGCACTGTTTTACAAAACTGATCATGACTTCTGGTGAATGGGTAAGGACACCAACCCACCCACAAAAACCTTCTTCCCAAAAATTTTTCATGGTGACAAGAGGTGCAGGGTCAAAGATGGAGCAAAGACTGAGAGAATGGCCAATCAAAGACTAGCTCTACATGAGACCCATCCCGAGGAAGCAAACCAATCCCTGACACTATTAATGTTATTCTGCTCTGCTTGCAGACAGGAGCCTAGCATAACTCCTCTGACAGGCTTCACCCAGCAACTGATGGAAACTGATGCAGATGCCCACAGCCAAACATTAGACAGAGCTCAGGGAGTCTTATGGAAGAGTTGGGGGAACAATTGAGGGAGCCCGAAGGGTCAAGGACAAGAAGACCTACAAAGTCAACTAACTTGGGCCCATTGGGGATCACAGAGAGTGAACCATCAGTCAAAGATCTTGCATGGACTGGACTTAGACCCTCACACATATGTAGCAGATGTGCAGCTTGGTTTTCACGTGGATTTCCCAACAACTGGAGCAGGGGCCCTCTCTGACTCTGATACCTCCCTTTGGTTTCCCTTCCTGTAAGTGGGCTACCTTGTTTCAGATCAATGGGAGAGGATACACCTAGTTCTGCAGCAACTTAATGTGCCAGGGAGGGTTAGTACCCAGAGGGGTCCTCCCTGTTCTCTGAGAAGGAGGAGAAGGGGGGAAAGTGGGGAAAAGCAAGACTGGGAAAAGAGGAAGGGTTTGCAATCAAGATGTAAAATGAATAAATAAATAAATAAATAAATAAATAAATAAAATAAAAAAATAAAACTGATGAAACAGTTATCATGGAAGCTAATCTATTCTTTAAGGATTTGACATTTAGTTCTTTTGTATTTATTTTGACTATTCGCCGCTATTGTTGGCTGAGTGGGACACATGTCTTCCCTGTGGTAGTCCAATGTTACCTTAAAAAGCAACTGATTAGACTATATAAATGGGCCAATATTAAGAAAGAGCTCATGGGATCCAGGCAAGGATCCTGAGGGACTTTGCTAACAGTAACGTGTCACTGCGAACTACATACCTTCTATGGATTCCGACCCACTTTTTAAAATAAAGTACCTGACCATCCTGAAATGTATACCAGCATTTCTGTTTGCTCCTTTTTAGTTGTTGTTGTTATTGTTTTAAGATACTTTGTTCTAAAAACCTATCTGGGGTAATATGAATATGTAAAATACTGTGATTTTGCTCACAACACTGCATCCTCTAAATAGAAGGTTATCATTTAAGTGACCCAAGCAAGGCATTCACCTCAGAGGAGACAGAGGCTCCGGGTTTTTGGTGACCCCATATTTGGGGTTTTCCAAGAAAGGCTGCATCCATCACGTCCAAGTTTGTTTCCGATAGGATCAAGGTATCCAGTCATGCAAATAGGTGCCATGACTCCCGTGCCCTCCAGATTGGCTCCTCTTGTCTGTGTCTTCAAAAGACTAATGACAGCATTGCCAAAATAGGTGGCAACCACACTTATCTAAGGATTATGGTGGTGCTGACCAGCTAAAAGAGGACTTCATGAGCTAGCTGGCAGATTCTGCTTCTGCCAGGACTGCTGGTATCTCAAAAAAATCTACTCAGAGACAGAAGAAGCAGAATACGTGGTAAAATGAAACGAGAACATTTGATGAGGTAGTCAAGGCAAGGAGCCTCACTAGGGCGGTTAAACAGATGCGTGAATTTCAGTGACATACAAAATGACACAGTTGATTGTCTAGTAATGAAACAGAGAGAATACACATCAAATGAGGATCAGTGACAACTGATCAACAACAACAATAATAATAGTAATAATAATAATAATAAAAACTGGAGTTATTTAGATTGCCGTGTATATTTAGTCATGAGTCTAAAGGTTAAAGAGGAAGCTCATTGATCTAAGAACACATTAAAGTTGTATGCAAAACTCATATAAACATCTTCAGAATTTAATAGAATACTTAAGGATTTTTTTTGAAAATTTTTTCTGAAATGATTAATGACTACATGAATACAGTGACTGAACTGAGGGGTAGTAGTGCCTACAGCACTACACTCTTCATTGTGAAGAGCAACTGATGTTTTATCTGGTGTTAGTTAGAAACATGAGAGATTTTATTTACAGTACAATGATCTGCATTATATTTGTGAAGAAAGTAGCTGTCATATGGAGACGCCAAAACCAAATATTTAAGTAGTTAAAGAACTTGCCTAATAAATTAAAATATTCTTGTGTAGCATTGTTTCTTTGTAGCCAATAACAGGCAAACCCAGTAAACAAATAACATAAGCATCAATAAATCCTCAAGTGTTTATTAATTTCTTACCATGCTTCTAGGGTCTCTGTGTAGTGGTGATAACGTGACTATGAGCAATTATCAATATGCTTAATGCTTTACTCCACAATGTGAAAGAAATGAAAGAATTAATAAATGTCATGTGTTTTCCTTGTGCCCTAACTATTGAAAAAATACCTCTGTTTATGTGCTTACCTTTTGAAGGATGTCAAACTTGCTTTATCGGAATGAAATGTCATTTGAGGATGGTGTTAGCTGTTAATCTGCTACACTAGACGGTCTAGAAATACAGCTGAGGCCCCAGGTCAAAGCCTTTGCATCAAGATGACTATTAAATCAGTAGAAGTTTTCACATATCCAAGGAGCCATGTAGACTGGAAATTTATAAGAGTTATGCATTATTGGGTTTCATGTTCCTTCACTGGTCTCTTCACCTACAAGGTCCCCTTTTACCTGTGGATGTATTTGCATCTGTAATGTATTGATTTCTACTTTTAGTTCATAACAGTTTTAGCCATCATGTTTTTTTTTTTACATGATTAAAATAGATACAGGGTTAAACATTGAAATGGAGTCTCAATCAAAAAGGAAAGCCAAGAGACATTTCATGCTTAACAGTTTATCAAAAACAACATTATTCTTGCTCACAAGTTGAGAAATTTCCTGAAATAATCATCTTTCTAGGAGTTTACAGAGATGCTACATTTTTGAGGAGACGATAAGGAAGGTAGCAGGTGGATTTCCTTGAAGGTTCTCTTGAGAAGGCGTAGCACAGCTTGCTGCTAGATACTGGTCTAGCCACTCGATAGACACAGCAGAGAAAATACAGTTTGGAATCATGTAATATAGCAAAAGTGCTTGCTTCATGCCAACTCAGCTTAAAACTCACATTCTGCCTGTAATGAAGTTTGGATGAGTTAAGAATGAATCAAAACACATATTTATGATAAATTTATCACTAAATAGGTTTAAAATGTAGCTCCTGGTCTTACAAATTGTTCTGAAATCTTGACCATGTATATACCCAGGTTCAGTTCCTAGCACCCACAGCAGGTGGCTCACAACCGTGTAGTTTCAGTTCCAAAGAATTCAATTCCCTTCAGCCTCCTTGAGCACCAGCACTAATATCATACACATAAATTCATACAGGCACACGTACACACATGCGGAAAAATAAAAATAATAAAAATATAGATCATGACTATTTTCTCGCAAGAATACTGAAGTATAGTTTTGAATGACTGGATGGATGGATGTGAAAATTCACAGAACACAATTTTTGTCCATCCAAGTGTTCACATGTTACAATCATGTGCATTTATATCTACAGGTATGTATCTATCTATATGTGTATCTCTCTTTGTACACATGGAACATTGATAGCAAACTAAAACTCTGACAAACTTTTCTAAGATTACTAATAGGAAATCACCAACTAAAATTCTGACAAACATTTTCTAGAATAACTAATAGGAAATCTTCCTTATTGTACTTGTAAGTTTTTTATTGGTGATCTCTGAATTAAATTAAGAAAAATAGTTCCTGAAAGAAATGAAATATTTTTAAGAATGCTATATATAATAGAGAGTTAAAAAAAAATAGGAAAGAAGTATTTTATATGCACAAGGAGCTTTAAGATTTGTCCTAAATAGGAGTTTAAAAATATGACTTGTATCAGAAAATTTGAAATTTTTTAAACAATAAGCTATTTTATAAATACAGAAATGCTTTGAAAAACATCATACTGTAAAACCATCATTTGTAAAAGCTAACATTTCTTAAATTAAAAAAAAAATGGAATCAACTAATTGTCTGAAACAACTGTATAAGGTCTTTAAAACACACTTTCTTATTTTCATCAAATACATCCAAAAATTCCAATATTTGTTTGCTTTCTATAATATATATATATTATAAGCTTCAAGATAAAAAGGAATTTTCCGACCTTCTTTTTGAGTGTGTAAGAAAATACAGAAATCCCAAAGAGGAATATAGAAAAGAGCCTTGTAGACCTCAACAGTGCTGAAACTGGTAAAATGATTCTCAAAACTGAACATACTTTCCTTATGATAGACACAGAACTAAAATGTCATGGGACAGCTTCTATTGAGTCTGAAGTCCTTGGTTAGTCACATTTTAGAAACACTGGGTAACAGCTTATGACTCATCCTACCAACATGTGTCTTTGGGCAGGTGCACTTGTGCATTCTGGGTAATTCTGAACTGTAGCACTGCTATAAAATGTAGGACTAGATCCTTTTCCTGTGAGTGCATGGTCATCTGTACGCTCCTGTAGGCAACTTCATTGCAGTCTTTTCATATATCTTAGTTTGCTTTATCTACACACGCAACACACTTTCTGTCTTCTCAGTGAATATTTTAAAACTTATTTTGGACAGATTTGCCTTTATTAATTTTTATTGAGAATTAGATACACACATATATAATGTGCTCATATCAAGTACACTTGCATTTTCCTTTCCTTCAACCCCTGCATAC